>NC_064412.1:49433000-50095000 GCF_023375975.1 Astyanax mexicanus | reverse complement strand
ATAGTAGAGAAGTGGGCGGAGCTTCTGGACATGGTGATCATAAGGCTTGTGTACAATAAAGTTGTAAGTGGTATTAGTGAATATAGTAACTCTGTATTATAGTAGAGAAGTGGGCGGAGCTTCTGGACATGGTGATCATAAGGCTTGTGTACAGTAAAGTTGTAAGTGGTATTAGTGAATATAGTAACTCTGTACTATAGTAGAGAAGTGGGCGGAGCTTCTGGACATGGTGATCATAAGGCTTGTGTACAATAAAGTTGTAAGTGGTATTAGTGAATATAGTAACTCTGTATTATAGTAGAGAAGTGGGCGGAGCTTCTGGACATGGTGATCATAAGGCTTGTGTTGTGTACAGTAAAGTTGTAAGTGGTATTAGTGAATATAGTAACTCTGTATTGTAGTAAAGAAAGTGGGCGGAGCTTCTTCTGGACATGGTGAACATAAGGCTTGTGTTGTGTACAGTAAAGTTGTAAGTGGTTGAAGTGAATATAGTAACTCTGTATTGTAAAAGAAAAGTGGGTGGAGCTTCTTCTGGACATGGTGAACATAAATAAGGCTTGTGTTGTGTACAGTAAAGTTGTAAGTGGTATTAGTGAATATAGTAACTCTGTATTGTAGAGAAGTGGGCGGAGCTTCTTCTGGACATGGTGAACATGAGGCTTGTGTTGTGTACAGTAAAGTTGTAAGTGGTATTAGTGAATATAGTAACTCTGTATTATAGTAGAGAAGTGGGCGGAGCTTCTGGTCATGGTGAACATAAGGCTTGTGTTGTGTACAGTAAAGTTGTAAGTGGTATTAGTGAATATAGTAACTCTGTATTATAGTAGAGAAGTGGGCGGAGCTTCTTCTGGACATGGTGAACATAAGGCTTGTGTTGTGTACAGTAAAGTTGTAAGTGGTATTAGTGAATATAGTAACTCTGTATTGTAGTAGAGAAGTGGGTGGAACTTCTGGACATGGTGAATATAAGGCTTCTGGCCCGCATCACAGGCTAATTAGGCCGATTCTGAGGCCAGACAAAAGATCTCCTCATTTATCAAGGTCAGATTAAGTGATGATCTGGGTTTCATTAAGGAGAAGTTTGGGAGATCTTGAATAATGATTTGTCTGAACACAAAACACTGTGTTTCCGCTGTGAGATGGTCTATTAACCAAGATTTCTCTGAGCCAGGGAGAGAAGTGGACGGTGTTAAAGATAGACACACAGTCCAAACTGCTTGAGGTCAAGTGTGAAGTTTCCACCAATCAGTGATGGTTTGGAGAGACGTGTCATCTGCTGGTGTTGATCCACTGTGTTTTATTATCAAGTCTAAAGTCAGTGCAGTGTTTTCCCAGAAAATACATTTTTTGGATGTGATTTTCATTTTCCAGCAGGACTTGGCACAGTGCCCACACTGCCAAAAGCACCAATTATTCTTGTATAATATTCTAATTTTCTGAGACACTGATTTTTGGGTTGTATTTGGCTGTAAGCCATAATCATCAACAATAAAATAAATAAACACTTAAAATACATCACTCTGTGTTTAATACATCTGTCAGGGTGCGTGAAGGAGGGACGAGGAGAGCGGATGCAAATGCGAGTGTATTTATTATACAGATAACAAAAGACAAAAATAAACAAATAAACGGAAACTAAACAGAAAACAAGAAACATGGAGAACAGAGACGCAACCATAACAGGCTAACAAAGCACAAGAACCGACACGAGGGAAAGGGAGCACGGACTATAAATAGTGTAACACACACGGGAAACAGAGAACACCTGGGGCTAAGGGGCGGAGTTACAAATGATACACAGGTGAGGGCAAGAAACACTGAGGAGCACGGATCACGTGGGAGACACACTCACAGGCACAAGCAGAGACAGGCACAGAAAAAGGTAAATAAACACAGAAACACGAGAACAGACAGGGACCACGTGACAGAACCCACCCCTTAACGCGCAACTCCTGGGGCGCGAAAAAACAAACCCCCAGGAGCCGGTCAGGAGAGGGTGGAAACCAAAAAACCGGTGAAGTCCGGCGCGGGGAGCGCTGGTCCGCCGCCGAAGTCCGGCTCGGAGAGCGCTGGGTCGCCGCCGAAGTCCGGCTCGGAGTGCGCTGGGTCGCCGGTGAAATCCGGCTCGGAGGGCGCTGGGTCGCCGGTGAAGTCCGGCTCGGAGGGCGCTGGGTCGCCGGTCAGGAACCAGGGCGGACAAAGGCATGCGGGAGGCAGGACTGCCCCTGGAGGCAACGGCAGACGGGCTGGTGTAGGGAGGTAATCTCCCTCCTCCTCCTCCGAGCTGGACGCAGGTGTGAGGAAGTCTACATAGTCCCAGAAATAAGACTCCTCACAACCTGCGTCCCTGCCAACACGGTGCGCCCCCCCAAAAAGTGCTCCCCCCTTGAGAGGGTCCTCCTCGGGCGAGCGGGAGCGCTGAGAACGCCGCTGCCGTCTTTTCCTCCTCCGGCGCCGGCTAGCTGAGGAGTTGAGAGGAGGCTGCTCCTCCAGCACGCCGCGAGAAAGGGAGGTGCGGCGGATCGCCAATCTGGAACCCAGGTAGACGCCACTCGCTGCATCCATAGTTTGGTCGGTTCTTCTGTCAGGGTGCGTGAAGGAGGGACGAGGAGAGCGGATGCAAATGCGAGTGTATTTATTATACAGATAACAAAAGACAAAAATAAACAAATAAACGGAAACTAAACAGAAAACAAGAAACATGGAGAACAGAGACGCAACCATAACAGGCTAACAAAGCACAAGAACCGACACGAGGGAAAGGGAGCACGGACTATAAATAGTGTAACACACACGGGAAACAGAGAACACCTGGGGCTAAGGGGCGGAGTTACAAATGATACACAGGTGAGGGCAAGAAACACTGAGGAGCACGGATCACGTGGGAGACACACTCACAGGCACAAGCAGAGACAGGCACAGAAAAAGGTAAATAAACACAGAAACACGAGAACAGACAGGGACCACGTGACAACATCTATATAATATATGGGTTTTACATTTTAAACTGAACTACTGAAATAAAGTAACTTTTCAATGATATTCCAATTTTTTGAGATGCATCTGTATACATTTATATTTTTCTTTTAATGTTCGGTGGTGCTTTCTGATTCAGCAGCAGCTTTAAAATAAGGGTCCTTTATAAAGGGTTTTAAATAGTTTAAAAAGGAGTTTACTAATGGTTAGTAATTAGGTTATAAACCATTAATAAGCAGCTATAACACATAAATAAATAGAAAGTGGCCTGCTGTGTAGCAAAGAGTGATTCCACATTCGTTTATACTGTTAAACCTCAGATCTTACTAGATGCTTACTAGATCTTTTTTTTATCTTTACCATCAGTGAGCATAAACATTTCTATTAATAACAGATAATATTAATTTAACTATGATAGTGTTACATAAAAGTCATAAAAAGTCATTGTCACTGTTGTTCTTTTTATTTTATGTGTTGTAAGTGCTTATTAATGTTGTTTTTTTTAAGTATATACAACTTCCAATTTATAACCATTAATAAACTCTATTGTAAACTGATTATAAACTCTTTTTTTTTTTTCAAATAAAGGAGCCTTATTTGAAAGAAGTACCGTTTTAACTTAGCTTTGGTATTAGCTTTGGTTCATCTCAGCGGTAAACTGTAAACACATAGCTGAGCTATGGTACTGTAATTTGATGCAAATGTAAACTGTTTGGTAATAAAATACATGGGGAAAAAAATGATCCATGAGAAATATTGGCTCTGGGCGCCGAGTGGTCCAGCGGTCTAAAGTGCTGCCACTATGAGCAGGAGGTCGCCGGTTCGAACCCCCGCTCATGCAGCTTTGCCATCAAGCTGCCGGCGTTAGAGGGAGCAAAATTGGCCCTGCTCCCTCTGGGTAGGTAGATGGCGCTCTCTCCCCACATCACTCCTATGGTGATGTCTGCAGCACGGGGCGTCTGTGAGCTGATGTACCGGAGCCGAGCCGCTGTGCTTTCCTCCAAGCGCGCTGGCTGCTCGGCAATGCTGCATCGGCAGCAGCTCGAAAAGAAGCGGTGGCTGACTTCACATGTATCGGAGGAAGCATGTGTTAGTCTTCACCCTCCTGGTGTGTTGAGGTATCACTAGTGATAGGGGGAGTCCTAATGAATGGGTTGGGTAATTGGCTGTGTAAATTGGGGAGAAAATGGGAAAAATTAGAAATAAAAAATAAAATAAAATAAAATAAAAAAATATTGGCTCTGTATCTGGTTTCTACTGTATAGAGACTCCGGTTACAAATTTACCAACATGGCTGACATTTCTGATTTAATTTCTATAGAACAGAAGGGAATGGAACATTTCTAATAATGATCAAGGCCAGAAAAATCATATTGTGGGCCGGCACTATTAGACAGACCAATGCCACACAACAGCTATTCAGGCCGGCCCAAGGCTCCACTGTAGACTAATAGGCTGACTGTGTTTCAGCTGAAACTGAACCTATTGATGTTTGCGTTGATGGAGTTAGCTCAGCTCGGTTCTGAAGCTCTGATTTCCAGTCCATTAATATGCATGCCGAATGCCGGTTGGTGTTGCTTTTGGAATGCATCAAGGTCTTACTGGAATGAAAGAGACAGAAGGTCTTTTACTGGCATTTTTGGATCGTTTTTCTGTAATACTAGAATTGACCAAATTACCTTGTCATTCTGTCTGGAACTCTGATAGCAGCATAATGTTTTCCAGCGTAAAAAAAAAGAGAATATGAGGAGAAAATGCGGGTCCTTCAAAGCGAAGGGCGCACCATTGGGCTCAGAATTCCTCGCTGGAGAATGTTAAAAGACATTGTGCAAGGCTCTTTTTAATGAAACCCTCCACTCATTGGAATAATGGGCTTTTTAAAGCGGCCGCATCTCAAGGACGTTCCTCAGCCACTTCAATGCAAAGAAGTTTTCAGCGCTCTGATAGGATTTGATAAACACACTGCCACTTAAGTGCAGCGAGCTTCCATCATAATAATCAAGCTTTTGATGACGGTATCTGCTTTTTTGCTTTATGGATTATTTTTTTCCCCCTACATATCGCTCTTCCTGCACTTCAACTTTGACTGGATTCATTGGGAAATTAATAGAAATGCGAGAGGCTAAACAAAGACTGACCCTCAGTCAGCTAATTGCTAGTAGTTTAAAGAAAAACATCGTCATAGTCAAATTCTCAATTTTCTAACTTTTCAAATAGTATATATATATATATATATATATGATTCTGTTGAACCACAATTTAAAATATATATATATGTTGGTAACACTTTCTGTGAAGCCTGTATGTGTGTCAATAGCTCTTGGTACATCTTGGTAATAATGCTTTGTAAGCGTGTTTATAAACTCCTGTAATGCCTTATAGTTTTATTATGATTAATTACTTATAATGAGCTTTAATCTGATAATGACTGTAAATATGATAATACAAATTTTATGAAAATGAGGTAAAAATGAGTGTATCAAGTAAATTTATTTACATTTATAGTGTATAAGGTTATATTGCTATATAAAATATTGCTCATTATTAGCACACAGTAAGTTTTTCTTTTGCTACATTATATAAACATATGCACAATTATAGGCACAGTGTGTTATAGTATTGTATAATTTACAAAAATAATAATGACACTTTCTTTGATTTTCATCTGTATAACACAGTCATAACAGATAATAACGCATTTATTACATATTTATAAAAGTGTATATATAACCCATCATAACCATGTTTACTATGCATTATGCATTATTTTTGATCATAATACAACTTTACAGTTTGCAGAATGCATTATGACTGAAAAAGCTGCTTATTAACTTATAAACACACCCTCAATAATAATAATAATAAAAAAAATAAATAATAATAATAATAATCTTTTAATGGTTTATGACTTATAATTGTCTTGAATATAATATTATTAGTTATAGTCACTTATAATGTATTATAACAGGTCTTTGTGCGCTCCAAGTAAAGTGACAGACTTTTATTGTGTGACTAAAATATTAATGATATGATATACATACTATTTTAACTATTTTATTATGATCACAATTTATATTGCATAATAAACATGATTATAATGCCTTATGAACGCATTATAATATATAATATGTATAATGTGATTATAGAGTTTAATGACATACACATTCATAGAAAGTGTTCCCAAAATCGCATCATCTGTTTAAAGCTCAGTATAGGTAGTTATGCTTGTGTTATACAAAAAAATAAAAAAATAAAAAAATAAAAATAAACACAAAAAATCACAATCTATATTTATATTTATTGACCTTATAAATGTATTTAATTAGTACTGTTGGGTTAATAACTCCTTCAAAAGTCCTGAAATATGACCATGGGGTAGTATTAATACTGCATTATACAGTATACCATATACATATGGTAAAATAATAAATACACATATTAGTCTGTTCAGGGGAAGTGTATGTAACACTTTCTATGAATGCCATGTCTATTAGACTCTATAAACATACTTACTACACCTTATAATGTATTCATAAGACATTATGAACTAATGTATATGACATTATACTCAAGTGTATTATTCATTATGGATTGTGATCCTAATGCATCATTAGCTGTGTTTATAACATGCTAATACCCTGTATTATAATGCTCTAAATATATCTTTAACCACTCATGAATACTTGTATTGAATATAATATTAGTTATAATCACTTTTAATGTATTATAACAGGTCGTTGTGTGCTCCAAGCAAAGAGACAGATTTCCATTGTGTGTCTGGATTATTAATGATAGATATATACTATTTTAACTTATTTATTATAAACACAGCTTATAGTGTATTTTTTGTGTACTTATTTTTTCTAAACACTTGTTTAAAGGTTCATGTTACATTACAATTTGTAACTTGATTTGTTGGGAAATTAATATCTCTGAGAGAGACCCTCAATAAGCTAATTGGTAAAAGTTTCAGCTAAAGAGTTTACAGCAAAACAGCATTGTGAACGTAATAAAGCCAAATTCTTCAACCCCCCGCAGTGGACGAGGCAGTCGTGGAATGTTTCTTGGTCTAATTGCGCTGCAGAGTTCTTTAGACCCTAAATAGGTGGTCTAACCTCAGGTCAGTTTCAGCTTACCTCCACAATGAGGCCCTAAAGCTGTGAGTGGAGCCATATTAGCAATTGTATAAGGCCGCAATCAGGACGGAACGAGTGATTGAAGAACAATCGGTAATCAGGCCGCGGTGGATTCTCGCCAACCTGAGTGAAGAGCTCCTTTTCGGCTCTCATGATCAGCGAGAAAATGAGTTTGTTAAGCTTGTGATTGTGCCGCCGTTCCGAGCTGGACGGAGATCCACTCAGCGTGAGGGCTCGCTCTCGACTTCATGGAAATTAGCCCACATCTCTGGGGCCTTCCCCTTGTTGACCTGTTGGCTTGAGCTGGTTCCATCCTGTCGAGATCAAGAGAGAACGAGAGAGAGAGAGAGAAAGAGAATGTGAGAGTGCCTCACTCTCTCACTTTCTCACTCACAGATCAGAGTGAATTGATGAGGCATTTGGGTAGGAGTGCTGTGTCAGAGGGTAGAGGATCACTATGGGACCACAATCCTCTGTGAGTCCAGTAGAAGAGAAGTAGAAGTGGGCGGAGCTTCTTCTGGACATGGTGAACATAAGGCTTGTGTTGTGTACAGTAAAGTTGTAAGTGGTATTAGTGAATATAGTAACTCTGTATTATAGTAGAGAAGTGGGCGGAGCTTCTTCTGGTCATGGTGAACATAAGGCTTGTGTTGTGTACAGTAAAGTTGTAAGTGGTATTAGTGAATATAGTAACTCTGTATTGTAGAGAAGTGGGTGGAGCTTCTGGACATGGTGAACATAAGGCTTGTGTTGTGTACAGTAAAGTTTTACTGCTTTTGCAGCAAATCATGATTACAGTCATCTGTATCATCACCTGTTTTAATATCACCCTTATTACTAGTATATTAGTAATAATTATTCTACATCATATTAAGGCAGGGTTCCAGCTAACAGAGAATGTTAATACCTGGAAATAAAAACAGAAATGTTAATCTTTTGTCTCATATTCATCTTTTAATGTCAAAGCCAAATGTTTTTAGTCTAGAGCAGAAGTAAGGGATCATCATATAAAAATGCAGTTTATCACTTTAAATACATTATTGCAATATAATGTAATTAAACCCCTGTAATGTATATTAATACTTATAGCTTTTTTAGGGTTTTACCAGTAGGTTTTCCCCTTATTACACAATACAGACCTACCAGCACTCGGTGGTTTAAAGGGCACTAAACCGCCTGATTTTTGCCAACTTCTCCCTCAGCATAAATTTGAAAAAGGTTAAAATATGGGAGGGGCACTGGGTGATGTATGGGTTTAGAGGCAGGGCAGGAGGGAGAGCTGATTGGTTGAGCTGCAGCAGCAGCAGCAGTGAGTCTCTGATAACGATGTGATGCAGATGGTTGAACATTAGCGACATCGGGGGACACGGACACATCATCCACGCCTATAGCACAGTTGAACCTGAGAGGGTGTTGCAGAGGCAGAAATTAACGATCACAATTAAAGCACTTTTTAAAGGTTAGGAAATGTTTATAATATTTTAAGTAGGACTGGTACGTTTCTTAATTTCAAAGGAACACATGTCAGCTATTAATGAAAGAAATAAATATATGGTTTATGGTTTAGTGGCTCTTCAAGGTTTTAAGGCTGGATAATGTCAGTAATGTAATTTTTTGCTTCTCTGCCAGAGCGGCGTAAACAAAGCCAGCACATGCTCCCTCCCAAAAAACGGATCAGCAGTAGATTGGGATTAATAGTTTAACCAAAATCTGATCCATTAAAACAGCTTGGATCGACCCCAATACACTGGACTATGTATTAGTGCGGTTTATATGGATGCATGCCTTTTGTTTGTGTGTTTATTTGCTTATTTAAATGTTTGTAGGATATGCCATTCTTTGTGTAACATACAAAATAAAATGCAAATAAAAATATAAAAATATATTTTTAAAAAACTAACTGTAGTTGTTTTGAGGCATTTTAAATCATGCTTACATTTATTTATTGATTGATTGTATGCCTCCAAACTCTTGCTCTGTCTGAGTTGGTCCTTTCCAACTTTCTCAAGTAAAAAAAAAAACATAAAAACATTTTAATAATTAAAAAAATGAATAAAAAAAAAAAATCTTTCACTCCGCTTGGCTTATTTTGAGTGAATTAATCAACCTGTGCTGTTTTAAAGTGAGCAATAACTCTGCTGATTGAAACACATTCAAGTCAACTGGAAAAGTCACTAATGGCCAACAACCTGGATGAAATTAAACGTGGGAACGGAGGATTTAAATTCTGATGATATGCATCATAAGTATTGTAATTATAGATCTCAGCCTGTTCCTCCATTATTAATTGTCCAAAGCGTAATGATTTATCATGCACTTGGAAAATGATTATTAATTTTCTGGATGATTTTACCTGTGGGCGTCTACGAGACTCCACTTACTAGAGAAGGGGGCGAGAGAGAGAGAGAGAGAGAGAGAGAGAGAGAGAGAGAGAGAGAGAGAGCTGTAGAGAAAGAGAGTGGCTGCTTCATAAGGAAAAAAGTCCTCAAGGACACAACAGCTCGTTTTTTACTTTAATCAACTCACACTTAAAAGAGCTGATTATGTTTGCTGCGGCTCTTTAGGGAAATTTGAGGAAATAATATAATCCTTAACATTATTTGCTTTGTTATTTATTAATGTGCTGCTGAACTGGGTCAATTGTGTGTTTAAAAAAAATAACTAGAACTAAATACTGTTTCTTTTAATTCACTTCCTCTTAATAGACTCCTCAGTTCACCTGTTCTTTTGTCCTGCATACACTGTAAACAGTATAATACATTACTGGTATTGTGCAAGGTGACATCTGTAAAAAAAAATATATATATATATATATATATATATATATATATATATATTCAAGGGGTTATTTATCTGTTGTATACATGTTGTATATTCTAAATATTTTATAATTAAACATATAAAACCCCAATTCCCAAAAAGTTGGGGCAATTTGAAATGTCAGTCTCAATACAATGATTTTGAATGTCAAAAATCCATATTTATTTATAACACTGTTTAATTGAAAACATTATCTTATTTAAATATGTTATTTAAATATTTAAATCGTTATTTTTACATTTCATCAGCACAAAAAAATGTCTGAAAAAAGTTGGGACATGGAAAAAAAATATTGGTACTAATACAAACTGTAATGTAATGTGTCTCAACCAGCCAATCGGCACCTAAACCTTGTTAGATCAGCCTGACCTGTGTTTTGATTCATTTCAGGTGTTTTTCCATGTATATACAATTCTGGAAAAAGTAAGAGACCCCTTAAAAATATTGAGTTTTTTTTATTTTAACAAATTAAAACCTCTGCAATATAATCAAGAGGAAAATACTGTAAATGATCACAAGCCATTAAATCAAGCTGAACTGCTGGGATTTTTGCACCAGGAGTAAAGGCATAATGTTATCCAAAAGCAGTGTGTAAGACTGGTGGAGGAGAACATGCCAAGATGCATGAAAACTGAGATTAAAAACAAGGGTTATTCCACCAATTTTCTTTTTTCAATAGGCAGAGTGTGACACCACAGACTGGATTTAGATGCTTGCATGAAAAAAGTACAAACAAAAGTCAAAACCAGAAACATTAGAGCCAAAACACAGTCCAAGAGGCAAAGCCAGGTTAAAAAAACATCCAGGTGACCTAGCAAAAGAGCAAGACCAAATCAGAGACAAAAGCCAAAAATAGGTTATTCGTAAAAATAGACAAACAAATAATTAACACTCAGTATGCAGCTGAAAAAACAGGGGCAATACTTCTTGACTGGAATTTATACATGGAAAAACACCTGGAATTTATCAAAACACAGGTGAGGCTGATCTAACAATCAGGTGCTGATTGGCTGGTTAAGACGCATAACTGAGAGGTGCATTGTGGGAGTTGTAGTTGTAGAGGCATTGGAAGGTGTGACACAGGGCTTCACAATAGGTACAAAAACTGTATCAGAACCACATACTGCATCTATTTCATAAATGTTTATGGTAACACTTTCTATGAATGTCATCTCTATTAGACTGTATAACCAATATTCATGACATATTATAACGCATTAATAAGGCATTATAAACATTGCTATAAATATTTATAAAAAATCATAACCAATTATAGTCATGTTTATTAAGCATTATGACTTGTGATCATAATATATTATAAGCTGTGTATTTAATATATATATGTTAAAATAGTATATACCTATCATTAATAATCTTGTCCCACAATGCAAGTCTGGCACTTCACTTAGAGCACATAAAGACCTGTTATAATACATTATAATTGACTATAATTTATATTATATTCTTGACAAGAATGAATATATTTTTAGGATTATTGAGGGTGTGTTTATAGGTTGGAAGCTTTTTAGTCATAATACAGGCAAGCTGGGACTGAGTTTCTTGGTATTAATGTATAACATGTTATAAGAACAGCTATTAATGCATTATAATCACAGTTCATGATGCACAATAAACATGGCTATGATGAATTATACATTTTTATAAATATCTATAGCCAAGGTTAAAATGCCTTATGAATGCATTTTAATGTGTTAATAATAAGTATGTTTATAGAGCCTTATAGAGATGACATTCATAGCAAGTGTTACCATGTTTATTTTAAAATGCGCTACATATCTGCGTTTAATATTTCTCCATGTAGTTGAATACTTTTTTAAAGGCCAACACAAATATTTGGACATGTAGTGTTTAGTAGCAGTCAAAAGTTTGGACACACTTTCTCATTCAGTGTGTTTCAGGGTGCCTATGCCCATTGGTGTTGTGCAATAAAGTGCGTACAGGTAAAAAAGAGTCACATTTCCGGCAGCATTCATTATCATCAGTGGATTTTGGTTACTGTCGAAATCAGAGTCAGTTTCTGTAAAACAAAGTCTGTGTGTGGGCAACTGCTGCACTGACCACATGCAGCCCACTCATACAACCCACACACACACACACACACACACTCCTGTACTCTATCTGTCTCTCTGTTCGAGGCCTGTTGTTTTTAGCACAGCTGAAGGTTGTGTAACAGCTATCCACTCTTGATAAGCTCAGCGGGTGCCAGGCATACCTCATTGACACGTATTAATTAATTTGCGTCTGATGGATCTATCCTGTGCCATTTGTTGCGAGGGCATTCCTTTTTAATTAAAAAAGCCCCATGCTTACGTCTGGATCAGGCTGACCTTGTGTTAGAGCTGGTCCTCCACAGCTCGACAGCGAGGTGTGTTTGTTTAGAATTTGGGTTTAGAATCAGGGTCATCAGCACAGGTTGTGTTTAATGTGTAGTTGCACTTTCTTTTTACGTTCACACACCAGGTAAAAGTAAACAAATCTGATTTTCTCACCAAATCCAATGTTTAATTGAGGCTTCTTAGAGCTCTTTGATACCCTACACCCCATCAACAGTCTATTTTCACGCCTTAGGCCTGTACTGTTAAATTATTAGCGTCAGAGTTTAGAAATATATATCTACACTGATTGTTTGGTGTGATGGTCTGAAAGTGAGGTGTGTTCAGGTAAATTTCTGCCTTGTTTCTATTTTGGTGTTGGAAAACAAAGGAGCACCACTGACTGATTAAAACCTAGACAACAGTCATTCATCAGAGTCTATTCCTATAGATGCGCCATGCACTGCAAAGCACAAACCCAACTTTTAACTCAACAATAAACAGAATAAAGAATAAAATAACATTGCTGTTCCCTTAAATGATCTGCTGGTGTGTCTTCACAGTATGAAGACACACAGATGAGGCACACAAAGCGCTGCACTGTTAAGATATGAACGCGCCAAAGGAATGACAAGTGACACACTGATTGGTTTATTTCACGTTGCGCCCAAAACACACCGATGATTATACTGTACAAGAGAATTAGTGCATGCCTTTTGCACGTTTCGAGCCACGCAAGGTGTATTTTTTGTGGCCTCATGATAACAAAGACACACAGACACACCCTAAATCCAGCTGTGTGATCTGCAATTGACCGGTACACTATAGGTAGCTAAAATAGGGCCCTGGGTTTTTTTTAAATTATCTATTCATCACAAGCAGTGCTGGGCACGTTACTCTGAAAAAGTAATTAATTATAGTTGCTAGTTACTTCTCCAAAAAAGTAACTGAGTTACTAACTGAGTTACTCCACTATAAAAGTAACCAGTTACCAGTAAAAGTAACTATTGCGTTACTTTTGTTTTACTCACCCCCGTAACATTGCTTAGGCGGTTATCTCACCCTCCCCTCCCTTCTGACTCACACACACAACACACACAACACACACACACACTTGCGCCTTTGAGCGCCATTGAGCGTCTAAAGTAACGTGCAGTAACGGGGTGTTGGAAATGGTAACGGCGTTATAGTGACAGAGTTATTAGTTTGATTATTCGTTACTGAAAAAAAGTAACGGCGTTGGTAACGTTTATTCCCATCCCTGGTTACTAGTAAGCCTCCAATACATGTAAAATCAGACTCCACCTCTTTTCCAACTGTCTCTTATGCAGCATCACTTAATAGACAAAACACACTCTGAGGAAAGCGCAGCTGCCCAGCTCTAGCAACAGATGCCTGTGCCAGCCAGCATCACATTAGGCACCCATTCAAAGAGAGCATGGCCAATAGTACACTCTCGGGCGCACTTTTTTTTTTATATATATATTCTTAATGTTCTCTACAGTATATCCGACATTGGTCTGAACAGTTCGGTAACACTTTCTATGAATGTCATCTCTATACGACTCTATATACAGTACATACTCATAACACGTTATAACATTATAGCATGTCACCATCAAACCGCTGTTAAGTACTGTTTACATCCTACTGATTTAATTATGCAGTAATTATTCTATATGTGTTACAGAGATAAGTGCTGCTGACACCTGGCTTAACCATCCCCCCCCCCATCAAAAGATTATCTCATGGTCCATGCACACACTCACACACAAACACACACACACACACATAAATACACACGCTCATGCTCGCGCAGTGAACCCAGCCCACTAAAAACACAGAGGTCAACAGAGCCACCCCAAACAAATCTGCTCAGCACATATCCACCAAATGTCAGCCTGCAGCCAGAACAGGAGGCGCATGCATTACCACCGACCCGCCAGCCCAACCGCAACCCGCCTGCAACCCGCCACCAACCCACATCTGCTCCCACCACCTTTTAAATTAATGACAGACAGCGTCCGCCAATCGGGTGAACCTCCATAATCGGATAAGTTACTCAATTGAGATAATGAAAGCTGGGGGACCCTTTGTGTCAGGAGGCTGATATCTGCCCCGATCAATCAGCCTCTGCAGCAGCAGCAGCCGGGCGCTCCGGAGATCCTCCACTGTCTGATCATTAATACAGCAATAAAAGAGAAACTATTATTTTATGCCTGGGCAACAGGATCAATGCAGGTGATCGATAGGCAGATTGTCTGACTGTGTCACGTTTACTAAAGCAGAGCAGGCTGGCAGGGCTGGGTTTCACAGATACAGCTGAGGATTCTCAGACCGGCAGGGCTGGCCGATATACAGTGGCGTAAAACAGTACTTCCCCTTTTACAGATTTCTTTTGTTTTATGGAATTTTTGTCATACATATTTTTTTCTGATAATTAAACAAACTTTATTATCAGGCAAATGTAACCTGAGTAAAAATGAGTAAAAGCACTTTTTAAATGAAGAGAAAAAAAATTATCCAAACCAATCCCTTTGTGAAAAAGTGTTTGACCCCCCCACACTATCCCTCTATAAATGAACTGTAATTAATCCCACTTTTTGAAAAGCTGAGTTCAATTGTACTACTATTCACAACCAGGCCATATCTGTCTTACAACGTGAAGCAGCTAAAAGGTCTCAAAAATCATCAAATTATGCCCTGATCTGAAGAAATCAAATTCATTGATCATATATCAGTCTGGAAAAGCTTACAAAGTTATTTCTAAAGGCTTTGGGACTCCAGAGAACCACAGTGATAGCTATTATTCACTAATAGAGAAGACATGGAACACTGGTGAACCTTCCCAGGAGTGACCAGCCAACTAAAATGTTTCCACAAGGGCATGGACACCTCATCCAGGAGGTCAGTTAAAGAACTGCAAGTCTCACTTGCCTCAGTTAAGGTCAGTGTTAAAGATTTAATAATAAAAATAAGACTGAAGAATGGGGTCCATAAGAGAGTTCCAAGGCGAAAGACACTGCTGACCAGAAAGAACACAATGACCCATCTTACATTTGCCAAATAAAACATCTTGATGATTCCCGTGAGTTTTGGTAAATATTCTTTGGACTGATGTGACAAAAGTGCAACTTTTTAGAAGGTGTGTGTCACGTTACATTTGTTATAAAACTAACACATAATTTCAGAAGAAAAAAAAACATCATACTGAATGTAAAACATGGTGGTGGTAGTGTGATGGACTGGGGCTGCTTTGCTGCTTCAGGACCTAAACAACTTGCTGTAATAGATGGATCCAGGAATTCTGTTGTTTACCAGACAATCCTGAAGGAGAATTTCCGGCCTTCAGTTTGTGACATCAAGCTCAGGTGTACTTGGGTTCTGCAGCAGGACAATGATGATCCAAAGCACACAAACAAGTCCACCTCTGAATTAATAAAAAAAACTAAGGTTTTGGAGTGGCCTAGTCAAAGTCTTATTGAGATGCTGTGTCATGATCTTAAACAGTATTAAAACAAATTTGTAAAGAAGAGTGGAGCAAAATTCCTCCACAGAGATGTGAAAGACTCGTTGCCAGTTTTCGGTAAAGCTTTATTGCAGTTTTTGCAGCCAAGGGTGGCACAACCAAATGATGTGGTTTAGCAGCAAACACTTTTTCACACAGAAAAAAATGATTGGTTTGGATAGTTTTTTTTTTTCCTTTAATAAATAAAATTATAATTTAAAAAGTGATTTTTTTCAATAAAAAAGTAACTTTACAGGAGAGAGAAAAAAACTTCTAAGCTTTCAATGGAAGTCAGTGTAAGAGTTTACTTCAGGTCATTTTTAAGTATTTCTATTGGTCGTTCATTAAGAAACTTTGGCACAGTGTATAGGAGAGCTTGTCTGTTCATATTATGTAGTAAACTAAAAATTGTCAAAAATAGAGATACTTGTTTTTCATTGGACAATGACTATATGTACTCAGATTATCTTTGTCTGGTATCAAAGTATGACATTCAGAAAAATATTGGTATGACAAAAAATCAAAAACAAAAGAAATCTGTAGTTTTCAACGCATGGTGTCTTCCCAGCCAGATGCAGAGGCGCAGTCAACAAAGAATTTTTTAAAACTTCTCATTGTTAACTTTGGAGACTAAGAAGGCTTTCATTCATTATTGGGAAATGCACTTATGGACCCGTAGTGTGTGTCTTTGTTTCTGTAAGTGTATGAAAACAGAAGACAGAGAGTGAGAGCTCCTCACGCTTCCCCATCCAGCGCTGCTCCAGCTCAGACTCCACCTCCTGCACAAAGCCCAGGGGCGGATGAATAGATGGACTCCTTGTAGCCAATGAAGACAGGTGGCAATAATCTTGCTAAGAGACAGATCTAAAAGCGCTCATACAAAACCAATTTCAGCTGCGCTCCATTTGTCAAAAGCTCATCAGAGTGAGGGACGAGAGTGCTGAGGCCGCATGGCCTCCGAATCGCTTCGTTCCTGATTGCCTTGTCAGGGCACCTTATCCTCTCGAGAATGCCACAAACACACACTCACACGAGTACACACACACACACACACACACACACACACACAAACAATCCCTCACACAAACACACCAAGCTGAGGTATTGATGCAACTGTCATTTCTGGTGTACTGGCAGCCACCTTAAAAAAAAAAAAAAAAAAAAAAAAAAACTCCCATAGACTTCCACAGGTCTTCTCCAGTCAGCTCCCAGCCAGTGACCCTTCCCACCAGTGGCCGAACTACCAGGCCAATCACAATCACTAACAGCAGGTGTGATGGTAATCTCAAATTCTTTGATTTGGTTCAAAGTTTGGACCTACCAAAAGAGCTGGTCTTGGCCTGGATCAACTGAACCATGGTCTGGTTCATCTGCAGTGTAAAAATAGACAATGTGGCAGGCTGTTGACGCCCAATAAACAATAGACAAAGAAAAAAGAACTGGTGTTGTGCCGAAATCTGACTCATACAGTAGTATGGATAGAACAGATCATGCTGGTGATTCCTGTATCTACTCGAACTGTTGATTATCCCTTATTTATAAACAGAAATAAAATGAATGCAATGGCCCTGGACTCAAAACGAGTCGGATTCTGGCCGAAAGGCAGAATTCGTAACAACACCTGGACAACGGAAACTTGTTAAACTAAGAAAACTTTCTAAAAACAAAACAGTGTGAAGTATATCATTATTTCCTACATCACTAGTTCCAGTTCTGTGATCGGATTGGCAGAGCTCAGTGGTTCAAAGCCGTAATACACTGAAAGAAATGCCAAAAGTCATGGGATAACAGTTTGTAAATTGATTATACAGTATATTGGAAACTCTCATACGGTGTGCTCATGTCATTTATCATGTAAATAATTTATTTGAAGCTTCAGTAGCAGAAGTATTTATTTGTGTGTTTATTTTGTTACTTTACTTTACTTTTGAGGAAAAAAAAAATTCCAAAGGATGCTTTATCTATCACTCTTTCTCCTATTTTCCCCTAATCTTTTCATTTTTTTCATTCCTTTTCTTTCTCTGTTTTCAATTTTCTTTTGTTTGCTCTCTCGTTCTGTCTTTTTTTTACTTTCTCTCTCTTTTCCCCCTTTCATTATCTGTTCTCTATTATTTCTTATCTGTACTTTCTTTGTTTTTTTCTTCTTTTAATGTTTCTCTCACTCAATCTATATCTCTATATACTTCTTTCTTTCTTTCTTTCTTTCTTTCTTTCTTTCTTTCTTTCCTTCTTTCTTTCCTCCCTCTGTTTTCCAGTTTCTTTCTTGTTGTCCCTCTGTAGGTCCTTTAATCTCTCATTCTGTCTTCTTACTTTCTCTCTTTTTCCCCCTGCCATTATTTGTATTCTTTTATTCTTTATCTGTGCTCTTTTTCTTTCCCTTTTAATCTGTTTCTCTTTTTCTATTTCTTTCTCTTAACTTCTTACTTTCTTTCTCTTTTTCTTTATTTCTTTTTTCTTTCTTTTGATTTATTCCCTCTTATGTCATCATCCTCTTTCTGTTTCTCTCTACTTTCTTTCTCATTTTCACTTGTTTCTCTCTCTCTCTCTCTCTCTCTCACAGCGGTGGAGGTATAGTGGTGAGGACGGAGGGGTGGATGGATAGATAGATAGATAGATAGATAGATAGATAGATAGATAGATAGATAGATAGATAGATAGATAGATAGATAGATGGATGGATGGATGGAGGCTTGGAGGCTTTAATGAAAGAGTAGATTCCAGTCAGCCTGCTGGTTCTCATCAATCAGCCGAGCGCTTTGGAAGTGTAATCCGAGGGACGGCTGGCGCGGGGGGGGGGCATCAGGCTTTTAATCTCTATTAGTTAATGGACTCTTCTCTTCTCCGGGCTGCAGGAACTTCAGCCTGTCTGTCTGAACCCCGGCCCGGCAGAACCGGCCTGTCCCAGACCCGACCCGCAGCTCCAAATAGCAGCAGCTGAATAACCGCCGCTGAATTAGTCACTGCGCTGTAAAACTGCTTCTACCAAACACTGTTTTTTAGGATATATTTAAATTAATTAGCTTTTATATGCTGTTGCTGCCATGCTGTCCTGAATCAGAGTTAGGGTGGAGGCTCCAGAAGGTGGAGCAGCTTTAACAAGGCATGTTTATATTTAATTTAATCCTCCTGTTGTGTTCATTAAGATGAACTAGTTTTGTGTGTTCCCAGGCAAAAATGACCACCACATTATACATAGTTGATTATAGATACATAATAGCACATACAATATATCATCACCAAATATTGTGATACAGCTTTAATACATTTAAGTACAGTACTTGTCAAAAGTTTGAACACACCTCTTCTCATTCAATAGCTTTTTTTTTTTATCTTTTTATGATTTTTTACACTGCAAATTTAATATTGAAGGCTATATTAAGTGTTAAACAACCCAGAATATGTTTTATATTTTAGATTCTTCTAAGTATCACATTTATCTTTGAGGACAGATCTGCACACTCTTGGTTTTAATTTTAATCTCAGTGTCTTCATGAGGGAGAGTCACCTGGAATAGTTTTCTCAGAGTCTTGAAGGAAGGAGTTCCTGGAGGTGCTGAACAATAGTTGCTGCTTTTCCTTCAAGCTGTGAAGCTCCAGCTCATCTCAAATCATTATCTCAATTAATCAGGTTTAGATCAGGTTATTGTGGTGCTACGTAATTTCATACGTGTCCCTTAATTGATGTCATGTCTTTAATATTAATCTACAATCAAAGAAAGAAAGAAAGAAAGAAAGAAAGAAAGAAATAGAGAAAGAAAGAAAACATTAAATGAGAAGATGTGTCCAATTTTTTGGTACTGTATATGTTTTAAACTTCTATTAACTATTTTTGGCCTGTAGGACTCACTGACTTGAACCCATACAACTCAATTTTGAATTAAAAAAGCTTTATTTTTGGATTACAAATAAAGATGATACATTTTGTGGGTTTGGTGATTTGTAAGCTGTAAAGTTTATACAATTTTATGTAATTTTCTTATTAGTATAATATTATTAGTATTGGTGACACTTTACTTGGATGGTCCATTTGATGGCCTCTTTAATGCTTAACTGACATTCAACTAACATTCAACTACATGTCTATTAAATGCAAATGAACTAAAAGGTGAAAGTAAATGATTCTCTATTGAATATAACCCTACATTCAACTCTAACCCAAACGCTTATCTTAATATTTTAGGATTGGGTTTAAGGTTAGATTTTAAGTTTAGGTTAAGGTTAGGGTAAGGGTTAGGTGTAGGGTTTGATTTTATGGTTGATTAAGGGTTAAGGTTAGGGTTAGGTGTAGGGTTAGATTTTATGGTTGATTAAGGGTTAAGGTTAGAGTTAGATGTAGGGTTAGGTTCTATTTTGAATCATTTACATTCAACATAGGGTTAAGTTAAATTTAATGGACATTCAATTCAGTGTTAGTTGAATGTCAGTTGAGCATCAACAAGGCCATAAAATGGACCATCCAAGTAAAGGGTTACCTTAGTATTATTAGTGTTGATTTTGAATTTTTAGTCATTTTTGACCAGGAACACAAAAAAGTAAAAAAGCAAAAATAAAAGAAAATAATTAATGAATGAATTAGTTTGGTTTGTTTGGTGTGTTTGGGGTGGATGAAGTCTACAAATCTCATAGGTTAAATGAACACATTTTAAGTGCGGTTTTGTTTTGTTTTCCTGTTTCCAAGCCCAAAAACAAGAATGCATTACGCGTTTTTTTCACGAAGTTCAGAAGTGTTGGAAAGTCATTAGTTTGAGTCGTTTCGCTCGCCGACCCCACACACAGCCCCTCACACTCCACACTAAAGCGGGGGTAGGGGGGGGGTCTAAAGGGCCCGGGTGTTAATGAAATGGTGCAAACATCCCCTCGGCCCCTTTCAGACTCCGCCTCCCACCCAGCCACGTCCATCCGATTCAATTATAAATTACAGCGGCTAACGAAGCGTAGCTCATTATGGGAGGCAATTGCTCAGAACTGTCTTTAACCAACAAAATGTGCAAAATCAAAATGATCGTAACACTCCAGCGCCTTTATTCCATCAGTGGGAAGGGTTTAGAGAAAACGGAACACCCCCCCCACACCCCACACTCGCCACACACACACACTCCCTACACACACTCACACACACACACACTCCCTACACAGACACCCCATCCAGCCATTTCACACCCGGGGAAGCGTGCGCACTGTCTGCATGTTGGCTCGTCCAATTTCTTTATGTGAAACGGACCCGATCTGTTCCCACTGTATTTACCACATCTCTCTTCTTCAATTTTCACCTTCCCACGTCCGAAATGTACGGCAGCTTCTGTCATTCGAAAATAAAAAATCCTTTGTAAAGTACTAGTCTATTTTTTACCTTTTTTACCTTTTTTTTTCTCTCTCTCTCTCTTTAGTTTTTCCTATGTACAATATGAAGGCCGCTCTACTCTAGACAGTATGTGTGAGCTCCATCCACTCACTGCAGGCCTTGTCTTTGGTCCTTCCTGTCAGAGTCAGTCAGGCCCACTGATCAGCGTATGCTAATGCTACGCTAACGGAGATGTCTGCTTAGGCCTCCCACGCCAACACAGCGATGCGTATGCAAAACAGTGGCCAGAGGAAAGAGACAGAGCAATGTATTCAGTTGTTTTTTATATTTATTTATTCATTTTTTTTTTTTAGCTTTCTCCCTCAGAACTTCTTGCCAAACGCTCATCACTCTCGACTGTGGGGCACGTTCGTCTTTCAGTTTGGCTCTTTTTAGAGCCAGTGGGGGGTGGTTGTGGTGGGTTGTGGCGGGGGGCTGTCCCCCTTCTGCCGCCAGACGTCATTTGCACTTGTTAAAGACGAAGCGCAGAGCTGCTGTAGATGTGTAGATGTGATCAGCTGCTGTGGGGTCCCCTGAGAGAAGCTCTGTTGTGGTCATTGCTGTAATCTCCCCATGGCCTCTCTCTCCACAGAGCCTGTGGAGGACTTAGTAATTATAGCGTACACTGATCAAACTTAACATTATGACCACCTCCTTGTTTCTACACCCATTATGTATTTGTTTCAGATCTACTGAGCATATTGGAGGTCTTCTTCTGGACCCCACAGGAGAGAAACCACCAAGACATACAACTATTAGTATCATTATTTGGGTGGTGGGTCATTATTATTCTCAGCACTGCAGTGATTAGCACTGATTAGCATGGTGGTGGTGGTGTATGAGGTGTCAGTAGTGTGTGTTGTGCTGGTACAGTGAGTGGATCAGATGCAGCAGTGCTGCTTGAGTTCTTAAACACCTCAGTCTAACTGCTGGACGGAGATTATTCCACTTACTGTTTGTGCTCACTGCAACACAGAGGCAGGAAGTCAGTAAGAGATAATGACATCCAGCAGCATTCAGCGATGCAACCGTGAGCAATGCCAAGTGTCCTATGAAAAACACTTATCTCCATTTTTGACGATTTTTAGTTTACTACATCATTTGAACAGACAAACTGTTGCTTACACTGTGCCTAAACTTTTTGATGAACGGACCAATAGAAACTCTTCAAAATGACCTGAAATAAACTCTTTTTACATTGACTTCCATTGAAAGTTTAAAAGGTTTTTTCTCTAAAGTTTTGGAGATAAGTGTTTTTCATTGGACAGCAACGATATGAACAATGATGGACAATGGCATAGAACCAATCAGAAAGCTGGATTGCACACTCCCTCGAAACCACACCACACTGGTTCCTATTTAAGACTTGGTTCTAACAGTTCATAGTAGAGTTCACTGATAGCAAAGCACATAAATGAAGTTTGCCATTGGTAAAGCCCACAAACAAGCAGAACAATCTCTTATATACTGTATCTAAAGTACAATTATACTTTTATTATTATATTTTTTACATGATGTTATCTCAGAATATGAAAATCTCTCAGAAATAAAGAGGGAATGCTGTTATATGAATCAACATGTAATTTCACATTATCTAAAAGCTCTTGGCTTGGTTTTGAACCTTTAGATTGAATAAATAAAGCTATATATCAAATAAATCAAGCCATATAACAATATTCAGGCTATACAAAAGTCTTAAGTAGTAAAACATAATATTAGAATAAGTACAATTCTTAGAAATACCGTATTTTTTGCACTATAAGGTGCACTTAATTATTTTTTTATTTTCCCCAAAATTGTCTGTGCATATCTAGTGCACTTTATTTATTTATTTATTTTTTTCAATCAGGTTGTAAGAAGCAATAAAGCCACTTTGCTGAAGCACAGAGAAGAGTTTCAGTTTAGTTTTCCATTAGCCGCTAACTGCGCTATACGCTACTTCTTTGACCGTTCTGAGGTGAGAATTATTGTAGCCTGTAGCCTGCTGCTAACCTCGGCTAGCACTGCTGTAGCAGTATTAGCATTAGCCACTACCCGCACTAAGCACTAGCTCTTTTGCCATTTAGAGGTCGCTAGGGGTTAGCTGCTAATGCTAATTCTATAGCTTTAGTGAAAATCTGTAAATCTAAGCCTACTATAAATGAATGGAAGCACTTTACTCATCGAAATAAACAGTTTTTAGGAGAGAAATCTGTGTAGATTAACATTAAGCACTCTTATAGAAAGGCATGGTTTAACATCACTGTGTTTATCAATATTTTTATCGTTAAAACATCTCCAAATCTTCTTATTCTCATCATACCAACAGAACCTTTTTTTAGGCATGCACAAAGTTTTTTTTTTATATGTCAGATTTACTGTTATAGATAAATTACAGTCCAGTAACGCAGATTTGGATTGTGATTGTTTAGGTCCAGGACCAAAGGTCATTTCTGAAGTGCTTTTTTTCTGAGACAGCACTGTGCACACAATTGTGTGTCATTGTGTTTTTTATCAATAATGAGGGCAGCTTGGAAAGTTACAGGCTGTTTTTGTGATAAAAAAAATCCTAATAATATCAAATAAGCCATAAAATGTGAACTGGGCTGTTCAAAACAATAGTGTTAGTGGAGCCAGACCCAGCTTTGTGGAAAAGCTATATACTGTCCTTGGAAAACATTTATACTTTTCTGAAAATGTAGAAATCCCCTGGTTTCATTTTAAATACTGTATGTATGGGTGAAATGTGTCTGATATGAATGGATCTCACATCAATATATATATATATATATATATATATATATATATATATATATATATATATATATATACATAGAGGGAGAGAGAGAGAGAGAGAGAGAGAGATTTTGTATAGTTTCCACTAATTATGGTAAATTAGGTGTGCTGCTGATGGAATTAAACACATGCACTGTATGAACTGAGCTTTGTTTTTCGGGCTAACTCAGAAGATCTCAACTGTTTGCTTCAGAATTTAACTTTTCAATTTCTTTTACTGTAATTTATTGTTATCTGCATCTGTTCAAATGTGATCTGGGATTTTACAGTACAAAAAAAAAACTCTCTTGTTACTCAGAGATATGATTTATAACCATGTGATCAGAGGCCGGATACTTCTGCACAGTCCTGCATATAAATATAAATATATATATATAAAAATATCACATGAATACAACAAACAAATCTGGAAATGTATTTGGGTTAACCGAATCCTCATAAATAATGATTGCACCGGTGTATACAGTGTCCTACTTCCAGGTTTTAAATAATCCCAATAGGCCTCTTGCCAGGATATTGATTGATTGGAAGGACCCCTAAAGGTCATATTCATAAAACATTAGCTGTTGATAAACACAATGCTGTCTGCGATTGTTAACCGCTAGTTAATATATTACAGCGCCCGCCGCTCGCCGCTGTCCCGCACCGGAGTACTCGCCCGTCTCCAGACACTGAGAATTCAGCAATTTAGAGAACATGTTTCCTAATTAGCAATTATCTTACAATAGCTAATTGCACATAAGCACTATTTATGAAAACAGATGCATGCTGGTCCTTTTTTGCCATCATTCACTTAATTGTGCATATATGTGCTGCAAACATGTAATAGGGTCATGGGTCTGAAGCCTGTAGAGCCAGTAGCATCACACTAAACCATCACTCATTACTGAGCTAATTTACTGCTATTTGCAGCCGTTCTGAATTTATCACATTTATTATTCGGACAAGCAGCCCGATGAATTGGTTTATACTGGACACTTAGCCAGAACAGTTATCACAGCAATGAGTGCTATGAGATCTGTTTTATTCTTGGGGTTGCCATGTCCCAGTGGTCGCTATTTCACCTATAATAAATGTTCTTCAGTCAAAGTGATAGTTTTGAAAAATAAATATAAATTTGAACAAAAATGTACAGTATTTATCTATTAAATATGTTGTGTTATAGAGGCACATAATGACACACGCCAGTCCACATTTCCATACAGTAAGGGTCAATTTACCTCAAAAAAGTATCCATTAATGTTAAGATTATTTTAGGGTTTAAATTATACAAACATTTCTAAAAACAAATCTTTTTTATATGTGAGTGCACACCACTACTACACCACTAGGATTGAATGTGACAGGTATGAGTGTAACAGGCTTAAGTGTGACGGGGTTGAATAAGGCAAGGTTGAGTGTGACGGGGTTGAAGACGACAGGATTAAGCGTGAAAGGTTTAAATGTGACAGGGTTGAGTGTGAAGGGGTTGAATAAGGCAGAGTTGAGAGTAATGGGGTTAAAGACGACAGGTTTAAGTGTGAAAGGTTTAAATGTGACAGGGTTGAGTGTGACAGGGTTGAGTGTGAAGGGGTTGAAGGTTTGAGAGTAATGGGGTTAAAGACGACAGGTTTAAGTGTGACAGATTTGAATGTGACAGGGTTGAGTGTGACGGGGTTGAGTATGACAGGGTTGAATAAGGCAGGGTTGAGTGTAATGGGGTTAAAGACAACAGGTTTAAGTGTGAAAGGTTTAAATGTGACAGGGTTGGGTGTGACAGGGTTGAGTGTGAAGGGGTTGAATAAGGCAGAGTTGAGAGTAACGGGGCTAAAGACGACAGGTTTAAGTGTGAAAGATTTGAATGTGACAGGGTTGAGTGTGACAGGGTTGAGTGTGAAGGAGTTGAAGGTTTGAGAGTAATGGGGTTAAAGACGACAGGTTTAAGTGTGACAGATTTGAATGTGACAGGGTTGAGTGTGACGGGGTTGAGTATGACAGGGTTGAATAAGGCAGGGTTGAGTGTAATGGGGTTAAAGACAACAGGTTTAAGTGTGAAAGGTTTAAATGTGACAGGGTTGAGTGTGAAGGGGTTGAATAAGGCAGAGTTGAGAGTAATGGGGTTAAAGACGACAGGTTTAAGTGTGAAAGGTTTGAATGTGACAGGGTTGAGTGTGACAGGGTTGAGTGTGAAGGGGTTGAAGGTTTGAGAGTAATGGGGTTAAAGACGACAGGTTTAAGTGTGACAGATTTGAATGTGACAGGGTTGAGCGTGACGGGGTTGAGTATGACAGGGTTGAATAAGGCAGGGTTGAGTGTAATGGGGTTAAAGACAACAGGTTTAAGTGTGAAAGGTTTAAATGTGACAGGGTTGAGTGTGACAGGGTTGAGTGTGAAGGGGTTGAATAAGGCAGAGTTGAGAGTAATGGGGTTAAAGACGACAGGTTTAAGTGTGAAAGGTTTGAATGTGACAAGGTTAAGTGTGACAGGGTTGAGTGTGAAGGGGTTGAAGGTTTGAGAGTAATGGGGTTAAAGACGACAGGTTTAAGTGTGACAGATTTGAATGTGACAGGGTTGAGTGTGACGGGGTTGAGTATGACAGGGTTGAATAAGGCAGGGTTGAGTGTAATGGGGTTAAAGACAACAGGTTTAAGTGTGAAAGGTTTAAATGTGACAGAGTTGAGTGTGACAGGAGTTGAATGAGGCAGTTTTGAGTGTGACAAGATGAGTGTAATAGGATTGAATGTGACAGATTTGAGTGTAAAAGGTTTGAATATGATTTGGTTGAATGTAACAGAGTTGACTGTGACAAGGTTGAGTGTGACGGGGCTGAATGAGGCAGATTTTACTGTGACGGTCTTGAATGTGACAGCGTTGAGTGTGACAAAGTTGAGTGTGACGGGGTTGAATGAGGCAGAGTTGAGTGTGACGGGGTTGAATGAGGCAGAGTTGAGTGTGACGGGGTTGAATGCAGCAGATTTCACTGTGTCTGGCTTGAATATGACAGGGTTGAGTGTGACAAGGTGAGAGTAATGGGGCTGAATGTGACAGGATGAGTGTGATGGAATTGAATGTGACAGGATGAGTGTGATGGGGTTGAATGCAGCAGATTTTAGTGTGATGGGGATACATGTGACAGGATTGAGTGGTTAAGTGTGGTTAAGTGTGACAAGGTTGAGTATGATGGGCTTGAATAAGAAAGGTTTAAGTTTGAAAGGTTTGAATGTGACAGGGTTCAGTGTGACAGGGTTCAAATGAGGCAGGATTGAGTGTGATAAGGTTTGAATGTGACAGGTTTGAGTGTGATGGGGTTGAATGTGACAGGGTTGAATGTAATGGGGTTGAATGTGACGGGATTAAATGTGACAGGGTTGAGTGGTATGGGATTGAATGTGACGGGATTGAGTGTGATGGGGTTGAATGCAGCAGATTTTTGTGTGACGGGTTCAATGTGACAGAGTTGAATGTGACAAGGTTGAATGTGACAGGGTTAAGCGTGACAGGGTTGAATGCAGCAGATTTTAGTGTGAGGGGATGATAGTGAGGGGTTTAAGTGTGAAAGGTTTGAATGTGACAGGGTAAAATGTGGCAGATTTTAATGTGACGGGATGAGTGTGACGGGTTTGAGTGTGAAAGGTTTGAATGTGACAGGGTTGAATGTGGCAGATTTTAGTGTGACGGGATGATTGTGACGAGGTTGAGTGTGAAAGGTTTGAATGTGACAGGTTTGAATGTGGCAGATTTTAGTGTGACGGGATGATTGTGACGGGTTTAAGTGTGAAAAGTTTGAATGTGACAGGGTTGAATGCAGCAGATTTTAGTGTGACGGGTTTGAGTGTGAAAGGTTTGAATGTGACAGGATTGAATGTGGCAGATTTTAGTGTGACGGGATGATTGTGACGGGTTTGAGTGTGAAAGGTTTGAATGTGACAGGGTTGAATGTGGCAGATTTTAGTGTGACGGGATGATTGTGAGGGGTTTAAGTGTGAAAAGTTTGAATGTGACAGGGTTGAATGTGGCAGATTTTTGTGTGACGGGATGATTGTGACGAGATTGAGTGTGAAAGATTTGAATGTGACAGGGTTGAATGTGCTTATGTTTGTTTATTTGCTCCAGAGAGTTCTATTCTTTTGCAAATATTATTCTGTAGGGACAAGACAAGCTGAGACTCCATAGCCACCACCATGGGGTTACCATATCAATTGCAAACTTATCTACCAAGCACTTACTTCTTAGCAACACCACAGCAACCACCCAACAAGATCAAGATCATATTATCCCTATTGCAGTCAGATTGAAATACTTTAGTGTGGTCGGGTTATTGGATGATTTCTGGGTATATCTGGGCAACGGGTCTGACTTAATGTTAAAGCGTAATGTATATACTGTATTAGAAGGATGTCCACAAATATTTAGACATACTGTATAGTGTAGCATCACATGATGTTGATGTCAGCTTTGCTCTTTTATCTAATGGAGGCCATCTCTCTCTCTCTCTCTCTCTTTCTCTCTCTCAGAGCCGGGATATAAACCAGTTATCCCGAAGCCTCTTTACTGATCCTCCTGCTCTATCGCTTTTGACTCAATTGATGAAATAGGCTATTATGGGATATTCTTTACTAAAGCACTTTCGTCCATTTCAATATGTCTGATGTACATACAAGGCTGCTTTCATTTGCAGTGGACAAGACACAAAAAAGGAAAAAAAAAGGGAATTCAGCCGCCCATCCCTCTATACCCCACCCACCCCTCCACGGCTTGTCTCAATAATGTGGCTTCTTTCTTCCGACTGTATCGAGATAATCAGATTTTCCTGCTGTATTTTCTGACCCTTTTTCTGTGGTGCTTTTGACCTCAGCGTAGTTGCCTTGGCCTTGATGGAGCCATTGTTTTAAACATAAACACAACAGACAGACGGAGGTCTATTGAAGGCCTGGAGATACAAGGCTAACAGCAGAACCTCTATTCAGAACCTCAGGACCCCCACCATTAAACAGAAAAAGACAGAGAAACAGAACGAGAGAAAAAAGATACTTTTAACTGCCCCGTTATCTCTCCTCTGATTATTTAAGACTCGGAGACTGACCCACACTTCACATCCTTATCTCCCACTCCCTGCCTTTCCTTTCCTTCTACGTTCCCTTCAGCGGACAGAGCCGCATTGTTCCACAACGCGTCTGTTTCTCAGCAGATTTTACCTTGGGACTCGGCTCCATTATCTGGCGAGATGGAAAAATATGTTTCTTTTAACAAAGTAATATCTCCCGACCGCGCTCGCGTCTATTCAGCCAGGAGACATTGGCAGAAATTGCGCCGATAAGCTCAATAGCACCTGCGCTCAGGCTGATTTTATTTATTTCATTTACAGTATTTATTTTTTTTGCTTGTTCATTTCTTCTTGCGCTAATTGAAATTGATTTAATTTCATTTTATCAAAAAAAAAAAAAAAAAAAAATTAGACTGAAAAAGCTCTGCAAAAAAAGTCAGTAGAATGTGCTGAGCAACTGAAGAAAAAGATTAGTGGTGTAAATCGATTAAGAAAAAAATATGTGATTAACTGCGCTTAATCGCTTGATTAATCGCTTAATTGTTCTTCTTTAAACTTCTTAAGAATTTTTTTATAGTTGATATTTAAATGTAAATAAAAAAATGAATGTTAGAAATGTAAGCAACCTAAAATGCCATGATATTTATATTAGTGGTGTCAAATAAAATACTAGAATATACTCGTACAGTTTGTTTGAGTTGCAATAAAGTCAATGTTGGGTGCTGGAATTAAGAATGCATGGTAAATTGGATGCAAGATTTTTTTTTTTACTTTTACTTTTTATTGTAAATATATCAGATTGGTTGTAAGGATTTCTGAATTAGAACTTAATTAGCTGAGTATAAAAGGAACGTTTTCACACCTGTTGTTGGATTCTATGATCGGAATTAGTTAATGAGTTTGTTTGCTTGAAGCATTTTTTTTTCCCCTCTGTTTAGTTTGTGATGTTTAGTCACCGATAAACCACGTTGTCTCCTCTGATTAGTCATGATTAGTCATGGGAGCAAAAAAAAGCAAATATAGCAAGATGTGTCCAGCAGTTCCAGGACACATACAGTATCTGTGCAGTGTGTAGCTGCTTTAACACAGAACACTGAAAATGTGTAGCTGAGCTTTCAAACACAGTGTTTTTAAGGGAATGTGCTGCACAGATGTATTAAACGTAGTTTTGCGGCTGTGAGCAGTGAACGCTGCACATGCTGCACTCTTAGTGTGTAAACAGCATGGAGCAGCAGAGACAGTTCTTTATTCATAGCAGTACATTATCTGGCTAATATATAAGATTAAATTGCGCCTTATCAGCAGTGTAGCTCAATTAAAAATAAGTATATTTGATAGCTGGGTCGGATCTAGACCAGGTCATGTTCTCACCACAAAAAAAAACAAAAAACTGTGGCATTAGGCAGGGATGAGGCAGATCAAGGCAGAAGTTGGGGTCAAACGTAATAACATAATTAATTAGCATTACTGATTCCAAACTAATCACCTGCTTCAAAGTTTTAACAGTTTAAAGATCTTGTGTAGATCAGTGTAATAGTGGTAGTGATGGTGACCGGCAGTGTCTGACTAGAATTGTCCGTACAAACAGACACATGACTACAGAAGTCACTACATCTACATTTAATTCCATGCAGGAGACCCCACACACATTTTCAACATGGCAAAAGTCATGGGACACCAAACTAAAAAGATCCTATTGCATACTTTGTGGCATATCATTACAGTTTGTTGGTTTAATTAATTAAAATTAACAAACAGATCCAACACATCCAGGAAAAAGCTAAATATATAAAAATGATGCTTCCTACCTCATTATTACTAAATCTAATTTAAGTCGGTAGGTCATTAGTAAGAGCACAAGTTAAATTAAGCTAATGCAAAGTATTTTGGGATTTTATTTGAGTTTAATAGCGGCAGTAAAACAGCATGTTAGAACATAAAGTGAAGTGTGCAATTACTGAAGTATTTTCCACTCCTGCATTTGATCAGCATCAGTCATATCAGACCAAACAAGGTCAAAAATAACATTCAGAAAGGATTTCTGACTCAGAAATGCTGGTTAATTAGACTATAATACACGAAAAATACACATATATATCAGAATATTCATATTGTTTCTACACTTCCTGTATATTTTATACTTAATTAGCCTTTTTTTTACCCTGTTTCCATTATCCATGATCCATTCGTCAATCACTTTTTATTGAAGATTTTGAGTTAAAGAGGATGAGAAAATACGATCTGTTTGGTTATAAAATAGTTCCATTGCTGCTCTGTTTGTAGCTGCTCTGTTTGGTTTGTAAGTGCTGCATCATTGCTAGGTTACCTGTATGTGGCAGAATAATACATGGAGAGCTTTGGTTACAGTAATAGTGCATTACCAGCTGATTATGGCACTCACAGAACACCTCTCAGCCAATCACATTGCAAGGTCAAAACTAACTGTAGAATAATTATAGATGTTTATAAATACACAGCATAGAGGGTAATCCTCTGAAAGATCCATTAGGTTCCATTAGTTTGGTGGACATTAGAGTAGGTCCCAGAGATAAAACCTCTGCAGCCCATGCACTTTTCTGGACATTGATGCCGCTGACCTCTGACCCTTGGCCTGCAGGAGTCCTTCAGAGAACAAAAGAGAGTGAATGTGTATCTAATTACTGCATGATAAGTATCAGACTCCATCTGTTTTTAAAGTGCTGTTTTTTCTTTAACAGGGAGAATGAGTTGACCTGTCTGCTACTATATTATATTGATATCACGACAATATTCTGTGATTAACTGCGACTGTGATTAATTGTACGTTTTTTTGCTTTGTTTATATATATATATATATATATATATATCGTTTTTATATCCACTATATCTAATGCAATTATATTTATATTAGAGGTTTCAAATTAAATTAAAATACTAGAATGTACTTGTACTCTTTGTTCGAGGGGAGACAAAGCCAACGTGGGGTGCTGAAATAAAGAATGCATGATAAATTTAATAGTGAATTTTTTTTTTACTTTATTGTAAACATCTCAGCTTGGTTGTAAGGATTTCTGAGTTGGAACTTAATTAACTAAGTATAAAAGAGCATTTTTACACCTATAGTCGGTTTTCTATGGTCCAGATCAGTTGATGAGTTTGTTTATTTGGAGCGTTTCTCCCTCTGTTTGGTTTGGTTTCACACAGGCAAAAACCTAAACGCACCAAAATGTGCACCAATAAACCACGCGAGCATTGTCTCCTCTGATTGGTCAGAGTTGTCTGGCTGTGTTCCAGCACGTATATCTGTGCAGCATCATTAGCTTAGCACAGGCTAGCGACCAACCAAGGCACGCTCGTCCACAGCCCGCTGTGCTGGCTCATCTTTTGTGGCAAAAAATGAAAATCCATCAGTTATTTTGGCCACAGTCTGATAGCCAGAATGGTAACCAGCCAGGCTAGGCTAAGCTAAGCTAATGCTAAGCTAAAGCAAGCTACACTAACCTAACCACTAGTCCTGCAGGCACAGCTAGTCTACCAGCTAGCTAACCAACACCACCCAGCAAACAGGCGGAAAATATTTATTTTTAGTATATTGAAAAGAATGTATCACATGGCATCTATGTGTTGAGACAGTGAGACTTGGTCTGTTTATGAAATAAATCTTTGAGATTATGTAAATATTTGAATGTGTTTTAACTAAAAATATTGAAACTTCGTAATATTGTATACATTAAGTAATTATAATTAGGTGAAATTGTATGCGGAAATTAAGTAAAGTTTCCTAAAAGAAAGGATTGACTTAAGATCAGTTCACTTATTTACTCTATGTAACATATGTAAATATAGATTTGCTCTTCCTGTATTAAACCCAGAACCAACCAGCTGCATCACTGAAGGTCTTAAGAAGCCATGAGTTTAGAAATGAGCCTTGGGAACAAACTGCGATAGACAGGGATTAAATTCAGGCCTGGCTTTGGGAAAGTGGTGAGGTTGGTTTGGGGCTACGATGGAAATCAACAAAATCGGAACTCTAGATAATGGGGATTAGCGAGTGTAACGCTCCAGAGAGCCCCCGTATCCTTTTAACTGGCCCCCACTGCCAGGTTGTGTAAATATTCCCTGAAATGTACCCAAAACACTCTGACCCCATTCACAGCAGCGGCCTCCAACGTCATTAAATACTCTTCCTCTGCAAACCCAACCTGTTTACCTACCCAGCACTTAATCAGGACACAGAGATAGAGTTCTTCAGAGGCTTCTCTTTTTCAGGGCAGCCCCCCTCTACAGAGGTCTATAGTACACTTAATTAATGACACTTGTGGATCACAGCTAAGCATAAAATTTGGCAAAATTAAAGTACATTCTTAATCATTTATTGTCCTCAAGCGAACATGCAATATAACTACATAAATACTCATTACACAATGTCTATTGTATATACATACAAAAAAATAAACAGACAAATAAGGTGTCAAACGTATTCAAATTCATTACTCAGGTATAGATCAAGTATAGAGACTAGGGTTGAAAATACTTCTCTAGAAGCTGAAGTATCAAATAAAAAAAGTATTTACTTTTTAAGTAAAAGTGTAAAAGTACTGTTTTTTAAACTACTTAAGTATAAAAGTAAAATTTTCCATTGCTCATTGAAAATGAATGCATTTTTGTACAATGTAAATATATTAAAGTTTGGCTTAAGTTCTCTGCACAGATCATCTTCGTTCTAGACTACATACTACATACTAGTGCAGGTGTGATGGATCACAATATAAACCAATAGGGAGTCGGAATGGTATATGTTTATATGTCTCTACATCCAATCACAATCAGATTCACTCTATCTGGATGGAGAGATTTATCTGGATGGGGGTTTTATTGAACAATTAAAGGCCAGAATGAAAACAAACTGAAATGAAATAGGAGTATTGAGACAATTTTTAAAATGTAAGGAGTTGAAAGTTCAGATAACTGTGTAAAAATGTAAGAGGAAGAAGAAGAAGCAAAAAGTTCTGTATTTTTCAAACTATAAGGCACAATTAAAATCCTTTAATTTTCCCCAAAAATTGGCAGTCCGCCTTATTATAATCTGGTGCACCTTATGTATGAATTCTACCAGTCAGGTTGTAAAGAGCAGTAAAGCCACTCCTCTGAAGTGCAGCGTTATACAGCAGTTTTATTAAAGTTTTTCCAGCACAGAGGCTGGAGCAGTATTAGCATTAGCCGATAGCTGCTAACCGCAGCGCTCGCTCTTTTGCCGAGTTTTCAGAGTTGAGTATATAGGACTGTAGTCTGCATGTTTATCATGGTAAAACAAGTTACATGGGACAAACAGCGAGCTGATTTGGGTGCTCTGGGTTACCAGAACACTCAGAGTTCCTCAGTGTACTGCTGTCGGTTGGCATTTAGCGCTGCTAATAACTGCAGCTAGTGCTGCTGCTAACCATGGCTAGTGCTGCCACAATAAAATACTCAGAATCTAAGCTTACTGTAAATAAACCGAAGTGCTTCACTCACCCAAAACAAAAACATTTTTAGGAGAGAAATCCTCCTGAAAGACCTGCTGGAATTAGAAAGGAAACATGGCGACGCCCCTGTTCCTTAGTATTGCCGTTTAAAGTGTGCCTTATGTATGAAAATAGACCAGAAAATAGATGTTTATTGATAGTGCACCTTGTAATAAGGTTGGCCGTAAAGTCCGAAAATTGCAGTATGGATAAATAAAAATTTATATTTGTATTTGTACTTTGTTACTTGACCCCTCCGACAGACAAGAATAAAACTTGGTGGGTAGTTTTAGAGTGACTCAGAATAACAATGGGACGAGTCCCATTTTTCGAAGTATCCACTTGGTGTAGACGACCAACAGATACATGTGTGGAGGCACCATGGTCGGCACTGAGATCATCAGTTTATTGTCACGCATCACAAATCCAGAAAGCCTGATGTCATGGTGTGAGGTGCAATTTCATAGAATTCCAGGTCACGTTTAGGTTTCGTTACAGGCAATGTATTAGCTCAACGTTGCGTAAATGAGGTCCTGCAACCAGACCTGTGGCCCTACCTCTAAATACAGTTAATTATAGTGTTTAAACAGGACTATGCTCATAATACACACACTGTTGCCATCTCAAGAGCTTGGATTAAAGACACTATGATGATACTAAATCATTGCCAGTAGCATTACCAGACCTACCCCTGATTGAAAATGTGTGGGATGCCATTGGAAATGCTAGCAACACTCCACTACAACTGTAAAATCTGCAAAAGAATATTAAATATTTAAAATTATTAGACTAACATGGAAACTCTTGGTTATACAGTATTTATTGAGCTACCAGTGTGTAACGCATGTGTAACTGTTGTAGAGGTTCCTAATGGAATCCTCTGATAATTCATCCCAAGTAGTCCCAAGTACAATATGCTGGTACCACTTTAAAATAAGACTACCTTTATAAAGGGTTTATAAATGGTTTAGTTTATTAATGGTTACCAATTTGGTTGTAAATGCCTTAAAAATCATTAATAATCAGTTATAACACATACGTAGAAAGGGCAACAGTATAGATGGCTGCGGGTTCACTATTTGTCAAACAACAGGTCATTGTTAGCCCTTTCTACGTATGTGTTATAACTGATTATTAATGATTTTTAAGGCATTTACAATCTAATTAGTAACCATTAATAAACTAATTGTAAACCATTTATAAACCCTTCATAAAGGTAGTCTTATTTTAAAGTGGTACCAGAATATTGGACTTTGGACTTCACTTGGGATGAATTATCAGAAGATTCCATTAGGAACATCTACAACAGTTTCACATGCATTACACCCTGGTTAAGTAGCTCAATAAATACTTTATAACCAAGAGTTTTTATGTTAGTCTAATCATAACCATAGTGTGTTGTTCCTAGTAATTTTATCTCAATTCTAAAAGCATTACAAGCAAACACTTCCTTCTACTACTACTCCTAATACTACTTTTCCCAACAGTTTATGTAAAGATAAATGTACAGTATATCGAGGAGTATCTTCCACCAGCCTGTCTCTGGACCTCCTCACTGAATGAATAAATAAACGGCAGTGTTGGCCCACTCAAGCCGTGCTGTAGGAAGCGACCCACCGGGCCTGGGGGGAGGTGGGAGGGGGGATGTAGTGGGGTCACTGTTAATGTACAGAGTGTTTAGTGTCTGCGCTGAAGCCGAAGGGGCTTGTTTTTAGATGGGGCTGTAGTTAGCATGGGGGGGTTGGTGTGGAAAAAAAAAACTCTATGCTGAGGACCACTGGACCACAGAGGAGGCCATTCAGAAGGAAGAGTGGGCTTATGGGACGCGTCCGGAGCCAGGGGAATTCTCTACACTCGGCTTATCCGCTCCCTGTAGGAATCTGCCTTATTTATGTTTGCTCTGCTTTGATGTTCATTTTTTTCCCTTTTAGTAGAGACCATGAAGCACTGTTCTGAAGGATTTTCTCCAGGCCTTTCAGTCTGTGTGTGTATTTGAGTGTGTGTCTGTGTGTGTTATCCAGCATGAATACTGTACACAATGACATTTTTCAAACCATTACATTAGAATATAATAATATGGGAGGGGCCTGTACAAGGAAGAAAACTGTTTACTGAGTTACGGAAAAAGTCATTTCAGTAACAAGTATGTGAATCCTGTATTTATAATGCATTTTCCTATATTAATTTAATTTTCCTAACATCTTAACAAAGCGAAAGATGAATGGACTTTTTTATAGCCTTGATATTATAAGAAACACAATTAATGAGCATGTTTCCCAATACTTTTTGTCTGTATACAGTAGTATATGTACATATATACAGTATGTGGAGACTAGAGACTACAGCCTCACTCGGTTCAGCTCAGTTGAGTTCAGCTGGCTTTGGGCCAGAAGAGTGAGCAGCACTTTCTGAGGGTAAATTAATAAGCTTCAATGTGGAAATGAAAGCAGGCAAAAGTTCAGGGTCTGTCTGGGATAGGGCCTATCAGCTCTTCTGCAGCCATTAACTCGCCCTATCTCTCTCTCTCTCTCTCTCTCTCTCTCTCAGACAGTGGTAGTGAGTAATGAAGACGGATGTGTCCTGCTATCAGGAAGCCACTTACTGCGGTTTGATGTAACCTTAAACATGGCGGATAGCTCAATGGCACTCACCACAAAGAATGTAATTAATGAATAGCCATTCTAAAGAGGGTGACGCCGTGCACATTTGCAGATGAAGCCGCGGCGCTAATTAAAAGCTGTTCAAATATCACACTGTGAGTTCTTAGCATGTGTGTACGTGTGTGTGTGTGTGTGTGTGTGTGTGTGTGTGTGTGCTTTTTCTTTTTATTTCTACTTACAAGGGCTTCTTAGCACCCTTCATCTACAGAAATGAGAAATGTGGGCTGAAGAACTCTTGTGTCTATGAGAAGCACTGTGTTGGCTTGTAGGTATTTTGCAATTAAGATGAAAACAGATTAACCCTGGCAGGTTTCTATCCTAATGTTTCGTAATGGCAAAACATATGTGCAATTGCAAAGTTTTAGCTGACAAAATACAGTAAATTCAATACATTTGTCTGTAGAAAACCACACTTACTGTAAATCAGCAAAATGGGAAAATGTATCTCAGGCTTCTTTTGGCACAATCATTTTGTATATTTGTGTATATGGTAGTATTGGGTAATATCTTTTGTAGACCTTTATATGGTATAAATGGTATATGGTATATATTTATATGGTTCTCTGGTTGTGTAATTGTGTAGTGTATGGCACTATTGGCTAATACAGGGTAGTATAGAAAGTATAGGGTAGTGTTGGGAAGTATAGAGAAGCATTGTGTAGTGTTGGATAGTATTGACTATTATTGGGTAATTTAGTATAATATGTGGTAGTATTGAGCAGTACTGTATAGTAACAGTAACAGTATTGTATAGACTATGGTTATATCGCATAGTATATGGTAGGTATATGGTAGATTGAGTAATACAGGGTAGTATAGATCGTATATGATTTATGATGTATTAAGTAGTATAGAGAGTATAGGGAAGAGTTCGGTAGTGTAGGGTAGTGTTGCACAGTATTGGGTAGTACAGGGTAGTATAAACAGTATAGGGTAGTGTTGGGTAGTATCAGGAAGCGTTGGGTAGTATTGCATAGTATTGGGTAGTATCGAATAGTATATGGTAGTATTGGGTAAAACAGGGCAGTATAGAGAGTATAGGGTAGTGTTGGGTAGTATAGATAGTATTGGGAAGAGTTGTGTCGAGTTGAGTAGTATTGCACAGTATTGGGTAGTATTGGGTAATACAGGGAAGTATAGAGAATAATATGGTAGTGTTGGATGGTATAGAGAGTTTAGGGTAATGTTGGGTAGTATAGAGAGTATATGGTAGTGTTGGGTAGTATAGTGTTGGGTAGTATAGGGAAGTGTTGGATAGTATTGGGTAGTATTGGGTAATACAGGGTAGTATAGAAATTATATGATAGTGTTGGGTAGTGTAGAGAATATAGGGAAGCGTTGGGTAGTGTTGGGTAGTACTGCATTGTAATGAGTAGTATAGCATAGTGTATGGTAGTATTGGGTAATGCAGGGTAGTATAAAGAGTATAGGGTAGTGTTGGGTAGTATAGAGAGTATAGACTGGTGTTGGGTAGTATAGAGAGTTTAGGGTAGTGTTGGGTAGTTTAGAGAGTATAGACTGGTGTTGGGTAGTATATAGAGTTTAGGGTAGTGTTGGGTAGTATAGAGAATATAGACTGGTGTTGGATAGTATAGAGAGTTTAGGGTAGTGTTGGCTAGTATAGAGAGTATATAGTAATGTTGGATAGTATAGACAATATAGGTAAGCGTTGGGTAGTATTGCATAGTAATGAGCAGTATAGCGTAGTGTATGGTAGTATTGGGTAATACAGGGTAGTATAGAGAGTTTAGGGTAGTGTTGGGTAGTATAGAGAATATAGACTGGTGTTGGATAGTATAGAGAGTTTAGGGTAGTGTTGGCTAGTATAGAGAGTATATGGTAATGTTGGATAGTATAGACAATATAGGTAAGCGTTGGGTAGTATTGCATAGTAATGAGTAGTATAGCGTAGTGTATGGTAGTATTGGGTAATACAGGGTAGTATAGAGAGTTTAGGGTAGTGTTGGGTAGTATAGAGAATATAGACTGGTGTTGGGTAGTATAGAGAGTTTAGAGTAGTGTTGGATAGTATAGAGAAAATAAGGTAAGCGTTGGGTAGTATTGCATAGTAATGAGTAGTATAGCATAGTGTATGGTAGTATTGGGTAATGCAGTGTAATATTAAGAGTATAGGGTAGTGTTGGGTAGTATAGAGAGTATAGGATAGTGTTGGGTAGTACATGGTAGTGGGGAATTGTTGGGCGTTCGTGTATAGTTGATCATTGTGTATAGAAGCAAAAACTATGACACTAATAAAAAGGTATTTGGTATTATCTGATGCAATGTAGATGTGCACACAATGATTTATCATCATTTATAAAAAAAAAAGCTTTGTTTCATCATAGCAATTTGACTTGAGCAACTCCAATGTTTTTTTATGTAAAAAGAATTTGCCAAAACTTTGCCACTTGTGTAGAAAAATACTGTAAAAGAGAACAGTGTCTGTGATTTTGTCCTTTTATAAAAATACATAATTTATTTTTCCTTCTATTTTTACTTTTATACTGTATATGAATATGGTGTCTGTAAAGCACCTGCAAGCTGAGTCAGAACTATCAGAAATAAAATGCCTAAGGGTGGGAAACGATAGAGCGCACGCACGCACACACACACACACACACACACCTACAGACCTGCCTAACCTGCCCTGTTTTTATAAGCCCTGCTGGTGCTAGTGCTGATGTTAAGTGGAGACCTGTATGTGTTGTAACAACAGAGCACTGCACGCCTGAAGGAAGAGAAAGAGAGTGAGAGAGAGAGAGAGAGAGAGAGAGAGAGGGTGAGGGAGAGAGGGAGGGAGAGAGAGAGAGAGAGGGTGAGGGAGAGAGGGAGGGAGAGAGAGAGAGAGAGGGTGAGGGAGAGAGAGAGAGAGAGAGAGAGAGAGAGGGTGAGGGGGGGGTTGAAAGGACAGGTGTGAAGCCACTAGCTCTCATCAGCAGATCTGTTCTTCCTAACAAAAGGGGCTTTGTTTGTTTTCCAATCAAAAGCTCTAATGACTCGGCCTCACAGCTCTGACTGAAAGGGAAATTTGAACCCCTCGTCCGTGCTATCAGTTCTATTCAGTGTGGTTACACCTTGTTTCTGACACCATATAACTTTTAAAACATCTACAGCCTTGTTTCACAGCCAGATTTTGACCCCTTTCTAAAGGCCCCCGAGTGGCAGCCATTGTGGACGTGACATAACTTAAGAAAATCCTATACCAGACAGTAAAAACCAATGTGTCTCAAATTTAATTTATTAACTTAAACCCATTCTTGTATTTTAGGCCTGTAACACATTGCAAAACGTTGGTATGGGGCAGTTTAGAGCTGGTAATGAGATACAAAAATATTATAAGATGGTCAGAGGATCTCCAGTTTGTAAGAAATGCGTGAGAAAATGTTGGATGGGATTCACATTTCAACTCCTACAGCCCATAATATCATTAAATCTTTGAAAAGCACAAGAGCACAAGCCTAAGCTGAACCCCCGTGATCTCTAATCATCTTCAGAAGCTCCGCCCACTTCTCTACTATACTACAGAGTTACTATATTCACTAATACCACTTACAACTTTACTGTACACAACACAAGCCTTATGTTCACCATGTCCAGAAGCTCCGCCCACTTCTCTACTATAATACAGGGTTACTTTATTCATTAATACCACTTACAACTTTATTGTACACAACACAAGCCTTATGTTCACCATGTCCAGAAGCTCCGCCCACTTCTCTATTATAATACAGAGTTACTATATTCACTAATACCACTTACAATTTTACTGTACACAACACAAGCCTTATGTTCACCATGTCCAGAAGCTCCGCCCACTTCTCTACTACAATACAGAGTTACTATATTCACTAATACCACATACAACTGTGCTACTGTACACAACACAAGCCTTATGATCACCATGTTCAGAAGAAGCTCTGCCCACTTCTCTACTACAATACAGAGTTACTATATTCACTAATACCACTTACAACTTTACTGTACACAACACAAGCCTTATGTTCACCATGTCCAGAAGCTCCACCCACTTCTTTAGTTATTTAACTAATCTGCCTATAAATGATAATAACTCAAACTAACTCTTCACTCTTTCTCTCCTCTGTCTCTCTCTCTCTGAACAGTATGAGCAGTGTCAGACGGCCGCATGGAGGACTTTGGCCAGCCAGTGGCAGACATGGCCTGTGATGGTTGTGGGCGTGGTCTTGCTGGCCCTGGTACCATATACAGTGTTCCGCATGTTAACAGCCTTCCAGAACCCCCCTCCTCACGCACTGTTCAGAACCGCTGCTATTTGCTTTGGCCTGCTGACCGAAACCCTGCTGGTCAGGTGAGTCTCAAAGTGTCCAGTTTTTTTTTTCTACACTATATGGACAAACATATTAGGACATCTGCTTATTCATTGTTTCTTCGGCCACTTTTTAAATGTAGTATTAAAATTCAATACATATAGAGATATTTGGCATGTAAATGGAAATAAATCACATTAAAAAGGCCAAATGTGAACAACCTACAAATAAATCGGGTTTGTTGAGAAAACAAGATTTATTTTTCCAATTTATCTACAGTGGGAATATCACACTAAGGCTATGTTTTTGCAGCAGATAAAAAAGACCCAAATCTAGATTTCTCAACATTTCCAATCTTTATTATTTGCTGTTCACACTAGTAAATTGTTTTTGGGTAACTTTTACCTGCTGTAATAACATATACTTAGTGCTACATTCACACTGCCGGTAAAGTGGCTCAAATCCGGACCCATATTTTCTCACCAAATCTGAATTATTTGTAGGTTCATTTATTTTGAGGCTCATGTGATAAAGAGCTGCGCTTCACGTAAAGTTTCGGTTTCATCTATGCCAGATTACAAAGGCTAAACAGCATTGAACTCAATATAAATAAATAAATATATAAAAAAAAGCATGCAGAACAATTTTTCCAAAATTATTCAAGGCAGTGTAAAACAGGCTGATAAAGTCAAGTAGAGTGACTCAGACACGTCCATAACTATTTCTCATACAGCAGGACACCTGTATAGGGGGAATTCCCCAGAGACAGAAGCCCCGCCCCTCTTGTGGAACTTGTTCTGGAGTGCAGGAGAGAGGGGGTGCGGGGGGTGAAATTAATTTGGTGGTTGGGGCTTTGGGGTTGCCAGGAGGTGCACACATCTGTGCCTGTCTAATTGCAGAGATGACAATAAAACATGTGACACTGCCCGCAAGCCTTCAGCACACCGCTGTACCAGAGAGAGAGAGAGAGAGAGAGAGACAGACAGAGGGGATATAAACACTTCTTGCTCTCCACAAGAACAAATCACTGTATGTCCAGGTATTTGTGGACACCTCTTCTAATAAATGCAGAATTCAGCTATTTAAGTTACTTTAAGTGGCTGTAAAGCTGCTTTGAGCCAACATCTATCTAAACAAAGACATATTAAACCAAATCCTACCAAAACAAACAAAAGCAAAGCAAAGCAAAGCAAACTCCAGCCGAACCAAACCAAACTTAAACAACCCAACTCAACCTCAAACCAAAGCAAAGCAAAGCAAACCCAGCCTCAAACAAAACAATCCAACACAAACAAAACCAAGACCAAATCAAACCCAACCCTTCCCAAACCAACCCAAAGAAAACTAACCAAAACTAAACCCTGAACCAGACCAAATCAAAGCCAACCCAACCCAACACAAACTATATCAAGACAAATCAAAACAATCCAATACAAACTAAAACTAACGAAAATCAAGCTAAACCAAGCCTAAACCAAACCAAATCAAAGCCAACCCAAACCAACACTAAACGAAATTAAAGCCAACCCAACACCTTCCAAACCAAGATAAATAATTCTGAACAAAACCAAACTAAACCAACCCTAAACCAAATCAAAGCCAACTCAACCTAACACATACCAAACCAAGACAAATCAATCCAAACCAAATTAAATCAAACCTAACCAAACCAAACTAAACCAAACCAAATTAAAGCCAACCCAACCCAACACATTCTATACCAATACCAATTCAAACCAAACTAAACCAACCCTAAACCAAACTAAACCAACCCTAAACCAAACCTAATCAAAGCCAACCCAACCCAAAACACACCAAACCAAGATAAATCAATCCAAACCAAAACTAACCAATCCAAGACAACCAAACCAACTTAACCAAACAAAACAAACAACAAAAAAAAAACATTCCACACTAATTCAAACCAAACCAAAACAAACCAAAACAAAACAAATCCAACCCAATCCAACCCAACCCAACCCAACCCAACCCAACCAAACCAAACTGAAAACCAAACTAACTAAGATAAAATATCTTCATCTAAAGGATGAATACATTTCACTAAATTACTTCACTTAAAAAAATAAGAAACTTTGCTACATGTAATACAAACACGTGTGTATTACTAGTCCCCTAGTGTGTGTGTGTGTGTGTGTGTGTGCTGTATTTGTCGCAGGCCACTGCTGCATGAAGTATTTGCGAGAGCTTGATTAAGTTGAGATAAATTTGATTAGATTTCTATAAACACCTTTTCCTCTCTATAACTCCGAGACTCAGTTTACCTCCGCACCTCCACAGCTGTAATCACCGAAGCAATGAGCCACGGCACTGCACTGAATATCCACCACATACACACACACTCATAGTGCGCCTGTGTGTTCACGTGGATAAATCATTTACATCTTTTAACTACACCTTTATATGTTCCAAAAGAACATAGTTTTTAGTTTTTTAATGCTCCATATTAATTGTATAATCTGTTTGTAAAGGATTGGACAGTAATGGCGCAGACTTTCAGACGAGTCATTAGGGCCTGAGAGCTCAGACCAGAAATATGAGCTGGTTTTCTACTGCTTGTGAAAGGTATGCGCACTATTGACATGATCAATGAGGGGTAAAATTAAAAGCTGCATTGATCCCCCCTCAAACCCCCCTCATGCTGCTTGGGCCCCTGAGATACTGCAGTGCAATTTCCATGCATAACAATCTTTCTGCTTTTTCCAGCCTAATATGGAGGAAGAAATAGGATTTTAACTCACTACCAGATTGAGATGTCTTCATTAGGGCAGACAGGGTGGGGGCAGGGTGGGGAAGGGTTGAATGCAGGGGGGTACGAGGCTGGTATGAGGTACAAAACAAAAAAGATTTAACTGTGAAATAAGAGGATCAATTATACTTCATCTATTACGATTAAGATTCCAGATTTGTATCAACTTTGGAGTGATTTGGATTTAGTGCATGTATGTAAGTAAATATACACAATACTAATTCCTGTCCCATGATATTTGACATTTTACTGAAGATAAAGAACACTGCACTGACCTGTGGGATATGCCTGTGGATGTGATTTCTGTCGCTTGTCTGTTCACACGGACAATTTTAGCCAGGCATAATTCTAGCCAGTAATATTAGCCTTCTATGATGTACTCTCAATACACATGTGATAGTGTGTGGATTGAGGTTTGTTAAATGCCCCTACTTTGAACTTTGGAAATTGAATGTCCCATCACCCATCTGCACTCACTATAATACCACACTTAAACTCCAGCATAAACCAAACCAACACAACCCAACACAACCATCCAAATCCAACCCAACTCAAACAATCCAATCTCTTAAAAAAACAAACCAATCCAGAACAAACCAACCACACCAACACAATCCCACACAACCATCCAAACCCAACCCAACCCAACCCAACCAATCCAACCCAATCCAGTCCAACAAATCTAATCCAGTCCAATCCAAAGCCCCGAAAACAAACCAATCCAGAACAAACCAAACCACACCATCACAATCCAACCCAACCAATAATCCCCAAAAAACAATTCGGAACAAACCAAACCAAACCAAACCACACCAACACAACCCAACACAACCATTCAAATCCAACCCAACCAAACCCAACCCAACCCAACCCAACCAATCTAATCCAGTCCAATCCAATGCCCCCAAAAAACAAACCTGAATCCTGAATAAACCAAACCACACCAACACAACCATCCAAATCCAACCCAACCAACCCAATCCAACCCAACCCAACCCAACCCAAGCAAGCTAATCCAGTCCAACACAATGCCCCCAAAAAACTAACCAATCCAAACCACACCAACACAACCCAACACAACTATGCAAATCCAACCCAACCCAACCGATCCAATCCAATGCCCCCCCCCCCCCAAAAAAAAATCCAGAACAAACCAAACCTCACCAACACAACCCAATCCAACTAAACCAAGCCAATCCAATCCAACTCAACCAATACAATACAATACAATACAAGACAATCCCCCCAAAAAACAAGCCTATCCAGAACAAACTAAACCACACCAACACAACCCAACCAATCCAGTCCCCCCAAAAAACTAAACCCAACCCCTACCCAAACTAAACCAAGCAAAACTAAACCAAACCAAACCATCATTTTATGTGAACAGGAGGCTAAAACAAAATCCTCAATTTTTGCAAATAGCAAATTGACATTATTGTGATTGACCTTTTACCTATAGTCTCCCTTTTTGGAGCTTGTTTACATATTTATTGAGCATTAAGTTCTGTACTAATTAAAGACCTTTCTAGGACCTCCATAGTGTGTATAAAAGATGCAATTGAATACACACTATAGGAAACTACCTATTGAACAATAGACCAACCATCCCTATATTAAACGTACATTATTGAAGACCCCTCAGCTGTGTGTCCTCCTGAGCTCGGCCATGTGTGGTCCTGCAGTCTGAGCTGATGGTAACAGGAGAGCGCTCTGGCTGGACATGCATGGACACTCAGTTTAACGAGAGCTGTGCTGTGGTAATGAGGGGGAAAGGGGCTATATTAGGATGCCCATATTAGGCAATTAATTGCTTGAATGCTCTGAGTAAGATAAAGGTTCTCATGAAGATGAAGTCTAAGAATAACTCCAGCTGGAGAGAGGCTCGCCAATTTCCCTCTGATTTATAAAAAGCTTTGTTTTCTAGAAGAGCAGTGGGTTTAATTAGAGTGTGTATGGGTGTGGCCAGTGACTTTAGTTTGCTGATCTATTGGATCATCACAGAACATGTGATGCAGTGTACTTTATTACTTAATAGTGAACATTAACCCTTTCTGATCCTGCCTACATTACAAAAGACATTATATATTTTCTTTATTTTATATGTTACGTTACTCATAACACTATTTGAGAGCTGTTGTTTATCAGAACAGACCATGAACCAACCAATCAGCTAGTTTAAACCAATGAAACAGTAATGTAGCCCCACCCACTGCACTGGAAAAGGCAAAGTAACTAAAGTAGCTATTTTGTAAACGTTTTAATCATGTTTTTTTTTTTTTTTATATTTGTTATGTTTAGGGGTGGTTTATGAAATAAAAAGGTCAATATGAAATGTAAAATTTTACACTTAGGCTTCCAAAAGAAAGAAAGAAAAAAATTCTATTAAATATTTTAGTAAATTTGATTTATTTGCTGCATACATGTTATAGTAGAATATTAGAGTCTCCTTTTCTGTGCATTGCGGACAAAAATAATCTTCAGCAATCTTACATTATTTTGTCCATCACTGGAGATAATTCAGGTCTGAAAGGGTTAAATCAACAAATATACAAATATAAAATTACTGTATTTTCTTTTATTCATGTTATGCTTTTTGTTTTGTTTATATTCTTTCCACAATTTAAAACATATTGACAGAAAATCTGATGATTTCTTTTTTCTTGTAAAGTCACTATGAAGTCGTTTGATATATATATTTTTAAATTAATAATTTAATAATTATTAATAATTTTTATTAAAACCTTTTTAAAATATTTAAGTAAAGCTGTGAATAGACAAGCTACTCATAAATCAAAAATCATATCAACATTTATTGAAACAGACCCCGCTTATTTTTTGTCATACTGATATTGTTCTGATTATTAAATAAATAACTTTAATATCAGACAAAGATAACCTATGTAAATATTAAAAAAACACTTTTTAAATGATAATTATATTTATTAAAGGACAAAAAAAATCCAAACTAGTCTAGCCCTGTTTTAAAAAGTATTTACCCCTAAACCTAATAACTTGGTTGTGTCACTTTTGGCAGCAATAACTGCAGTCAAGCTTTACTGATAACTAGCAATAAGTTTTTCACATCTTTGTGGAGGGGTTTTGTTCCACTCTTCTTTACAGAATTATTTAATTCAGACACATTTGAGGGTTTTTCGAGCATAAACATCCTGTTTAAAATCATGCCACAGAATTGCAATCAGAATTCATTTTTGTTTGGTTTTTTAAGCCATTCGGAGGTGGACTTGTTTGTGTGCTTTGGGTCATTGTCCTGCTGCAGAACCCAAGCACACCTAAGCTTGAGGTCACGAACAGATGGCCGAACATTCTCCTTTGTCAGGATAGTCTGGTAAACAGCAGAATTTCTGGTTCCATTTATTACAGCAAGTCGTCCAGGCCCTGAAGCAGCAAAGCAGCTCCAGACCATTACACTACCACCACCATGTTTTGAAAAAAATGTGTTTTCGTTTTACATTAGATGTAACAGGACACACACCTTCCAGAAAGTTTCACTTTTTTCACCAATGTATACAAGAAAGTATACTAGTGAACTCAGTGCTTCTTCACAACCCTGTATGAATGCAGGTTTCAGAAAATAACTCCAATATACAAATCCAATAATATAATAACTATAGCTTTCTCTGTTTGATTATATCAGACTTTCCACAGTGCAGAGTTTCCTAATAACTGTCATTTTCTGAGCCGAATGTGTAATTCATGTCTTTAGGGCCGCCTTTCTGCTTTTCCAGCTCCGTTTTAATACCTGGCTTTTGTTGTCAACAATGGAATAAAACACAATACAAAATTGTTTTATTGTATCTGTTATTCTCCTGTGAGAACTGATTCATAAATGCACTTGTTTTTGAGTCAAAACGTCTCATTTGCTCTTTCAGCTCTTCACATTGTGCATTAATGTGATGACAAGCTCTTAGTTACTGTATTTAGATTTAACACTTAACCGTCAACCTTAATTACCACATATATATATATATATATATATATATATATATATATATATATATTATAGTAGTGCTTAACTGTTTGTGAATGCTTTAGAATGTTTAATATTTCTGCATAAATTTAATCTAAAATGTCATCAGATTTTACAGAGTGCTTAACAGTATACAGGTCCTTCTAAAAAAAAATTGCATATTGTGATAAAGTCATTATTTTCTGCAATGAGCCACACTGAGCAACAGTCCAGGGCTGCTTCTCTGTAGCCCAGGTCAGGCGCTTCTGCCGCTTTTTCTGGTTCAAAAGTGGCTTGACCTGGGGAATGCGGCACCTGTAGCCCATTTCCTGCACACGTCTGTGCACGGTGGCTCTGGATGTTTCTACTCCAGACTCAGTCCACTGCTTCTGCAGGTCCCAAAAGGTCTGGAATCGGCCCTTCTCCACAATCTTCCTCAGGGTCCGGTCACCTCTTCTCGTTGTGCAGCGTTTTCTGCCACACTGAGGTGCCTTGATACAGCACTCTGGGAACAGCCTATTCGTTCAGAAATTTCTTTCTGTGTCTTACCCTCTTGCTTGAGGGTGTCAATGATGGTCTTCTGGACAGCAGTCAGGTCGGCAGTCTTACCCATGATTGTGATTTTGAGTAATGAACCAGGCTGGGAGTTTTTAAAAGCCTCAGGAATCTTTTGCAGGTGTTTAGAGTTCATTCGTTGATTCAGATGATTAGGTTAATAGCTCGTTTAGAGAACCTTTTCATGATATGCTAATTTTGTGAGACAGGAATTTGGGGTTTTCATGAGCTGTGTGCCAAAATCATCAGTATTAAAACAATAAAAGACCTGAAATATTTCAGTTGGTGTGCAATGAATCTACAATATATGAAAATTAATTTTTATCATTTCATTATGGAAAAGAATGAACTTTATCACAATATGCTATTTTTTTTAGAAGGACCTGTACATTAGATGTATAGTACTAGCCAAAAGTTTGGAAAAACCTTCTCTTTATTGTAAATAAACATTGAAGTGATCCAAAGTATGAAGTTTCTCTTATGCCAGGTTCACACTACACGATTTTGGGCCAGTTTTTCAGTCGCCGACAAAAACTCTGTTTGGAGGGAAATGAAGGATCACTCAGTGCTCGCGCTGTCGCATATAGTGAACTACTGAAAGACACTCGCCGATCCTTCGCTGACTGATCACCGACGAGTTGCAGACGCCTGGCAAATATTTAACATGTTTAATATCTGACTCAGTCGGCGACTACAAGTCAGGAGCAGCTGCTACATACAGCCAATGAGATCACAGAAAGAGAGAACCACGGGTCCAACACTCACCAGAGCTTTTTATGGAGATTCTGACCACTTCCAGTTCCCCTGTTATATCAGAAAATGATTTCTTGATTTTATTTTCTGATTGAATGAGAATATAATAATCTGGATTAGAACATTACTCAAATAAGGCCTTTTACTGTATACCTGTAACTCTACCTCTTCACTACTTTACAACTGATGCTCTCAAACACATTAAGAGGCAAGAAATTTAAGTAATTAACCCTTAATAAGTTCAGCACAGCTGTTAACTGAATGCCATTTCAGTTAACATTTTAAAAAGTATTTAAATACTAAAAAAAAACTATTTATAAGAGTAAAACTTTAAAATATGCTACTTATTACAGACTTTAATTAGGAAAATAAAAGTAGTTAGGTTAACTCATTTAAAACATCACTGTATTGATAAAAATCTACTTAAAATGTCAGTGCAAAACATTACCTTTGTTTCTTTAAAAAAAATCCAACTGATATTTTTTGTGTTTGTTTTTTTTAAAAAATAGCTTTTTTTTTTACAATGTACTACAAGCTGGAGATTTATAAAGGCTCTGTTTTCTGTGTTTTAATGTAGACAGAGGAATAGAGGAATAGAGCGATTAAGATATCTCAACTATGAACTAATGTAAATGCTGTTTTATTACAGAAATTTAATGAACTGATAGACTTAAAATACTAGAAAATGCATGTTCGTAAGTAGTTCGTTTGATGAACTTTGAGTGAATATGACTGGAAGTTAAAATAACTCAAAAATATTTAATTAAATGAGAATAATACCGTTTTTTTAATAAAGATGAATAACTCAACAATTTATGTTAAAGAATATTTTTTGTCAGTGTGTCTGCATACATGTGGACTAAATCATTTCAATTAAACTGAAAACAGGATCTGCTCTCTCTCTCTCTCTCTCTCTCTCTCTCTTTCTCTCTCTCTGATATTTTCAATATAAGTAATTGGAATAATGCCCCGGGTGGCCTGAATCATTAGCAAATGAGCAGACCTGCTTTTATTAGCCTGCGACTTGTAAATAATGCATTAAATTCCTGGCGTAAACACGCTCAACCCTGCGCTGTATTCATTATGGAAAGGAATGCAGCTCGACTTCTCCCTAACTGAGGCCGCTCAGCAGATTCAACGTGAAAGGCGGTATTTACGGAAACAGGGATGTAAATACTACACGGCCCCGGGCCCCTTTCCGCGCTAACATGGGAAATTAAAAATTGTGACATGTACAGTAATTCTTCTCTTTGTTATTTCGTTGCGTTCCGCTCGTTTCATTGTTTAAGAGGGGAAAAGTGAACAATCGGGGGCTGTTTGTAATCAAGCAAAAACGCTCATAAGTTTTCCTATTAAAGAGTTTTCGGGGGTGAAGAATGCGGCGGTAATTAATATCACGGCTGCGCTGCTAATCTGCTGCCGCTCCAGCCCTCATCATCCTCACATTAATGAGCTGTAATTTTACGGCAGGAAATTGGTTTATGCTTAAACAACATGTTAAAGAGCTGCAGAGGAGCAGCAGGCCGCGGCTGCAGGCGGGCGCAGGAGCACGCAGGCGGGGGCAGTGGTGGTCAGGCCGGGCTTGTAAAGCAGCGGAGTTGAGAACAGGTCTAGCTGGAGGGGCAGATGATGTTTGTGTGAGTCAGTATATCCCATTTTTGACTGGAGCTGCAGTTCTAGGAAAAGCCTATAATTCCTGAAGAACATTACAACACTGATTTATATAAATGTGCCCTGATTTAATTTACAAAACAACACTGAACACACTAAGTAAGATATTTAGCAATAATAAGCAATGCCTCTGCTATGGATTCACTCCAGAGAAGCATTTAAATACATTTATTTGAACCAGTGGGTGGCAATGATGGTGGCTGATGACGCCTGGCTAGAATTGTCCATGTGAAACATCTTGTTTGTTTATTTGTTTGTTTGTTTGTTTTTGAAACAACAAATCACATCCACCTTTATTGCAGGAGACCCCGCCCACATATCCCACAGATCAGTGCAGTGCTCTTTAGCTTTCATGATGTTTGGCAACTTTTTTACTTTTTTTAAGTGATAATGCTAGTTCCTGTGCCATGACTTTTTGTACAAAAGACAGTTAATTAAAATAAATAAATAAATAAATAAATATATGAAATTCACATTTATTTTTAAGGAATATAGTCCAATAAAAATGCAATCACTTTGGAAATTAATTATGTCTATTATATCGCATACAATGAGTGTACGTTTAAAAATCAAATTTGAAATAAAAAGAGTTTTAATATTCTTCAGTCAATATTTGTATACAATATAAGGTCAGTACATGTCATTATTGAATATTATTATATAATTTATAATTAAATTATTAAAAGAATTAAATCTTTTTTATAGTAATTTTGGTTACTTTTATAGCACTAAGATTTGTTCACCCAATTTAAAATTTGAAAATGATATTATTATTAAGCATGCACACTGCAAAACCGCCTGTAAACAACTTAACAACTTCACATGAACCACTTGGTAAGATCAAAGCAACAACATAGAACTGGTTAGCAACACCACAGTGACCACCATAAATATCAGAGCAGCCACCTATAGCAACCACTTGGCACCACCTGGGCAACCACTTGATACTGTACATCATTGGGTTGCAAGCTTAGCAACAATGAACCCTAAACCATAGCAATCGTGTGGGATACCATATCAACCACTGGTCACCACGGTGGAATGTGTACTGTACGTGGGCTCTTTTGCATTGAACATACAGCAGATGTGATTTCTGTCACTCGTATGTTCACACCAGTAATTCTAGCCAGATGCCGCCAGTCACCCTCATTACCATCCACTACACTGTCCACTGTGGATGGTAGTATTAGCCCATAATTCACCTCGCCTTGCCATGACCATGATGACCAGTGTAGAACCAAACTCACTCACAAGATAGCACCTCACAGCATATACAGGTACAGGTTTGGGTATTTCTAAACCATCCCCTTGAAAACAAATTAAACACAAAAATAATTAAGTTTTATACTTTTGTCCTGATAAATTGTAGTGGACATAAAGCAGGAAAGAAAAAATGGAAACTTCCAAGAACTATAGAGTTTCTAATGTTACAGTTTCTAATTTTGCCAAATTGCATTCTTTCTTTGGCTAAAAAAGTCGTACTTGGTGTAAATAGGCTGTGTCTGAAATGGTTCTTGCTCTGAAAGTGGATATATTGTAGAAAACCACAGTTAAAAACAGTTTGGGCCCTATCGTACACCCTGTGCAAGGCTCACTGCAATGCTCTTTGCTATCTTACACCCCGTCAAAGGTCTATTTTCATGCCTTGCACCTGTGTTATCAAAATAGCGTTCGATTTTAGAAATAAATCTACTCTAATGGGTGTGGTAGTCTGGAAGTGAGCTGTGTTCAGGAAAATTTCTAGTGTGTTTCTATTTTGGTGGCTGAGACCCACAAAACGCCTCGCTGTTAAGATGCGAACGTGCCAAAGTCAGAGCTCACCTGGCTCTTAAAGTGAATGGAAAGTAAAACACTGATTGGTTTATTTCACGTTATGCCCAAAACACACCCATGATTAATTAAGAGAATTAGTTCATGCCTTTTTTTCAGTGTTTTGAGCTGCACAAGGCAACTTTTTTGTGCCCTCACGATACCATAGACACAATGACACGCCCTAAATCCAGTTGCACGATCCGCAATTGACCGGTGCACTATAGATCACTAATATAGGGCCCTCAGAATGAACTCTGCAGTTCTGCAACCAAAGTGTAAAGCCATAAACGAGACAAGCAGATATAGAGAACCAGTTTCAGAACAGGGTTCTATGGTTCTGACTTGCAAATAAACATTAGCGTTAGCTTGTTAGCAGGCCTAGATTCAGCCCTGAGCCAGCTGTGGCATTCACACTCACACTTTCCCTAAGTGGCAGTAATGGAGGTGGTAGCAGGCCAGACCGTACAGACCTCATACAGCAACACTGCTTTTATTACGTAAATAGTTTTGAAGGTTGTTAAAGAATTAATATTATTTTACTTACGCTGGTGATCTGCTTATGTTCACGCTGTCATCATCCTCACATTAATGAGGTGTCGTTTTATAACAGGAAACTCGTTCATGTTTATATAAGGTTTTTAAATGCACTTAGCAGCCACTTCATTAGAAATGCCTCCTTTCTGGTGTACGGTTGGGAATTGAAACCCAAATGCTGACACAAAGCTCTTATTAATCAATTTAGTTTTCAGTTAAAATAAAACAATGAAAGTTTAGTCTATATACACTATGTGGAAAAAGTTGGGACACATACTTATTCATTGTATTTTCCAAAATCAACGGTACATCAACCACCTAGCAATGCAAAACCAACATCTAGCAACCATTTAGGAACACCATATCAAAATTCTTGAACACCATGGGAACACCCTAGAAACACCACAGCATCCACCCATTATCCACTCACTTGGCAATACTTTAATAATGTCTCTACTATCCAGGAAAGACGTTCTGCTAGCATGTCTAGTCCCTGAGAAGACACATTATCCAATATAATATGAGTATCTGGAGCAGATAAACAGACATAAAGCTATTGGCACTATTTTTAATGCCAGACGTGAGTTATAGAGTGGTAGAAAGCCCACAGTTTTGAGCTGTGGAGCAGTGGAACTGTATTCTCTGGAGTAATGGAGCTCCATCCAATAAACTGGGGGGTTAAGGATAAGGTTGGGGTGGTGATCATTCAACATTTTCAACTCTCTAACACTCCTGAACGCAAACGAATTCTCACATCAATTCTAAAATAAAAAATAAAAAATCAAATCAACAATCTAGTGGAAAGTCTTTCCTGGACAGTAAAAACAGGTGCTCCAACACAAGCTGGTTAAACTCTTTTTTAATACCATTGATTTTGAAAGGATCATTGAATGAGCTGGCGTCCCAAGTCTTAAAAACAGGAAAACCACGAAAAGTACATCTTCTGTAGGAAACAATTGCACAACTAAAGTGGTTTCCTATGAGAATCACATATGGGATTCCATATGGTTGTTAAGGTTTTGCTAGTTTGTGCATAATGGTTGTTAGGTAGTTGATATGGTGCAGCTGGCTGCTGCTCTTATCTTGGGGGATATTGCAATATTTATGTAAGCTTACTCTTGACATGAATTGCGCTTAAATGTACACACATGGCCCAGTAGCATAAAGCGGTCACTATGGACATCTAATGAGATTGCTGGTTCAAATCCTGATTATGCAGCTTGCCATTCGCTGCTGGAGCCTTTAGAGAGCATAATTGGCCTTGCTCTCTCTCTAGGAGGGTAGATGGCACTCTCTCCCCTCAGCACTCCTAGGGTGATGTCGATCAGCACAAGGCATCTGTAAGCTAATGTGGTAGAACTGAGTCGCTGCGCTTTCCTCCAAATATGCTGTGATGGTTCTTGGCAATGTTGCATCAAAAGCAGTTTGAAAAGCGGTGGTGGCTGACTTCACATGTGTGATGGAGGATACACAGCTGAGCAGCAGCTCAATGGGTGGGGCAATCAGCCTTGCTAAATAAGAGAAAAAGATTGGAGAAAAATATAAATCAATAAATGTTGAAAAATACATACGTTTATAGTCATTTTTCCGACACTAGCCAAGCTCTTCTTGGTGCAATCCCTGGATCTAACTCCATTACCCTTGGCTACAATGTCCATGATGCTCAGCTGATATGACTCGATTGGTGCAAATATGTTGGAGAGACCACAAAGTTAATCAGAGGGCAATCAGTGGGCAATTACCAGTGAAGCGGTAAGGGTACAGGACCTGAGGGAGGGTCTAGGTCAGGCCTGGGTCATATTCTCTCAGGGCTAATATGGTGGTGTTTACTGAAGCTTTTGTTGTAGGGTAATGAACAGTCTCTCTTACGTCCTGGCACCTCCTCACCCCCTCACCCCTTTACAGTCATTCATTCTTCTTCTCAGTCTCTCCAGCACCTACAGGGGTTGGACAGTGAAACTGAAACACCTGTCATTTTAGTGTGGGAGGTTTCATGGCTAAATTGGACCAGCCTGGTGGCCAATCTTCCTTAACTGCACATTGCAACAGTAAGAGCAGAGTGCGAAGGTTCAATTAGCCCAGTTTTGCTCAAAATATTGCAATGCACACAACATTATGGGTGACATACCAGAGTTCAAAAGAGGACAAATTGTTGGTGCACATCTTGCTGGAGCATCTGTGACCAAGACAGCAAGTCTTTGTGATGCATCAAGAGCCACGGTATCCAGGGCAATGTCAGCATACCACCAAGAAGGACGAACCACATCCGACAGGATTAACTGTGGATGCAAGAGAAAGCTGTCTGAAAGGGATGTTCAGGTGCTAAGCCAGATTGTATCCAAAAAACATAAAACCACGGCTGCCCAAATCACAGCAGAATTCAATGTGCACCTCAACTCTCCTGTTTCCACCAGAACCGGCATTGTTAGCATTGTGGCTTTAATTCTCTGCCAGCTCTGGCTAATTGTATGTACTGTATGTAAAGTGTGTAACACTGTGACCTGCCATTAACTATCAGTGAGTAATCCAGCTTAGAAAAACAGAAGTTAAAACTGCAGCTACTTTGCTCCAGCCCTGCTGAGGCAGGCTGCTCTGTCTGTTAGCATTGTGGTTTTAAATCAGCGGTGCCTGGCTTCTAGCATTTCAGCTTTTCTAGGCTTTATAACTCAGGTTTAGAGAAAACCACCAACATGATACATATACGTATCATAGACAAGAGTAAGACTTAGTCTGTCTGAAAAGTGCATCACTAAAATATCAGCATCATTAATTATCAGCGAGTAATTTACTTCAGGAAAAAACTGTAAAATGGTAAAATGTACTTGTTTCCATAAATTAAGTCATATATATATATATATATATATATATATATATATATATATATTATATTTATGTTTTAATTTCATATATTTTGTTTTATAATATTATTAAAATAATATTGAAGTCAATCCTGATGCCTTACATCTCTCCTACATGGTGAGCTTAATTCTTTATTAATTTGTATCAATTTTTATTAATATTAACTGTGGTATTTAATTGGTATTGGGTATCAAACGATGCACAAAAATGATGTATCGTAAAGAGCTTAAATAAGACAGATTGGTGCAGTCCTACTGTCTCTTTCTCTCTCCGAAGAACCTTCTCTGTGTGTCTAACAAGCAATTACAATTACAACTTACAAGCCTGTGTGTGTGTGTGTGTGTGTGTGTTCTGCTGCTTGGTCCCCGTGCCGCCAGCAGTGTGCCAGTGCCCTGCTGCAGACTGTCAGTGTGTGTCTCAGTCACGGCAAAACACACACACACACACACACACACACACACAGATGCACACGCACACACACACATACCTCCTCAACTCAGCATCCTTCTGAGCTTATGACATCTTAACCTTTGGAAAAGCGCTTGCAGACAAGCATTTAGGAAAACACAGAAACAGCCCCCCCACCCCACACCCCCCACATGCCTCCTGACCTTTCAGCTCTTCTTTCTGAACACCAAGCTGCCTATTTATTTGTCATGGTTTGTTATTAATTGAGGAAAATTCAGGAAAGGGCCGGTGACGGGAGGCTTTTGTCTCCAGGTAGGTGGAGATTAAAAATATGACCTCACATTTTCTACCTGAAGTAACTCGAATTGCATCTGCACATCAGTTTCAGATCATAACCAAACATCTAAACAAGATAATTTTGTACTCATTTGTAAATCAAGGGAGCAGAGTCTGGAGGAAGAGTGGAGAGACACACAGTCCAAACTGCTTGAGGTCTAGTGTGAAGTTTCCACCAATCAGTGATGGTTTGAAGAGACATGTCATCTGCTGGTGTTGATCCACTGTGTTTTATTATCAAGTCTAAAGTCAGTGCAGTTTTGTTTTCCCACAAAATCTTACAGCACTTCATGCTTTCCTCTGCTGACAACATTTATGGAGATGCGGATTTCATTTTCCAGCAGGACTTGGCACACTGCCCACACTGCCAAAACCACCAATTGGTCTTACATAATATTCTAATTTTCTGAGACACTGATTTTTGGGTTTTCATTGACTGTAAGCCACAATCATCAACAATAAAAGAAAAAAAAAATCACTTAAAATAGATCACTCTGTGTTTAATACATCTATGTAATATATGAGTTTCACATTTTCAACTAAATTACTGAAATAGTATAACTTTTCAATCATATTCAAATTTTTTGAGATGCACCTGTATATCCCCCACCTTCATTTGTCATTGAAGGAGCTAAACTTAACATATCCACCCAAACAAAAATATGTCTGTTCTTAAAATTCTTTGCAGACTACAAATGTTTTAAAGCTCTACTAAAGTAAGACATTTAAATAGTCTAAGCGCTAACCTTAATATAAATTAATCTAGCAGTAGCCTTTCACAAGCACTCAATGATATAGGCATAACTGTAGTTCAGACCATAGCCATTTCTCTGGGTAAGAATGTTTTGCTTTCAAGAGTAGTACATGACAGGCAGGGTCAATAATAGTATAACAGAAAATGTTATCAACTTACCAAAGCGTAGTCAAGCAAAAACAGGGCTATACACAGAAAGTTCAGCATAAAAGTGGCAAAGCAATAGAATAGTCAGAAATACAAAAATAGGTCGGCAATGGAAGCAAACAATAAAGTGGGACACATAGTAGAAGAGCTAGATAATTACGTGATCCAGAGCAGGCAGACAGCTTAGGGACTGACCCATGTAAAGTGAAAAAAGCTTTGAATTGAGGAAGTAAAGTAAATTGTTATTTATTATTCTTTGTCTGTATTGTGTTGTATTGTCTGTCTGCACTTTTGTACTGTTGCACTATTGTTCTGTCTACACTGTGTTTATGTGCACCATGGTCCTTGGAGGAACGTTGTTTCGTTTCACTGTGTACTCTGTATATAGCTGAAATGACAATAAAAACCACTTTGACTTTGACTTTTTGACTTATTACAAGATTTTATACAATTTTGAGTTACAACATGAGTACAAAAAGTGCACTATTATATACATCAAGAGATACTTTCCTCCCTATTACAGTCAGAGGAGCATCACAATGAATGTGAAGCTGATATTTTAAGCTTGTAGTATAGTATCCCATGACTTTTGCCATGTCCCATAGAAGCTAAATATTGTATGTATGGTAATATTAGCCTTTAATCGTTTATTCCCAGTACACTTGGGACACTTTATCCATCTGCAGCCACTATCAGACCTCCCATAATTCACGTCACCTTGCATGAGCACTTACTGAAATTTACAAACTGCTATCCCATGACTTTTGGCATGCCAATGTACATATTGATGCTTTACTTTACTTGACAAGATTTTGGAGGCTTAATGTCTCAAGTGTTCCATATATTCCTTTAAAAATTATTTATTAATGATAAAAAATGGGAATTAATTTATTCAGAACCCATCAAACAGCAGATGAGGCTGTTTTGGTTTGTAATTTTCAGTTTAGCATCAATAAAATCTTGTTTTTACTGAATAACTGAGTGTGTTTAAAGGTGTGTTTCTGGCTGGGAGCCAGATATAGACTAGCGCTGCTCTTACAGTACACCTACTGTACCAGTAAAACACTTTATAAAGCGTCTGCCTGCTGAATGCTTTTATAATGGAATTTATAAACTGCACTGGGCAGTGGGCATGTGGTATTAATTGGGAATATGGTGGTGAGCGTGTGTTGGTAGTGCTGCTGGGAACAGTGGTTGAGGCCTGCAGGGTTCATGTCCGTGCAGTAGACACTGGTGTTAATCCCTCAGGCCGGTAAATACTGTAGATAGAGGGTGTGATCTCTGTTCCAGTCAGAGATAAGGCCTGTGAGGGTCAGTGCAGGCTCTGATGATGTGGACAGTCTGGATCATTTTCATTCTTTCTCTGAATTGTTTAAATATTTTATGGAATAAAATAAAGCTGATAAAATAACATAAATCAAGACTCTTTATAGATGCAGTAACAGTCAAAAACAAAGGCAAAAATAAAGGAAATGCGTTGTAGAAGAGCTAGATAACTAGATTCAATACTCGGTGACAGACAGAGAAAACAGGTGGGTATTTATATAGAACAGACCAGGTGCAAACAATCAGTAACTGGGAGAGCGGGAATACAGTAGCATCAGCAGAGTCAGGAAAGTCCGGTGTAGATGCATACTTTAAATTAGAGTCTTTACTGTGTTAAGGCCTTCAATCCCATGGTAAATGAGGGTCACCTGTAAAATGTAAATAGCTGTAAAACTATAACAATACAGTTTATAGTAACATATATGACCATAACTTTTTAACAGTAAAGAAAAAAAAATGGATCAGAAACCTATGCCATTTGTTTTATGGGGTGGTCTTAACAAATACTGTCTGAAAGGTCCAAATTATTATGTGGAGTAATAGTTCTTTAAAAACGATTTAATTTATGATTTGTTTTTACTTTATTCACATCAAATAATTAAAAGTAACTATGTAACTTTTACTCAAAGTAAATTTTAAATTGAGTACTTTTTACTTTTACTCGAGTACATTTTTAGATGGGTACTTTTACTTTTACGTGAGTAGAATTTTAGCAAAGTAAAGGTACTTTTACTTTTAGGGATTTTAGGGATTCATTAAAACATGAAATCCTTTGTATTTTTGATTGTGAAGCAACATTTAACTAATATTCTATGCTCAGTTTCTTATTTATGGGTCCCTGTGAGTAGTGCTGGATATTTTGGGGGTTATTAATGCATTGAGGCTGTAGTTTGCAGTGGTGTGAATATATTGATGGTCGCTTTTACTCTAGTGTGTGACACTGTGTTTTATGAGGGTGCTGTTATATTGTTTGCTGTGGATACATTGTCAAAATCTGACGGGTAATAGGTGCTTTTTTATATAATTAAATTAGAGCATAAAATTTATCATTGATTGGGCCCTTTCTTGTTCTACACTAGTCTGGGAACCAGCCATTTTTATTCTGTGTGAATTATTTAATAAAATTTGACCATAGTAATTGTATCTTGTTGCACTTTTGGTCTTTTTTGAGTATTTGAGGTATTTTATTTAAATTACCAGACCATACTGGTTTAACAAGGGTGATGGCAGAGGGTACGCTATTGTATTAAATAAAAAATAAAAAAAGTCATTACACTTTACAATTCCAATGTAATTCCATTACAATTCCAGACAATTTTAGCCAGATGCCGCCGATGAGGCCTGCAGGCTTCAGGTCCTCATTCAGGACTGCCTCGTATTTGAACCTTTGACCTTTTTACCTTTTTACATCAGGGCTACCTTTGACCTAAATTGAGTAGCAAAAAATATAGCATTATTTTATAAAACAATAATAATAAAAATAATAAAACTGCAAATGAAGTTTGAATAGGCAACACATATAATAACTAAATTCTACATATATTAATATACAATTACTGGTTGTTTGATTAATTTAACAATCTGGGTTTTTGTATTATTTACTGCAATTATATACTGTATTTGACAGTGATTCATCAACACAGCCAATACCAATTAATGTTTTGTAAACTGTGTAACTTACCCTCAGTTCCCTTCAAAAAGTCAGATTAGACCCCCCAAATACAAAAAAGAAAATAGTAATAATACAAAAGTTTATTTTTTATTATTATTTATTTATTTTTTTTAGGATAGTAGTGTCTTATTTTGTTTACAGTACAGACAGAAAACAGCACTTATATTTTTCCATCTCTGGAACATAATTCTGGTCTGAAAGTGTTAATCCCAGCATTAATAACAACTTTATAACTTTATATTTTTTTGATATATATAATAGTTTAATAAAATAATAGTTAATACTTGTAAAACAAAAGGTATTTGAATTATTTGAATACTTTTTTTCATATTTTGTATTTATTTTATATTGAAGTCAAAAGCATAAGCAGTAAATATTATGGTATTAATGTGAAATCTGAACAATGAAACAACAATGAAACAATGAGGCTGTAGTTTATGAGCATTAAACCTGAGTGAGCAGTGATGTGGATGTGATGTGATGGTGAATGTTGTGTACACAGCGTTTATTCCCGATCGCAGTCGCTGCAGATCTGCGCTGTTGTGAGCTGCGTTATGTAAGATAGTTGTTGACTGCGTGTTTTTCTCGAGATTTATGTCAGATGGATGTTTCCGTGTGTCGCTCGGCCTGAGTACCTCCCACCGCTCACTCAGACTCATACACCAATAATTAATAACGGATTAAAAACAACTCATAGTATCTAATGAATAATTCATAGTAGTTACTGTATTATTTATGGCTGTGTTTGACTCATTTAAAGTAAGAATTGTATTATTAATAGCAATTATTTAATAGCATTTATTTGTAACAGCTATTGAGAAATGTATATTACTTACAGAAGAAATGCATAGTTTTTAATGAATCCTTTATAACAGTTTTTGAACAATTTATATAGTTATTTAATAAGGGCCTGTGTATCCTCCACAGTTCAGTGTACTGTGTACTCACACACTAATAATTCATAGTGGTTAAAAACAGTTTATAGTAGTTACTGTATATTCAATAGAAGTTTCTGATAGACAAATAGATAACACACCTAAAGAAAACTGAATTCTATATTTATTAATATACAATTACTGTTTATTTGATTAATGTAACATTTTTTTTTATTATTTATTGCAGTTTTATACTGTATTTGGCAGTGATTTATCACTGTCCGCTTTTGAATTTACTTACTGAGTAAATGCATAGTGTTTATTGAATTCTTTATAACAGTTTTTGAACAATTCATAGCTTCTATGGTTATTTAATAAGGGCCTGTGTATCCTCCACAATTCACTAAGACTCACACACTAATAATTCATTAAAAACAGTTTATAGTAATTTCTGCATATTCAATAGAAGTTTTTGAATAATTTGTAGTAATTACTGAGTAATTACTAATACTCAAATAGAGTTCAAATAGACCAAAAAACCTAAAGAAAACTCAATTCTACATATATTAATATACAATTACTGTTTATTTGATTAATGTAACATTTTTTGGATCTTTTTTATTATTTATTGCAGTTTTAAACTGCAATTTGAATTTACTAATTGAGTAAATGCATAGTGTTAATTGAATACTTTATAACAGTTTCTGAACTATTCATAGTTACTAAGGTTATTTAATAAGGGCCTGTGTATCCTCCACAATTCACTAAGACTCACACACTAATAATTCATAGTGGTTAAAAAAACGGTTCATAGTAGTTTCTGTATATTTAATAGAAGTTTTTGAATAGTTTGTAGTAATTACTGAGTAATTACTGAGTAATTACTAATAGTCAAATGGAGTTCAAATAGACCAAAAAAACCTAAAGAAAACTAAATTCTACATTTATTAATATATGATTACTGTTGATTTGATTTACGTAACAATCTTTTTTTACTATATATTGCAGTTTTACACTGTATTTGAGAGTGATATATCACTGCAGGATATGCATAGTGTTTATTGTATTCTTCATTTTCACAGTTTTTGAACAATTCATAGTAGTTACTGAGATAATTCATGTCGGTTATTCAATAAGGGCTCGTGACGTGGTCCATATCCCAGACTGAGGGGGGCAGGGAAGTGACGTCCCGCCCGCTGACGAGTCGGGACAGAACACCGCCACAGGTCCTTCATCCTGCATCGCCAGCAAGTCGCATGACATTTGTTAGGGTCCAGCTCCCTGCCAGAGCACCATCAACCGCCAAGCGCTACCGTCCACTGACACAGAGTGTCCAGACCCATCCAGATGAGCCTACAACCCCCCCCCACAACCCCCCCTCACCCTCCATCCTCAATCCACCCCCCCGTGAGCAGCGCGGCACTGCACATTCCCGCACGCCATCGCCTGCAGCCTGGCATCTCTCATTATACAGCCTGAGATTTATTAAAATAGATTATGGAAATGTTAATTAAGTCATTAATTACATTATTTAAGCAGCATTGACAGATAAGGTGGTGAGCATTATAGGGTGGAGGGATGTGTGTGTGTGTTGGGGGGGGTGTAAATGAAGCATGGGGAAGGGGGTGGTGTGTGAAGTCTGCATGCATGTGTGTGTGTGTGTGTGGTGTGATCTTACTGCTTATTTTAACCCTTTAAACGTCATTGAACAATATATAGTAGTTACTGAAATATTCAGAGAACAATTAATAGACGTTGCTAAATAATTCATAACAGTTAATAACAGTTTATAACATGTAATAAGTTATTCAAAATAGTAGTTAATGAATCATTCATAGTGGTTATTAAGCAGTTAATAGTAGTTACTAAATAATTCATAGTGGTTATTAAGCAGTTAATAGTAGTTACTAAATAATTCATAGTGGTTATTAAGCAGTTAATAGTAGTTACTAAATAATTCATAGTGGTTATTAAGCAGTTAATAGTAGTTACTAAATAATTCATAGTGGTTATTAAGCAGTTAATAGTAGTTACTAAATAATTCATAGTGGATATTAAGCAGTTAATAATTTACAGTGTTTAATAAGCAGTTAGTAATAATACATATTTCATAATGGTTACTCAGCAGTTAGTAGTACTAATAAATAATAAATAATTAAAAGTGGTTATTAAACAGTTAATAATAGTTACTTAATAATTCATAGTGTTGAATACAGTTAGTAATAATACGTATTTCATAGTGGTTATTAAGCAGTTAATAGTAGTTACTTAATAATTCATAGTGTTTAATAAGCAGTTAGTAGTAGTTAATAAATAATTCATAGGGGTTATTAAGCAGTTAGTAGTAGTTAGTAATTAATTATCAAGCAATTAATTGCAATTGCTAAATAATTCTTAAAGCTTTTTGGACAAAAATTGTAGCAGTTCATAACAGTATTCATAACAGCTTTTTAAAAACTTATAATTTAATAATTTATATTAATTCTTGAGTAACTAATTTCAATGACTAAATAATAAAAAATTATGTGGTATTAATAGATTATATCAGTAATGGTGTAAGTTGTATTAATTACTAAATAATTCAAAGTAGTTACTGAATAATTTATTGAGTTAGTTATTGAAATGAGGTTGAGTTATTTTTAAATAATCAAGTATTTTTAATAGTTAATCAGTTAAGTTATTCATAGTAAATACTGAATAATTCTTGGTGGATATTGAGTAATCCCTTTTGCTAGTAAATAATTAATATATTTTGCGGGATAATTTATACTAATTACTGAAGTATTCATAGCAGTTCCTAGTATTGTAGTCAATACTGATACAGTTCATAGTTGATATTGAATAATTAATAGTGTTTACTGAAAGAGACATTGTATTTACTTAATAGTTCACAGTAGTACTAAATAAAAATGAGCCATTCTTTAAAAAAAATCTATAAAAATAAAACAGTTTGATTCCCACAAGAACATTTTATCTGATGGTTTTTAGATACTATAAGATGTGAGATAATTCCACTATAGCACTTCTATATAGCACTTTTCCAAATAAGGAGTGTGGCCCCAGCAGCATGTCTGCCCTATACATTTCTCTCTGACAGTAGGAATGTATGAATCATATAGTGAAGCATGAACAGCCACTGCATCACACTGGATCTCATTAATCTTCACAATCTGAGACGCAAAACCATCACAGTTTAACACAGATTTAATCATGACAGCGCCCCAGTTAAAAAAAAAAGCCAAAACCCAAAATGTTCACCTTGGAATTCACAGATCGGCTCATTACTGAAATCATTTGAGCTAATTTGAGCTGAAACTGATTTGAGACAAAAGTGGCATAATGGCGTTGTGTCCTGTTCCTGGTGTCGGCTTCCTGGTGTAAGTTTGATTTCTTGTGGATCGAGAGCGATTGGAGGAAGCATTTGGAGGAAGCATTTGGAGTGACATTTGGGCGAAGGCCTCAAACCATATTTCCAAGCTGTTCGGAAAGAAAATACAAGGCGAGCGATGGCGAGATGGATTACCGGGGAGGCGATACTGTGAACTTCCTTATCTGTTGACAGCTTAGTTACCGTTAAGAACAAGAAATGTGTTTTTCAATTCGGCGAGAATGGAGTTGTGCTTTGTCCCCGTAGACCTGCATTATGGGACTGTGTGATCCAGCCTGATAGCTGCAAATAACAGGGTTTGAAAATAACTTCAGAGCAAATGCTTGATTTTCTCCCTGATTCCTGTTATTTATTGGCTGCGAAGTTTGCCGAACACCTCGCGACGGAAATGTGAGAAACAATTAAAGTTCAGATCTTTCTGATTTCCACTGTTTTCAAGGACAAATATCTGCTTTTTGGCTCTAAGCATGTTGTGTTACAGTTCCTGCTTCGATATTAACGGGGTGTGCTTATGTACCAGAAATTATGGGCTACTGTTTGTGGTTTCTGCTTAACAGCCCTGTTGTGTTTCGGATAATTGCGACATGATATTTGACCAGTTTTCTTTTTTTTTAAAGGCTGTTTTAATGTGATTATCAAAAGCTTCCAGGTCATGGTCTCTTTATCACGGCCATGGTCCAACACCACAGTGTACCATTGTTGTGCCATGTGAACCCAAAAGTCCAGTAATTTCAGTCCGGTTTCTTTTTCCATTTACTGTGTTTCTAAATCAGGACCAAGAATGCAATAATAATGTAACAGTTGCTAATATAGCATTGGATGTGTGTGGTCTCACAGTTAGCGAATTAGCATGCTAGGAGATCTATGCATTTGAGCTGCCAATGGGCTTCATCCCATACCAGTGTTGGCCTTCTACAACATCACTACTACAGCATTAGCACACCAGCTATGGGCCTTGTACTAAATTGCTTCCATCCTCATCCAACATCACTAATGAGACATTAGAATAACCTGCTTTGTGCTTGCTACAACATCACTACTGGCCTCGATGAACATAGCTATAAACATAGTGTTAGCACTACCCAGCTAGCCAATCACCAAATGGTTCTGTGGCCCAGAGCATGTTGAAATAACTGAGCTCAGCACTGTGTCAGAGGGCAAAAAAGCTCACAGTGCTTAAACCTAATCATCCATGAATAATACAGTTTGTATTCTATTACTTCTAAAAGTAATAAACATTGTTAAAGAGTTAGGTCATAGTGTCAGAGTTTAGGAATAATTCTACACTGATGGGTGTAGTGGTCTGGAAGTGAGGTGTGTTCAGGTACATTTCTGGCATGTTTCTATCATCATGGTGGCTAGAAATACAGGTGCACCACTGACTGATTAAAACCCTGACAACAGTCAGTCACCCCACTCCTACACATATACCCCCCCCCCCCCTCATTTAACACACACACACACATACACACACACACACGGATGCACTGCAGAGCCCAACCTTTAACTTTAACTCAACAATAACCAGAATAGAAAATAAAATAACATTGCTGTTCCCATAAATGAGCTGCTGGTGTTCCTTTACAGCGTGAACGAGCAGGTCAGTATCCTCCATCCAGGTCAGTAACGCGCCAAAGTCAGAGCTCACGTGCCTCTTTTCTTTTTTCTTTAAAGGGTTAAGTTTTCAAGTGTTATTTTGGATCCATGTCTTCAGTTTAGATTTAGTAATAAAATCATACTGCAAAATAATAAAGGTTTTAAATAAATTCGAAAACAATTATAGACTGCATTTACTCAAGAACGATTTGTATGATCTCAGATCAGTGAGGCCTACGAGCACTAAATAGCAAATAGAAATTTAAAACATGTAAAACACAAATATTAATTGGAATTCTAACATTAGTTGATGATATAATGATGTATTGTGTATTTATTATCAGGTGTATTTACTACACCTAATATAAGCAAAACATTAGGGTTAAATTTGCTTGGAAATTCATCCATTTGTGAGTCTTCCCATAGGGTTGGACATATGAGACTCTCAAGAAGAAAAAAAAAAGTGCATTCCAGTGATCTGGACGAAGATTGTTTTCAAAACCACAAGGTCAGAGACCATCAAACAGCACTGAGCCCCCGACCTTCTCCAGAGCCGGCCGCTAATACAGTCTCCATCACCGCATTTCTGCCGGCCCTTACTTGATAAAGTGACGTTTGATTGCTCCCAGCCAAGGTGGCCTTATAATCAAGTCCATCCAGCGGAGGGGGCGGGGCCTCGGCGCGCGCTCTGTTCAATAAGGTGTCCGGGCTCCTCGTCGTCCGGGTGAGTAGGAGGTACGCGGTCTCAGCGGAGGCGAGCACTTTATCAAAGCGTTGGGATTGAACTGTAACCTAGGAGTGATCTTCTCTAAATGACACCCCTCAATCTCCACATCCTTCTTTGGGGTTGCTTGGCAACCTGGAGTGGTCTGGCTCTTCAGATGGAGAGGCTCTTGATTGCCAGGGCGAGTGACTGTTGAAATGAATCTGCGAGCGACTCTCTCTCTCTCTCTCTCTCTCTCTCTTTTGTGAACGTTCAGCGAGTATCAGCAGCCACTCGAACGGCGCGAGAACCCAAGGTGACTTGTGTCGTGATAACTGATGACATGACGAGTCCATGCATGACCTGGACCCAGAATCAGAACAAGTTCAATTAACACAAAAAAAATATATGAAATAAAAAAGTACATACAGAAATATACATGAGATACGGTTGGGTATGAAGTTATACAGGTTCTGTATTGTATCCTGCAGCACATTTACCCACAGGTGTTGCTACAGCTGGGCCTGTAGATCCTGTAGCTCTACACTCATAGATTGCTGAAGCTGTATCCGAGCTGATTCCATAAATGCAGATATGATTGTGATAAATCTGGAGACAAGGCAGAACAAGTAAGCGTTGCAATCTAGTGGAGACATTCCTGAGCATTATCCTGCTGAAAAATGCTATCAGTTGGAAGCTCTGTCATAAGAGGAAGCAACATTTGTGTTTGCAGGATGTCCTGCACATATCGCTGAGCTGTTAGTGTCCCTTGTATCACTACTAGGTGTGTCCCTCCACAGCAAATACCAAATAGAACCTGTTTTTGTTCAGATACAGCAGTGCTGCTGGAGTTTTTAATCATCTTAGTGTCTGTGCTGCATTGTAAATAGTCCACCAACAATGTCCTGTGAGCAGAGTCCTGTGTGCACTGATGACGGACTAAAGCATCTGTCTCTGACTTTACTTTATCTACAAGGTGGAGCAGCTAGAGGTAAGAGTATCTAATTGAGTGGACAGTAAGTGATTAAACACAGAGTTTAAAAACTCCAGCAGCACTGCTGTGTCTGGTCTATTCATACCAGCGCTGTAGGATGAGGTGAAAGGAGAATAATAATGAAAGTTTAAAGCAGAAAAACAGAAGGACTACATTCTGTAGTCCTTATAGAACTACAAAGTGTTTCTACAGTATATAAACAGTGGAGCTAAAAAAATACATCTGCATCCCAGAAAGTTAGAATATCATTGAAAAGTTACTTTATTTCATTAATTTGGTTCAAAATATGCTATATATTATATAGATGTATTACACAGAGAGTGATCTATTTTAAGCATTTTTTTTTTGCTGTTGATGATTATGACTTACAGCCTATGAAAATCCAAAAATCAGTGTCTCAGAAAATGTAAATATTATGTAAGACCGATTGGTACTTTTGGCAGTGTGAGCAATGTGCCAAGTCCTGCTGGAAAATAAAATCTGAAGGCTCCCTTGATTTCCAAACGAAAATGGTCAGTGATGGTTTGGAGAGCCACGTCATCTGCTGGTGTTGGTTGACTGTGTTTTATCAAGTCCAGGTGCACCTATTTTGTTATGTTTGACGGGTATATAGCACTATTTATAGCACTTTATGTTTAAGTATTTCTATTTCTAAGTATTTCTTCCAGTAAAAATCTAAGAATTCTGCTCAATATTAGAAGATATACAGTTGTTAGACAATGAAACACCTGTCATTTTAGTGTGGGAGGTTTCATGGCTAAATTGGAGCAGCCTGGTGGACAATCATCATTAATTGCACATTATTGCACCAGTAAGAGCAGAGTGTGAAGGTTCAATTAGCAGGGTAAGAGCACAGTTTTGCTCAAAATATTGCAATGCACACAACATTATGGGTGACATACCAGAGTTCAAAAGAGGACAATTTGTTGGTGCACGTCTTGCTGGCGCATCTGTGACCAAGACAGTAAGTCTTTGTGATGTATCAAGAGCCATGGTATCCAGGGTAATGTCAGCATACCACCAAAAACGACCAACCACATCCAACAGGATTAACTGTGGACGCTGTAAGAGGAAGCTGTCTGAAAGGGATGTTCGGGTGCTAACCCGATTGTATCCAAAAAACATAAAACCACGGCTGCTCAAATCACGCAGAATTCAATGTGCACCTTAACTCTCCTGTTTCCACCAGAACTGTCCGTCTGGACAATAAATTATTGTGGTCTAAAACCAGGTGTTTCAGTTTTATTGTCCAACCCCTGTATTTGTGTACAAAAAGATCTATAAGATCTATAAGACTATAAGATCTATGCATTGATAGTGTCTTGAAAAAAACATGTTCTACTGAATACAAGCTTTAAAAGAATACAATGAAAAAACTATGTTTTAATTACTCATGTATAAGCTCTTCTTTACCTATTTACCTCCCCAGGGATCCGAGCAGAAAGCTCCAGAGATCCATTAATATGTGACAGAAGCTCCATATAGCTGTTTTCTCCCTGGTGTCTCCGTCTCAAACACATTACCCAGCATTTGATCCAGCTGAGTGCTCTGATCCCTCACAAAGAGAGAGCGAGCGCCATGAAATGAGCTGTACTGAAACATTACCCACACTGTCACCCCCCACACTTTTAATTGGATTAAATAATTAAGAAAACAGGTCAGAAGGTGTTTCTGACAATAAGAAAGGTATAAAAAAAAAAATGAAGAATCTGAGGTGAGGTGTTCGTACGTGAGGTGATATTAAAGTGTCAGTTTCGGTGAATTTTGATCACAGCGCTTCTTAAACTAAAAGGCAAACATCTGAAAAAATACAGGAGACATGTCAAACTGCACAAAATTAATCATATTTATCCAGCTTCTCATCCATTACTGAACAAAAAAAAATGAATGCATTTAAATTTACAGTACATGTTTTCAACATAAATGAAATATAACATTATATAGACTTGAAATTAAGGGTATTTTCAACAATCCTGCCTTTGTTGGAGTAACTGTTTCTAATGTTCAGAAAAAAAAAATTCTACTAGTTTATATTGGAGCTTAAATTCCCAAATTTCCAATAAGGCTGGGTGCAGCAGCATAAGCATTAGCAGCTTACCACTAGCTCTAGTCGCGGTTAGCAGCTAATACCACCCGACAGTGCTACACTGAGGAACCCTGAGTGTTCTGGTAAACCAGGCCAATATTAGCTAGCAGTTTGTCACAGTTTGTGCTAAGAGCTAGCGCTTAGCTCGGTTAGCAGGTAGTGTTAATGCTGCTCCAGAAGTGCTAGCCAGGCTTGGCAGCAGACTACAGGCCAGTAATACTCACCTCTGAACGGCAAAGGACCTAGAGCTTAGCGTGGTTAGCAGATAATGCTAATGCTGCTCCAGCAGTGCTAGCCAGGGTTAGCAGCAGGTTATAGACCGATAATACTCACCTCTAAATGGCAAAAGAGCTAGCGCTTAGCTCGGTTAGCGGATAATGCTGATGCCGCTCCAGCAGTGCTAGCCGGGGTAAACAGCAGACTACAAGTTTATAATACTCACCTCTGAATGGCAAAAGAGCTAGCGCTTAGCGCAGTTAGCGACTAATGCTAATAGTTCTCCAGTCTCCAGTGGTGCCGGAGAACTCTAGATAGGGATTTCTCTAGATTCTCCTAATATTTTGATGGCATTATGGGCTTTAGATGGTGGGGTATCAAAGTCAGTTTTACGCTGAGGAACATTTTCCTATATTTTTTTCACATATTTTGCACACACTTTTTGGAAAATTAGTAAACCTTCCATGGTGAACCTTCCATTCTTTGCTTCGAAATGAGCTCATGTTTTTTTACAAAATGATTATATATCTTACTTTTCACATCTATTGTGTTATTTGTGTTTCTCTACAGGTGTTTGTTCTGCTATGTGAATGGTCGCTACCGGCAGGCGGAGCACACCTCCTTCAGTCTGCAACCACGGGGCCTGGAGGAGGAGCATGAGGCCATGGGGGTCAAAGGGCATGGTCTGCAGGTGGAGGAAGAGGAGGGAAGTCGAGAAAGGGGTGTGAACAGAGGCCAACATCGCCCCCTATGGCCCCGGAGGAGCTGCCCTGCAGTGAGGAAGGAGAAGCAGATGGACTCTCAGTGACTCTTTAACTGCTGGACCCTGTGGAGCGCTACCCTGCTGTCCTGCCTGGCCAACAGTCAGCAGGTCCGAACCCGGCCCGAGCAGCAGTGCGGGATGTTCTCTTATTGATGAAATTTAACTGGGCTGAGGCTGAAATGGTTCTGAACTTACGTTCCTGTTAGAAACACACCTGAGACCGAGACACTGTATTACTTGATTGGTTGAGTCAGGTGTTGTCACTGGAAAAAGTGACAACACTTTTAATAATTGGACTCCCTCCAGGTCATTAGCTGGTTTTCCATCCACTGAGTTTTTGCAATGTTTAAAAAGGTGCATAAAAAACATGAATACAGAATTCTAAAATATTGCAAAAGGTTTTTTTTTTATTTATTTTATTATTTTGTATCTATTTTGTACCCTACCCTAACCTTATACTACCCTATACTGCTCTGTAAGACCTATACATTCCAATAGGTCCACCCTTTAAAACCCTTAATACCTTTAACCATTTATACCTTCAGCCCTGTACTACATATACAAGCTTATACTAGCCTATATAACCCAAGACTATTCTATACCACCCTATACTGCCCCATTCCACCATATAACATGTACCATTCTATGCTACAGTATATACTTTACACTATATTCCTTATACATTCTGTCCTACCCTTTACTATCCTATGCTCCCTATTCTGCCCTATACCACCCTATACAATTCTACTTTCCACACTAGCCTATAATACTCCATACTACCTATACTGCCCTGTACTACATATACATTCCTATACCACCCTTTCTAACCCATACTACCCTTAACTCCTTATACAGCCCTGTACTACCTATACATTCTTTTACTAGCCTATGTAACTAACCTAGACTACCCCAAACTCCCTATATTACCCTATACAGCCCCATTCTACCCTAATACCATATAATATCCTATGCTACAATATACTACCCTTACCATCCTTATAACCCTCCCCTCTAACTTATGCTACCCTTAACTCTGTATACAGCCCTGTTACCACCTATACAATCTTATACTATCCTATACTGCAACAACATGTATATATTACCTATATTACCATATACTACCCCATTTTACCTTTTTTTTACTATTCTATGCTTCAAAATACTACCCTATATTCCCTACACTATTCTTTACTGTCATATATTCCCTATACTACCCTACACCACCCTTTCTAACCCATACTACCCTTAACTCCTTATACAGCCCTGTGCTACCTATACAATCTTATACTAGCCTATATAACTGATGTAGACTACCCTAAACTCCCTATATTACCCTATACATTCTACCCTTATACCATATGATATCCTATACTACAATATACAATATACTACCCTTTACTACCCTTAGAACCCTACTCTAACCCATACTACCCTTAACGCCATATACAGCCCTGTTACCACCAATACAATCCTATACTATCCTATACTACAACAATATATATTACCTATATTACCGTATACAACCCCATTTTACCATATCACACCATATACCATTCTATGCTTCAGAATGCTACCCTATATTCCCTACACACTCTGTAATATCTTTTACTATCATATCCTCCCTATAATACCCTATACCACCCTTTATATTCCTACCCTTACCTCTACTACACTAAACTCCTTGCACTGTCCTCTACTACCTATACAATCTTACACTAGCCTATATTACCCTATACAATCCTATACTATTGAAAACTCCTCATATTACACTATATAGCCCCACTATAACATATAACACCATATACCATTCTATGCTAAAGTATACTACCTTATATTCCCCTCACACTCTCTACTATCCTTGATTATACTCCCTATGCTGCCCTATACTATCACTATCCTTCCCTGTACTCCCTATACCATCCCATATCCGCCTACACTATCCCATGCTCAACTATACTACCCTAGCCTCCTTATACACCCCTATCCTACCCTATACCCCCTATTCCTTCCTACATCTCCCTGTATTAGTCAATACTTCCCTATATTTCCTTTTCTATCCTATACTTCCTGTACTATGCTACTCTCTTTATAGTAACATATACTCAAACGCTATTATATACTTCCTATACTACCCTGTACTACCCCATACTCCATGCATTACCCTTCTATGGTGCCATATACTGACTTATTTGCCTTATAGTATCCTATACTCACTATACTACCCTATACCCTCTATACTCACCATACTATCATATACTCTGCAGCAGTGTCCAGGGCATATGAGTGACTTGTTCTAATCACAGTGGCCTATTTCTTCTAAAGTTTCTTAACATTACTGCAGTGGATGGAAACACAACTTATTTTTATTCCAATTTTTTGTAATTGCATAAAACTTTTGCGAAACTCTTGGATGGAATCCCAGCTATTGAGAGCCACAAATATGAAGACAGTTATTCTTTACCTTAATCGTTACTCTTTAGTGTCACTGTAATATAAGATTTCTTTTTTTAAACAGCTGATATCCGCTGACCTTTACATTGTGTGTATCTCCTCGGATCTTCTCATTATAGCAAAATCTCATTACAGAGAAAATCTCATTACATCAACTTACAGACACTTATTACCTGTTATTTCTCTTCTTGTAAAGACGTTATTATGGACATACAAGGTTTTCTACAGTGATCTTATTTATCATTCATTTTATATATTCAATGTGTTATTTTGTTGATTGCACGTGTCACTTTTTAAACTGTTTATAATTCAGTATTAGTATTAGAGTATTTTATTAAACTCTTTGGTTTTAGCCACTTTTCTGATGAAAAAATAAAGACTTGATATAATCTACTCTGAAAGTCCAAAAGTTTGTGGACAGCCTACTTTGTAGTGAATTTGGTTGTATTGGAGTCCAATAACTGTGAAAACATGGGCACTGTGGTTCCAATCTGTTCCATTCTGTAGAATTAAAGCCAATAATGAATTTCATATTTCAATATGTTAAATTTGCAACCAAAGTCAAATTTGCGGTAGAGACCGGAGGCGGAGCCAGACTCACCTAATTATTGAATAGGCCCACCCCTTTTCTTTCAGGTCAAGTGTTTTAGACCACCTTCATTGAGTTCACAAGGGTATTAAAAGTAGTTTATCCTGCTTTTTGTCTCTACTGTATGGGAACGATTTTTATTAGTTATTGGAGTCTTGCTGTGAGGATTTGATTGCTTTTAATTATCCATAACTTCTCTAGCCCAACTCATCTCATCTAAGTGTATAAGATGAAGCTTCATCATTCCAGAGAACATTCCGTGGTCAGCTTCCTCTTACAGCGTCCACAGTTAATCCTGTTGGATGTGGTTGGTCCTTCTTGGTGGTATGCTGACATTACCCTGGATACCGTGGCTCTTGATACATCACAAAGACTTGCTGTCTTGGTCACAGATGCGCCAGCTCTGGTATGTCACCCATAATGTTGTGTGCATTGCAATATTTTGAGCAAAACTGTGCTCTTACCCTGCTAATTGAACCTTCACACTCTGCTCTTATTGGTGCAATGTGCAATTAATGAAGATTGGCCACCAGGTTGGTCCAATTTATCCATGAAACCTCCCATACTAAAATGACAGGTGTTCCAGTTTCATTGTCCAACCCCTGTATACTCTCATATAGCCTGGATTAACACCTGGATTACATACTAACCATTAAACATAAGATTATATTCTATTCTACTAACTATTCTATATTTCTCCAATGGTATTATAGAGAGACACACACTAACACACCACCACCATGCATCCAAATAATAATAGCTGTTCTGTGGTGGTCTGAGTATTGAAGAACAGGGTGAAAGGAGGATTCATAATATAAGTATGTAGAGAAACAGATACAGAACTACAGTCTGTAATTATCATATTACATGAATATAGAACTGTATGATAAGTGGAGCTGATGAGATTTGGTAATAAGTAATGGTATGCTTGATCTTTGTATATTTACTATATAATATACAGGTGTTTGGGAGTTTGATGGTGGTTCTAATGTTTTGCTCTTTATTTTAAACAGCTTTATGAAGCCAGTATTATAAAGGCATGCTCAGTAATGGGAATTTCATGTTCTGCTGTTGGCAGGATAATGGTGAATATGCTGTAAGAGGTTCATATGTTTTCACTTTTGCGTTTTCTTTGCGCAGTATTTGCTTGTGACATCGCTTTCTCTGGAGCGTGCTATTGTGAAATAAAGTGCCATTATTTTTTATCACGTGGCGTTTTTATCCGCAGCTGGAATATGATCTTGCACTGTTTTTCATAAACAAAACAAAGTAAAACCAGTGCTTTTGAACGTACAGTGTGACACGATAATAACCGACAAAGCGTGAAGATGTTTATGAATCGCTATGAAAAGCCGAGTCAGTCTGCTAATTAGCTCAAGACTAAAAAAAAAATTGGCGCTGGCTGCAGTCGAGGGCATGTGTTTCTTTGTGCTTCTTTGATTGCGAGGTCATGTAATACCATTCCTCGCCATGGCGATAAGAGGCCAGAGAGGGTACCCTGGAGGCAGCCGGAGAGCCCTCGGCTTTATCTGCATGCTCTCGATATTAATGGATGCTTTATATTTAGTATGTCTCAGACACTGACTCTGGGTCAGTATCAATATAACGTGCCTTTTGTGTCCTCAGCATAGGCCATTATTTCACCGAATCTGAAATAGTTCTTCTTAGATCTCTAGTTCCAATCCATTGGCATCAGCATCCAGAGTCTGAGAGAGCACAGTTGACCATCCTCTTTTTGGGTGGCCACTATTATTGGACAAAACATGGAAATCCAAGCTAAGCTAAGGGATTTACTTATCTAAATTTAAATATTTTTTAAATGATAAATATGGGCGTAGATTAAGCATTTGGCCTTGCTCTCTCTGGGTAGGTAGATGGTGCTCTTTTCCTTCATCACTTCTAGGGTGATGTCGATCAGCACAAGGCATCTGTGAGCTGATGTATCAAAACCGAGTTGCTGCATTTTCCGACGTTGCACTGTGATGCTACTCGGCAAAGCAGAGTCTGATTTCACATGTATCAGAAGAGGCGGGTTCATGTCTTTACCCTTCTTGTGTTGTGGCAACGCTAGGGGGATGGGGGATATACAGCTGAATAGCAGCTGAGTGGGTGGCTTAATTGGCCTAGCTAAATTGAGAGAAAATGGGAAAAAAATATTTATTTTTTTATTTTTTTATTAAAAATAGTTGTTGTGCTATGTAAATGTGGGGCACACTCTATACAGATTTATGCACAGGAATACACAATTGTGATGCTACCTGGCACAGCCATCTGTTTGCTGTTTTATTAAAGCTGGAGACTGGGCGCATTCCTTTGAGCTCATTGGCTGAATAGTGATGCTGCATGTCGCTGGAGCCATTAGTGTCGTCAGGTAGTGAGACAATGGAACACAGCAGACTTCTCAACTTCTAGCAACACTGCAACCACCTGAAATACCATAGTAACCACCTTGTAATATGATACAACTCATCTAAGAAGCACTTTGTAACATTGTAATACAGATAATATGTTTAATACCGTAACGTGTAAGAGGAGGCCGGATGCAAATGCAAGTCTCCTTTATTTTTCATTATTAAACTAACAAAGAACAAAATACTAGGGAGTAATAAAGAAAAGGTAATAAAACAAAACACTACGAAACAGATGATAAACTAAAAGCAAACCTGGACAAACTGAAGAGAAAAAACACAGCCGGTCTGAGGCAAAACAAAACACAGGTAAACGAGATCCAGACAGTAACAGGACGCGGTCAAACAAAAAGCATGACAGGCAACAAAGGGAGCACATGGTGTATATATACTCAGGCACACATCTGGGACACCTGTGGAAGCCATGAGAGGGCAGGGTTACAAATGAGACAAGAGGTTACAGCACTAAAGGCTAGGGCGGGGCTGGGGCAGAGACAGAAGGATAACCAAAATAATGCCATGTGCTCAAAAAAGTACATGGCTAGGGACACAAGACAGGATAACAGAGACAGATACAGGCAATCACCTAGTAGCCGCCTGAGATAACTTGACAAGCCATACCAACACTAATAATAACAGAGCAGCCACCTAGAAACATATAGTAACACAATAGCAACACAACAGCAATAGTTCTCGTGAATAGACAAACTAAATGAAACATTTTTTGAGGCCCAAAAGTAACAAAAGCACAGAAAATTAATAATAAGCCCTCTATGATATCCTGCACTGGGATTTATGTCTTATTATCTTTCCCATAGTGCTGCGTGTAAGTGTGTGTGTGTATGGTTGTGCATATGTATGTGTGTGTATCTCATGTGCCAGTTGGCCCCTACACTTGCCAACACTGTAGTATTGGGACAGAGCACGTAGCTGGAGTCGTCGCTGGAGCCGTCACTGGAGCCGCCACTGGAGCCGTCACTGGGGTCAGTTAGCGACACAAAGAAAAACAGCAGCAGCAGCAACAGCAGCACTATATATTCACTATAGAGTACTATAGAGTCTCCAGTGAGTGTGTGGAGGAGTGTGTGAAAGGTGTGTGTGTGTGTGTGGAAGTGTGTGTTTCCTGGGCTTAGCGCATGCACGGAGGGCCAGATGGGCACTTTCATGAGAGTGTGAGCGTGGATTACTCCGCCTGCTACATCTGGGCCTCCACATGGCACAGCAGACTGCAGCAGCAGCGCCCCCCGCGCCCCCTTCTGCCAGGCCGCCCCGCTGTCGTCCATGCTCTCCACCACACTCATCGGCACGACGCTGGCACTAACGCCATCTGAAAAGGTCACGCGCCCCGACTGCAGCCGCGGCGCTGCAGAAGGGATTGGATGGTGCGGCGGCACGAGACCCTCGTCTGGTGCCCTCTGAAGGGTGGTAAAAGCATGGCAGAAGGGTTTGAAGTTTTCTGTGGAGTTAACTTGGTGGCAGGAGGTCAGCTGGACAGATTTGTGCCGTGCAGCATTTGGTCCGTGCTGCAGTATCAGCGCGGCTAATTGCCTCTGAGATTTGATGCTTTTCCTGTTTGTTCGTAATTCTGATGTCCAATCATGCAAAGATCATTAGAGCGACCAAATGGGCATTGCAGATTGCTCGGGTGGCCTTATTATGAGCTGAGTGGGAGTAAAATTCTTTACTGAATGCATTTTGGTATTTTTTGGTATTGGTAAATAATAAAATGTTTTGGTATTGCAAATTTATTTAAAATAAAAAATATATATATTTTTTTCAGAATAGCACCTCCGAGTTAACTTGAAGGCCATTCCAAATAGGTGCCATTTGCTTGTTGTATTTATTTTATATATTTTTTAACTCTAAATCTAATACCACATATATTTATCTCTTCAAAACATGTACTGGTTAATCTCAGACAGCTTTACTTATTTTTTTACAAGGTTTCTAAGTTGAAGATGGTCAAAATTTTTCTCAAAAGCATCTTTAAAATCAAGTCCACTAATTCCATTGAATTTCCCTTTTAAAAAAGTCTTTATTTTAAAGAAATGGATGACCATATATAATTCAAATAATTGATATTTATGACAAAAAAATCTATATATACGCATGCAATCTAAAATATTCAAAGCCATTTTTGCCATTTTTATCTTTTCAAAAGGACGCAAACCTGAACTTGATCAAATTTATCCATAGTATAATGCATTTTTATTATTATTAAACAAATAGGTAAATGATGAACTGGAAAAAAGAGAATTGGAAAAGTGACAGTGCATTAACTAATATTTACATTAATAAATCAATAAGCCAGTGGTCAATATTGATTCCTGTTGCTGGAACTCACCCCTGTTACTGGAACTCATTCCTGTTACTGGCACCTGTTCCTGTTACTGTCACTCACTCATGTTTCTAGCATTTATTCCTGCTAATTTTTATGTTTTTAGTAACAGGACTGAAAGTAGCAGGAATTTTCACATCTGCTGAAAGGAACTGAATGAAAAGTACAAATGAAGCAGAATTTGTTTTATCCAGAATAAATGGTGCTGGTGTGAAAACATCCTAAAAGTAGGCCTTTAGTCTTTTCTCACCCGATTTCTGTTTTTACACCTGCTGAAAGGAACTAAATCAAAAGTACAAATGCAGCAGAATTCGTTTTTAAACAGAATAAATAGTGCTGGTGTGAAAACATCCTAAAAGTAGGCCTTTAGCCTTTTTTCACCCAATTTCTGTTTTCACACCTGCTGAAAGGAACTGAATCAAAAGTACAAATGAAGCAGAATTTGTTTTTAAACAGAATAAACAATGCTGGTGTGAAAACATCCTAAAAGTAGGCCTTTAGTCTTTTCTCACCCAATTTCTATTTTCCACTTTAACAGCCCATAACTTCGTCCAAACACAGCAATTCAGGAAAGTAGTTTAGTTTGCAATTCAATAATAAAAAAAATAAAAGTGAAAGTGTGTTATTGCGCTTGTTTGTCTTCAAGTGGGCTCGCATTTTAATGAGAACCGCAGGGCTGCCCTCTCCATCGCATGACCTGCATTGTCATTCTGCTCCATTACTGATGAGGTAGACTGGTCATGTGGCTAAAGTGCTTTTCAATTTACATGGAGTGCAGCCTCTCATTTTCTGTGCTGGAAACGGAACAAAAATGCTCTCATCGTTTAACTGCGGGTCAGATAAGTCATCAGACCCGGCTCAGCCAGGCCCGGACATCATAACTAGCTGTTAACCCACAGATGACCATCTCCCCAAATACAGAACAGAGCTTGTTTTTGTCCTTTCTCTGCCCCCAACCCCCCATTATACACACACACACACACACACACACACACACACACACACACACTCCATTCCGCTCGTGTAATTAATCAGTGCTGTTTTTCTAGGCAAACAGACATTTTTATTTCAGCTTCTTCTAAAGTAAAGCTCTCAGACCCTCTGCTTGGTGTTGTTTTTATATAATAAAGATTCCAGGCTGACCTGATTATGCTGCAGTGAATTAATTAATTAATTAATGGTTGTGTGTAAAAGTCTGGAACTTGGTTTGGGATGATGTGGGGTGAGATGGTGATAATGACTATGATGAACTGTGATGTTCCGATTGTGGCTTAACCCTCGTGTGGTGTTCGGGTCTGTGGGACCCGTTTCCATTTTTCATCAAATGATACTAAAAAAATATTTTTTCTAACTCAAACTCATTGGCATTGGCTCATTTTTTGTGAAAAACCCCCTCCTCCCCCCCCTACACATTTATATTACATACAGTATGTTTGGCCAAGGGCTAATAAACATTGCTTCATTTGTAAATTTGAAACTAAACAAATTTTCTACTCATATCTTGAGTTTAATTCATTTTCTTTTACATTTTATTAAAAAACTAATAAAAAAAAGTAGCACTTTTTGAAAGAAATGTAACATAAGAAAGGTAAAGGGCAAATATTAACCATTTAAGCTGTTTATATTGCTTGCAATTTAGGTGAAGCAAGCAGGTGTAAAGCATTTTAATGTAAAATTGCTTAATTTTGCTGAATTAAATACAAGTAACAAAGTAAACGAGTAACAAAAATATGAACACCACACAAGGGTTAAGGTAAGACACAATCTACTGCTAAGCAGTTTAATAGAGAACACCTCAAATACTATAGCAATCATCTTGCAATAAAGTAACACTCATCTTGCAAACAACCATAGCAAAACCATAGCCAGCACCTATCTACACCACAGCAATCACCTGAAATGGCATAGTAAACACCCTAGATAGCATGAAGAATTGGCCAAGCTTAGCTGATGTGTGGTAGCATTGTTTGAGAGTCAGTGTCAGCCATGTTGAATTGGGACAAATATGCTTTATACTTGGCAATCATGGTGTAGGCACAAGCAACTAGGGCTGATTCCGGTATTATACTCGGGAATCGGGGTGTTGGTACAAATAGCATGGGCTAATTTCTGTATTATATTTAGAAAGCACGTTGTTGGCACAAGCAGTTCAGGCGGATTCTTGTAACATACTTAGGAACCGGGCTGTTGGCAAAAGCAGTACAGGACAATTGCCTTTTTATACTCAGGAACCAGCATGTTAAAGGCTAACTACTTTATTATCCGTGGGAGCCAGAAAGTTGGGAAAAGTTGCTTGGGTCAATGAAATTGAGACAAATGTGCTTCATACTTGGCAATCAGGGTGTTGAAACAGGCAGATCAGACCTGTTCCCATATTATACAACCGGGGTTGGGGAAAAGTGGCATAGAGCAACTCCTGGATTATACTCGGGAACCAGAGTGTTGGAAAAAGCTGCTTTGGCCAATCCCTGTATTATACTAGGGAACCGGAGTGTTGAATAAGGCAGCTCAGACCTATTCCCATATTATACTCGGGAACCGGGGTTGGAAAAAGCAGCTTGGGCCAATTCCTATATTATACCCAGTACCCAGGGTTGGCAAAAGCGGCCAAAATTCCTGTATTATACTCAGGAACCGAGGTGTTAGAAAAAGTGTCTCACGCAAATTCCCATATTACACTCGGTAACCATCCCAGATGGTAAATATGGAGTTGCAAATAGATTTTAAGGTGGCTACTATGATATACAGGTGGTTGCCATGGGGTATCCAGGTGCTTGTTATAGTCTTGTTTTGTTTGCTATATGAGAGTTACTGTATTGTAACTCTGTATTGCGAGCCTGTGATTCTCATATTATACTCAGGAACCATCCCAGATGGTAAATGAAGTGTTGCAAATAGATTTCTAGGTGGTTACTATGATTTTACAGGTGCATGGTGTTACTGTTTGCTAGATGAGAGTTACTGTATTATAACTCTGTATTGCGAGCCTGTGTGGCATATTCTGGTTTAAATGTAGATCCAATTGATCCAGCTCCGGCCAATTCCTGTATTATACTAGGTAACCGGGGTGTTGGCAAAAGCGGCTTGGGCCAATTCTCGTATTACACCCAAGTACCAGGTTGTTGCAAAAAGTGGCTTGGGGCAATTCCCATTTTATACTCAGGAACCATCCCATATGGTAAATGAAGTGTTGCAAACAGATTTATAGGTGGTTACTATGATTTTACAGGTGGTTGCTATGGGGTATTTAGGTGCTGGCTATGGTGTCACTGTTTGCTAGATGAGAGTTACTGTATTGTAAATCTGTATTGCGAGCCCGTGTGGCATATTCTGGTTTGAATCTAGATTCAATTGATCCAGCTTTGGTCAGTTCCTGTATTACACTTGGGAACCGGGGTGTTGACAAAAGCGACTAGGGCCAATTCCTGTATTATACTCGGAAACCGGGGTGTTGGCAGAAGTGTCTCAGGGCAATTTCTGTATTATACTCAGGAACCATCTCAGCTGGTAAATGTGGTGTTGCAAATAGATTTCTAGGTGGCTGCTATGGGGTATCTAGGTGCTTGCTATGGTGTTACAGCTTGCTAGATGAGAGTTACTGTATTGTAAATCTGTATTGTGAGCCTGTGTTGCATCTTCTGGTTTAAATTTAGATTTAATTGATCCAGCTTTGGCCAGTTCCTGTATTACACTTGGAAACCAGGGTGTTGGCAAAAGAGGCTTGGGGCAATTCCTGTATTATACTCGGCAACTGGGGTGTTGGAAAAAGCAGCTTGGGCTAATTCCTGTATTAAACTTAGTTACTGGGCTGTTGCCAAAAGCATGGGCCAATTCCTGTATTATACTTGGGAACCAGGGTGTTGGCAAAAACGTCTCTGGCTAGACGTGAGTTAAGGATTTGTAGCTATATTGGCTCTAGATTCAAACCAGAGTCCAGACAATGCAACACAGGCTTGCAAAACAGATTTACAACACAATAACTCTCATCTAGCAAATGGCAAAACCATAGCAAGCACCTAGATACCCCATAGCAACCACCTGTAAGACCATAGTAACCACCTATAAATCTATTTCCACCACTGTATTAACCATCTGGGATGCAATAGTCACCTCAGCCACCTTAAAGTACCATCAACACTTCTTAGCAACACCACAGCAACCACCTGATATACCAAAGCAACCAGTTAAAAGGTAGCTGTACTACCTTTTAAAAATACATTATTATAAAGCTCTCAGATACACTACTTTGTGTTTTATAGTAAAAAATCACACTGACCTGATTTTGATACAGTGAATTAATTGATAGTTGTGTGTAAAGTCTGTAATGTGGTTTGGGATGAAGATTGACTGTGACAGGCTGATGATGGCTTAAGGTAACACTACTACAGCTCTTCTTTACTGAGACTAACTTAATGACGCCCACCTGACCTGACCTCAGATACACTTATTAATACTGTTAGTGGGCATAACTTTATTAACTTTAATATTTTAATACTGTTTTGTTCTTTGTGTTGCCATACTCACAGTGATAGTAGCCTTATGTCTGAAGCTCAGCATCTTACCCAGGTCTGTCAATCATTTTTTACATTGGCTTAAATTAAATGCAGACTAATATGTTGCTTCATTTGTATATAAAAAAGAAAACTATGAACGATAAATAAAGAAAACAGTGCAAAAAGAAGAGAAAAAACTATGGATTACATTAGGTTACAGTGGTTTCACACAACATCAGATTCAGATTTCAGAACATTCACACTGTCATGTAAAGCTGGTTGCACACAAGAGCTTCATGACTCTGAGCACGGATCAATTCTCAGCGCACCACAGTCTCTCATGCAGCATTCAGAAAATACGACACTCAATTAAAGCTATCTAGAGAAATTTACAGTCTTTTTGAAAAAGCAGAAATGCTTAGGTTTACTTAACTTAACTAAAGGTACTCTATAGTTCTGTACAGCTCATATATTTGAGCTAAAACAGACAGTCTGTGAAGGCAAATAGAGAATTTTTGGACCATAATTGCATTTTGTGGCTTACTTTAATTGATTGTTTCATTGATTGATTGATTGACTGATTGATATTTTTTGTTTTTACATTTGCAGGAGATTGCCGTGTTCTTAAAATCACTGGAGAATTACATTTTATTTAATAATTCACACAGGAGAGAAGATAAAAGAAGAGTAACAGATGTTCCCAATGGTGCTCCAAAACAGAAATAAGGATCCATATTGGTCAGGGCCACTGTGCTTTAAATGGAATAACCTTGGACTATTATGTTGCTTGGCAACAGCATTTTTCCTGCAAATGAACACTTATTTTCACAGCACATTGTGGTATGGCTGTATTAGTAATAAATTAAATTATTTAGTAAATGTTGCCGTATTTTATTTGATTAGCATTTGCGTTGTTGTTTGATGGTGTTGTTACAGTGTAAACACATTACTATTACACACAATTACACCACTCACTGCAGCCTTATAGCACAACTTAATTGGTATACAATTACAGCCTGTAGTCCATCTGCTCCTGAACAGTTGGTCAACCACTCCAACCACATTCACCATAGATCAGTTTCTGACCACAGGACTAATGCTGGCTGACCACAAATTAATATATGTCCAGAAGCTCCGCCCACTTCTCTACTACAATACAGAGTTACTATATTCACTAATACCACTTACAACTTTACTGTACACAACACAAACCTAATTTTCACCATGTCCAGAAGCTCCACCCACTTCTCTACTACAATACAGAGTTACTATATTCACTAATACCACTTACAACTTTACTACTGTACACAACACAAGCCTTATTTATGTTCACCATGTCCAGAAGCTCCGCCCACATGTCTATATGATTGTCTACCACACAAAATTATCCTGCTAAGAGTAGATATTTTATTGCTATTGATCAAAGCGTGCGTATAGCAGTTTATCATGATGTCAGTAGAGTTCACTTCTCCATTTGAACTCTGAAATATCGGTAACTCCCAGCTCCACAGGTGAGCTCCAGGTAAACCTGCATGCTGTGCTTTAGCCACAGGTGGAACAACACATTGCTTTGAAGCATTAGAGCAGGTTTGGCAGCGTTGGCCTCCACGCCAACTGTCCAGGGCAGTGGGAGGGTTTTGATCTCTACACTGTGCTGCTAACTGAGGGCATGGATTAACTAAATCCAGACAACATTTGCTAATGATATGAATATCCCTGCAAACAGCCAGCATAGTCTAATGGCCAATAGCTTGATTACAGGGATGAAAAAAATTAAATTAAGTACAATTAAAATTGTGTATTTTGAATTCATAGCTTATGTTGTATACACTGTAAACCCAGAAGTTGTTTGAACTCAAATAAATTTAGTCTGTTTTACATAAAATTGGAGATTTCTAAACAATACTCAACTATTTTGAGTTAGTTTAACATTTGTGTTCAAATATACATTCAAAATTAGATCTTTGAGTTGAACCAACTTATAATAACTGAGTTTAGTCTGATGCCATTGGCAGCCTCTTTTCCATTGGCTTCTGTCACAATCGATTTGCATACTGGGTGTGTCCCCCAATTTCTGGCACTCACCATCAGTGTGTAGTGATTCCTCCCAGGCTAGGTTAGGTAAACTTGTAGATTACATATTATGATTAAATACTTGGCCTCTGTGTTGTAGGCTGTAAGAACAAGCATCATTTACTGAGCTGCAGTAACTCTGTGTTCTCACTGTGCTCTCAGTACTTTTAATTCTTTCATCTACTTTTCTATGAGTATTTAAAAAAATAGTTGAATGAAACCAGAAAGAAGACTAAAAAGAAGTTCAGGAAAATATTCATTTTAAACATATATGTATTTGTTAAGTTCACTGTACTTAAAAATTATATTACATGAACTTAAAATGTATTAGGTAATCGGTTACAACAAAAGTTTTGAATTTAGTCAACTTATCAGGTTTTACACACTTAAAAAAAACAACTTGCATTTACAGGCTATTTAAAGTAGAAACAGCTCAAGTAAACTGTGTAGATTTAACTATGATTTGAGTACACTTAAATAGCAAGCATAAAGTGAACTTAACTTGAAAATATCAGTTATAATTGCTTAACTTTTTCAAGGCAACCGGTTTCCTAATTTTTTTTTTAAGTAAGATCAACTTATCACATTTTACAGTGTAGTAGTTCAGTACATAACAAAGACAAAAGTATTGCAGACAAAATGGACAAAATGATTGGAACACACATCGAGCTTAATGATTGCAGGTGGCCCACCTTTGCAACTACGGTATATAGACAAAATTATTGGGACACCTACCTACACCTAAAGGGTACAGCAGCACCTACAGAAGCTTTTATGACATCCCAATCTAAACCCCACAAGCTTAATATGGAGTCTGTTACTCTTCTCAGCAACACTATATAGACAAAAGTATTGGGACATCTATTACATCTAAAGGGGCTTTTAATACATCCCATTCTAAACCCATATAGACATTAGTATTAATAGCCAGGCCCTCTTTTCAGCTACACTATATGGACAGAAGTATTAGGACACCTACCTATTACACCTAAAATGGCTTTTAAGATGTCCCATTCTAAACCCCACAGTTATTAGTATGGAGTCAGTCTCCATTTTCAGCTACACTATATGGATCAAAAAAAGGGGACACCTATAACTTAAACGTAAATGGGCTTATATAATGGCCCATTGTGAATTAGGTATAGGCATTAGTGTAGAGTCAGTCCCCTATTGCAGCTACAACAATGGACAAAATAATTGGGACACCTACAGGAGAATTTTTTACATCCCATTGTAAACCCACAGTCATTAATATGGAGCTGACCCACTCCATACAACACTATTTGAACAAAAGTATTGGGACAGTTCTTTGATACACCTAAAGGGGCTTTAATATTGTCCCATTCTCAACCCATATAGGCATTAGTATTAATAGCCAGGCCCTCTTTTCAGCTACACTATATGGACAGAAGTATTAGGACACCTACCTATTACACCTAAAATGGCTTTTAAGATGTCCCATTCTAAACTCCACAGTTATTAGTATGGAGTTAGTCTCCATTTTCAGCTACATTATGTGGACAAAATGATTGGGACACCAACAGTGTCACGCCGCCTCAGTCTCCTTCTACACTGTCGGACTCCATTTCCCAGAATCCCTCTGATTATGACGTCAACAGCACCCGTTCGTCTTCACCCAATCGCATTACACTCCGACGCTCTGATTCTCCCGTGTTCTGAGTTAGTTCCGGTTCATCTCTATCTGGCTCCGGTATTTAAGGCAGCAGTTTGTAAACAAACACCGCGAGGTATTGCTAACTTATGTTACATACTAAGCGTTTTCCTGTATATTGTTTTTGCCTTCTCGTTACGACCCTGTTTTCGGATTATCGGTTTCTGTCTTTTGTTTTGCCCTCTCCGGATTTGATGTATGGTTGGACTGCTTCTCGGTTACGAACTCGGACTGTATTTTTGACTACGTTTTCTGTCATCTGTGAGATCACTGTTTGCCTGGCTATTCTGTTAGCAGTGTCTGTTAGCCATCCTGCTAATAAACCTGTCTGTATTTTTAACTCGGCTCGCGTCACTCCTCACTACCTGGCGTCACAAACAGGACCTTTTATGACATCACAATCTAAACCCACAGTCATTAGTATGGAGTCGGTCCCCCTTTGCAGTTACAATAATGGACAAAATAATTGTGACACCTACATTATGCATGCATAATCTTTTATATGTCTTAGTCTTGTTTTTTGTTACATTTATGTATTCATACTGGTGTTGACCAAGTCCAAATAGCATTTAAGACATTTTTTGTTTCTTTTTTTAATGGTCATAGGTGCGTGCTGGTTTTCTCACAGCAGCTGGGGGGTTAAACTGGAGTGTTGTAAACAGAGCTGAGCTTTGGTACTGTAATTTGTGTAATTTGATGAAACTGAAAATGGTTTCATAATAAAATACATTAACTGCTCTTTTGAATTGCTCTTGTTTCTGATTCTTGCTGCACTGTGAACTCGATGAAGGCGGTCTGAGACTCTGAGCTTGGTATTTTTGAGTAAAGTTTAGGCCTAGCAAATGGGTAGGCAGATCTGTCTCTGCCTTTACTCTCTAGTGCCCAAAGTCTGGTTGCATATTTATCAACATGGCGGACAATTTTAGCTTAATTTCAGAACAGAAACTAAAGGGAATGGAACCACAGCGTCAATGTACAGTATATATTTTTAGAGATTCAGCCACTTTCTTTCAGCTAAACTAGCGCTACTATACTCTTACCTCAGACTTGGTGATTCGGTGCTTGGGCAGGTTCACCACGTCGAAGCCACAGAGTCCGCTTTATATCATAAAATCTGATGCGAACGGCGTCCGCTTTGACCGGTGTTCTGTCGAGTTGTGCTGCCTTGTCAAACCGTGCTTTCCTAGTGTATATTTAAGGACTCGGTAAAACACAGAATCAACCGGAGATCCGATTTAAACCTACAGTTACTTACGCAAGATAATTAACGTTAACTTAGCTGGTGTAAACAGAGTTGTAAGCCCCTCTTTAGCTTTAGCTCCTTCTGCTGCAGCTACGAACTCACTGGTTGACATAGACACCTAACATCTGTCTGATCAACTCATTTTTCTGAGGTTTTTTTTTCTTTTTTCTTTTTTCTTAGCTACTGCAGACAAGGGAGGCGGAACAACAGTTTCATGTGCAGCATGCATATACAGCTCAGAGAGACCTAGTGAATTTCACAAAGAACAAGAAAAAGTGGATTTTAGAGGAAAGAGACCTTTGAAGCATGTTAGTGTTGAGATTTCTCTGTATGAGCTCTATTATGCACAGAGGTTTATGCTGGTAGCTGTTTTCAGTGCCTTTTGGATGATCTGTAACCGCTGATTTGGTTCTTAGAAATATTAAATCATTATATACAGTCTTTATTGAGTTAAATAGAACTGACCCTCAGTCCACTGTTCCTGGTGTGCTTATTTCTCAGAGAACTCAGCTCTAAATTGCTGGTTGGTCCAGAAAAACATCAGGCTATTAGTACCACAAGTATTAATATGACGTCAGTCCAGAATCTGTCCATATATAATCATCTCCAGTTCCTACTAAAGTACATGTTCTGGTAGATGCAATAACAGAGTTTAACTGGGGAAAAGAAATGACTTTTAATGTTTATGTCTCCTGTTTTTGTACATTGGGGTATTTGCAATTTCTTAACTAGTAGGATCTATGTATATAGGTAGGTTTATAGAAATTAAGAATTAGTCATTTAAGAGTTAGTTTTGCTTTACCACTTTACCTCTATAAACATAATTACATGATAAACAAAAAGTTTGATGCCTTTTTTACTATTTTTTATTCACATTTTTTAGAGACAGATTGGAGTATGTTTGCATTTTCTAATTATCTCACTGTCAAAATGGTAAAATATCAAAACTAACAAGAAAACACATAGTTCAATAATCTAACACAATGCAACACATTTTTTGTAAAGGCATAGTAAATGTATTCATAGCCCTTAAACTTTTCTTCACATTTTGTTACCCTACAACCACAAATTTAAATGTATTTTATTGAGATTTCAAGAGACACAAAGTAGAACATAATTGAGAAGTGGAATGAAAATGATACATGGATTTCCAAAACTTTAATCTGTAACACTTTACTTGGATGGTCCATTTTATGGCCACTGGATTGAATGTCCATTAAATTTAACTTAACCTTATGTTGAATGTAATTGATTCAAAACAGAACCTAACCCTACATCTAACTCTAACCTTAACCCTTAATCAACCATAAAATCAAACCCTACACCTAACCCTAACCTTAACCTTAACCCTTAATCAACCATAAAATCTAACCCTACACCTAACCCTAACCTTAACCCTTAATCAACCATAAAATCAAACCCTACACCTAACACTAACCTTAACCTTAACCCTTAATCAACCATAAAATCGAACCCTACACCTAACCCTAACTTTAACCCTTAATCAACCATAAAATCAAACCCTACACCTAACCCTAACCCTAACCTTAACCCTTAATCAACCATAAAATCGAACCCTACACCTAACCCTAACCCTAACCTTAACCCTTAATCAACCATAAAATCGAACCCTACACCTAACCCTTACCCTAACCTTAACCTAAACTTAAAATCTAACCCTAAACCCAATCCTAAAATATTAAGATAAGCGTTTGGGTTAGAGTTGAATGTAGGGTTATATTCAATAGAGAATCATTTACTTTTACCTTTTAGTTCATTTGCATTTAATAGACATGTAGTTTAATGTTAGTTGAGCATCAAAGATGCCATCAAATGGACCATCCAAGTAAAGTGTTACATAATGATAAGTCGTGCACTCTGCAAATTCTGGCCTTTTTGGATTGGACTACTTGGATTTACTTCACTTCACATGTTGATGCGGTATCATCATATTTTTTGAAGGGGCCCATTTGTCTCCAGGCTAATAAAAATCTACTTCTACAAACTAAACTAGTAAACTAGTTGCAGAAACTACAGTTTATTACGATTTACACTGTGCATTCTCAGAGCTGAGACCCTTACACTGCATTCATTTCCTTCAATTTACCACCAACCACTGCCAACTGTGATATATATATATATATATATATATATATATATATATATATATATATATATATATATATATATATATATATATTATTGTAATATATATTTTATATGCATGTCTGCTCATATTCATATAAATAAATGTACTGTATGCATGTTCAAGTGGCTGTGAGATTATCATTAGTGACCTTTTGTTTAAAAATCATGGAGTATTAAAGTGTGATGTATGCAAATTGCATAACAACAACAGAGGGGTTAATTAAATGAATTACGCTGCGGCGGGCGAGGCGCCGGGGATACGAGGTGGCGTACTCGCCGTATTACTGCAATAAGAGAGATACGCGTCTGACCTTCAGTTAAAGGAATTATGCATAGCGTCCGCGGCCTCTGAGACGGGCTGACAGGTCGCCGCCGCTCGGCGCTGACTCGCCGTGACAAAAGCCCATGTTCTGCTACTTGTGGGCCGGCTCACCTGACCGAACCCCGGCGCTGGCTTGTACCGGCTGACAGAACACATGTTTAATAGTGATCTGGACGGTCGGGCTGCTGTTTTTTTAAACATTAGGGTAATAACGCACCGCTGGGGCCAGCACCGCCGCCGTCACCGGAGTCCGCAGAGCTTATTTAAAGCAATATGACACAAGGACCTGACACTGCAGAAAATCCTGCACTGCTGTCCCCTCGGCTTTGTCTTACAGCTTGATATAAACAGATGAGCACAGGATGAGTTGGGGGGGGGTGGTTGGAGGGGCAGTCAGGCCATTGAGTCATCACAAACCATACCATCACAACAGTGTATATTTATTTTGCACAATACAGCAATTTTACTGATGTTTCTGAACCATGTGATGTCTTGTTTTTAACAACATACCATTTTTTTTTTTTCAAACTATAAAGAACATTTAAAAATCAACAGTGCATCTTAGAATCCAGTGTGCCTTATGTACTTATGTACAGGGGTTGGACAATGAAACTGAAACACCTGGTTTTAGACCACAATAATTGATTGTCCCGACGGACAGTTGATCAGCCGTGGTTTTATGTTTTTTTTGGATACAATCCGGGTTAGCACCCGAACATCCCTTTCAGACAGCTTCCTCTTACAGCATCCACAGTTAATCCTGTTGGATGTGGTTTGTCCTTCTTGGTGGTATGCTGACATTACCCTGGATACAGTGGCGCTTGATACATCACAAAGACTTGCTCTCTTGGTCACAGATGCACCAGCAAGACTTACTGTCGCAATGTGCAATTAATGAATATTGGCTGCAAGGCTGATCCAATTTCGCCATGAAACCTCCCACACTAAAATAACAGGTGTTTCAGTTTCATTGTCCAACCCCTGTATGTGTTTTACCAGTCCTGTTTTAAGAAGCAGTAAAGCCACTCCACTGAAGTACAGCTTCATGAAGCTTATAAAGGTGTCAGAATGGCCAGACAGGACAGAGACAAATGCAGATGTGGAGATAAAGGAGATGTATTTGCATTATATACAAATATATACAGGAACAACAAAGGCCAGAGGCTAACAACACACATACCAGCAATGCAGGGTCAAGAACCAGGCAAACATCCCAATCAGAGGTAATCCTAAATAATAAGTAATCAGATTCCAAGCAAGGGTCAAACCAGAGAATAATAAGAGTCCACAGGATAATCCAAAAATCGAAGTAATAACACAAAAAAGTGGTTAAAAACATGGAAAACATAGGGATAAACAGCAAGGAAAAATAATGCTTTGTACGCACCACGGCAGCGAACAAAGATAAACAGCATTCTTAAGTAGACTGAAGACCAGGTGTGCCAAATTACCACTCAGGTGACATCACCGCGTTTGTAGTCCATAGAGTTCTGGGGTTTGTAGTCTTTATTGCCTGCCAGACTCACCAGGAGCTGCAGGAGCATCAGAATGAACTGAGACAAGCATGACAAAACTTTTACTTTACTTTTAGCAGTGTGGTAAGTGTGCCAAGTCCTGCTGGAAAATGAAATCCGCATCTCCATAAAAGTTGTCAGTAGCAGAGGGAAGAAGCATGAAGTGCTGTAAGATTTTGTGGGAAAACAAAACTGCAGTGACTTTAGGCTTGATAATAAAACACAGTGGATCAACACCAGCAGATGACATGTCTGTTAATTTCATTCAGATCAGACCAAAATATCCAGATAAAGGTTATCTCTACTTGGGTTGTTTGCAGTGTGAAAACACTTATTTGGCTGTTTTCTTTTCTAAAACAATTACCTAAAGCAGAAGCAGACCCTCTTCACTCATTAGAAGATAGAAGAAGTAATAGAACAGATTTTTATATTTTATATTATGCATTAACTCAAAAACGCATGTCATATTGGTGTTTGAGTCATGTGTAAGTGACCTCTGGGATGCGGCGTGTTGAGTGTGGGTTGTGGAGCGTCCGTGAGGAGCTTCGTCTTTCACCTGTAATCTGATGCGCTGCTGAACGGAGAGCGAGGGCTGCAGGCTGGAGCTCCCACCGGTGATTTATGATTGAGGACATGTTCATAAAAATATCAAAACAATCGCAGCTCTGCTGGGAGAAGATACGGAAGCGTTACGTACATCATGCAGGACAGCCTGGGCCAGGAGAGCGCCAGGAGATGGTAATAGGACGCCATGCCCGTCCCTGTGCCTGTCTTCTAGTCCATATTCCCCACTCAAGTCTCTTTGTTTTAGCCTTTAGTCTACATACTTGTATGTTTTTTGTTGCTTCTATACATTTAATTTGCATTAGCATTGTATAACATGACTTTTGCCATGCCCAATGGAAGCTAGAGAACACTGCACTGACTTGGTGTTTGTTGGCGGGGTATCCAGCATTGAATGTGGATGTAGAATCCGGATTTGTACAAGAGTCGATTGACTGCTCACATGGACAATTCTAGCTAGACACCACCAGTCATCACTATCCACTGCACTGTCCACTGTGGGTGGTAATATTAGCCTTCAATGGAACATCCCATGCAGCTGGCTTACATACCATTGTTCCTTTTCTTTTGGCATATCCAGGCTTCTTCTGGCACCATCTTCTTGTAGTGTATAGTCATTCCCACACTATCATATTTTACGGACTATTAATGAACATATTTATTTTCTTGTCTATTTCTATACAACAAGATGCACCAGATTATAAGGCGCATTTTAAGCGACACTAGTATGGAACAAGTGTGTGGACATGTTTCCCTTCTAATTTAGGCAGATCCCACCGCTTGGGGTACCTTAGTAAAAAATATTTAAAAGTCAAATGAGTGCTGGATGTTAATCTACACAAATTTCTCTCAAAAAAGTTTATTTGGGTGAGTAAAGCACTTCCATTTATTTACAGTAAGCTTAGGTTTCCAGTATTTTAGAATGGTTAGCAGCAGTGCTAGCAGCGCTTAGCAGCAGCGCTTAGCACTAGTAAATGCCACCTGACAGCGCCTAGCACTGAGGAACCCAGAGTGTTCCGTTAAGCCAGGGCACTTGTTTTAACACAGTAAACATGCAGAATACAGTCCAATATAATCACCTCTGACCGGTAAAAGAGCTAGCGCTGCTGTTAGCGGCTAATGCTAATACTGCTCCAGTCTTGGTGCTGGAGAAACTTGACTGAAACTCTTTTATAATGTTGTACTTCAGTAGTACAGTAGCTTTAAATGCATATATAAGGTGCACTGTCGATTTTACGGAAAAATTAAAGGATTTTAGGTGCGCCTTATAGTGTGATTATCTATCTGCTCTCAGTGTTGTAGGCTATGAGAACAAGCATAATTTTCTGAGCTGCTGACTGAGCAACTCTTTTTAAATCTACCTCAAATTTTCTATAAGATCTTCAGGTTTTTGTTAAATTAATTAAAAAAGAAGACTTGGTACAATTTTATTCTATTTTATTAACTTGACCATAACATTTTAAGTAGAATTATTGTACAAACAAAATCATATAACAAAAACATTTAAAACAGGCAATTTTTTTAAGTTTAATTCAACAGACCAGTCTGTTACATTTCTGAAAGCTTACTATCAGGTGGTCCAAGAGGACCATCTGCTTGTGTACAGAATTACTGTAGAACCTTAAAATGTGCTGGTGAAGAGCCTGGGCTAGATGTCATTCCAGCATGAATCTAGACCTATACCTGCCCTTTGGAAACATATTGGAAGGGTGAAGAACTGGTTTTGTTCCCATGGCTCTTTCCTCCACATTCCCACTGACACTGAAACATGGAGAGACCATCAATTTCTATAAAAACACAACACAAAAAAACGGCTTTTTTTTTTAACACTGACATTGGTCACTACATGCTGTTATATCACTGCAGAAGAAGCCGTGTCCGGGGTCAATGCAGAACTGCGCTGTATCCGGGGTGAATTTGTGAAAAAGTAATAAGAGATTATTATAAAATACTGGCGTTTCACTTCCTGCGACCAGCGAACGTATCATTTCGCAGGTGGCTCTGATGGATTTGCTCCAAGTGAGTGGATGGATGAAGAGCAATTTATATGTTAAAGTATGTGAGAGTGGCGCGATGTAGCCTCCAACACCCCAACAGCACTTAATTCCACTTCCATCATTACCATTCCACAAATCTCAAAGATTTTCTGTCAAGCTGTCTCGCCCCAACACCGAAATCATCTCCAAGTAACACAGTGTTCTAGCGAGACAAATTTCACCCGACACCAGCACCCGCAAAGCCCACACCGCCGGAGTTAGAGCTGTGTGAAAGTCAGGAGAGATGTGTAATTCTTTTGTTCGGGAAATCTGTTTCCGTGTTCTTTGCTAAAACGCTGCACTATCGTAGCTCCAACATCATATGGACAAAAGTATTTGGATATCTGCTCATTCTTCCATGTTTCTTCTGAAACAAATGATATTTAGAAGAGCTTTAGAAGCTCCACTAAGAAAAGAAGCATTAATGTAGCTGTAGCTACACTGTTTTCTTAATTCTTCTTCAAGCACATGGCAGCCTGGTTGTGTGCATTTTGCTAAACAGTGCCAGTAGTTTGGAGCTGTAGTGTAAATTACAAATTTGGCTGTAAAACATTATATATAAAATTATGTATATTAGCGGTAGCTACACTGTTTTCTTAATTTTTCTTCAAGCACATGGCAGACTGGATTTGTGTATTTTGCTAAATAGTGCCAGTAGACAGGAGCTGTAGTGTTAATCACAATATATGTACAATATGTACAAAAGTATTGGGACACCTGTTCATCCTTCTGTTGTTTCTTTTGAAATAAAGGGTATTAAAAAAGAGCTTTAGAAGCTCTACTTTAGAGAAAAGAAGCATTAATGTAGCTGTAGCTGTTTTCTCAATTCTTCTTCAAGCACAGGGCAGACTGGTAATGTTTTATTAGTGTACATTACAAAATATGTACATTTTGTCATAAAACAATATGTTTAAAACCATACATATAACACTATGGACAGAATGATTGGGATATCTGCTCATTCTTCTATTGTTCTTTTGAAATCAAGGGTATTAAGAAGAGCTTTAGAAGCTTCACAATAAAAAAAAACACACATAAAACATTAATGTAGCCGTAGTTGTAAAACAATATGTTTACAATCATGCATATTACACTGTAGACAAAAGAATTGGGACATATGTTTATTCTTCTGTTTTTCTTCCATAATAAAGGATATTAAAATAGTTTGTCCTGCTTTTGACCAAACACACCTGGATACTGCATATGCAATTTTAAATGTGAGTTGTTGTTTTTTTCTGCTTAATCTACTTGCATAGGGTTGGGCGTGGCCAAAAACTGTACTGCAGACAATCACCAAAGGTAATATAATATGTTTTGGCTTTACTTTTCAACTGCTGCCATCCTGTCCACATTTTTATTACATCATTTCATTACAACGAAATAGCACGCACCCAGCAACCACATAGCAACCAACCACTGTGCAACACCTAGCAAACACCTGGCAACTGATTAGTAAAAACACACTGATAAATTATTGATTGGTTTCTTCAATTAATACACATTTCGATTTTTTATACTATACGTCCTACTTTACTGTTAACAATATAACAATATTGTTTTTTTATGATTTCCATCTGACAGCATTTTATGGACTAAAATATTGGGACTTTTATTCCTTCTTCCATTGTTCCTTTGAAATCAAGGGCATTAATTTGTTCAGAGTAACTGCCTCTACTGTCAAGGGAAGGCTTTCTACACGAATTTGAACTAGAGAACCACTAGAAAACACCTGATTAACCACCTTTTTCCAGCTAATTATTTGGTAACCCTTTACTTGGATGGTCCATTTTATGGCCTTGTTGATGCTCAACTGACATTCAACTAACACTGAATTGAATGTCCATTAAATTTAACTTAACCCTATGTTGAATGTAAATGATTCAAAATAGAACCTAACCCTACACCTAACCCTAACCTTAACCCTTAATCAACCAGAAAATCAAACCCTACACCTAACCCTAACCTTAACCCTTAATCAACCAGAAAATCTAACCCTACACCTAACCCTTACCCTAACCTTAACCTAAGCTTAAAATCTAACCCTAAACCCAATCCTAAAATATTAAGATAAGCGTTTGGATTAGAGTTGAATGTAGGGTTATATTCAATAGAGAATCATTTACTTTCACCTTTTAGTTCATTTGCATTTAATAGACATGTAGTTGAATGTTAGTCAGTTGAGCATCAAAGAGGCCATCAAATGGACCATCCAAGTAAAGTGTTACCAATTATATTATATGGGCAACAATTTTGGAACACCTGTTTATCCACTTCCAAGTAACGCAGAGTTCTAGCAAGACAAATATCGCCGGACACCAGCAACCTCCAGCCCACACCAGCAGAGTTAGAGCTGTGCGAAAGTCAGGAGAGATGTGTAAATCTTTTGTTCGGAAAGAAAAAAAAAATGCCAACAGCTCAATTCCACTAGGAAAGTTTTAACAAAGCGGTTAATTCTTTAATTAATTAAAGAAACGGAATCACAATTCAGCGAGCGCTTCAAATTAATCTGCTGAGATTTGCTCTCACACTTTTTTTTTCTCTTTTTCTCTCCTTCTCTATTTCTTCTCACCCAAAGGCAGTATGGTGGAAATTCTAGCAGTTCCTTTTCTTTCTTCTGCTTCGCATTCGGATGGCATGGTAGCGTCGCAGCTTCAGGGGAGTGGGGTTGTGGGTTCGATCCCTGCTCTGGTCAATTCACCATCACCAGGATTGGTGCAAAGCTTAGCATGTAGTGGTCTGAGTAGACACTATAAGTATCAGGTAACACTTTACTTGGATGGTCCATTTGATGGCCTCTTTGATGCTCAACTGACATTCAACTAACATTCAACTACATGTCTATTAAATGCAAATGAACTAAAAGGTGAAAGTAAATGATTCTCTATTAAATATAACCCTACATTAAACTCTAACCCAAACGCTTATCTTAATATTTTAGGATTGGGTTTAGGTTTAGATTTTAAGATTAGGTTAAGGTTAGGGTTAGGTGTAGGGTTTGATTTTCTGGTTGATTAAGGGTTAAGGTTAGGGTTAGGTGTAGGGTTAGGTTCTATTTTGAATCATTTACATTCAACATAGGGTTAAGTTAAATTTAATGGACATTCAATTCAGTGTTAGTTGAATGTCAGTTGAGCATCAACAAGGCCATAAAATGGACCATCCATGTAAAGTGTTACCAAGAATCACTATAAAAATATTTATTTTGTAAAATGCCAGCTCCAAAGACGTAGGAGTGGGTTTGACATTTGGGTGTTGAGGGTGGTGTTGGATCCAAGTTCAGAGCAAAATGGTTGTTTGTTTTCATATTTATTTCATATTTTATTTTAATTATATATGTTTACTCAAGTATATTTATAATCATTTGATTATTCAATTGTTTGAGTTATTTATAAATGTTTTAATAGTGTTTGTGTCAGAAAGGGTGTGCTTGTGGAACTTGGTTTGGTTCTCCACAGAGAAGAGTTGAAAATGGGTGGAAAAGAAAACCCTGAAGAGGTGCACAAAAAAGGCGGGAAACAGAACAAAGGAAACGCCACAAAATGGCATGTACAAATGAAAGACAGCTTTCAGCAAAAAAAAAAAAAAATGCGTAAAATTTACTTAAAAAAAGTTTCTGCATTTGCTTTTTTTAAGTAAATTTAATTTTATGTAAATTTAAGTAACTTCAACTCGGGTTCAAGACTTAAATGTTACACAGAGTAAATAAGTGAACTGAACTTCAGTCAATCCTTTCTTTTAGTAAACTTTACTTAATTTAATTTTGCTGAATCAATCCTTTATTTTCTGCATACAATATTACCTAATTACAATTACTTAATTTATACGATATTTTTATATATAATTTTAGTTAAAACACACATTCAAATATTTACATAATCTCAAAGATTTATTTTGTAAACAGACCAAGTCTCACTGTCTCAACACATGGATGGCATGCAATACATTCTTTTTAGTATACTAAAAAAACTGCCATCCATGTGTTGAGACAGTGTAATATGTGTGTTTTAACTAAAAATATTGAAGACAATTGCATACGACAGTCAGACACCCCTAGTAGTGATACGAGGGACACTAACAGCTCAGCAATATGTGCAGGACATCCTTTGGACCATACCTGTCAAGTCTCCCGTTTTGGCCGGGAAACTACCGTATTTTACTCCTCTTTCCCGCCGTCCTCCCGTATTAGTATTTTCCCGTAAATTTCCCGTATTATATTCAAATAAAAAAATATATATTATTAAGGAGACAGGGCACTGACCGCTCTGTTTCTCTTAACCAATCGTGGAGCCGGTTCAATGAGAAAGTCCCGCCTTTTAGGAGAAACAGCCAATCAGCTTGCAAAGGAGGGTCAGTGTGGGGAAGCCCCCCGTCGCTGTGAGTTCAGGCAGCTAGTTGAAGCAGCTGATGTTAAAACATATCTGGATATACAGCGATTTTTCTAAAAGAAAGGTAACGGTAGGCTAATCATGTAAACTGTGATGAGATTTTTCTGATAGCTGTTTAAGAATACTCGTCTCTGAAATAAAACACACAGATTAAACCTTTTAAAATAAAAAAAATTACAGCTTGTGACTCAGTTTAACTAGAAATGTGGAGAGGACCGAAATTAACTGAACTAATCAGGGGTGGAGTGATCAAAAGAAAGAAGTATTAATTAAAAATTATTGTGTTGGCCCCTTAGGACTAATTTTTACTGATGAAACATATCTGGTCCATGTCCTTTTAGTAAAAGCTCATGATACTATGTTTAGGTCATTTTGCAAAAGTTGTGCAACCTTTGTTCAATTTTAAATCCATTAAATAAATAAAAAATATATCATATAAAAGAGTGCATTTATTACAAAAAAGTTTTTGAATTTTTTTTAAAAAGAAAAGGATTTTTTATTTGGCTGTATTAAAAGAATGACATATGTAGGAATGTCCACAACATTTCAGATTCTGATAATCTACTTGTAGTGTGTAAGTGGTTCACTTGTGGTTATTTTTGATTTTTTGTAAACCTGTTTTAAAATGTAAGGGATACTGAACCTTCGTTGGGCTGGTGGGACGGCTTTAAGCGTACAGAGGAAAATATCCCTTATTTTTAAATCTAAAACTTGACAGGTATGCTTTGGACACATGTTCTGCCTTACATGCCACGACTTCTAACTGCCATTTTTCAATAGCAAGGGTTTCCTAGGAATGTCTCCACAAGATAGCAATACTTACTCAATCTTCCTGGTTGCCAGATTTATTGGCAATCAAGCATTTATGGGAACAGTTGGAATGGCAGCTTTAGTAACCTGTGAGTGTAGAGCAGGATCTACAGGCCCAGCTGTAGCTGCATCTGTGGGTAAATCTGTGGTGCTGCAGGATGCCATACAAATTTCTGTGCTGAGTGTAAAAGCAGAAAACAGAAAACTTGCAAACTTGAAAATTTTAAACATATTACAGAAGTAACGCCATATGGCAAAATTAACACCATTAGTTTGAGAGAAATGTCAGCTGCAGAAATCTGTTGCAGAGAAATAGCTTAAAAAAACATATAAAAATGATTTTCTTTTCTTTTTATTTCTTTTTATTTCTTGTTCTTTCTTGTTATGAGCAGGTGGAGCATGAAATAGAAAAGGCTGAGAATTCCTAGTATACGTTATGGATGTACCTTTGAAGGACTAACACCCAGTCCATTCCAGGATTGCTCTGGATATAGTCAGAACTATCTGATTTCATGGTGTCATCATGCCATTAAACCAGTGTGCTGTGATTTAGAATGAATAAAGCTAAAGCTAACGCTAAATCTAAAGCAAACCGCATGTGCTCTATCGTTACTTATTCTGTTTTGCTACTAAAGCAAGGGATTTTTTTTCCTTTTTTTCCCTTCCCTTTTGATAGACAGCGTAACATGTTGGGTCTTTGGGATGCGAGTCATGTTGTAATGTTGTATTATTTACTTTAAGGACAAAATTGCTGAGGAGAGGGAGGAAGTGTGCCAGAAAAAGAAAAAGTCATCGTTTTACAGTAGTATTTTAATTGATTGGATTGTTAAGAAAATCACGGGAGGTACTGTAAAGTGGGGGGGTATTAGACTGAAGTAAAACAACACATTTTACACCTACATTATAATATATACTATACCGCTCTGGAAAAAAAGTAAGAGACCACTTAAAAATGATGAGTTTCTTTGATTTTACCAAATTGAAAACCTCTGGAATATAATCAAGAGGAAGATGGATGATCACAAGCCATCAAACCAAACTGAACTGCTTCAATTTTTGTACCAGGAGTAAAGGCATAAAGTTATTCTAAAGCAGTGTGTAAGACTGGTGGAGGAGAACATGCCAAGCTGAGAATAACCAGGGTTATTACACCAAATATTGATTTCTAAACTCTTAAAACTTTATGAAGGTGAACCTGTTTCCTTTGCATTATTCGAGGTCTGACAATCTTATGATGCTGGGCAAAACCAGAACAACAATATGAGACCTCAGAGCATAGCAACCAATGATGATACAAAGCAACACCAAGCAGCAACACCAACCATATCATAGCAGCTACTTAACAACAACTTAACTTTACAACAGCATAGCAACCATTGGGAACCACATTAGCTGGGCAATTATTATATGAAAAGTCTAGTTGTATTCACAGTGTTTTATGGACAAAAGTTTTGGGACAATTGCTCATTTTTCTATTCCTTAAACTGCCTCTACTTTTTAGCGACGGCTTTTGATTAGTTTCTGGAAATATTTGATTGCATTCAGCGACAAAATCTCCAACTCCTCAAGTCATCCCATCCAATGTTATTGGATAAAGCTCCATCATTCCAGAGAGCACATCGTTCCACGGTTCCACAGCTCAATACTGGGGGGTTTTATACCCCTATATAGCACAGGCCTGGAATTAGTCATGGAGCCAACAGGCTCTTGCTTGTTTTTCAGCTTCAGAGAACGTTATCCGACTGGCGATACTTATTGAAAGGGACTAGACTAAGCTTTGTGTGGATTTGCACATCTGTGTGTATCAACAATGGGTACAACTTTAAGTACATTTGGATATGAAGTGTATTTACTGATTAGACATTAAATGTTTTGGACGCCTTCTTCTTTTTCCAAAAAGTGAATGTTTTTGGGGTTGGGTGGTGGTGGTTGGTGGTGGTTGGTTGGTGGGTGGGGGTGTACTTTCCTGTTTCTCAGGGTTGGCAGGGTCATGAAATATTTCCAGTGTGCACTCATGGCCTACCTCTCATTACTTCTATCGACGTTCGAAGGTTCAGGCTGGACTCCTTCACAACGCTCTCTCCGTGCCCAGTCACAGGACCCAGCGCTATAAATACTCTAAACTGGGCGGCTCTGTCTGCAGCATGCCGCCATTTGGCGGGTGATAAGGCGCTAATTAGTGGCTCTTAGCAGGAATACCACTTGCGAGGAACGCAGCTCACGCTGGCGTTGTCACTGAATGTTCGGAAGATGATCATAACCGCCCCCCCCCCCTCGCACCCCACACACCACACACCACACACCAACTTCCCCTCCCCTCCCCTCTGTTGCGAGCCCACTCCCAGACTTGAAAGATGTTCCTATTAACACTGGCAACAAGAAACCTGTTTTTTTATCCTCCCCTTCTCAGCTAGTCCGGCCTGACAAATGAAGCCGGCGGAGTCGGTAGATTAAGATAAGAACTTATCTCCTACTTCGAGACAGACTTCTTCTTCTACGTGTTGTATTTTTCCCTCTTTTTCCTCCCTCGCTCCCTCCCTGCGCTCGTAGCTCTATAGTAATTAGGGGGCCGTGCAGTCGAAATGAACTGATAGGGGTTTTAACCCTGTCATGCGCTGACCTTTTCTGTCAGTGGGTGGGCAAAGTGCCACTGGAAGACAAATTCTAATACTCATTTACACGAAGAAGAAAGGTTGGAGTACCAGTCCACCAATGTACAGGACCTTCCACCACCCCCAACCTTCCCAAACCCCCCCTCCAAGATCATCTGTCTATTCAGGTATGGGAAATGTGATGAGGCACTCTGTAGAATGACTGGTAGAATGAGTGCTTTGTGCCTGCTGGTCTTATTAAAGCACAGAATGGATTCTAGGGGTCAGTGAACATGGCGGCTGTGGCTCGTCCATCTCGGAAAAAAAAAGAGAGAGAAAGAGCATCACTTAGAAATATTCAACAAGGCCTCGCCGTAGGAGAGCCCCCAGATATCTAAAATGCCCTTTTAAAGTTCAGTGCTCATGAGCATGCTCTGTTGAACTGTTTTAAAAAAGGCAGTCAAAGCTGAAATTGACTGACAACGACACTAATGCACTTCCCACCTGATTGCAGAGCCATTTAAAATCTATATACACATACTATATGATACTATATGTATATGATACTAAACTGTATTTTAATAAGTAGCAGGTGGCAGATATATGAAGCTTTCTATCTAAGAAATCTATGAAATAGTCTGAAAACACTAATAATACTAATACGCAGAAATCTCTCCAGCCTGCATCGCTTTAAGCAGTGGAGTTGATCCCAAGTTGGAATTTTGACTCCACACTTTCACAAGATGTTTCTCGGCACCCCTTGAACTCAAGGCCAAGCTAAATATTTGATTGAACGAGCCGGACTTTGACGCCTCTAATCTATATTTCTTTCTCTTATTGCATTAATGTGAGAGCTGCCTCGGCTCGGGCGCAGCAGGAAGCCCCCTCGCACTCGCATTCTTTCTGATTAGCTTTTGTGCCTTTGTGGGTTTGACACAAACTGGCTTCAGCAGACAGACTACATTATTTGCATTGCAGGAAACAATCATGACACGCTGTACTAACGCAAACATTTAACACACTTAAAAACACACTTAAAAACGTGGTTGAAACTAGAAATACATGAGCAAATATATTTTTAGTATTACATCAGCACAATGTAAACTTATGTGCTCTGATAAAAGGATGCTAAGGATGTTTTAGGGCCTTAGAACGGGAATGTGGTGTAAATGAGTTTAGTAACAATAAAAGTGCAGCCAATTAAATAAGAAAAAAATTGAAGAGACCACTCCAGTTTCTCTGATTTTTCTATTTATATGTATATGTTTAACTAAAACGAACAGTTGTTTTATTCTAGAAACTACAGACAACATTTCTTGCCATGTTCTCCTCCACCAGTCTTACACACTGCTTTTGGATAACTTTATGCTACTTACTCCTGGTGCAAAAATTCAAGCAGTTCAGTTTGGTTTAATGGTTTGTGATCATCCATCTTCCTCTTGATTATATTCCAGAGGTTTTCAATTTGGGAAAAAAAAAAAACTATAATTTTTAAGTGGTCTCTTATTTTTTTCCAGAGCTGGAAAAACTAATAATCATCCACACCAGAGAGAGTGGTTGCTTGGTAAAGTTAGTTTCCAAATCAGATGCTGTACAATTTACTTATGATACCTGACAAATATTGGCATTTTAATACGTTTTTTTTTTTTTTTTTTTTTACGTAATACAATGTGTTATTTGTTTAGTGTTCCCAAACCTTTGCATGCACCAAAACAAATAAATAAATAAATACAAATAAATTAAACATATGAATGGGTTTCCTGGAAATTATGCTACACTTTTACTCGGTTTTTAATTTTTAAAAATGTAAATGCTTCAAGAGGTTTTTTTTTTTTTTTTTTTTTTTTTTACTACAGTATTGCTTTGATTCAAATAACCTATTTGCAGGACTAAAGAGAAGCCTTTCCAATCTTTAATCTCTAATATACTGTATCTGTAATATATTCCTTACATTTTAACTAATTAAATATAGTGCATTTCTTTTATAATGTATCATTGGATCAAAAATAGAGCACTCTCTGATCTGAAAAGCACCTTGTTGATATCTGGAGCCCATTTGGCCTCACTAATTACTCTCTTTTTGTTATTTGAAAAGCACTACAAGGAGAGTGGTAATACAGGACACTTGTTTACCCAGCTCAGAGAGGTGGCACAACCATCTTCTCTCTGTTCTGGACTTGTGTTTAAATGAGTAATGGCCAATGAAATCATTAGAACCTTCAGTGTACAGTATATCAGTGTACTTGTATTGAAAGCTAGTCTTGACCTTTCCAATATGGCCGCTGCTCAGATGTAACTTTTGGGCTCACATTTATTTTAAGACCCTTTGGCCAGTTTTCCAAGATGTTTTGATAGTTTAAAGTTCATTTATTTGTCTAGAAAAATGACAACATACATATATATGAGACAGTCACACCTGCCAGACGATCTTATTTTCTAGAGATTATATGCAGCTTAAAAATTAACGGACAGATATTTAGATATAGATATTTGTATGAATTTGATGTTTAACTAATTAAATCCAGCATTTATTTTATAATGAATCAGTGAATCAAAAATAGACCACTCTCTGATCTGAAAAGCACCTGGAGCCCATTTGGCCTCACTAATTACTCTCTTTTTTGTCATTTTTAAAGCGCCAAAAGGAAGCCAAAAGGAAGCACCTTGTTGACATCTGGGGCCCATTTACTTACCCAGCTCAGAGAGGTGGCACACCCATCTTCTTTCTGTTTCAGACTTATGTTTAATTGACTTATGGCCAATTAAATAATTAGAAAATTCAGTATATACAGCTCTGTAAGAGACCACTTAAAATTACGAGTTTCTTTGTCAATAATCAATAGGAAGATGGATGATCACAAGCCATCAAACCAAACTGAACTGCTTAAATGTTTTGCACCAGGAGTGGCATAAAGTTGTCCAAAAGCAGTGTGTAAACTGGTGGAGGAGAACATGATGCCAAGATGTATGAAAACTGTGATAAACATCCAAGGTTATTCCACCAAATATTGATTTCTTATCTCTTAAAACTATTATTTGAGGTCTGAAAGCTCTGCATCTTTTTTATTATTTCAGCCATTTCTCATTTTCTGCAAATAAATTCTCTAAATGAGTTACAGCCAATTAAATGATTAGAAACATTAGCATACATAGCTCTGGAAGAAAATAAGAGATCACTTAAAAATTATGAATATCTTTGATTGTACCAAATTAAAAACCTCTGGAATATAATCAATAAGAAGATGGATGATCACAAGCCATCAAACCAAGCTGATCTGCTTGAATTTTGGCACTAAAAGTGACATATAGTTATCCAAAAGCAGTGTGTAAGACTGGTGGAGGAGAACATGCCAAGATACATGAAAACTGCAATTAAAAACCAGGGTTATTCCACCAAATATTGATTTCTGAACTCCTAAAACATTATGAATATAAAGTTGTTTTCTTTGCATTATTTGAGGTCTGAAAGCTCTGCATCTTTTTTTTGTTGTTTTATTTCAGCCATTTCCCATTTCTTTTAAATGACAATTCACATATGCCAGATGATTTTATTTTCTGGAGATTACGTTAAATATGAACAAAATTTAGATATTTGTATGAATTTTATCTTTTATCTATTTTAACTAATTCAATTCAACGCATTTCTTTTCTTAATGTATCAGTGGATCAAAAATAGAGCACTCTCTGATCTGAAAAGCACCTTGTTGATATCTGGAGCCCATTTGGCCTCACTAATTACTCTCTTTTTGTTATTTGAAAAGCGCTACAAGGAGAGTGGTAACCCAGGGCACTTGTTTACCCAGCTCAGAGAGGTGGCACAACCAGAAGGATATAGAGAGAGAGAGAGATAGACTCTTAAATAATGAGATGAGAGGGAAAACACATTATACTTCCAATTTTAATGGTGTTTAAGTGAGGGAAGCTACATGAAAGCGCGGCAGAGAGATGCAGAAAGGCCCGGCTTCACTGGGACATAAATGGCATGTGTGGCTGTTGGCCATGTTGACGTGGCTTTGATGTGAGCCCTAACTAGCTCGGTGCCCGGCTCCGTGGCATATCGCCGCGCGGCCTGACTGATAAGGGTATTCCATTTGTGTGGGGCGCTCTTGTAGTTGTGCCAGCTATACCTTTAATTTGATATTCTCTAATGTCTCAGTGTGGGCGCCATTAAAAGAAGAGGCCCATTAGTTTGTTGTAGATCGCCTCGTTCTCTCTTTTTTCCGCTTTATTTGTTCTCCGGCTCCGACTGACCATCAGCTCTGTGAGTGTTGTCATATTTATCGCTGCACAACATAACAGAAACTAACAGGATCAGAAACTATTTACATACTGCGATTCTATTCGCCACCGCAGAGCATTAATAATTAAGATGGCTCGGAATCAAAAGGACGGCGGCTTTTTTTTTTGTGATCAGGGCTTGATGCGCTTGTTGACAGGGAGGCATCAGAGAGAGCCCATAAACACAATTATTTCAATTCTGCAAATATTGAGCAGAATGAAGCGCCACAAACAAGAACAGAGGACTCAGAGTGTCACAAAGCGAGGACTGGATGAGGAAGGGGGGGCTTTTTGGGACTTTTTGTACGAGGTACGAGGGGGGGACTTTTTGTACGAGGCATCTGTGTAAAACACTGGTTGTGTATTCTTGACTTCTTACACTTCTACACAAAAAACACACAAAAACACTTTTTTGTAAACTTTATATTCTCAAATAGCGTCCAATCAGAGACTCTTCCCAGCCTGAGATCTGCTGCAGTAGTGTAACTACCACTGTCAGGAGCACAGAGACCAGTTCTGCCTTTATTGGTTCTCTATTATTATTTATATGACTACTTATATTACTATTTACATATATAAGTTTATGGGTAGCTAGAATAACTTAATAATAAAAAAGAATAATAAATAAAAAAATAACCCTGTTTTATGTTTAAGATGCATTAAGATATTGTGGATAATATAGTCATGCTGTGCTAGTTTTAATTTAATTTAATTTAATTCAATTTAGATTACTTGGATTGGGTTAAAACCCAAACTGTCAGATTTACGTTATAACAAAAAGTACGGAAAAAAAAAAAACAGTCACACACACCAGATTTTCTTATTTTTTGGAGATTACTGTATATGCTACTAAAATAATAACATAATTTAAATATCTGTATGAATTAAGTGGATAAAGTTATTTTTTAAAAAAAGTTTTTGTACTCTAATCCCTCTGAAACTGTGAATACATCAAAAGTAGGTGTGCATTGTTTTTGCAAATATTATCATGTAATTACACAGTTATTACATCGATTTAATAGATTTTAAAGTGTGATTATTAGAGTTTTAATAATAAATTGCCAAAAATATAGAATATGTTTGTACTATTTTTTTATCTACTGTTTTGTGACAGTTTTTAATAGAGTATTCATTACAAAAAGTACACTTTCTATTCTATGCTTGGTGTTTTAATGCAAACTAATATAAAACAAAAAGCAGGTATTTTTACAGTAGTACACAAGTAGAAAACCCACTTAACTTTCAGCAGAATTCAATTTATTTATTTTTGTTTTTTGTTACAAATCATTTTATCAGTTTAACATAATGTAAATCTGACAGCTTTTCTTTATACTGTATTGGAATTTAATAATGAATAACGCAATATACTAAAAGCTCCTAAATTATTTGAAATGAAATAATTTTTCAATTTAAGTATGTTTTTTTTTATTTGTTTACTACTGTTTAAATAAAAATAAATATCTGATTTTTGTTTTTACATTAGTTTGCATTTGCGTTTTATTGAAAACTGTAACAAAACAGACAAAATAGATAAGACATTTTTGAAAACAAAAGTTTTGTTTCTATTTTAGTTGTTTTGCATTAAGATATTAATGATGTTAATTAATGATTTTACATGTTTGCCATTTTATTATAAAAATGTCTCAACCACACATTTTAAATACATTAAATGTATGTAATAAATGTGTAATTACACAATAACGATAATAATACTAATAATATTTGTAAAAACAATGCATAGCTACTTTCTTTGATGTATAAACCACTTCTTATAGATTCGAGTAAAAGCTGTAAGTAACATTATCCACTTTGAATTATCTCATGTGCATAAAAATCTTTAAAAAAGACCAGAATCTGATTAATTAGCAAACTATTTATATAAACTAAAAAATAGACACTGCATATTAAAATGCACGTGCATCAGATCAAAGGCGATAAAGAAAACTGCTTTAGAATACAACTGCTATTTTCTTAAATAATTTATTCTAATTCTAGATTACTTTCTAATGGGAGCTCCCATTATTTCCCCCCACTGGGGCCTGCAGGATCCTAATTGCGGCGCTGGTCAGCAGGACGTGAAAATGCGTTCCCCTGCAGTCGTCCGTCATTAGGTAGCGTTTCTCAGAACGGTGAGGCACTTCTCCATTAGACTGAGGCTGATTGCTTTGACAAAGCACATTAGGCAGGTCATGCTCTTTGTATCGCTTGCTGCAATTGTGCATCTGCCACTTTGATGGATCGCGCTGAACCGCGACCGGCCGCCTCACAATCGGGAGAGAACGCCGACAATTATTAGCCGTAAGCTCGAGCCGGCTCGCAAAGACCGTCGATACGTCAAGCCATCAAGTGCAATCTTAAGTAAATATTGTCTTGTCGTCTATCTGTTTGCGTAGCGGCCGGGGGTGCGGCGGCGGCGCGTTGGGTCGTACCAATTGATTTGCGGTTCAACTGCTGGTAAATGTAATAAAACAACAATCAAAACTGCGATAAATTCAAAGGGATCCTGAAAGACATTCACTTTGTCCTCTCTGCGGCTCAACGTGAGATCATCGCACACAGATTTGTATCTGGAGACGCTATCTACAGTATCTGCACTCTAAAAAAAAAAAAAAAAAATCATGTGGTCAGTAACTATAATATAAATTAAATTGCTTAATATTTACACAACATAATTGAGTAAACAACTGCATTGGGAATACAACTGTGTGAAATCCACCTAAAATTCATCGTTAAAACCATTAAAAAACAATAAAAAGCCATTAAATGTTACTAAACATTGTGAAGCTTATGTATAAAAATGTAATCTGTAAAATCAACCACATGCAAAAGTTTCATACATTTTACCCACACTAAAAAAAAAAAAAACATGAAGGATGATTGATGAAGAACCAGTAAAAAACAGTATATGTATTAGTTATATGGGTACCCGTTTAAAATAAGACTACCTTTATAAAGGGTTTATAAATGGGTTACAAGTAGTTTATAAATGGTTTCTAATTGGGTTGTAAATACCTTAAAAATCATTAATAATCAGTTATAACACATACGTACGGTAGAAAGGGCACCAATGACCTGTTGTTTGCCAAATAGTGAACTATATTACACAGCCATCTATACTGTTGCCCTTTCTACGTATGTGTTATAACTGATTATTAATGATTTTTAAGGCGTTTACAACCAAATTAGTAACCATTAATAAACTAATTGTAAACCATTTATAAACACTTTATAAAGGTAGTCTTATTTTAAACTGGTACCGTTATATGTATTATTATATGTAAATATTATATGTAATTATTATATGTAAGTATTGCAATAAAAAAAACTGTTGGATTAATTAATACATTTTACATATAATGACATTACAGAAAACATAATTCAGCGAAAATGATACAAAGTCATTTGTACTGAAGGAATTCTAAATAAATCCACCAATAATTGTAAGTAACATTTACTTAAATATATATGGTCTGTTAAATTTATGGCGTTTTTTATGTGTAAAAACTTTTTTTTTTATAATAAATCCTTTTTGTAATATAAATCCTACTTCCCTTTTTTTTGTATGCAAATCCGAGTCTAATCAGGTACTCTAGCTTATGGCTTATGGGTTAGAACAACAACTTATCCTCCTACTTGTCTCAAAAAATATCAAAAGAATATCATTGAAACGTTATTTTAATTCATTAATTTAGTTAAACATGTGAAACTCATATATTATATAGAGGTATTACACACAGAGTGATCTACTTAAGCGTTTTTATTTATTTTATTGTTGATGATTGTTGATTTTGGCTCACAGCCAATGGAAGCCCAAAAACAGAAAATCAGAAAATTAGAATATTATATAAGACCAATCGGTACTTTTGGCAGTGAGAGCAGTTTGCCAAGTCCTGCTGGAAAATGAAATCATCTGCTGGTGTTGATCCACTGTGTTTTATTATCAAGTCACATTTAAATAATACAGTATATAATTTTCATATTTTGATCTGAATTATTGAAATAAAGTATATTTTATGGTGTCACATCAAAGTCAAAAGTTGGGGGTGCACAAATACCTGGTGAAAAAAATTAACCATTTTTTTCCAATTTTTGCGCCATAAACTTTTTCATCATATTCTTATAATTTTTTGAGATACTAGTATACTAGTATATTTTGTTAATTTTTGGCTATGTCTTAACATTCAAATCTGCACTCAAGGATGTCAGGCCATCAAGTGCAATCTTAAGTAAATATTGTCTTGTCGTCTATCTGTTTGCGTAGCGTGGCGTTGTGTCGACCAAATTGATTCGCGGTTCAACTGATGGCAAATGTAATAAAACAACACTTAAAACGATGATAAATTCAAAGGAATCCTTGAGAGACATCCACTTTGTCCTCTCTGCGGCTCGGCGGCGAGATAATCTGGCGCAGATACAGCCGGCAGCCCTCCGGAATGAGTCAAAATTGTAATTTGTATCTGGAGATGCTATCTATGCAAATCCGGAGTCCGCGGCATCAGAAGAGGCTCGGGAACGCTGGATCTGTTGTCGGGAGCCGCGGCGCTGAGACGGCATCATCAAACAGTTTATTCACGCCAGCTCTTGTAAAAGTCACCCCTTCACTCCTGCTCCTGCTCGTCCACAGGCATTAGCATTTGACGATGCCCTTCCAGAGGAGACGTCTCAAGTGCGATGGCTCGCTACGATGTGGCGTCCGAGAGAGAGGAAGTCTGGAGAACAATGGGCCATTGTGCTGCTTTATCCTCAAATGATGAGCTAATGAAGTTTGTTTTACAGATAGGGCTGCAGATAGTAGTGTGGGAGTTGTGCACAGTGGAGTTCTGGTCATGGTGGAAGTTGAGAGGTTAGGAAGATTGATAAAAATATAAAGAAATTTGACATAGGTTCAATTAATTGCTAAAAATAAGCATAACTTTTCTCAATTTTTTCTCCCAATTTATCTAGGCCAATTCAGCTGCTACTCCCCAATCATTGCTTTATATCCCTAATCACTGGTGATGCCACAACACAAGGAGGGTGAAGACTAGAGCATGCCTCCTCTGATACATGTAAAGTTAGATTTCTTTTTTAGAGTAGCATCACGCAGGTTCTGATACATCAGCTCACAGATGCAGACTTGTGCTGATCAACATCACCCTAGGAGTGATGAAGGAATAAAACACCTCATCTACCCACCCAGAGAAAGCAAGGGCAATGATGCTCTCCCAGGACTCTGGCAGCTGATGGCAAGCTGCATGACTGGGATTTGAACCAGCGATCTCTAATGAGATCTCCATAGTGACAGCGCTTTAGACCACTGGACCACTCAGTGCCCCTAGAACCACAATGTTTGATTTAGTTTGTACCTATTATTACAACCTTGTTGCTGAAAGCAGAAAGAGCATCCAGCTTTGGCAGGGTTGGAATGAGTTAGCCAGAATGCTAACAGCTGCACTTTGCAGGGTTGCAGCCAAAATGCTAACAAATCCAGTTTACTAATAACTTTCATTTTTCCATCTAAAGTTAGCTGATGTTAGCGGATGTTAGTGATGTTAGCTAAGCTAACTTGTCTTTGGCGTTGGTTTGTTTACCAAATTACCAGTTTTTTTTAGACTTTCTTTGTGTACATTTCTCTCAAATGTGATCTACTGTGGCTTTCTGTGTCTCCATAGGGATTTAATTTAACATGCTACTGTCAGAATGTTGCATAAGGTGCTGAAGCAGTGTTCAAAGCAATGATGCATTATCATAGTGCTTATTATTAAGTTATCCCAGAGTAAGGATTATATTTCATTAGTGTATATCATGACAATTCTTGAATAAAGATAAAATGATTTTTAAACACATTATCAAAATTTTAATGTACATTGCTTATAGCATCTTTCACCTAATTTTGTAGGTACAACGTGTGGGCAATTCCTAGCTGTTTTCTGTAGTTTTCTATTACTGATTTTAATACTAGAAATGAAGAAATATATTGGGGTATTCATTTTAACAATATTGTCTACTAGCCCCTCAGACTGTTATTACTTACTTTAAAGGTGTCATTTCCCTTAAAAGGTCACTCTAAGGTGCATATGCGTGCTGCATGTGAAACTGTTCTTGTACCCTCATAGCCTGCACAAGCCTATAACAGAAAACAGACAGAAAAATGAGCGAATCAGGAAAAGCCCCCGATATGACATCAACCTGTAAGTTAGGATTCATGGCCTCGTCCACCTTGATTTGTGACCACCCACTGCAGAGCCATGGAGGGAACATCACAGTGTAGATAGCCAATCAGAGTCAATCCTGTCAGTCTTCCCTACCCGTTTTCCTCTTCCACCGAATAAAAACAGCTTAAAACAGGATTAACGGAGCTCACAGGGCATTTATTCATACTTGAGAACACCATGAATTATAATAATTGATGAAAAAATTTAATAAATAAAAAAAAACTAAATTTAAGGTAATTGTACAATATATCAGTAAAGTAAAAATAATACTCCAGTAGATACAGATACAGCATTTTAGTACTTGAGTGCAGTCGTGAAGTAAAAATAATACTCCAGTAGATACAGATACAGCATTTTAGTACTTAAGTACAGTAGTGAAGTAAAAATAATACTCCATTAGATACAGATACAGCATTTTAGTACTTAAGTACAGTAGTGAAGTAAAAATAATATTACAGTAGATACAGATACAGCATTTTAGTACTTAAGTACAGTAGTGAAGTAAAAATAATACTCCATTAGATACAGATACAGCATTTTAGTACTTAAGTACAGTAGTGAAGTAAAAATAATATTACAGTAGATACAGATACAGCATTTTAGTACTTAAGTACAGTAGTGAAGTACAAATAATACTCCAGTAGATACAGATACAGCATTTTAGTACTTATGTACTGTAGTGAAGTAAAAATAATACTCCAGTAGATACAGATACAGCATTTTAGTACTTAAGTACAGTAGTGAAGTGAAAATAATACTCCAGTAGTTACAGATACAGCATATTAGTACTTAAGTACACTAGTGAAGTGAAAATAATACTGTAGTAGATACAGATACAGAATTTTAGTACTTAAGTACAGTAGTGAAGTAAAAATAATACTCCAGTAGATACAGATACAGAATTTTAGTACTTAAGTACAGTAGTGAAGTAAAAATAATACTCCAGTAGATACAGATACAGCATTTTAGTACTTAAGTACAGTAGTGAAGTAAAAATAATACTCCAGTAGATACAGATACAGCATTTTAGTACTTAAGTACAGGGGTGAAGTAAAACTAATACTCCAGTAGAGACAGATACAGCATTTTAGTACTTAAGTACAGTAGTGAAGTAAAATTAATACTCCAGTAGATACAGATACAGCATTTTAGTACTTAAGTACAGTAGTGAAGTGAAAATAATACTCCAGTAGATACAGATACAGTATTTTAGTGCTTAAGTACAGGGGTGAAGTAAAACTAATACTCCAGTAGAGACAGATACAGCATTTTAGTACTTAAGTACAGTAGTACAGAAGTAGTTTGCTATAATATCTGCTTGTGAGTAAAAACGACATGATTGAATGCACTGTATTGGGCTATTTTTTATTGTATAAATACAGTATATCTTGAGTAAAAACTAAAACTAAAAAAAAAAAAAGTTACTGTATTACCACTGCCACTACAACTCACACCCATTCACACCAGTAAATCATGTAATCATGTCTCCCAGCAGTAAAGCGGTTAAAACACCACACACACTGAGAGATGGAGGACTGAAAAAAAGGAGAGAAATGAAAAGAAAGGAAAAGGAAAAAGCTGACATATATTACCCAGCTCTCCCCAAACGCCCGGGCTCAGGACGAGGGCGCCCTGGGCTGGCGTGGATCGGCACGTTCATTGGGTACATTAGGAGGGGCACGCAGTTAAAGAGTGTTCATTACAATTGTAAATTCGCGCCCCGCAGCTCGTAGCCGCCCGGCGCTAGATTGCACGAGGTCTGCGCTCACGGACACAGCCCCGCTCCCGACGCAGAGTCGAGTCCAGCGCACCTAATTAATTTCATTAGAAAGTGAAGTCATCTTCGAGCAGGAATTAATATTTGGAGCGTCATGTTGCTAATTCATTTCCAGATTTAATTAGCTCCGAGAAGAAATGTTGCTTGGGCAAGAGGACTTTTTAATTATCAGCTTGGATAAATTTGAAAATGTTGATGCCTGAGGGTTGAGTTAATTAAAACCTGCATTATTTTAACTTTAATTAGCTCCCATCTTTGTTTTGCTCCACCATATGGCCATGTCCTGTAGTCAAATTTAGTTAATTAAGCTAATTAAGCTAATCATTTTAATTACTCAAGACAATGTGATTGGATAGAGGATGACTGCGAGTTTATGGCCTAGTACTTGTTTTTCATTAAGTTGAAGGGACAGTTATTTCTGATTGCGCTTGGCAAGCGTCGCGCAGCGCTGACAGCCTCGCAGATATTAGGGATGAGGCGTAATTGCGTTCCTTGATAAAAACAACATGTCACGAGCACAACTCTTTTAAAGAGGAAAATAATTTAGAGTTACATCTATTAGCATTCTGCAGGACCGGGGGAGTGTGTGCGTCAGTGTGTGTGCGTGAGTGCGTGTGTGTGTGTATGAGTGTGTATGTGTATGAGTGTCTGTTTATGTGTGTGTGTGTGTGTGTGTATGGTGGTTGAGGGCTCTTCGAGGGCCTATCTGATTAAATGGTGAAGTAGATCCAGTCAAGAGAGAGAGAGAGAGAGAGAGGAGTGGAAGAGAGGAAGAAAGAGAAAGAGAGGACTTTTTAATTATTTTATTTATTTTATTATTTTTTCTCCTCCTGTCTTTTTACTAAGAGCACTGTAAAAATAGTGGCAAAAAGACTGGCGGCAAAAACATCAATTAACCTTTATTACAGCACTTTTACAAATACGCCACTTTTTACAGCCATTACTTAAAAAAAAAAAAGAAGTTAAAAGAAATAATTTCTTTTTGTAACTTTTGATGTGTTGTGATAATACTGAATAATTGTGGGATTTTTTTTTTTCATATTTATGTAGGCATTATGCAGCAGTTAATAATGCTTTTTTATTTCTGTTTAAAGATCTCGTGGAGTAAAGGCACCCTGAGCAGAGAATTAAGCCACGCCCCCCTCTGTGTGTGTGTTTGTTTGTTTGTTCTCTGTTCTGTTTGTTCATAGCCTGTCTGGATGTGAGTACATTATTCTGACCAATGAAAATTTAGCCCCTCCCCAAGAACAAAGACAGTGACCGCCCACAATGTACTGCACATGCAAGATGGCAGAGTGCAGGAATTTAGGTAGCTGGCTAGACAGACAGACACGAGAACAGACAGACAAACAGAGAGACAGACATGTAATTGATCCCAAAGGATGTTCCCAGAGCCCTACCTTACACCCTGTGCAAAGCATGCTCATTGCTATCTTATACTCAGTCAAAAGTGGGTGTGGTGATCTGGAAGTGAGGTGTGTGAGGTGGTAATTATCTGCTGTGTTGCTATCTTGGCAACGGAAAACACAGGTGCACCTCTGACTGATTTACTGATCAGATGTTCATCGGTATCTTTGCAACACAGGTGTGCACATGCGCTCATCGTGTTTACACACACACACACAAGGATGTGCAGCTGGGCACAATCCTATCTTTTACATTAGCAATAAACAGAATCCAAAATAAATTATACCCCAGTTAGTTCAGACCCTGCAATGCAATTGGCTGAGAGGCGTTCTATGAGTGCCATTATCAGCCGGTAATGCACTGTAAATAAAGCTCTCCTTGTATTATACAAACCAAACAGAACAGCTACAAACAGAGCAGTAATGTACCTATTTTAACTCACAGAGTTTTTGAAACCAAACAGATCATATTGTTCTCCTCCTCTTTAACTTCAATAAACAGCAAAAATGGAACTATGGTATAATCTCAATAATACACTCAATGTTCTTGCTATAACATGTAATATTGCTACTGCTGTGCTGCTCTACAGCTAATATTACATGTTATAACACAAACCTCGAGTGTATTATTGCATAAATGCACCTTCACAGCGTGAACAAGCAGGTCAGTTGCATCTGCAAAGAAGTACAGAAGTGCTGCGCCACTAAGATAGCAATTCACCACTTTTTCACATTACGCCCAAAACACATCCATGAATAACCACTTAAGGTGTATTTTCTGCATCCTCACTATTCAAAACACACACTAACATGCCCTAAATTAAGCTTACTGGTTGACAACTCAACTCAACTCAAAATAGTTAAAATAGTGCCCCAAGTGTTAAACTTGCATTTGGAAGCAATGATAAGTGATGAGAATCATCCCCAAAGCATTGATCAGTCTATCTTTAGTCACAATAGCAATAATACTGAATGTGAATTGTTCAGTTAAAAATATTAGTTGAAAGATAGGCCATACCAGTATTTGGATTTTTGATTCCAGTTGAGAATTATAATTGACTATAGACATCCTGATGATTTGGGAAACCGTGCCATTTCAAGGCCAGCATTTCTTTGTGATGGAGTTACAGCATTCTGTACATTCTGACAGCGGGGCTTCTGGAAGGCAGCAGATTCCTGTGAAGGAGAGCTTGCAGTTTTAGGGCATTTTTGCACCTGAAAATCTAAATCGCTTCATGTGTAGAATACTGTCAGTTAGGTGAGTTCAATTTCAGGTGTTGTGCCGAGTTCTGCCTTCCTAACAGAATCTGACTCCGTTTAAGTGTAATAACGTCTTGCAGCAGGACGAGAGTAACACATTCCACTTGGTTGGATTCCTTTTATTTCTGTCGATAAATAAGAGTTAAACTACAGTTACAGTAGATACAGAAATCACCAGAATAGTACCCATACTGCTGCATAAAGCATCTGCAAATTCCCAAGAGGAGCCAGATTTTGGCATAATACTGCTTCTTTTTTGTCTTCTACTTTAGTTTAATTGGACATGACTGCATGACTCCATCTAGAACACTCTAGAAAAGTGTTGTTTTATGCTAAAAACATCCTGGACCATGGTTCAGTTGATCTGGACTGAGATAACCTAGTTTGGTTCTGACCAAATTTAGGTTCAAACTAACCTAGGTTCAAACTAACCCCCCCCCCCCCCGCCCATTTAGGCATGACCAGGGCTGTGCATCTCAACAAATAGAATATCGTTGAAAAGTTTCTTTATTTCCGTAATTCGATTCAAAATGTGAAACTCATATATTACAGTATATATATATAGGGGTTGGACAATGAACTGAAACACCTGTCATTTTAGTGTGGGAGGTTTCATGGCTAAATTGGAGCAGTCTGGTGGCCAATCTTCATTAATTGCACATTATTGCACCAGTAAGAGCAGAGTGTGAAGGTTCAATTAGCAGGGTAAGAGCACAGTTTTAGTCCAAATATTGCAATGCTCACAACATTATGGGTGACATACCAGAGTTCAAAAGAGGACAAATTGTTGGTGCACGTCTTGCTGGAGCATCTGTGACCAAGACAGCAAGTCTTTGTGATGTATCAAGAGCCACGGTATCCAGGGTAATGTCAGCATACCACCAAGAAGGACCAACCACATCCAACAGGATTAACTGTGGACGCTGTAAGAGGAAGCTGTCTGAAAGGGATGTTCGGGTGCTAACCCGGATTGTATCCAAAAAACATAAAACCACGGCTGCTCAAATCACAGCAGAATTCAATGTGCACCTCAACTCTCCTGTTTCAACCAGAACTTTAGACAATAAATTATTGTGGTCTAAAACCAGGTGTGATCTATCTCCATAAAAGTTGTTAGCAGAGGGAATCATTAAGTGCTGTAAGATTGCAGATGCAGATGACATGTCTCTCCAAATCATCACTGATCATCAGTAAATTTCACATTTCATTAGAAAATCAAGGGATCAGGGTCTGGAGGATGAGTTGAGGTCTAGTGTGAAGTTTCCACAATCAGTGATGGTTTGGATAAAGAGACATGTCATCTGCTGGTGTTGATCCACTGTGTTTTATTATCAAGTCTAAAGTCAGTGCAGTGTTTTTTTTTTTTTTTCCCACACAATCTTACAGCACTTCATGCTTCCCTCTGGTAACAACTTTTATGGAGATGTGGATTTCATCTTCCAGCAGGACTTGGCACACTGCCCACACTGCCAAACGTACCAATAGGTCTTATATAATATTCTGAAATAAAGTAAATTTTCAATGATATTCAATTTTTTGAGATGCAGATGATATGTCTTTTTGTCTTTGTGTGTGTGTGTGTTTGTGTGTATGAGTGTGTGTGTGCTGTCTGTCCCTCTAAGCCGGCTCCAGAGCAGCAGCTGTCTGTCTAACTGTAATGGTAGCACTGTCCACCAGCTTTGGGATGGTCTAACAGATGCACAGGCAGAGCGGCGTAATGAAATCACACACCCAGACATGATGTCGGTGGTTTGTATCATCGTTAAAGATTTTGGTAGCCAGAATAGGCCCACTTAGGTAATTTGTTTCCGTGTATAATCCTATTGGCCCGCTATTAAATTAAACCAACTGGTCATTTGGGTTTGGGGGGCTATAAATAAAGCCGGTTGCCATGAGGCACGGGCAAGTATGTGTTGTGTCTCATTTGATTAACGGGGGAGCACTTCATAATTTCATCTGGAAAAAGGTGACCTTCATTGCCAGGTGACCTCAGTGGGCCTGCCTCCCACCAGCTGGCCCTGGCTAATGGCTAAAGTAGCTAATGTCTGTCTGTAATGTATTTTCATATCCATTCTCTGTGATTCCTCCTGTAATGCTGCTGCAATAAGCCCTCAGACTTACCCTCAGTCATGCACTGGTCCTCAGAAATGCTTCTTTATCGGTTTAAATATAGTACAGGCCAAAAGTTTGGACACACCTTCTCTTTTTCAATGCGTTTTCTGTATTTTCATGACTATTTACATTGTAGATTTTCACTGACGGCATCAAACTATGAATGAACACATGTGGAGTTTTATGTACTTTACAAAAAAAGGTGAAATAGCTAACACCCTTTGCTCTGATTACTGCTTTGCACACTCTTGGCATTATTCTCTCAAAGAGATTCAAGAGGTGGCCACCTGAAATGGTTTTCCAACAGTCTTGAAGGAAGGAGTTCCCAGAGGTGTTTATTAGCACTTGTTGCCCCTTTGCCTTCTTCACCCTGTGCTCCAGCTCACCCCAAACCATCTGGATTGGGTTCAGGTCCAGTGACTGTGGAGGCCAGCTCATTTTTTGTTAAGTACATAAAACTCGTCATGAGTTCATTCACAGTTTTGATGCCTTCAGTAAGAATCTACAATTTAAATAGTCGTGAACATAAAGAAAATGCATCGAATGAGAAGGAGTGTTCAAACGTTTGGTCTGTACTGTACATTACATGTTTGTAAACAGTAGGGAAATTATGATAATCCTACTGAAGCTATGGGTTATAGAGGGATATAAAGCCTCCAGTATGGAACTGTGGAGAACTACAGTGGAACTACTGTATGTTCTCTGAAATGATGATGGAACTCCACTGTCCAATGCCTTTAGTATGAGGTGGGGTGGCGAGTGTCAATCAAATCCTTACAGCAATGCTAAGCCAAACTCTCTTGAGAAGAGACAGTTACTCCAACAAAAGCAGGATCAAGCACTTTTAATAACGTTGATTTCAGAAGAAACTATTATCAAGCAAACGTCCCAATCCTTTTTGTCCCTATAGTGTATGTAGATTAGCAACAAAAACACAGCAACTGTGTTGTGAAACATTATACACAACAAAAACAGAATAGCATGTCCCAAAACATTGGTCAAATGCTCCAAATAATAATCAAAATTGAAAATAGCTTGTTTTTTTTATTACATCCCTGAACTATGCCTAACTGCTGAGCATGCTGAGAAATATTCTGATTAACAAGCCATGTGTTCTGATTCAGGGACGCTGCATTATTAATTCTTATTCATTCTCTTCAATTCAATTTTCATTCCTGTGTTTAAAAAACATCATTCTGGAGGGTGGGAACCCTCAAGCACTATAAGGACCCCAAGAATGTTCATTAAAGACCCAGCCTGCCATTTGAAAAACAGCATAAAAAAAACAGTGTTTTAATCACAATCTGGGTCCCCATCCAAATGTTGAGCAAAAGTTCACAAAAAATGTATTAATAAATAGTGTTTCCATCTACTGCAGTTATGAGAAGAAATCAAGAAATATTGCCATTGCAAGCTGGATACTTTTGCAGAGTATAGGGATGGAGAGGGTAGTATAGGGAGTATACAGAGTATAGGGTAGTATAGGAAGTACAATGTAGCATAGGAGGTATAATGAGTATAGTGTAGTCTATGGTATTAAAGTGTAGTACATGGTAGAACAGGAAGTATAGAGTAATATATGGTAGTATAGCATAGCATGGGGGTATAGTAGAAGTTAGTATAGGGTAGCATAAAGAGTATAGGAATTATAGGGAGTATAGGGTGGTATAGGGTAATTTAGGGTAATATAGGACATATAATGTAGTATTGGGTAACTAACAAACTTTGCTGGAGACCTGTCCAGAGCAGCCCTGGATAATAAGGTAGTCTATGGTCATAATGGGAGATTTTAGGTAGAGTTTAGGGGAGTATAATGTAAAAATATGTAGTATATGGTAGAATAGGGGCTATAGGGTGCACTTAAAATCCTTTAATTTTCCTAAAAATCTACAGTGCCCCTTTAATTCCAGCGTACCATATATATATATATATGAAATTTAACAATCAGGTATTAAGGAGCAGTAAAGCTCCTTAGCTTTGATGTGAAGTTTCTCCAGCACTAATGCACGGTGCAGCAGCACTAGCATTAGCCGCTAACCACAGCCCTAGCTTTTTCGCCGTTCAAAGGCGAGTATATTTTATACATACTGTCAGTTGTGTTAACTGTGTTAAAACAAGCTACGTGGGACGAACTGCTATCTGATAGCACCCTGGGATCCTCAGTCTAACGATATCGGGTGGCACTCATGCCCTGCTAGCTCTGCAGTTAGCGGTTAATGCTAATGCTGCTGCACCTAGCCTTAGTGCTGGAGAATCTTCACTGAACACTCACGTTTAGACAAAATATTGCAAATCTAAGCTTGTTGTAAATAAAAAGAAGCGCTTTACTCACCCAAATAAACAATTGTCAGGAGAGAAATCTTTGTAGATTAACATTCAGCACAATAATATAGGAAATATGCAGTGCTATATTAAATAAAAGCTAGTAAAGGATAATATATACGGACCTAAAGGGTAGTATAGGCTAGTGCATTGTAGAAAAGAGGATTATAGGATAATACAGGGTAGAAAAGTAGTAGTACAAGGAATATAGGGTGGTATATACTTTATGGAACGCAACAGGACAGGTGGGAAATCTCTCTCTAACTAGTACCCTAGTTGAATAGCCTTACAATGGTAAAAATTCTTGTCTCTCATTTCGGATTTCTCAATATTCCAACTTTCCCACGTCGTCCTAGCATTATCGCATTTTTCACACTATAAGGCGCACCGCATTATAAGACGCATTATTAATGAACATTTATTTTCTGGTCTTTTTTATACATAACCGCTAGCAGTTAGCGGCTAATGCCAATCATAATCGCTACACTGAGGAACCCTGAGTGCTAGGTGAAGCCAGTGCAATATTAGCTAGCGGTTCACTACACATAGCTTGTTTTTTAACTCAGGCTCAGTCAGATATACAGATATACTCACCTCTAAATGATGAAAGAGCTAGTGCACTTAGCAGCTAATGCTAATAGTGCTCCAGCAGTGCTAGCCGGGGGGTTAGCAGCAGGCCACAGCCAAATAATACTCACCTTTGAATGGAGAAATTGCAATTAGCGGCTAATGCTAATGCTACTCCAGCCCCGGTGCTGGGGAACTAAACTTAAACTCCTGTATAATGCTGTACTTCAGCGCAGAGTGACTTTACTGCTACTTACAAACTGACTGGCGGAATTCAAACATAAGGCGCACTGTCGATTTTTGGGAAAATGAATGAATTAAATTATTTTAGGTGCGCCTTATAGTGTGAAAAATATTTTCTGTTTTTTTTTCTGAGTGTTTTTTTTTTTTTTTTTTTTTAAATTGTGGCCTTTGTCCAATCATTTTTCAATGTGCATTTTCTAAGTTTGGTTGATAAAAAAGCCTATACAGGCTGCCTGTGTGGTTTGAGTGATTCTGTAGAAAGGAGTCAGTGAGCAGAGCACTGTGGGTAAGGTTATGGTCAGGCTGGGCCACGTTAGTGCCCTGGGCTCCACCGCGCAGGCCTGAACACTAATGTCCATGTCACTCAGCTCGCCCTTAGACACTGCATTACTCACCTCGCGTTCACTTAACACCTGAGGCAGTGTATACACTACATGTCTGTGTGTGTGTGTGTGTGTGTGTGGTTGGTGTGGGGTGTGGTGGGGGTTCAGAATAATAACCATTAGTCTACTCTGGACATGTACAGTATTACAACACTTATTCTGTGTAACCAGTAAAGACAGCAGCAGATCTATAACACAGCAGGTACACATGTATGTGGGCAAAAGTATTGGGACACTTGCTAATTCAGTGTTTCTTACCATATTATATTAAAATGATAAAAACAATTGTGTATCCTGCTTTTGTTGGATAGATTGTGATGCCTCCTTACTGTGAGGATTTGATTGCAGACTTGTAAACGAGTCTGAATATTAGCTGTAGAAAACACTGACATCGTGCATCGTCTCTTAACCCTAGAACACTAACGCCATGTGATTTTCATTGTGTTGCTGCTGCATTGGAGTTGCATGGTTCTTTGGGTATATTCAGGTGATTGATTCCCTTCTCCCTTCTATGTTTTTTTTCAAAAGGAATGCTTTTGGGTGATTTTCATCCAACGTTAGTAATAGAGAGTAAGATATTTTTAATGGGTATATTTTACCTGATGTATGTTAGTGTTTGTGTGTTTAAATCAGGCGCTCAAATGTCCCACAAATGGGTGGACCAAAGACCAAGTTTCCAGCAGCATTTTTATTTATTTTTTTTGTTAGGACATTACCTGTTATAGATTAAATGATTTCCCAACATTTTTTTAGCTTTTTCATAGGGTCATCCATGGTATTTTTTTTTTAATTTATGTGATTTTGTGTAAAATTAAATAAGGGTTCCAAAACTTGTCATACAGTCTATACCCAATGTTGGTGATGGTGTTACTAACATGTTTTAACGTTAGTGTTCTAGGGTTAAAAGTGAAGCAACCACAGCACCTAATCTAGCACCTCCTCTGGCTGGTTGCAGTATGACAAATGGCTCCACCCATCCCCATATGTTTTAAAGACACAAAAGCCCAGTCCATTTTCTAATGTTTCTCCTCTAAACAAAATATCTTTCCAACAATTCCAACAGGTACTTTTCCCTGTGCTTATATTATCACATTTTTATTTCCCATCAGAAATAGGAAGTTTTTAATCCTTACTCTTGTATATCATTATAAGGAGGGACTACACTTAGGAATGAAGTAATTTACAGGCCATATTATATTTATTTTCTGGTCTTTTTGTTACACATAACTGCTAGCGGTTAGCGGCTATTGCCACCCGACAGCACTACACTGAAGAACCCTGAGTGATAGGTGAAGCCAGGGTGATACTAGCTAGTGGTTTGCTACACGTAGCTTGTTTTTTAACTCAGTTAAACACGCAGGCTACAGTCAGATATTACAGGCCATATTGGCTTAAACAGACTGGTCATCTGTTTGGAGATCTGGTCAACTCCAATGACTAATAAAAAATAGCAATAATAAGCATTAAAAATACAAAATAATTCTGTCTCATTACTTTAACTTTACTTTTTGATACAAGAGTTAGTTAGCTAGCATATTTAAATGTACTGTTGGAAGCATACTAAAAGTGTGTTTATTTTTACATTGAGATATACACTACGGTAGCACGATTGGACAGGGTAGCACAACCAGTCGTAACACCGGTCTTTAAAGAAAAACAAGTAACCACACAAGATAGTTCTGATAGAATGGGTCAGCTGGCTCATGGTTACAGCACTGCAAGTTGGCTAAACCATTGCACAAAGATACACTGTACTGTACTAGTGCATTTATCTGAAACGCAAACTAATAAATCCTTTTCTACCAGAGTTTTGTCCTCTTTCTCTCCTCTTAATGATACAGTCCTGTGGACAAGGGCCGCTGTGTCACCCCTCCTTATTAATCCCAATTTTTGAAGCGGCTTCAAGTCTCACCCCGCGCCCCGTGTGCCCTGCACGCCCCATTGAGATACGGCTTAATAGATTAACTAACAGAAGGCCATCACAGAGGCCCCAGCTAGTTGACACCAGGAGTGGCATCTGCTCAAAGGCCATCTCCCTCTACCGAGGGCCAGCGTCACCACAGAAACCCAGGCATGGAGCCTCCGTCCTGGGCCGCTCGCTAATTCCACTCCCTCTCCTCATCTCCCAGCAGCGCAGCCGAGCCAGCACCTCCGCGGCACGGCGGCTAATTAGAGCCATGCATTTATTTATGACTGCGCTCATTAAGAACGAGAGGCTGCAGCCTGCCGTCACTGCAACAAAAAAACACACACACACACAGTACGCTGCCTCTGCAAGACTGAGCCACAAGATAAGATCAGTATACACGGGACTTCATCAAAACACTCAGCCTTCTGGACCTCAAAAATCTCCAAATAATGATGTTTTTAATTATTTTTAACTATTGATCAGTTCACAAGATTTCAGACTAAACAGAAATCATTTTTTTTACTTTAATCACTTTGTATTTTCATGTTCTGCATGTGTCCACCCTGTTATGGCAGTTTGCATGAAAGGGTGGTCAATTTTAGTAAAATAATATTAATATTATGGTAACACATTATTGTTCACATTTTTAGAAACTAAAAAAGTTGCTATCACATTTGTAAATACTAATGAATGCAGTGGCAACACAAACTGCAATTGATAAACATTTGCCCAATTTAATATGTGCATTTACTAGCAATTTATTAATGTTCAAATTTCTGTTCTGTATGCCATCAAGCTGCCGGCGCTCAGAGGGAGCAAAATTGGCCCTGCTCCCTCCGGGTGGGTAGATGGCACTCTCTTCCCACATCACTCCTAGTGTGATGTCCACAGCACAGGGCGTCTGTGAGCTGATGTACAGGAACCGTGTCGCTGCATTTTCCTCCAAACGTGCTGTGATGCTGCTCGGCAATGCTGCATCACATGTATCGGAGGAAGCATGTGTTAGTCTTCACCCTCCTGGTGTGTTGGGGCATTACTAGTGATAGGGGGAGTTCTAATGAGTGGGTTAGGTAATTGGCCTTGATGTGGGTGGGGTGGGTTGGCTGTGGGATGAGTGTGGGTTGGGTAGGTTGGATGTGGGCGGGGTGGGTTGGATGTGGGTGGGATGGGAATGGGTGTGGGTGGGATGGGATGGTTGTGGGTGGGGTGGATGGGTGTGGTCGGGGTGGGATGGGTATTGGATGAGTGTGGGTGGGGTGGGATGTGTGTGGTCGGGGTGGGATGGGTGTGGTCGGGTTGGGATGGGTGTGGATGTGACTTAAAAGTGATACAAAAACATTGTCTGTTGTTACATCTGTTATCTACAAACTTTTCAATAAAAGACTTGATTATTTTAATTGACACCACTAATATAAATATAATTGTGCATTTTACATTTCTTACATTCGTTCTTGTATTTACATTTCATTTATATCCTCTATAAAAACTTGTGCCTTAAGAAGAAAAAGTGAATTTAAAAAAGTTAATCACAGAATACTGTTGTGATTAATCTGATTAACTTTTTTAATCTATTGACACCACTACTACTCACCTATGCTGTGACACAAAAGACTTGTTATGTTAATATTAACCCATCAGCATCCTTATAAATCACAGAGCAGGATCTGAGCCTCTGTTCTACAGAAGCACAAAGACGGAAAATAACTAAACACAGTGTATATACGAGCGGAACTCAGACTCAGACTCAGACTGAGGGAAATAAATATATAAAGCAGAGCAGTAAGAGGGGGATGAACCGCGGGCAGAAAGCGAAAGCTCTTTGGGGTCCATTTGGAGCTGCTTGAACTACTTGTTTAATTATATGTAAAGGTCAGTGGAGGAGAGAGGGATGAAATGCCAGGAAGAGGGTCATTGGTTAAGGCTCTGTTTTCTGCTTAATGGCATATTCTACCTTTAGAATGCGCTCAGCCTCCATCCATCACACACAGACCCGTCCTACAGTATTAAAGCTCTCGCTAACACACACTGACAGTGCTTTAAGATAAAACAGGGCCGCCAGTGGAGAATACCTGTGTAACCTGTGTAATCTCTTACTGTACTTAGCTTTAATTTAACTATTATTTAAACTTAATAATAATTAAATAAAACATGGTTTACCTGCAGTACCAGTGAAAAGTTTAGATAGACCTTAAATTTTGTGTTTTTTTCTTTATTTTATAATAAAAGAGATCTAAACTATGAAGAAAAAAATATGTATAATATGATGTTATTTAGTAAATGTTTCAAAATAGTATTTAGCATATTTTGCTTAGATGACAGTTTTGCATGAGCCATGAGGTGTTATCTTGAGTGAAGTTGGTTAGTTGGAACACTGGTCAACATGCTCATGGCAAGGCGAGGTGAATTATGGAAGTAGGTGGCAGTAAGGTCTGATAGCGTGTGCCAGATGGAATTAATTTCTGACATTTTTTGTTGTGCTTTTAACGTTCCTCCATCCATAATGTTACATTTGTACTTAAAATTCACCATCATCCAAATCGCCATCATTACCACCCACAGTGGACAGTGCAGTGCAGTGGGTGGTAATGATGGTGATTTTGATGATGGTGAATTTTAAGTGTGAACAGACTAGCGACTCAGACTTCAGCAGAAATCCAGAAAACTCGTCCATATTCAATGCTCGAGACCCCGCCCACATATCCCACAGCTCAGTGCAGTGTTCTTTAGTGTCATTTCATGTGAGATGGCAATAGTCATGGGACACAATACTACGCCCTGCATATTTGATTGGTTTACTATAAGTGTTTTAAATAGTGTAAATAGCTTTTTTTTTCATTTATATCAAATTTTCTGCCATTTTCTCCCAATTTATCTGGCTAATTGTCCCTCCCATTCAACCGATACTCAGCCGTATATTCCTCATCACTGGCCAATTAGCATCACAGCACACTCGGAGGAAAGCGCAGCGACTCGGTTCTGATACATCAGCTCACAGATGCAGCCTTGTGCTGATCGACACCAGCCTAGAAGTGATGAGCCATCTACTGTACCCACCCAGAGAGAGCAAAGCAGATTGTGCTCTCTCAGGGCTACGGCAGCTGATGGCAAGCTGCATGACCGGGATTCAAACCAGAGATATCTCGATCATAGTGGCGGCACTTTAAACCGCTGAACCACTCGTAAGAGCGTAAATTTTGCATGTGGACTGCTAATTAGATGAACTTTGCTGTTTTTTGTTTTTTTTTTACTGCAAAAAATGGTCTTCAGGTTAAAGCCAAAACACCTTAAACCCCCATCCTTCTGACGGGTGACCTCCGACCAGCACATCGACCCCAGACCCTTTAGCTTCTTACTTTAGCACTTAGCAGTGCATTAGCACTACCAGCATATTACAGCACATTACTGGATGTTCTTACACTTACAAGGCATTGAAGGGCAGTGTATTGTTTGGAAAGTTTTTATCTGAATTTTATCCAACTTGTATCACAGCTGGCAGGCGCTGGGGCATCACACAGCGGGCGTTTTATCGCTAATCGCTGGGAGAGAAAAAAAACATTACGGGTTAAAGAATTCGGGCAGGGTCAAGTTCCTGGTATCAAAAGAAAAATGAGTGTAAGTCATGGCAACTGAAGTAAGTGCATGTGCGCGTGCGTGAGTGAGTGTATGCGCGAGTGTGTGGGATGGCTTGAGAATGAACAGATAGATCCTAAGCAGATCCCACTCCCCTCTATGTAATTGCTGAGATAAGGGGAGCTCATCCTGCCTCTCCGGGAGACAGCGGGCGACTCGGTGATTTACAGCTCTCTAATGCTGCCGACTTCAAAGCCTCGCGGAAAAATCATTAATAGATATATTTAACAATGTGAAACATTACTCATTGCCAACACATGCTCTCTACAACAGCGCTGGAGAGGCTGAGAGTGCCTTAAAAACTGATTTCAAATGCTTTATTAATAGGTAATGAGAACTCGTCCTCTCTCTCACTCTCTCTCTCTGACTCTCTCACTCTCTCATCTTCTCTCTCTTACTCCATCTTTCATTTAAAGAAAAGTAGCTTGGCTCAAATAAAATCTGTAGAACACAGCAATAACAGATAATTACTTCAATATTTAATCTTTAATGTGTTCTTTAATAAATATTATTGATTTGTTGTTTTTTGTTGTAACAGTGATTCATTCACTTCCCTGTGAAAAAGCTATTAGAGGCTAGTGTTGGGTAGTGTACCTCTTGGTGAGAGATTGTTGACTGCTAGACATGCATACTCTTTTTTTGTTTTTACTTTTTTTTATTTGATGGATTTACAAACAAACAGAGCATTCAGGATTTCATCATTGTTGATCGTTGTTGTCTAATAAAAATCACAAAAAAACACAACAAAGAGGAAAACACTGCTTTTAACATAAAATTAAAGTGAAAAGCTCACTTTTTTAACACTTATAAAACATTAATCATTAGCTTTCACCATGAACACAGCCCAAAGCTGTTTCCCCATTGATTCTGTCCTTTGATAAAAAGTTTGCAAAGCAGTACTTTAACAATGCGTCTTATATAACAATGACATTTATTCAAATTTTCTCATATCCAAATTATAGTTTACTGGAAGCCTTGGAAACCCAGGCCAGACAGTGACCTACTCTGAAAGACATTTTGACCAGTTGACAGACTTTAAGACTTAAGTTGCATCATTGGACTGAGAGAAACAGCATGGTCTTTTTGAAGAATTGACCACCATCTATGCTATACAAGAGGTCGTAAAATTGTGCTTCCCCTTGTCCTATAAAAAAGTTCTTAGCGGCTACTTTTGGGTAGTGTACCTCTTGGTGAGAGATTGCTGGCAGTTGACCATGCCTTTATAGCGCCCAGTTCACTTACTTTGAGCGGGGACACATCATAGGATGTCACTTTGACAAAATAGAAAGCATCTTAAGCCCCTGCATTACCGTCTGGTTTGGGAACTGCAACACCTCGGACCGCAAGACCCTACAGCGGACAGTGAGGACAGCTGAGAAGATCATCAGAGTCTTTCTACCCTCCATCATCGAGATCTACACAACACGCTGCATCCGCAAAGCCACCAGCATTGTGGACGACCCCACCCATAGTGATACGAGGGGCACTAACAGCTTAGTGATATGTGCAGAACATCCTGAGGACACATTTACTTCTTCTAGTGGCAAAGCTTCCAACTGTCATTTTTCAGCAGGATAATGCTCACCCACACACAGCAAAGGTTTCCCAGGAATGTCTTCACCAGCTTGCTTCGGCTAACTACGAGTATTAAGCAGGATCTACAGGCCCAGTTGTACCAACATCTCTGGGTAAATGTGCTGCAGGATGCCATACAGAACCTATACACCTCCATACCCAACTGTGTACCATCTTGTATCCAGGCTACAGATGCCCAACACAGGGTATTTGAGTAAAATAGTAAATGTGATCTAATTAGCTTTTAGCTAGTCAGCTTATATAAGTGGCACCACCTGTGCTCCCTTTTATATGAACTCTGACTAGAAATTCAACAACACGGCTGACATTTTTGGCTTGATTTCTATAGAACCAAAAAGAATAGAACCATGGTATTTGTGTTTTTCTACAGCAATTGGATTAAAAGATCTACATTTTCCAGAGAGAAACCGTCAAATTGGTTCAATTTGTCCGGAATTAATCCATGTATTCTTGAATTCTCTCAGCTCCAATTATTGATTGCTTTTCCAGTTCTTTCTTTTTTAACATTTCCTTGCCCCCTGGCCTTCTGGAAATAAAAGAGAAAGAAGAGGAAGGAAAAAAAAGATCAAATTGCACGGACAGCTGTAATCCACACTGTAGCCAATAAATCCATCTGGAGATTGACAGGACATTATTCACTACTGATATTAGTAAGCAAATCACCAAAAAAAAATATCAAGTAGTGGTGGAATTGGCAGGTTCTCGGGGCTCCTCGTGAGGTTGCTCTCTCCGGTGTGAGGAGAGGGAGATTTGGAGATTTTTTAATGAGCTCTCCTCTCAGCGTCTCGGCCGGGTTTGGCTGATTAATGAAAGCATTTGGTGACCTTTTGCCGTTCTTATGGAGTGTTCAACTGTCTGCTCCGGAGCCCGGCCCTCGCTCACCCCTCTCTCTCTCTCTCTCTCTCTCTCCCAGCTCAGAGCTCAGAGCCGGCCGTCAGCACTAATGCATTACTACTAATGAACAATAACTTATCTCACACTCATTTCTTCTCACATTAGTTTCATTTATCATTACAGAAAAAAAAAAAAAAACAGAAAAAAATTTGGATAGAAATGCTCAATAGAAATGTGTGTTTGAAAAACTGCATGTGCAATTGCAGTTCAGCAGTGTTGCAGTGATATACGGGGGTTGGACAATGAAACTGAAACACCTGGTTTTAGACCACAATAATTTATATGCCTTGATTTGGGCAGCCATGGTTTTAGTTTTTTTGGATACAGTACAGTAGATAGATACAGTAGACAGATACAGTAGACAGATATATACACCTACCGGCCACTTTATTAGGCATTATTTTGCTAGTTGCCTCTAGAACTGCCTCAATCCTTCATAGCATATATATTCAACAAGGTACTGGAAACATTCCTCAGAGATTCTGGTCCATATTGATATAATAGCATCATGCAGTTGCTGCAGATTTATCAGCTGCACATCCATGATGCGAATCTCCCGTTCCACCACATCCCAAAGCTGCTCTATTGGATTTAGATCTGGTGCCTGTGGAAGCCATTCCAGTACAGTGAACTCTCTCATTGTCATGTTCAAGAAACCAGAGATGATGCAGGCTTTATGACATGGTGCATTATCCTGCTGGAAGTAGCATCAAAAGATCAGGTACACTGTGGTCATAAAGGGATGGACGTGGTCAGCAACAATACTCAGGTAAGCTGTGGTCACTGTTGACACAATGCTCAGTTGGTACTAATGGGCCCAAAGTGTGCCAGAAAAATATCCCCCACACCATTTCAGCACCACTACCAGCCTGAACCGTTGATACAAGGCAGGATGGATCCATGCTTTCAAGTTGTTGACGCCAAATTCTTTCTTAAAGTTGCAGCAGAAATTGAGACTCATCAGACCAGGTAACGTTTTTTTCAATCTTCTATTGTCCAGTTTTGGTGAGTCGGTGTGAATTGTAGCCTCAGTTTCCTGTTCTTAGCTGCAGGAGTGTCACCCGGTTTGATTTTCTGCTGCTGTAGCTCATCATCCGCCTCAAGGTTTGACGTGTTGTGCTGATGTTCAGAGATGCTCTTCTTCTGCAGACCTCGGTTGTAACGAGTGGTTATTTGAGTTACTGTTGCCTTTCTATCAGCTTGGACCAGTCTGGCTGTTCTCCTCTGACCTCTGATATCAACAAGACATTTGCTTCCATAGAACTGTATCTGCTCACTAGATATTTTCTCTTTTTCAGATCATTCTCTGTAAAACCTAGAGATGGTTGTGCTTGAAAATCCCAGTAGATCAGCAGTTTCTGAAATACTCAGACCAGCCCGTCTGGCACCAACAATTGTTCAAATCACTTAAATCATCTTTCTTCACCATTCTGATGCTTTGATGGTTTGAACTTGCAGCAGATCGTCTTGGCCACGTCTACATGCCTAAATGCATTGAGTTGCTGCCATGTGATTGGCGGATTCGACATTTTAGTTAATGAGCAGTTTAATTAATGAAAGTTGTACCTAATAAGGTGGCCAGTGAGTGTATATTCTTTAATTGTACAAAATTCTGCACAAGCCATTCCCATTTCTACTGCATTTTCAGCTCAAAGATCACAACTTCTATCATTTTCTTTTCAAAATACTTAAAGAACATTTTATGTAACATAGATTGATCTAGTATAAAACCAGCCATTAAAGCTTATTTCATCCAAAAAGTTCCAAAAATACAGTGCTGCTGGTTTGTTCCTCGGCGGACTCTCTGCAGTCGGATTAGCTGTAGAAAGTTATTCGGCTGTCATGTGTTTCTCGTGGTTGCATGATGTCCTAATTTCCTGAGCGGTCTGGTGTGGCAGCGGGGCCAGTGAGGAGGCAGCTGATGGAGTGATCCTGAGCAAATGGAGTGAGTGCCAGCCCTGCTGCTGAGGTCTTCATACTGGGCATCTTAGCCTGGCGCTCGCTGGCACTCGCTCAGGGCACAATGCGCACGTGTATTGGCGCCCTCAGCCTCCTCATCCAGAATGAATTAACCCCTTAAACTTTAGGGCTGGCACCAATCCCATCCACTCTGAGACTGGTGCCAGCCCTAAACTAAACTATACTAAACTACTATAGGACTTATTATAGTAACGACGATCATTAAAAAGAGATGGTGTTCATTTCTCTTCTCTTTAAAATTATAACCCACAAACAAAATGAGTTGGTACCACTTTAAAATAAGACTACCTTTATAAAGGGTTTATAAATGGTTTACAATTAGTTTATTAATGGTTACTAAATAGGTTGTAAATGCCTTACAAATCATTAATAATCAGTTATAACACATACGTAGAAATGCCAACAATATAGATGGATGTGGGTTCACTATTTGACAAACAACAGGTCATTGTTGCCCTTTCTATGTATGTGTTATAACTGAGTATTAATGATTTTAAGGCATTTACAACCTAATTAGTAAACTAATTATACACCATTTATGAACCCTTTATAAAGGTAGTCTTATTTTAAAGTATTAATTAACAAACTAATTATACACCATTTATAAACCCTTTTTAAAGGTAGTCTTATTTTAAAGTGGTACCAATTCTTTTTTTTTGTGGGTAATAATTTTAAAGAGAAGAGAAATAAACACAATTTCTTTTTAATGATCGTCGTTACTATAATAAGACATTTACAACCTAATTAGTTACCATTAATAAACTAATTGTAAACCATTTATAAACCCTTTATAAAGGTAATCTTATTTTAAAGTGGTAGCAAAGATTTTTATTGAAAAAAAAAAAAAACATAAAATAAAATGACTTAAACTGGTCCAGTTTTGGGCTTGTATTTTATGGTGGTGTGCTAGTGTTATGGTAGTCCTTTCAGTGGCATTTTGGAGAGTTTTCCTAGTGTGTGTATATGTGTGTGTGTGTGTTTGTGTGTGTGTGTATTTGATGGTCTCTCTATAGGAGTCTGTGTGCTGCTTTCAGGGCCCGGGCGACTGGTCCAGCACTTAAGAGAAGGAGAAGAAGGCGGCCGAGCCGTGGAGTGTTGTCGCTAGCCGCCGCGGCTTAATGGATTATTATTGTTACTGCGTTCCCTTGTTTCCTGTTTTTTTTTTTTTTTTTTTATCGATGCCCCCCTGAGGCCCCGAGGCGGCACAGAGAAAGAAAGTTCCGGAGAGCAGATCTCTAGAGGGGATTGGTGGGAGTATCTACTGCTCATGTAGGTCTGTACAGTTGCATAGGTTGTACAACAGAAGTTGTCACAAAGCAGCTTTACAGAGACAAACAGGTCCACACCTCTTATTAGCAGCACCACAAAGATGCCAATTATTGTGGGACACAGTGGCAAGGAAAAACTCCCTTACATTAAGAGTAAAAAACCTTAGGAGGAACCAAGACTCAGTCAGAGGAACCCATCCTACTCGGGTCGACCCAATCAGCACAATAAAATAACAGAACAAAAAAAAAAAAACAGTACAGACAGATGATGTGGAGCTACAGCTTATGTAACCGGTATTAATTTATGTTTTAATATTAAAATGTGTTGAGCACATAATGAAGAGCTATGGCTAATACAGAAACAGATTCTGAGTGTGTTAACATTGATGAGTGCAGGGTTGTAGAGCAGGGGTGCAACACAGCGGGCAGTGGAGAGCCAGGCTGGGAACATCTCTGTACATGTAGAAGAGATAGATAGAGAAAACAGAAAGGAAAGAAAGAGAAAAAAGCAGGAGGTAGAAAGTTTGTGTAGAAGAACAGGGCTAATTCCAGAAAGCTTGATCTTTGGCTATAAAGTGCATTTCTGTGCTTAAACATTAGTTTGCAGTGACTTTGTGTCTGCAAGAAAGAGTGTGTTGTGTGTGTGTGTGTGTGTGTGTGTGTGTGTGTATATATGCAGACATCCCACCTCTCCAGCAATTACAGTGTTGTTCTTGCATACTAGTAGTGCAAATTGCTTATGCACTTGATCTGTTCTTGTGGTTCTCTAATGCAAGATTTTCATTGGTTTACAAACAAATTGCTCTTGGTGATCAAGTGGCTGCAAGGTAAGTGCTGAGGTAAGTTCACAGGGTTCATTCTTTCACTGCATACTATCTGCTAGCTGTTGCTGTCCTTTAAGCCCAACACACAGATTTTTTTATGGGTGGTTTGCTTGTGGTGAGAACTGTGATCTGGTCTCGATCTGACCCAGCTATCAAATATACTTCTAATTGAGATAACCTTTTGATAAGGTACAGTTTAATCTAATACTGTATATAAACCAGATAATGTACTGCTATGAACAAACGCTGTCTATGCTGCTCCATGCTGTTTACATGCGTAGTCTGTGCTGCATTCACGCGACTCCCATTAAAAACACTGTGTTTGAAAGCACAGCGGCAAATTTACAGCTCCAAGCTCCGTGTTAAAGCAGATTGAAACTAATGTAAATATAATTGCATTTTACATTTCTTACATTTATTGTTTATCAACATTTTAAAATCCTCTAGAAAGATTTATGTATTTGGTAAAAGTGTGATTAATCGCAGTTATTCACAGAATATTTTTGTGATTAATCTGATCATTTTTTTTACCGAATGACCTATATATATAGGTCAGCAGATCGACGTGTTGGGTTTTGTTTTGCAGCAAACCTCAACAGTATGGATTCTCTAATCGTACTTTATCAAACAAAACAAATACTTCTGATTTCATGTTTAGAGAAAAGCATAAGTTTATTCGGTTCGATTTCTCTTGGCCGGCCATTCGCGTCGAACTGCTTGCCAAATGTTAAACAGGAATATATATATATATATATATATATATATATATATATGAATATATATAAATATATATTGTGTGGGACATCTGCTTTTTACTGAGATTCAGTCCTCTTAACTATTTTTCTAGTAAACGTAAATGTATATATATGTATATATATATATATATATATATATATATATATATATATATATGTATATATATATATATACATATATATATATATATATATATATATATATGATTGTGGTTGAAGTTGCTTTGGTGAGGAGTGGCTTGGTGCTACCAACCTGTAATTTATTTATTTTTTTTGCAGGGATTTTTTGGAATATATTGTGTTTTTGTGTGTGTGTGTATATAGTGTGCGTGTGTGTGTGTATGTGCTCGGCTTCTGTAAGTCGCTCTGAGAGCATTGCCTCACGCTAAAGATAGCATACGTGTAATTATCTGTAATGTTAATTTTACAACGATTGCGAGTGGCGGCGGCAGCGGCGTACTAATGGAATGTGATGCGCGATGGCAGAGCGAGTTATTTTCAGATGACACCATTAACCTTTTGTTTAAATGCTTTTGCACTTAGAAAGATAAAACCTGAGGCCTGAGTGCGCGCTGTGTGGATGCGGACGCGGACGTGTCTGTGGATCTAGCCAGGTGAAGTCGGAGTAAATGGGAGTAGAGTTACTAATGGGCGGTGAGTGTTCCTCTTTTTGTTTCGGGGGAGGAGGAGGGGGGGCAGAAGAAGTATCCCGTAAACGCCTCCTTTCCAGAAGTCCATTGTGAGTCCCTGGGGGGAGGAGAAGAGGCGGAGGTGGAGGCGGAGGGCCGAGAGAGGATGGAGGGAGCGAGGGATGGGTGGTGCTCTCAATCTCATCACATTACAACTGCATTTACACGGCGAGCAAGGACGGCCGCTGCGCGAAAAGTGAGCCCCCCGGCCGTCAGGAGCGCACCCTTTTAGCTGGAAGGAGCCGTGCCTTTTTCTGCTACTGCTCGCAACTGCGTTAGCGCTGCGCCCGTAATGGCCGGGATTGGGTTACCCTTCTACTTTAGGGCAAACAAGACTGCCTTTAATTGCCTTACCAATATTTGCATGTCCCTCTTCATGTTATCGAACACCGCGCTGGGTAACCGAGCACCTCCGACCCGGGCGCTATTTCCAGGTGTTTGCACATGCCTTGGAAAGGCTGTTGAAACAATAGCTAACCAGATTTCACACCCAAGCACAGGCTAACGGCCTTATCCAACGCTCTGAGCCGGGCTGATGCCCCTCCTCTAGATCACTCTAAACATCCCAATGATATGGGCTCGCTCCTGAGTAACTGCTAGACCTAATTTCCTATTATAAACCATCGCAATTACTTACTTAGATCACAGGAATCAAATTACTGGATTCTTATTAGTTTCCTGTATTCAGTAGGCTTCAAAAGGGGGAGGAAGAGGAGGAGGAGGAGGAGGTCTTTTCTTTTAACACCCGCCCCCTCTGCAGACATTACTCAAACTCTTCAAAGTCTTCAAATCTAGACTGAAAACTCAATTGTTATCCCCTTAACCCTGTATGCAAACCCAAACTTCCAATAATTAGTAATTCCAAAAAAAATTATACTGTAGTAACTATTATCAGATTTATAGGCCCCAAAATTGAACCATGTGGGACTCCACAGGATATGCACATTTGTTTCTGCATTAGGATTAATAACTGAACAATAAATTAATATGGGTAGGGTTTTAAAGGGTTTTAAAGTTTAGATTTTTTTTAAATTAGTGTTTCCCTTAATTAAGTACCTAAATATTACAGGGCTTCATGGACCTAAAGACTTCTTTAGCCTGTGATGCTGGTGCAGTGTGAAAGGATTCCAGTTTTTTAGGGTGCCTTTGTGTCTATGTTACCTTCTGGTTTTCTCCTCTTTCAAGTTAGACTGTTATAATCACATTTGCTGGAATCGTTAGACACACTCTGATACTCTTTTCACATTCTTTGTTCCCCAGAACTAATGCCCACTCTTTTCCTTTAATTCACCATATTCTTGGATTGACATCAGTCATACAAAGTTTTATAGAAGTAAAAATTATTAGATTTGAACTAAACTAGAGTACCAGTCAAACATGTTTACACTTCCTCATGTTTTTTATTTGTTTATTGTAAATGAATACTGAAGTAATTCAAACTAGAAAGGAAAAAAAAGGACTCATATAGTAACTTAAAAGTGTTAAATAAACCTAAATACATCTAGGTGCTCTTATCTGGGGTGCTGTTAACTTGTGGTTTTTGAAGCTGGTAACTTTGATGAACTCATCCTATAACTCTTGGTCTTCCTTTCCTGGGGTGGTCCTGATTAGAGCCAGTTACATCATTCATTTCATCATGTTTTGGATTGACTGACCTTTATTTCTTAAAGTATTTTTTTTTCTTTACTTAGTTGAGTAGTAGCCATAATACCATAATATGCACTTTTTTAGAACATTGCCCAAATAAGGGCTGTTCACTGTATACCTGTAACTCTTCACTACTTTACAACTGATGCTCTCAAACACATTAATAGGAGCAAGAAATTCAAGTAATCAACTCTTGAGGAGTTCAGCACAGCTGTTAACTGAACGCCTGAGTTTCAAAGCTGTCAAAAGTATACAAGATATGCTACCTCGAAGTTTTTTTAATATTAATCTACAATGCAGAACATTTCCAATAATTAAAACAACAGAAAATTTAAGGTGTATTCTAACTTTTCAATGGTACCATTTGCAGTGTATTTTATGTATGTGCTGTATTTCGTTTATACAACGTAAAATATCTATTATAGTTACAGCAAAGGGCACAACCTTGATTAGGCCCGACCTCAGCACTGCCTAGACAACAGAGCCGCGTGGGGGGGCTGTGTTCCAACATCATCAGAGGAGGTAAAAGAGAAGACAATGTTCAGAGGCCTTTAATTATTGAACCCGGCGGTTAATTATTAATGCGTATAATATGAGTATGGGGCTAAAGTGGGGGAGATAATATTTTCCAGAGAGTGTGTTTTAAAAGCACATACCATAGCACTGCAGCCAGCTGGCTGTGGCAGTATTAATGACTGTGTGCGTTTAGCTGCGCGGGGCTGCGCAGGGCTGCGCGGGGCTGGGCGTAATGGTAAATGCATGTAGCGTTCGCAGAGAGCCCGGCCCAGGGACAGTGACTGGGGAAAAGAGAGGCATTTTAGAGCAATATGGGCCGTCTTTACACGGCTCCTTTTAAGTACTCTGATGCTCTTTGAGTAATGAGAGACTTGGACTCCAGCCGTCACGACTAACAGTCTTTCGTAGTTTCACTTTTCTACCCCCCACCCCACCCACACACACTTTTACCCCACCCCCACCCCACCCACTCCCTGCATTCCCTCTTTAGGCCCATTCCTGCTCTCAGCACATATCTTCAAAGTACCCTGGAGGTGCTCCTTTCAGCACCTGGCATGGGCTGGGTCTTTATTAGCCTGGTGTAAGTGTATCCAGTTTAACTGCAAACAAAGTCAATAGGCCCTATTTTAGTGATCTTTAATAGTGCACCGGTCAATTGTGGATCACACAGCTGGATTTAGAGCGTATCGGTGTGTCTTTGGTATCAATACGCCACAAAAAAATACACCTTTCTAGTGTTTCGAAATGCTCAAAAGGCATGTACTTACATGTAATTCACTTGATTCATTATAGGTGTGTTTTTGGCGTAAAGTAAAATAAACCAATCTTTAACTGTAACTTGTCATTCCCTTTAAGAGGCAGGTGCTCTCTGACGTTGGTGCGTTCATATCTTAACAGGGCAGTGCTGGGAACATCAATGTTATTTTATTCTTTGTTCTTTTTACCTGAAACAAAGAGGCTATATACATAGACATGGACAAGGGACACCTGGGGAAGTAAACAAGGGGGCTGGGTTACAAATGTGACACAGACTGGAACACTAATGACAAGGCGGGGCTAGGCTGGAGAGAAAAGAGAGGTGTGACACAGTGGCTTAAGGCTCTTTTACATTGCAGGTGGTGTGCTGCGCTGCATTACGTTCTGCTGGATGCTGGACAGTTTTGGTTGCGTTGTGCTACTGGTGATGCTGTGAAGTGTCACCTGCTGATTATATATATTATATATTTTCTGTTTTGGAGTCAACTACTCACTTTTGTAGACCTTTATCTGTCTCTCAACTTCAAAATAAATATCTGATTGTGGTTTTCCTCCTGTTATCTTTATATGAGTGTGAGTTTATGTAAGTGATGTACTGCTCAGGGGATTAACTTAACGTTAATATCAGTCGCTCGTCCGTGTTTTTTGTTGGTTGGACTCAAGTCACTAGTTTTCTGATGCGGTACCACTTGCCACAAGGTCAAAGTTGGTCAGTGCATAGAAGTGCGGCTACCGACTGCAGTGTAAAAGCACGTTTACTGTTTAGCACTTTTGCCTCCCAGCACTGGGGTCATGTGTCCAAGTGGGTGTGGTCTTCATGTTCTCCCCGTGTCCAAGTGGATTTTCACCAGGGACTCTGGCTTCTGATTTCACAGTCCAAAAATATAGAGATCAGGTGATTTCATCACTCTAAATTGCCCTCTGGGTGGGCGGTAGTTTCTGGTTGAGAGTATGCTGTGCACAACTGGCTGTAACTTTTAACCGGTGTTAATTAGTTGAATGCTGAATGCAAATGATTTTGTGTAGAATGTAATTCCAATCATCCTTGGGTGACTAGAAAGTCAAAAAGGCGCTGTAAATAAGAGAAACAAGTCAGAGCAATGTGCTACAGAGCACATGGTAAGGAAAAAAAATAGACTAAGGAAGTCAAGCATGAACACAAGACAGGAACAGACAGGACCAAGAAAGAAAAAAAAAACAAGACTGACAACGCATGACATACAGGTGTAATATATATTATAAATGCCTATAGGGCTTATTTTTTTAATAAATATAAATTATCAAATATAAATATAAAATATTTATTAAAGGCACAAATTGTGGTGTGCGAGGAAGAATCCTCACAAGGCAGCATAGTTCTTTTTATTAAAGGCTAACTGTACTTTTACAGCACTGAAAAGCATTAGGTGTGTGAAATCCAAGAAAACTCGACAGATTGAACATTCTCAGAGAGTTAACTGTAGCATTTAGAAAACGTTCAACAAAACAATAACTGTTAGCTAGGATGGTGCCCAAACAGCTTGGTGATATTGTACTTTCTTGCTGGTCAACAATCATAGTGATGCAGGTCTACTAGCTTGGCCATGTTGGTTTACTAGCTGTGTGTGTGCATTTGCACATACGTATTACGTATTGCACATGAATGTATTGATAAAAAAAGGATTTCCACAAACATATGGACAAATAGTGTATCTTTAAAGCACGATTGTGGTATCCCTTTTCATCACCTGCCACACGTATGAGCTGTATTTCTCTCTATTAGCTTTATTAGTGTAAAGCAGTTCAGCCGTGAACAGACTGAATCAGCAGCTTTGAGCTGAATCTGATTGTGTTTAAAGTGAGAGAATAAAGAGTAAAGCTCTGGTCTGGACTCGCGGCCGCTGTCACGTCCGTCCAGAGCGAGACATGCTTTCCAGCGTACGCATAAAGGCTTTTAAGTGCATCTCTGAAATGGCCTGAAACGTGCCACATTCCTGCCTGATGAACACACTGATAGTGATGAAATGTTGACCTACATAATGACAGAGCTAAGTGCTCTCGGAGTTTACATCCACTCGCTCACACGTTTGCACAGCACAGCTCTCACCTCCTGAATAAACAGCCAGCGAGTAAAAGGACAAAGCGTGGAGGAAAGTAAAGACACGTGCACAGGCCTCTGAAACCTGCTACGGAAAAGAAATGCCCCTCAGTACAAATGCTGCCGGTTTAGAAATAAAATCAGAAAAAAAAAATGAAAAAAAAAATGAATACACCAATAAGGTCAATCCACCAAGTTTTTGCAGATTTTGGAAAAATCTGAATATTGTCAAAGTCTTGAAAACATGAAAATCTTTTTTTAGGGCGTTTTCACACCTGTAGTTTGTTTCTCTTGTCTGAATCAGTTGATGAGTTTATATACTTGGAGCATTTTCTATACTACGCTATAATCCCATTACTCATACTCATCCTCATACTCTCTATACTATCATATTCTCTTTATTTTTGCCTATACTACCCAATACTTCCCCATACTACTATATACTCTCATATCACTACCCTATACAACCCTATATTCTCCTATACGGTATTCCCTACACTATACCCTATATACCCTATACTATCCTGTATTCACTTATACTCCCTATACTAACCTATTTTACCCTCTACTACCCTATATTTCCCTATACCTAACTATATAACCCTATACTATGCTAAACTACCCTATATGACCCGATACTGCAGTATTACTACAATATATAAACCCTATACTCCCTAGATCAGGGGCCAGCAGGCATGAAACATCAGGCCCAAGAGGTTGTTTGAAATATAATGAACGATAATTAAATGAATAAATAAAATTCTTCTCTGGTGAGCTTATGTTTACATCCCTCACCTGTCTCTCTGTTGCACTTGGTTTTCGCCTGTTTTCATTTTTCTGCCTCTTCTTGGGCTCCTTATCTCCTTATAAGGGTGATTTTTCCCGGCCGTGTCCCAATTCACGTTGATCCAGTGTGAGGAGATGCTTTGAGATCAACTGTTCTGCAATTGGGTTCAACAACCCTCTGGGCTGGAGAGCTACTAGTCTATAGCACTCCATCCTATTACACTATTACACTATTTTCCAAAACATTTTATTTTTTTTTTTTGTGGCCCACCACTTTAATGCTTGGAAAATATCTGACCCACGGCCAAACTTAATTGCCCACCCCTGCCCTATACTATCCTATACTACCCTATACTGCCCTATAGTCTGTGTACTATTAAATACTTTCTTTCTACTGTTCTAACACTATCCTATAATACTCTGCACTGTGGTATATAACCCTCTATTGCCCTGTATTACCCGTTACTACCGTATACTTCAGCTTATAATATAATGATATTATCAGATTCACAAGTGGCTGGAAACATCTGTTCCTTTGAATAATCCATTCATAGCACACAGCAATTCAAAGATTCGTAAAGATATTCTGAAATTCTGAATGCAAAGGTTTTTTTTTTAATGCTTTAGCGCTTCTCTTTTATAACTGTCTAGTGTGTTTGCACTCCCATATATTTCCCATATATATCAGGATGGCATAGAAATTTCAACCCTCATTAAAGGGACAGTCTGTAAGCTTTAGGTGAGAATGTTCAACAGGATGTGCACATTATCTGGTCAGCTCTCTTCATTTCTAATTTTGAGTTTCTTTGGTTTAGTGATGCATAAATAAACAGATAAAGACTAAGTTTCCTTTCAATTTAAAAGAAAAAAATACGAAGTGCTGAAGCTTTAATATTACAACATTATAAATACTGCAAAGAGTTTCTCTCTGATCTGTAGTCTACATTATCTGAAGTTGCTTCACACAATTTTAGTAGATAGAAGCCAAATCTGGGCAAAATTTAACAATGTTAAAGTTATAAATAACTTAACGTTTGGAAGGAAAAATGGGGGGTGGGGGGTGTTTGGTCTAGCAGTTGCTCTCTTCTTAATCCACAGCCCTTTTATATTTTTTTTCTGGTCCATATGACTGAAAGCAGGCTGTAGCCTGTACAAATATCACACAGCAACAGGCCTCAACACGTCATGGCATTCTCACAGCTGCTCCTAGGAGACTCTCTCTCTCTCTCTCTCTCTCTCTGTCTCTCGCAACAGCCATAATGCAACTTACTCAAATGGGTCAAATGCTTTGAGACTGAACCCTCACAAATCTAGAGTTATTACCACCAGTCTGCTAAACTATTTCAGTAAAAGCATTTAAAATTCCAACTTATAACAGCAATACTGAGACAGATATTGATATCCACAGCTGCCCAAAGGAAAAAGGAGAGGAGAAAATGGATTTAAAAAGCTTTTAAGGGTGTAAGAGACCAGGAATTGTGCTCAGGTGACACAACAGTAGAAAATAACATTTGTTTTATCAATACAATAAACTCCTAAACAAGACAATATCATAGATGTCCTGATTAATATTGATCCTGATTGTTCCCAGTTGATGCATCTTTTAATGAATTGCATATGGATCCAATTCAGATCCTTGGTTATTTGTTATTTGGACTCTAAACACACAGTCCAAATATATTAAAGCAGCAGTACATAATAAAAAAAAATCCCTTGTGATGTGAAGACTTTTAGAAACAAGACGATTCTCTTAGATTTTATCAGTGATTTAAAAAAAAAAAAATAATAATAATAAACAGTAATTTGACCTTCAGTTTTGAGTATTTCCTTTTTTATGTTTAATTTATTTCTATTTATTTATTTTCTCCCAATAATTTAGTACATCCCTATCAGTGATGATGTCACAGCATCAGAGGGGTGAAGACTAGCACACGCCTCCTCCGATACACATGTGAAGTCAGCCACCGCCTCTTTTTGAACTGCTGCTGATGCATCATTGCAGAGTAGCATCAGAGCGCGCTCGGAGGAAAGCGCAGCGACTCGGTTCTGATACATCAGCTCACAGACTCCTTGTGCTGATCGACATCACTCTAGGAGTGATGAGGGGAGAGAGAGTGCCATCTACCCACCCAGAGAGAGAGCAAAGCCGATTGTGCTCTCTTAGGACTCCGGCAGCTGATGGCAAGCTGCATGACTGGGATTCAAACAAGCAAACTTCCGATCATAGCCCACTCTGTACCTTTAGTTTAGAGTATTTTTATCCTTTCTCAGAAGCTACTTTCAGGTAGTGTACCTCTTGGTGAGAGATCACTGACTGTTAGCTATGCCTCTGTGACATAATGGAAGACTTTTTGAAAAGTTTACAGACTTTGAAAAGGAATGCATCACTGGACTAAGAGAAGCAGGGTGGATGTTTCGATGAATTGTCTCCAATTAGCATTTTCAGCACGATAATGCTCACCCAAACACAGCTAAGGTTTCCAATGAATGTTTTCACCAGATAAAAACACTCATTTGTTCTGCCTGGTCTCCAGATTTATCACCAATCCAGCATTTATGGGACTAGCTGGGAGGCAGCTTCAGCTTCAACCTATGAGTGCAGAGCTACAGGATCTACAGGCCCAGCTGTAGCAACATCTGTGGGTAAATGTGCTGCAGGATGCCATACAGAACCTTTACACCTCCATACCCAACCATCTAAATCTCATCATGTATTCAGGATAGAAGTGGCAACAGGGTACTAGAGCCTCCTTCAGTTACAGTACAGTTTTTCCCAATAATTTCAATCTTACACTTGAGATAATTATCGTATTAATATTGTAATCACTCTAATATATCATCATTACCATTCACGCATTTAAAGATTCATTACATTCCAACAATTCCTTTATGGGTGCACTATGAGTTTTGGTCAACCGACAGTGGTTATTTAAAGTATTTACTGAATAATACATGCATTACACTTCTATACCTTCAGTCTCACCAAGTATAGTGGCCACACACTGATCTCATACCATACCCCCATCCATCCATCCATCCATCCATCCATCCATCCATATGCTTAGTGAATATTACAGCATTGAACAGAATGGAAGATGCCATTTGCCATTTGTTTGGCCTCCATTATTGTGGTTTAACTCCATTAGCTCTACCTCTTTTGTGCCACATCAAAGCTAGTCCAGAAATATGGATTATAAGTGCATGAGTGACATTTTAAAATGCCTCATTTAGTCTCTAGGCTGCATTTGAGTCTGGCTGTTAGAGAAGAGAACATTAGCGATGTGGGACGAACTCTACAGAACAGAGAGCGAGAAGAGAACGGCCTTCTCCAGAGAGAATTTCACTACAGTATTCTGAGATTACGCTTTTGTGTCTTCAAGGTTGAAACCAGTGACTGTTCATAGCCATGGGTGATGATGGTGCAACATCTCTTAAAAGTGAAGGCCATACGAGTCTAGCACTTCAGATCTCTAGTTGCAGTATGATGTGTAGCCCCGCCCATCCCAATTTGTTTCAGTGACAAAAACACCAAAAAAGCCCCACCCATTTTTTAAAAGATATTTTTTCTCCTTTAACCCTTTGAACCCTAGGCTGTTTTGGTGTGTTTCTCCGTTTTTTGTCAGTTTCCTCTTTCTGGTCTTATAACACAGTAATTATATCAGACAGACACATGCCCTGAGCTCTTTTACTCCAGAAGACATACGGCCGTTCAAAAATATAGGAACAGAATTGTTATATTTTCCTGGAACTGATCATGTTTTGGTCTAAATTTTTCCAATTTGTTTTTGCTTATTTTGTGTAAATGTATAGACTTTAAATATATTCACACCTAAGATATATTTTCAAAAATGGTTAGACTACAGTGTTTAGGAGTTAAAGAAAGCATAAGAATATTGATGATAGTTCATTACATGGATGGTACCACTTTAAAATAAGACTACCTTTATAAAGCATTTATAAATGATTTACAATTACTTTATTAATTGTTACTAATTAGGTTGTAAATGCCTTAAAAATCATTAATAATCAAAATAAATAATTAAATATCATTAATAACACATACGTAGAAATGGCAACAATGACCTGTTCTTTGCCAAATAATGAATGTGTTATAACTGATTATTAATTATTTTTAAGGCATTTACAACCTAATTACTAACAATTAATAAACGTATTGTAAACCATTTATAAACCCTTTATGAAGGTAGTCTTATTTTAAAGTGGAACCACATGGATTATTATTTATTACTTTGACAAAATACATGGAGAAACAGCATCAGGCGAATTTTATTATTATTTTATTTTCTTATAATCACACCTCTAGGATATATGTAGATACTAAAGACCTGACACTCAGAGCAGCCTATGCCTTTCAGTATTTTAATCAGGACACACAAAGAAAACTACATACATAAATGTGAATTTTTTAGTCTAAATAAATAAAAATGTTTAGTGCAAAATAACTACTTAGTAAAATGTGCAAGTAAAATAAAATCCATAATAAGTAGTGCGCACACCATACCTAGCTTTAGTTTGAGTAAAGCAGGTAGTTTCACACTTTTTCTGTGGACACTTTTGAGTCTGATATTTACTGATATTATTTGATTTGAAACATCATATAAATATGTTTGAAGCACTAAAGGTAAATAATATTGGTTGGGGAAGGAGATCTCACTTTTTTAGATGTTTTTCTAAATGGGTTTCTTGTAGATTTAGCTTTACCGCACTGGGATGTGATCACTATTTTTAGAAAGAGTAAGTTCCGCCCTTTCTAACCATATATGGATTATGTTTGTGTGTGAAAGGATTTCTGAGTAATTAAGCTGAGAACACAAGATGCGATTTTGGATGGAACATGCGTTTGTAGGGTCCTAAGGGTTAAACTGTTTTTCTATCTCCAGTGTACAGCAATCCTCACATTTAGATTTCCCTTATTTCCCCAAGAAATCAGTTTTAAACCTTATTCTACAATATCGTAGGAACACTTAGGAATAAAATGATTGCCCACTCATTGTCATTCAAAACTCTGTGTCCCCACATTAATAGTTTTACAGAAGAAGATGAGAAGCTTCATCATTTTCAATCAGAATAATTTTCAATGGAAGTCACTGTACCATATTTTTCACACCATATGGCGCACTAGTAAAGAACAGGGGTGTCGCCATGTTCTCCTTCTAATTTAGCAGGTCTCGCCGCTGGGTGGTGGGGGTGGTTAACTAAGTAAAGTAAAACTAAGCTAAGTTAAGTAAACAAAACTGTAATTCTTAAAGTCAAACGAGTGCTGTATGTAATCTACACATTTCTCTCTTGAGAACTGTTTGTTTGAGAAAGTAAGCTTAGATTTCCAGATTTCCACTAAGGCTAGGTGCAGCAGCATTAGCATTTTGGGGATAACCACCAGCAAATTTAGTGCTTAAAGCTTTACTGGAGAAAAGAAATCCTTAATTTCCAGTGAAAGTCAATGTAAAAAGATGGTACCACTTTAAGATAAGATAAGGGTTTATAAATGGCTTACAATTAGTTTATTAATGGTTACTAATTAGGTTGTAAATGCCTTAAAAATCATTAATAATCAGTTATAACACATACGTAGAAAGGGAAACAATGACAATGGCCATCTATATTGTTAAACTTCAGACCTTGTCAGATATTCAAGTTACTTTGTATCAGTTTAACCATTTAACTCAAATGTTTAATCATTACACCACTAACTGATTATTAATGATTTTTAAAGCATTTACAACCTAATGAGTAACGATTAATAAACTCATTGTAAACCAGTTATAAACCCTTTATAAAGGTAGTCTTATTTTAAAGTGATACCAAAAAGATTTATATTGTTTAAACTAGACCAAGATCAGCGTCTCAGACTGTCTTCCTTGAGCAGCTTACAGCACAGCTCCTTGGTCCTTTAGCTTAGGCTGTGCTGTAAGCTGTTCAATGAAGGCAGTCTGAGACACTGATCTCGGTCTGGGAGAAGGGGGCAGGTCTGCAAAATGGGTGGGCAAGTTTGATTTCGCCTTTGGTCTGTGCTCGAAAGAGTTTAGATGCAAATTTGACCATGTTTTTGGCTTCATTTTCATGTTTTCTACAGTTGGTAGATTGTGTTGAGTCAAACACAATCCATTGGCTGGTCATTTTACAGAGAAATCTGAAATAAATTAGCTTTTTTTTTGTTAGCGTCAGAATAATGCCAACCACACATGTGCTTCTGTTTAACTCCAACAGTGTCGGTTTTACAGACATAGCATCCAACATGATTTTCCACACTTGAACAGAAAGAAGATTTCCACTCTCCTCAGATAAATTTAGCCTTTAGCTTTCATCCAAACATATTTTAACACAGAACAAGCTGAAATATCATCATCATCATCATCAGAACCCTAACCATAACCATACCCACAGCTGCTGGCGTGACGTAAGCTGTTTTTAATATGAGCTCCAGCTGTCTGATGGCAGAATCACCTGTTGCTCATAAAGTATTTTGGAGATCATCATCGCTCTATCCATTACCAGCCGTCCATGCGTCCGTCCGTCTGTCCGAACCAGCGCTAAAAATAGCTCAGTACAGCGGACACTTTTAACTAGGAGCTTAAATGGACCTCTGTACTGATCAGAGGACAACTGCACGGGTTCAATCAGACCACTCACTCCTGTCTGAAGTATAGCAGACCCAACACACACACACACACACACACACACACACACACGCATAGAGGCTTTTGTAGTTTAAAAAATAAGTGTGTGAACATGTGAGGTCATATAAAAATGTGGTGTCCCCACATTAACAGTTAATAAGAAGCTTCATAATTTTCATAATAACTGTACTAAAAAGGAACTATTTTAAATATGCTTACAGTCAAAAAAATGATAATACATTTAATGAATATTACAACTGTATCACTATTATACACTGAGTATATTAGAAATGTACTAGAATTGATGTTAAATATATGTGATCTATTTACATTAGAGTACAAATATGCTTCTTGTTCCTGTCTTTCATAAGTAGCACACTTCTAGTATACTTTTCGTTGGGTATAAAATATATATTTGAATATACTGTACTATAATTTTTTAGCGTGTTACAAATATACTTTTTTTTAATTAGTAGTAGTAATTTAACTTACTTTTTAAAAAGTTACATGATACATTGAACTTTAAGTGAACTACTGTAACAGCTGTTTTTAACACACTTTCCTAAAAATGTATTTTAAAGTATTTTAGAAGTATATTGAATTACATAAGCATAAACTACATAAACTTAAAGTATACTTCATAGCATACACTATATTGTACTTTATAAAAAAGTATGATCATAGTTTACTTTCAAACATTTGATGAAAGCACAATATTAATGTACTTTTAATATATTTTAAGTACATAACTTCATAAATCTGCCGACATTTCTCAATATGTTTTAAGTACAATTCAAGATTTTTTTTTTTTTTTTTTCACAAGGCAGGCTTACAAGAACCTTGGTCCTTTTCTGGGAATCCGACCACGTTTGTATCAGTTTTAGTGAAGCTGAGGACAACGATACAGAATGTGACAAAAGTTACATGATATATTGTACTTTAATTGAACTACTGTAACAGTTGTTTTAAATACACTTTTCTAAAGATGTACAAAAGTATATTTGGAAATAAGTATTTTAGAAGTATTTTGAATTACATTAAACTAAAAGTATACTTCATAGCATACACTACATTGTACTTTTTAAAAAAGTAGAATCAAGGTTTACTTTCAAACATTTGATGAAAGAATAATATTAATGTACTTTTAATATATTTTAAGTACATAAGCACAACAATCTGCAGACATTTCTCAATAATTAAGTATTTTAAGGCTTACAAGAAATCTTTTGTACACATTTGTAGCAGTTTTAGTGGAGCTGAGGACAACGTTACAGAATATGTCGTCAGTAGAACTTAGATTGTCTGCCCGAACCCGACCTGACCCGAGGCCCGACCCGAAACCGGGTCGGTTCGGGCCGAGATGTACCACCACATTCCTCGGGCCGGGTCGAGTCGGGCTCCAGAAAATAGTCTGAGATGTAGGCATATGTTTTTTAATTATATTTTTATTTTTTTTATAAAGCTCTGGTGTGATAATCACAATGTTGCTAAGTAACCAATCATTATTGTTAACGAAAATGAACCAAATAACGAAAACTGAAAGTGAAAAAAATAATTGATTTATAAGCGCTGTTTTCACTCGAAGCGGGAGTCGGATTCAGCAGGGAGTCGGATTCGGCACAACAGCGGCAGCGCTGCAGCACCTCGCGGTCCGCGGTGTTAGTTGTAAGCGCTCGCGCTAGCCGCAAAATACGACAGAAAACACTGAGGGAGCTGCAGAATTATGTTTGGGACTAGAATATGAGCACGAGGAGATAAAAGAGAACCTTCACCTGTGAGTAGCTCATACACCAGAACACGCAAATCTCTCTCTCTCTCTCTCTCGCACGTGAACTCCTCCGCTTGTCCGCGTTTGACCTGCAGCACTGTGTGTAGCTGTTCTTAAAAATCATTTTAATTAAATAATAGTTCTATGCTTCTATGTTACAGTGTTAATAAACATAATTCTGATCATATTTCGCTCATTCAAACAGCCCGAAAACAGACAGTTTATGGGTCGGGTCGGCTTGGGTCGGGCTCGGGCTCATAATGACAGTTCATGGTTCGGGTTGGGTCGGGCTCGGGCAGAAAGTGCACGGGCTCGGGCTGGGTCGGGTTGGATTTTTTGGGGCCCGATCCAACCTCTAGTCGTCAGAGAGAGAGAGTTGCTAAATGACTTTCAGTTTGTGTTAAATAAAAACCTAAATAAAAATACAAATTATTATACAACTTTTTAAGCTGTAGAGCTTCTCTTTGTTGGTGAACCTGGTGCACCTAACTGTTCAAAATTAGGTGGGCAAACCGTGTGGTAAAAAAAAGTGCTTTCAGAGAACACGACAGTGTGTGCACGAGGGTACGGTCGACTGGTGTGAATGGGGGTGCAGAGTATAGTGGTGTACGGGTGTACAGAGGTACGAGGGAGCGTGGTGCGAACTTTTTTTATCCTACGTTGATCTTGATTCCCCTCGTTCTCGTCCTTCATCGGGGTGTTTTTCTGCGAGAAATGCCAGGATCTCAGCGGGTCAGCCGCCGGGACGCCGTAGAGCCGCAGCGGCGTTCACCTATACTACATGATCACCACCATGAAGGGTACTGAAACTACATCAGAGGAACGGTAGAACAGTGAGACGCAGATCTGTGGAAGAACACGGTCCCTGCTGTGTCAAGGCCATGTCTAAATTTAAATCTCTCAGCCGCTGCTGTAATTGCAGTCGGCTGGTGTGGTAGTATGCTATACTTATGGTGATAAACAGTTTCACACTTGCTAAGAGCTGAGGAATGGAGTAAAACAGGGAATCAGGTCACTGTTCACTCTTTATATATATTTTTTTTCATTATTTTGATCTAACACCAAGAAAAGCTTCTAAATCAGCTAAAAACAACAACAACATCAGACTTAAACAAAGAGTTAACTCCATTTAACCTTTTATCTTTAACCTTTTTGTTGTTTTTCATATATTGGCAGAATATAAAACTGGCAGTTTTCCTTTCATTGTACCAATTTTATGATGAATGGACCAGTACAAATGCATCCAAATGGCTTTAAATAAAATCTTTTTTGTTTTTTGTCGACTGGCATTAAAACAAAAGTATATTTTTTTCATTGTTCCATATAGTTGCATTTTTATCTGACATTAACAATATGTTTTATGTAAGGCTTTTATTACACAAAATACAATAGGTTTGGAAAACTAAAAAATGAGTATCCAGCGCAGAGTATCTAAAGCGTTGTTACTATGATGGATTGACCCAGAGACTGTAAAATAATGGACGCCGTGTCGCCGTTCCCATTCATTCAATCAAAAAAATTAAGCCAAAATCTTCCGCCATGTTGGCGATCCTGATACCCGAGTCTGCGCTGTAGAGACCAGAGGAGGGAGAAAGACTGTGGCGAGACAGCCTACTCATTTGAATAACCCCGCCCCTGTGGGCTGCCTCGAGGTCACAGGCTGCAGAGCCGAGTGGAGCGGAGCTGACGGTCTGTTATTGGTCCCATAACCAGCCATTTTACAATAAACACACCTTTTTGAATAGACCTGAATAACGTTTTTAAAAACGAATTCTGTGGGAATTAAAATTTTGACAATATATGAGATGGGTGGGGTTACACAGCTTTCTGAAACCGAACAGCAGGGGGCGCCCGACATGTGATGGCTTCACTTTTGAGAGACGATGCTCTGTCCAGCTATACACAGTCTATGGATTGACCAGATTGCTGGTTCGAATGTCAGTCATGCAGCTTGCCATCAGCTGCTGGAGCCCTGAGAGAGCACAGTTGGCCTTGCTCTCTCTGGGTATATAAATACCATAAAAATAATATGGTATATAAATATATGGTCTATAAATAAAACAAATAAATGAATAAACAATAATTAACAGTCCTCCAAATAGCGGGGGCGGTGGCGAGCACAAAAAAAAAAGATTTGCAAAAGATATGTTCAGATCTGGCCTTTGCTCTGCCGAGATCCACCTGTCTAATGATAGAGGTGGACCCCAGGCAGGCTTACCGCGTATGCAAATCACAAGCCCCTTCATACCCATTAGGCCGAGCGACAGCTTCAAACGGCGATTTGTTCTGTAAATAGTGCATTCAGGCCGAGCCCAAACACCTCGCTCTCTCCCGCAGTAATTGAATCTTCAAAGGGGTATTTTTCCCCGCGCTGCATCTGCAGCCACAAGTAGCATGTTCTCCTGAAAAGGGGAGCGAGGATACATGTTTATCCGTTTTCAATTAGCCACCCCATCATCTGCATTCATAATTACTGCGGAGAAAAGCCGGAGAGACACAATGGAGGAGAGATGGATGGTCGGAGACGGCGCTACATTCAGGAAGGTTAATGAAAAAGCATAGTTTTGCTAATGAGCCCTTTTCTCCCGAGAAACTCTCAGCGAGCAGATGAGATAAATTGCTGTGATAATAGAAAGCACTTGGGCTTCGTGATGGAGAAATGAATGTGGAGTGTGTTCTTTCAGGTCCTGCAGGTAATCCATACTGAGAGATCTCAGAAGAACATGAGGGGGAAGAAGATCATCCTCAGCATTAGGCAGTACTGTCTAATGCCACTAGTAGCGACAAGGACAATCTGTTGATTTTATTTATTTTTTTGGGTTTGATTAATCGATTATTTACAGATTAATCAACAATTATGTCCAGTTGTTTTAAATGGGAAATGTTTTGATAGTTAGTGAGTAAATACAGTGGTATGAAAAATTAAACATTTATTCAGACCAGCAATTTCAGTTACATATATCCTATATCAGTGATATATCAGTGATATATCTCTGAGTTTCCACTGTGAGGAACATGGAAGTGAGAAAATGAAAGGCCACAGGCACAGGCACAGTTCTAGTTAAGACCTGAAGTGGCAGAACAAGAAAAATCTCAGATAAGCAGAGAAGAAGGATGGTGAGAACAGTCATAGTCAAACTACAGATAACAAAGCAGCTCCAAACACCTACAACATCATCTTGCTGCAGATAGAGTCAATAGGCATTGTTTATGGGAGAGTAATGCAGAAGAAGCCTTTTCTGAGCACACGCCACAAACAGAGTTGCTTGAGGTATGCTAAAGCTAAAGTACATTTAGACAAGACAGCCTCATTTTAGAATAAGGTGCTGTGGACTGACGAAACTAAAATTGAGTTATTTGGAGGGCGGTTATTTATGCATGACAATAAAAAAGAACACAGCATTTCAAGACAAACACTTGGAAACACTACCCACAGTAAAATTTGATGCAGGTTCTATCATCGTGCTGTGGGGCTGTGTGGTCAGTGCAGGTACTACAGGGAATCTTGTTAAAGTTGAGGGGCGCACAGATTTCAGTCAATATCAACAGAATCTTGAGAACAATGTTCAAGAGTCAGTGAGAAAGTTGAAGTTAAAGCGCCAGGGATGGATACTTCAACTAGACAACGACCCTAAACACTAAACTCTGCCTAAAATCTACTAAAGCACTGAAACATTCATACAGAGAAACAAGTACAACGTTCTGGAATGATCATCTCAGTCTCCAGACCTGAATATTATTGAAATATTATCTGTGGTGTGATTTAAAGTGGGCCATCAAACCTGACTGACTGAACTGGAGATGTTTAGATGTTTTGTAAAGAAGAATGGTCCAAAATACCTTTAACCAGAAGTCAGACTCACACTGGAAGCTGTAGGAAGCGTTTAGAGGCTGTTATTTCAGCAAAAAGATGATCTATTAAATATTTATTTATGCACCTGTCTAATTTGGTTTAAATAACTATTGCTCACTTTCTGTAAATCCTATAAACTTAATTTTGCTTCTCAAATATCACTGTGTTCTTCTGCTGTATGATATATTTAACTAAAATTGTTGATCCCAACAACCAATGATTTATAAAATAAAATCATGAAAATTATCAGGGGTGCCCACATTATTTCATACCATTGTATATGACTCCAGTAGTCCAGTAGAAAATAAGACACAATAAGAGATTATATTAAGCTACTTTAACAGTGTTTTTACATCAGCATTAAGTCTGAATCAAGGTTGATGAGTTTGCTACATTGTATCTGTTGTGTTTGTGCACTTTTGGAGTTGAGTGTGAACTGTATTAGTGAGTCCACTACCACTCCCCCATTGTGTTTCTGTCTCTAGCATTTAAATTAGCTTGGGGCAGTGACAAATTAACCATTAATTGACACCGATATTTGGATAATTGGCATTGACAGCCGATTATATCGAGTAATCGCTGCAGCCCTACTCTACAGTATTGAAGTGTCCAATGACCTTTGGCCTATCCCATGGAAGCTAAAAAACGCTGCACTGAGCTGTAGGATATGTGGGCGGGGTCTCCTGCATTGAATGTGGATGTGGTGATTTCTGCCAGAGTCACTAGTCTCTGTTCACAAGGACAATTCTAGCCAGACGTGGCCGGTTACCATTATTATCACTTGGCTCTTGTCGCTGAATGAACCAATCAAATTCTGACAGCAATGTTCCTGCATGAAATCCTTCTTTGGACAGGTATCCCAATACATTTGTAAATATATACAGTTAAAAGTTTGGACACACCCTCTCATTCTTTAAAGTTTTTCTATTTTATAAATAATTACTGAAGTCATCCAGACTATGAAGGAACATATAATAAATCATGTAGTAACTTAAAAGTGTTAAACAAAGGAAAATACTCTTATCTGAGGTGCTGTTAACTTGCAGTTGGTAACTCTGATGAACTTATCCTCTACAACAGAGAGAACTCCTGCTCTTCCTTTCCTAGGGTGGTCCTGATTAGTGCCAATTTAATCACAAAGTTTTTATGGTCTTTGCAACTGCACTTGAGAACACTTTCAAAGCTCTTAAACTTTTTTCAGCTTGACTGACCTTCATATTTTTAAGTATTTTTTTTTCTGTACTTAGTTGAGTAGTTCTCGCCATAATATGGATTAGAACTCTATTACTCTAATAGGGCTATTCACTGTATACCTGTAACTCTACCTCTTCACAACTTTACAACTGATGCTCTCAAACACTTTATTAAGAGGCAAGAAATTCATGTAATTAACTCTTGACAGGTTCAGCACAGCTGTTAACTGAAAGCTTGAATTCCAGGTGACTCCACCTCATAAAGCTGACTGAGAAAATCCAGCCAAGATGTGCAAAGCTGTCTAATCTAAGTGCTACTTTTAAAGTTGTAAAATATAAAACATATACAGGTTTGTTTATCACTTTTTTTGTTTAAATAAGTTGTTCTTCTTAATAGTTTGTATGACTTTAGTATTAACCTACAATGCAGAACATATGATTGGTGCTGTATGTAATATATATTCACTCCATATATACACTATATAATTATAACATTGATATTAACAATATTTAAGCCACAGACTTGGTGGTTTACATATTAATGCACTGATGTTGCCAGATTTTGAATGCCTGTTTGATTCTGCTCTTTTTGCTTAACTTCAATATCTAATGGCAACTGATGGCAGTGATTTGTAATAAACAACAATTAAAGATAGATATTGTAAAAATATTTTCTATTGCAAAATATATTGATATTGAATTACTGTCCAGCCTTTGCCACACCAATCCTACACAACAGTCAGACAGTCCTTGTTCAATTTAATATAGAGCATTTTTCCCTGGACAGTGGAGACAGTTACTACAATAAAAGCAGAAAAAAATCTCTTTTTACTTCCTTTGAGTTCCGATAAAAAATAAGTAAGTAAATAAATAATAATATTTGAGTGAGCAGCTGTCCCTATCTGTGTACAATCTGTGTCTGATACTCTACAACTGTTACAGAAAAACAAAACCTTTGAAATGGGATCTTTGCAAAAGAAATTTAGGCAGAAAAAAGCATTTTTTTTAATCTTAACGTTTTTATTAATTAAATACACCATACTGGAGCAAATGTCTCTGAAAATATCACAAATAGATTTCTCTCTCATTCAGCATTTATAAGTCGACGGCTATGAGCATCTTTTTTCATCTGTCGCCGCAAATGTTCCAGGTTCAGATAAGAGGAGGGGGTGGGGTGGGGTTGGGTCGGGTCGGGTGGGGGGTGTGGATTTTAGTTGTTCGTCGGGTGGAGAATGTACGGTAGCCACGTTGGGACAAAAACATTTACATGCATACATACATGATAGTTTTACAAATACACCAAGAGTGTTCATGATCGGATCTGCACAAAAAAAGCCACGGATACTTCTTGGAACCCAGTCTTTTTGATTTTTCATAAATCACCCCAAAAAATGAAACACATTCCCTTTACAACATTTAAAATATAGAAAGAGGAGATACCGCGTTTGTGAAGGAAAAAAGAGAATAGATACGGAAGTAAAGAGCAAAAATAACAGTAAAAAGGGAAAAAAGCAGTCTGGTTTTTTCGGAATTATCCCTTAGGAATTATCAAACAAACTTAAGACTCGAACCACCATTCGGCAGTCAGAAAGCTGCTGCTGATTAGCTTTGTTCCTCTTATTTTCTCTCTCTCTCTTTCTCGTTCTTTCTTGTTTCCTTCTCTTTACCCGAAATGTCCTTTTTTGCTTAGTCTATATCTCTCTCTCTGTTTGTCTCACGTTTTCTCTCTCGTCTTTCTCTTTGTGTCTTTGAGTCCCTCGGGGTCCGATGTGTCTCCTGTAAATCACGGAGTTCATGGAGGCCTCAGATTTCCTTCAGAAGCGCATCTGCGCTGGGAATCCGCCTATGATCGGGGTTTTGGGGGCGTGGAGAGGAATTGTGGGATATCAGAGAGAGGGGGAGGGGGGTAAATGGAGTAGTTTAGCAGAGTTGAGTATTGGTGGAGAATGCGGGTTCACGGTCGGCTCCGGAGGTGAGGGGAGAGGGTGGCGGTCAGGACTGAGAGAACTTCAGTGACAATATGAGCGAGGGTTGGAATGAAGGCACACGTCCCACTGGTTTAGCTCCGCCCCTCTAACACACCTAGAGAGAGAGACAGAGAGAAAGAGAGAGAGAGAGAGATCCTTAGTATTGTCATTGTTGTAACTGCCACTGTGTTTAGGACAAATACATCTATATAAATCTATTTAATACACTATATAGACAAACTATCGGACTTCTGCTCACTCACTTATTTAATTATTATGATATATATATATTTTTTTTAAATCAAGGATATCATCTAGCTTTTGCGTTGCAGAAACTGTTTCTACTGTCCATATACTTTTGCACATACAGTGTATCTCAAAAGTTTATAAACATATTAAAGTTTCATTTGCAGAGAAAGTAAACAATTAAAACAACAATTCAATATGTCACACCTACACAGAAAAGTCATACAGTACAGTAAATATAGCCAATATGAATGCAAATATAATATTATCTCTACGAAAAAGCATTCTATTATTTGCTTTTTTTTTGTTTTTTAATAACAGTCTTGTCAATAAAGCCATAAAGCCAATTAAATGAAAATGAAATTGAAACATAGACAGATGAATATGAAGATGTAGAAAAGTAGACACGAAGAGAAGCATAGAAACATAAAAATAGAAAGAAGAAAATAAAGAAGATTAGCGTGAGAAAGAGTAAAAAAAAAAAGAAAAAATGGAGAAAGAGAGAGAGAGAAAGAGAGAGAGAGAGAAAATGAAACCAAAACAGTCATATCCCCAAAAATACTAACAAAACACAAGAACTTTCAACAGTCAATTGTCAATGCAAAAATACTTTATCAAATTATTTTGGAGCATTTCTATTGGTCCATTCATCAAAAAATTATGATATGACATAAATATCAACTTACAAACAAAAAAGCAAAAAAAAAAAAAAAAAAAAAGTTTTGTCCAACAATGAAAATATATCACTGTACTCAATAAAGGAGAGTATTTACATTTTTTAATATTGTGATAAATACAGTATTCTGCTGCAAATGTCTTTATACAGTATATTGTGACAAATTTTGTTTTTTTTTATTTACCATATGGGGCATTCCTAATAAACAGAGTGAGAAAGGAAAAGGGTATATACAGAGGCAAAGAAGAGAAAGAACTAGATGCTAAGCGAGATCTAGAAATAGAGAGAGAGAGAGAGTAAGTGAGAGAGTGAGCGTAACAGACGTGTACGAAATGCTCAGAACAGAGCGAACATTATTCTAAAGTAGGCCAGCGTAGACCAGACGGCCTAAATTACAACCATTCGGCCAAATTACCGCTCAAGTTCAAACAGAGACAGCGAGCTGCTACCTTACGAGACCAACGCGTCCAAAAACCCTGAGAAGCTGCTTAAGCCACGTCCAAAAACAACTGGAACTGCAGAGAGCTCCAGAGGATTGTTGGGTTAGTGCTGTGAACATCCTGTACACGTACAGGCCCTAAGAAGTGCTGGCTGATGTGACTCTAAATCAGTATCACGATTAATTACCATATTTTTCACACTATAAGGTGCAATTAAAATCCTTTAATTTTCCCAAAAATCAACAGTGCACCTTATGTATGAATTCTATTAGTCAGGTTGTATGGAGCAGTAAAGCCACTCTGCTAAAGTACAGCCTTATACAGGAGTTTCAGTGAAGTTTTTCTCCAGCACAGAGACTGGAGCAGTATTAGCATTAGCCGCTAATCGCAGCACTAGCACTTTCTTTATTCAGAGACAAGTATATCGGACTGTAGTCTGCATGTATACCAAGGTAAAACAAGCTACGTGGATGAACCGCTAGCTGATAGTGCCCTGGCTTACAGACAACACCCAGGGTTCCTTAGCATAGCGCTGTTGGGTGACATTTACTAGCGCTAAGCACTGCTAACTGTAGCTAGCGCTGTTGCTAACCGTAGCTAGCGCTGCTCCTAACCGCAGCTAGTGTTGCTGTTTAAAATATTAGAAATTTACGCTTACTGTAAATAAACAGAAGCACTTTACTCACCCAAATAAACAGTTTTGCCTCGATTATGATGAGTAAATGCTAATTTTATTGAATAACAGATACAGCATTTTTCTTTGGTGTTTATGCATAAGACTGGGTGGGCCAGAGTCATGTGACCACATGGCATGTACATGTACAAAACACCTAGAAATAGAGAGTAATTAATTGTTTTTTGAGTAATTAATCTGCTTACTGACCAAGTGACTGATGAACCTACCATCACCATTATCATCTCTACTGTGCCAATTGCACTGCTACCGAGCTAGTGTTAGTATCACTATTGTGTCACTGATGTGTAAGCAATGGGCCACCGGCCTTAACAAACATAACTACTGCATTATTAACACTGCTTTTAGCATTGCCATTGGGACGTTTGTTGCATTGCTAACACAAAAAAGCATTTCAGCCACAATGTTAGCATTATTGCCAAGCTTTTAGCGTGACAACAGAGCTAAAAGTTAGCATTGCTACTGCCCTGCATGCTTCACTCAGCATTGGCGCTGTGGTATTAACATCACTCAACATTATCTCAACATTAGCCTCATCCAGCATCCCTACCCCAGTGTTAGTCACAAGCCATGTTGATCAAGGCTTTTCACATCTTAGGGTGTTTACACACCTACATTAGTTTGATCTTAGACAGGTCTGAACCAAAGTAGCAGGTGTGAAAGGGGCTGCAAACCACAGTCTGGACCAAAGGACCAGAGTTTGGTTCGACCAAAAGAGGCGGTCTCAGTCTGAATCTACTGAACCAGCCAGTCTTGAAATAAACGAGAAGAACACAGAATAGGTGTTGTGCTGAAATCAGACTCCCTTTGGCATACAGGTGCATTATGCAACACAATATGCGGATTTGTTTTTTTTGTTTTTTTACTGTAACAGTAGATTAAACCTTATTTTTAAAAAGAAAGGATTTTTTACGCTTATTCTGCTGTAGGCTGTGTGATTCTGACAGAGAACTAGAATTTGTCAAAAAACCTGGAAAAGCAACTCGAGAGATCATTCTACAAAACAATTAATATGACATATGGAGAGACTCCACCCACGTAGCTGAAGTTCTTTAGTCCGCTAACTAAACTGCAGTGTGACATCTAAACTAGCCGGACTACAGGTATACAATGTAACGAAGAAATGAACCCCACATTTTTTTAGGTGTGAAAATGCCCATAAACACCACATCTTAAAGGGATTCTAAAAGCAAGACCCAAGGCATTTTCCAGGCAGAATCACATTAAATGCTACATGGAACCTAATAAAAATCGTACTTCAAAACATAATCATAAAAAGCTTCGTATTTCAAATAAAAAGCATCCCCATTGATTAAATACAACTGACACTTCTGTGCTGTCACTGAAGATCTTGCAATATTAGTCAGTCTTTCTTGATTTTTCATTGATTACATTAGTTACAGCTTTTGAATGTCAGTTTTTGATTCATTTTCAAATCATTTGGATTTGCTGCCCGTCCCTAGCTTTAAGTAGCACCACCACAGAACCCATGAAAGCACAGAATATTACAGTAGAATAAGCGTCTCTGAGAAAAGCGCTAATATCATAAAAATCAGCTGCGCTCCAAAATAGCTCCCTCCATATTTTTGTGTCTAATGAAGGTGGCATTCAGCACTGCCAGCTCCGCTAAGCCCCCGCTTAATTTATTGATCAGCGAGGCTTTGGAAACCATCTGCTGCCCTATTTCCTCTGCATTAAGTTTAAAGCACATTTTATGAAGTTAGTCTCTCTCTCTGTTTTTTTTTTTTTTTTTTTTCTCGTCTGGGTTTGAACAATGCTCGAGCGCCGTAGCCCCCCAGGGTGTTGGGGTTCTGTAAAGCAGAGCAACAGGGACAATTATACCCACGTCTAAAGCAGCCGCACTCCACTCTCACAGACAGTCAGGACCAACTTTTAAATTCCTCTCCTGCTCTTTCCTTTTGTTTCAGAACATTCTAGGGGGCAATTTACTTTTCCCTTCCTTCTTCAAGTTACTAGGAGCGTTTCAGCCGTCTATTAGTAATTGCAAGACCCCCCCCCCCCCTCTCCACACACTTTCGGGCGGCTAATTAAGGAGACGGAGGCTGGGAAGGTTCTGGTTCCCCAGAGTCCGGGCTCAGCATGAGAAAGGTAATTTGTCTGTCCTGAACAAAGAGATTAGGGAGAAGCCGGGAAGCCTACTTAATAAATGAGCATCAAATGTCCTGAGCCGCTAACACGGACAACACCAATTATGTCACCATGAAATTGCACATAATAAAAACAATGGCCGCCAGACGGGACCCTGTATAGACCAAAGCGAAGAGAACTCTTACCACAGCCCTGATTCTGTTTCCTGCTTTTACTTCCTGTACATAAAAATAAAATCCAAACAACTAGAATTAGGCCTATTAATTACTTAATTTTGTTTTGTTTTGCAATACTGTTAACACTTTTTTTACTGTATCAGCAGTGTCCATTTTGAGTGTTTTAATTAGTAGTTTAGATGTAAAGATTGGTGTCAGAAGTAGTTGTAATTTTGTGTTTAATTCCCACCCACTGTGTAGCAGTGGTATAGTTCTTGGTCAACAGCTTTCCATTGGGTCCCATGACTTTTGCCATGTCCCCTGGAAGCTAAATAATGCTGCACTGACCTGTGGGATATGTGTGTGGGGTCTCCTGCACTGAAGGTGGATGTGATTTCTGTCACTTGCCTGTTCAGAAGGACAATTCTATCCAGACATTCAAGGCGTTCCTTTTGAGACCACAATCAGGTCTCACTACAACTCCCATAATGCATACTTCATACAGGTCAAAGTTCTTTATCTATTTACATACTGCCATCACATGACTCCTGACATGTCCTTGTATTTCCCGAAGGTCCAATTATTAACTTTTTTGGGTTTATGTACCAAAAAAAAAAATCATCCCACTTTAGCTCAGGTGAGTGAAGCTTATTCTTCAACATAACAGTGAAGTTCTAATGGACGCATAACTTCATAAAGATGGCTGTATCTACACTGAAACCTGAAAGCTGTCTTGAGCTGAACAATTTCACACTAAATAGTAGTGTGTAAAAATAGTGCACAAATAAAAAAAAAATGTTCATATTAATCAGCTAACTGGACAAAAAAAAAAAAAAAACGCTAAATTATTGATTAAAATTGTTTTTTTTTATTATGTGCAGTCTTAGCTTGTATGAAGATCGGCTTTAGATCAGTTCTTCATGCTGAAGCTACAGATACCTCCCTCCATTTCTTTTCTCTCTCTCTCTGTTTCTCTCTCTCTCTCAGAGCTCTGGAAAGCATCATTCATTTCAAGCATCTGCTGAGGACACTTGGACCTCTCGTTGTTTGTTTATTTATTTATTTATTTTGGCACGTGGTGGAGAGAGAGGCGTCTGTGTGTATTTAAGAATTCTCTCCCCGCTATAATTAAAGCAGAGAGGCCAATATTCAGATTGCATTTTAGCATTAATAATTCAGCTGTTTTCACTACAATTGATGTCGGCACATAAATAAACAATGAGGCCTCATATTTACCGCGGCAGCCGCCGAGCGGGAGCAGGCCGAGGGGGCGGGCGGGGGGGTGTGGGAACGGGTGCTTGGGGCGGTGTGGGGGGGGCTCGGGTGCTTAAACAGACATTTAAAATTAAGCTAGATAATGCAAAGGCTTTCAATTTGAGAGGCGAGGCACTCTTACTGCTGATTTGTAAAAGTGACGAGCACTTAAAAGGCTTCTGACGGAATACTGAGCTTAATGGAGCTCTCTCTTTCTCTCTCTCTACATCTCTCTCTCTTCATCTCTCGCTTTCTTCCTTCTTTCCCTCTATCTTTCTCTCTCACCCCTTCTTCTACTCTTCATCTTTCTCTCTCTATCACTCTCCCTTTCACTCTCTCACATCTCTGTCCCTTGTTTTCCCTGCTGTCGATTTTTTTTTATAGATTATAAAACGATCACGATCTTCACAATGTGCACAACGTGCGTCTCTGCACTGAGACTAAAGATGGTCGTGCCCTTTTTCACTGCACACATTCCACATTAAACAGTGTGTTAAAAATAGTGCCCGCCAGTAAGTAAGTAAAGTGTAGAAGTGTGTGGTTTGGGACGCAGCCATTCTCCAGCGAGGAACCTGCGGCTAACAGTGAAGTAGGGCCCAACCATGTGGTGCTCTTTAAGTGTTGTAGTGAATGTACGAAAGTGTAGACGCCGTTACGCACGAGCACAAGGCCGCGAGCATTGCAGAATACGCAGTCAGTGCTTGGACGACTATTTGGCAGCCAAAAAAATATACCAAACAATGACTCATTTATTGTAAGCCATATATGTGAGGATTAAGCATTTTTAAGCGGTGGTGGCAGACCCATATTTTTTTAAATAAAAAAGTTTTTTATACTTTTAGCTCTTGTGTGATGTTTGATGTAAAAAATAATCTAATGACGATTCTGTAAAGCCCTTTTTAGAGGTTCTATATATGGTTCTTTATATGGTGCTATGTCATAGCAGTAGCACTTTTAACTTTTAATTAAAGGTTCTGTAAAGCCTCAAAAAGTTCTTCACACCCACAATTTAAAAATATATTTTCTTGGTGGAGGCAAAGTAAAGATCAGGGTTCATACACTTTTTATTCATTCAATTTTTTCATGACTTTTCCATGCCTTCAAGGCAAACATACGATTTTTAAAACAGTGCAGACAATAAAACCAAAAAATAACTAAAACTATAATTGAAATTGATTTTAGTAGGATTAAAATAAATATGACACACAATTTTTTATAAAAAAAATGTAAAAAAATATCCTTAGAGCTCCATTGTGTAGGGCTAAACTACTGAATTCATTCTAAGCAGACAAAAGTCAAAATAGATTTTCTCCATCGATAAACTGAAACACAAAGATTTGTAGACCAAATTTTCTCGACTTTTCCAAAAATTTCTGGGTATTTTTATTTTTCCAAAACTTATCCAGGCCTGGAAATTGCTATTTTCGAATTATATGATTTTCCAGTATTTTTATGATTCTTCTAATGTGCAAACCTATCTGGATAATCCAGTATATTATGGGGTAAATTATGGAACAGAAACAGGATTCAAGCCCCAGATTTGAACACCTCTGTTATGTGGCATCAATAAACTTATCATTTACAGCATCTTTAATAGTTCATACTTACATTGCTGCTCAGTAAAAGGCAACAAATGCAACAATACCTGTGTTATTTTATATGTAAAATCATTACAAACAGAAAAAGAAAAAAAATATAACAACAGGACTAAAGGTAATGGGTAAAGACAAGATAATCACTGTATCTTAAGCATCTTAAGGTAGTCAAAAGTCAGAATCTGCTGATTGGCGTCCTCCCGCACTAAACATTCAGCCCTGTGTCATCAGAAATGATGGAGAAATCCATCCGCCGCTCAAAATTAAAATCTGTCCCTGGTCAATACCATTTAATATCTATGGCGGGTTTTGCGGTAAAGCGTAAATGAATCAATGTCATCAATACATAATCAGTATGAAATATGAACGCGGCAGAATTACGTGGGGAACCTCTACACCCCCCCCCCCCCCCCCCACCCCCCACTCCTCTCACTTAACCAGCGCGGAGCTTGCGTTAGCACTCGGCTCATTTTAGGGAGCTGACATTAATTGTGACAAATTAGCTTTCAGCCAGACTGAATTGCTCTTGTCTTGCAGACCTGACCTTGGGCCTGGGGGCTTCTGGCGAACAAGTTAAAGTGCTTTTAGATCAGCTGTCATTTTTCCCTCTTTAAAAAGCAATTCTGCTGCTGTCACGCTCGCTGTCTCGTCCTCGCTCAATAACTCCGAGACGTTTACTTACTAAGAAAGAATGTAGATAAATATAAATACTAAGCACACGGCTTACACACAAACCCCACTCTAATGGAACAGAGGGGGGAGCAGGGGGCCGTGTAAAACACGTACCAGGGCTGTGTATCGCAAAGAACCTGAAGATACGATATACAGTATACCATATATAGAAGAGTTACTACCGTAATTACATCATTGTATCTTATGTACATCATTTTTGGTAACCTCGATTTGGCTGCCTTTAAGAATGTGAGCTGGTCTATTGACAGCTGGTATGTTCTTTATGTTTCATTAATTTAGAATATTAAAAATAAATATAAACATATAAAATGTGAGCATATTCCTAATTATTAAGAATTAGGTTAATAATTAAAAGTGTGTTTTCCTTAAAACATGTAATTGTATTATATTGGTATGATATTATAATTAGGACAGTGTGATTCTAAAACGGTCCTAAAATGATGAAAAAAATAATAAAAATTGGGACAGTATGTTTAGTTTTTGTTTTGTTTTTTCGAGTCGTTTCTGGTCATATTTAATTTTAGTTACCTTTTTTTGTTTGTTTGTTTTAGCTGTCTTTTTACCTTTCTTTTATAGTTTAGTTTATTTTACTTTTTTTTCTTTTTTTTGTTGTATGTTTTTAGTTATTGCTTAGTTATATAGTTATTGCTTATATATATATTTTTTTTTATTATTTATTCATTTATTTTTAACTTCTTTGTGTGCTTAGTTTTATTTATTTATCTGTAGTTGCATTCGTATAATTTTCTTACCTATTATTTTATCATTCCTACTAAATTCTTATTTTTATCTTATTTGTTTTATATCTTATTTTTAACAATCTCATATATCATATTAAAATGATGGGTCTTTTTATTTATTTATTATTTTTTATTAAAAAAAAAAAAAAAAATCCTATGTATTGGCTCAGCTACATTGTAAATGAGGGCCACCCTCAATGTTCTCCGAGTTTAAATAAAGCTTATTATTTGATTGATTGATTGATTGATACTGTCCAAAACAAAACTGTGACAGGCCTATGGACACATAAGGAACCAAAAGGAACAACAGGTGTCTACATATCTGCATAATGTAGAGGAACAAAAAGTAAGATATCAGGGTTGAAAATGTAGTGGAGTTAAAGGAAAAAGGCAGCCGAAATGCTCATACTTACTTAAAACTACAAAAAAAAATAATTAAAGTAACTTAGCTCAGCACATTAACACAATTACATGTCCTTAATTACAGTCCAGCACTGCTGTCTGGCTCTGTATCTCTGTAACTGTGTGTGATATGGATTATAGGGAGCAGGAGCTGGGCTCACCTTCTGGTCGGGCAGTAGTGGGTTGGTCTGCAGTGAACTCAAATGGCCGTTAATGAGTGCTGTGGGTCTGTCGTGTTCGCAGAACAAGCTGCCGTTGATGTAGTGGAACCGGTCTCCGGGGACCAGCCGGTTCCGGCAGGTAGAACACGTGAAACACTGGCAGAGAGGGAAATAAGAAAGACTACATTACCCACAATCCCCCAGACTCTCCTGACGCTCATTCATACACCCTCAGTAATGTACACGCCCACACACATGCACACACAACCACATGCTGACACTCGCACACACACATACTCAATTAAAACAAGATTTCACAAATTTTAATAATAATTAAAATCAAGAAAATTAATTTTCTATGTAAATTAGGGATAATTACAATTGCAGTTTTTTGATCATTATAATATTTAATTATTCCAAATAATTATGCAAAACATTTGCATATCTGGGGGAAAAAATGATTCCTTGTGATTCTAGGTGTTTATTAAAAAAATATATATATTAAGTTTTTATTTTTCCTTATTCATATTTACACACATCTTTTTTGGGGTTAAAAGTGGTTCCTTCTAGGGCATTGTTTAAAGAACCATCTATTAGCACCTCTATTTTTACAAGTGTAATTAATTATTAAAGGTGCAGTATATGGTTCTTGGAGTGATTTAAATTGATCAAGAACCTTCTCAAGAATCTTCTCAAGAAAAACACACTATGTTTTCACACACAAGTGTAGCATTGCTCTGACTTTTTTTAAATAAAAGTGCTACAAATGGTTTATAAACACTTCTAAATGTGTAAAAAGTATCTTAATGAGTTTGTAATATGTTTTATAACTATAATTTGTATTTCTATTAAATAATTTAGACAATTGTTAGCTAAATGTCAGCTGGTATTTTTTGAACAGTGCATAAACAGTTAATACTGAGATTTTCACAAAGAGTCAGTAATAATAATGCACTATGTGTCCAATACTTTAATAAAATGATATTGATATTTGGCAAATATATTCTATCTCTAGTGACTTTATCATGGAACATAAGATTAGTCTTTTTTTTTCCTTTTCGTTAATCAGCAAAAATGTACAAATTAAATTTGGAATTGTACAACACACATGCTTCCTGTGTAAACTGCCTGTGCAGATTGTGATAACAATGTTTAAACTATATACTGTGCAGCCCTAGATATGACCACATCGTTCATCTTTAAATCTTCAGTTCAGTACAGATGATGTGAGCATGCCCAGTATGAGGTTTTTATGAGTTGAACGGTGGGTTACCTTGAGGTGGTACACATTGCCCTGTGCCCTCATGACCAATTCGCTGGCTGGGATGGACTGACCGCAAGCACTGCACGCCCCACTGTTTCCAAATAACCTGCCAGCACAAACACACACACACACACACACACAGAGTTAGCAAACTGCAGCCCAGGACAGATGGCAAACCTGTGGCAAAGATACAGCGATGAACGCTTCATACGTCACGGATCAAACAACACAGACAGGTAAACATTTGACAGTTTACAGGAAAACAAACACACCAAAAATGGAAAAATGCTTCAGGAGCTGTTCTGATTAGTCGAAAGCGACCAAATACTGTAAATATAGGCCATTTTGATTATTTGCATACTGTTGTTTGGTTAAAAATGAGAATTTTTTTATGTCAAACAAAACAAATGTTTTTTGTTTGCAATTTTTCACTTTTTTCTCCTCCACAGTGACTGAAAGTTAATGCTAATGATCATTTTATAACATAAATTAAAGTGATAAACACCCTCCTTTTCTTTTCTGTAGTTCTTTACAATTCCATAGCAACCTCAGAGAGCATATGGATAAAACCCTCATCAAATAATTTCTCATTACAGTCAAACATATTTCACTAAAAAAGGTGGGCTATACAACAATACTAGAATGTATTATGATAGATATTATACTTATCTGAGCATATTATGGACTGTTCTAGCCCTGTAAAGCTTGTATCTTTCAATTGGAACACAGCCAGTTTGTAAACAGGTAGTGCCAGTAGAGTGTGAATATAGACATGTCCTTCGTTTAGCAAAATAATCGCATATTACCATATTTTTTGCACTGTAAGATGTTCTTAAAATTCTTTATTTTCCCCCAAAAATTATTAGTGCGCCTTATAATTTACTTAAGACACTCGCTGAAGCTAAAGTCCAGTGTTATAAAGGAGTTTCAGTGAAGTTTCTCCAGCACCGAGGCTGGAGCAGTAATAGCATTAGGCACTAGCTGCTAACTGCGGCGCTAGCTCCTTCGGTGTTTAGAGGAGAGTATATTAGACTGTAGCCTGCGTGTTTTCTGTGTTAAAACAAGCTATGTGGGACAAACCGCAAGCTTACCGCAACACTCAGGGTTCTTCAGTGTAGCGCTGCTGGATGGCATTTACTAGCGCTAGGTGCTGCTAACTGTGACTAGTACTGCTGCTAACTATGGCTAGCACTGCTGCTAACCGTGCTAAAATTTTGGAAATCTAAGCTTACTGTAAATAAACATAAGTCCTTTACTCACACTTTTTTTTTCAAGAGAGAAATCTGTCTAGATTAACATCCAGAACTCGTTTGACTTAAAAAAAAAATAATGTTTTTTTTTTTTTTTTTTTTTTTTTTAAGAATTACAGTTTTGTTTACTTAGGCGCTTCCCCATTAGAAGGGGAAACATCACGACACATCTGTTCCTTACTATTGTCGATTAAAATGTGCCTTATTTATGAGAATAGACTAGAAAATAGAAGTTCATTGATAGTGCGTCTTATAATACGGTGCAACTGATGGTCCGTAAAATATGGTACTTGTAAAATGTTTAATTAATCGTGATACTGATTCGAGATCATATCGTTTAGCACCACTTTTGACAATACTGCCCAACTCCGTATACAAGCCTTGTATTTATGAGAAATGTGAAAAGTGTGACGCACAATTGAGTCTTCATAGATTAAGCTCCAAATGAAATGTATGCATAACAAACACACACACACACACACACACACACACACACACACACACACACACACACACACACACACACAAACACACACACACACACACTCCATGTAAATGTTATACTTATATACTGGCTGGTTTACACTTTCTGTAATAATGAAATCCTGCAGTACCTACAATACACACACACACACACACACACACACACACACACAAACCCACACTCATACACTTACAGGCTTATAACATTCCACTCCTGCGCCTCTAGCAACCGTGACACGCGCACACACTCACACACTCACACACTCACACACTCACACACAAACAAATGACAAGTGCAATTTTTCTGATGTTGGGAAATATAAAATCAGTGTAATTCCAGCAGTCGGGATGAAAAATCCTCTGAAAGCTCCTGGCACTGGAACCGGCCTAAGTATTACCTTCAGTGCCCATTTTTTTGCTACCTAATAATAACCTGGAACATAAGCAATCAGGGCCTAAGAGGATTTGATTGTACATCTAGGCGGAGACATAGTGCTTTTGCCATTAGCAGTGCGGCGGGCGCTCCGTCACCGCCGCGTTTCCATTAGAAACCCTCGGCTAGCCCGGGTTGATATATAATGTGCATGGGTTAACCTTTTCAATCATGGTGTCAACACTTTAGATTTGCTCCTGCTCATCTCTTTCGTCTCTAACCCCCCGCCTAACCCCCCCACACCCCCCCCCCCCCCGCCTCTTGATAATGAAATGCTTGCTCCTGCTTCCCTTCTATCTGCCTTCTGAGTCCACAATTTAGATTACTTCATCTCGCCGAGCAACAAACTGAATGAAATTTCGATTTGAGCAGAAAGTAATTTACTGGGATCTGGACCCATTTGTCATCATATCTCACTGGGTGTTTGCTCTATCACTGCACTTTTCCTATGCAATCAAATAAGACCACAGCATCTGACAAGCTCTGGCGGGAAGGAGAGAGAGAGAGAGAGAGAGAGAGAGAGAGAGAGAGAGAGAGAGGTAGAGAGGCAGAAGAAGAAAGGGAGGGAATGTGGAAAGAGGGAATTGATAAATCTGGAAGATCAAATTCCACAACAAGATCAAAGTTGCATCAAAGAACTAATAAGAAATGTAGGAAATTTTTGACAGATACCGAAACCAAACAAAATGTATATTAACTCCCAAACACATCTTTTTCTAGCCTGTGTTGAGTTGAGTTCCTGTGTTGTTGGATGCGTTAAAATCAGGCTGACCAATCAGAGCTCCACTACTATGATTGCAGACCAAACAAATTAGCATCAAGATGGCGGAAGAACAGCTGATCTTGTTTGGATCAGAACACAAAAGCTTATACTCTGATTAGTATAAAAATGTTTAAAAAATGAGGAGGGTACAGTAAATATGTGGTGGTTTAGAACTGAAAGTGTGGGAAATGAAGGCAACAGAGACTTCATGGAAGCATTAATTTATATCAAAGTCTTTTCATATTCCATAAAGATGTGCAAATTTTGCAAAAAGTATTCTACAGTACATTTTTTACATATTTTCTTAACCCTACTACTATTTACTATTTAAAACTAAAATTAAGCATTTTTTTTAGTAAAATAAATGAATCAATAAAAAAAATCTGTACCAGAGTACGATATGGGCCCTTTAAATGTTCCCATCTCATCACAGCAGCTGCGCTCTGAGTGCTGTGCCTTGCTTTGCATAGATCCGCACGTTCCGCCACCGAACACAGCTTTAACAGCGGCCCTCAAACGGCTGCTTTACAGGAGAGTGGAGAAACAAATTTTGCTGTGGCATCGATTGGAGAGGCTCAATCAAAACTCAATTTCAAAAGTAATTAGCTTTAGGCCTGTGACAACAGCGTGGCCCACGCGGCGCAAATTGAACAGACGAGCTGGGGAAAATGTCAGAGGGATATCTTTAAATGCTGCCGTTTGCCTCACCTGGAAAATGACATCTGCTCTAATCTTCAGATTGGACGAATCGGCGGATCAGCGGATTGGACTCAACGTGGCGTTCGTTCACTCGCACTTTCTTCTTCAGAACTCATCGGCTCTGCTATTTACAGTTACAGGGTTTCCGAGGGTTTTTTTTTTTTTTCTTCGTCTTTTTCAGCTCTCTCCTTAATTTCCCCTGTGTGGATGTTCTTTACGAGAAAGCGAGCGAAGACTTAGAGAAACAATCTCCAGGCAACCCTTTGGTTTTATCAGCCGGTGCTATACATACCAGGTTAATTATTTGACCAGGGGATGGCTCCTGATAGTATTTGATTTAAAGGCCTGAAGGCATTAGGTGCTCAATTAAGTTGCTATCAGTCTGCTCCTGGCCGCTAATGGTCTCTCGCTCTTTCTCCTTCTCTCTCCCTCTCTCCCTTTTTCCCTCTCTCTCTCGCTCGCTCGCCATTGAACTCGCCTGCGCAGGGGAGAGACAGAGGGATAGAAAGGGAGGGATGGGAGAGATCGGGTCAGTATAATTAAGGCCAGGGGACTCTTTAATTGCAATGACACCACTGCTTTCCACCTCCTTCGCTTCAAATCACAGCTTTTTTCCTCTGCTTTGTTGTTGTTCTTTCTTTCCTTCCTCCGGGCAATTCGCTCGGGCGATCAATCACACATAACGAAAGATGGTCCTGTCAACGAAAACATCGTGGTATGTTGATTTATTAACATTTTCCAGTTTCCATTTCAGAGCAGAGGGATAAAACAGGGGGAAACAGACAGTGCTCGCCGGCCACGTCTGTCTTTTATTAGACGCAACCAGAAAAATGGACTTAAAATGAAAAAAATAAAACGAATAAAACTAAATTTGGACCTGTCTACACTCCACAGACGACTACGACGACGTCTACTGGATTCTGGATTTAATTTGGACGCTGACTGTGAGGTGAATTACAACCTAGCCGAGCAGCAATTTAGGGCCATCTGGCAGCAAATGCCGGCCTCTTAGAGCCGAACCTTTTGAGCGGAGTGATGTAAGGTAGTACAACAATGATTTCTGCATCACGGTCCATTATAAAAATGCCTCTCAACATTAGCAGCCAAAGCACCTTAAAAGCACTGGGCCTGATACTTAAGCCCGGCTTTGCATAATGGCAAGGCTACATTAGGGAAAGAGTGGGGTGGGGTGGGGGGGTGGGGGGGTGAGAGGTAGGAAAGTAAGTGAGAGAGAGGCAGAGAGAGAGAGAGAGAGAGAGAGATAGAGAGAGTGAGCAAGCGAGTGAGAGCAAATGACAGCGAGAGAGAGAGAGAGAGAGATAGATAGTAGGATAGTGGAGTGGAAAAGGAAAGGAAGGAGGGGGCAAAAAAAAGGAAAAAAAAAAAAACGCAAGCCAAATTACACTTGGTTAATTCAGAGTAACAGATCTCGTCCCGAGTGGATTGAAGGCCCTGAATTAATTCTGTTATGACAAATCAAGATAAACGTTTCCCCTAAATTGCATGCGATTTAATTAATTTCCCGAGATCCCGGTATTTCCCGGCCTAATAGTTCACATGCTCGTGGAGCTCGTCGTGTGCGCTCCGCTGTCAGAGAGCTGCAGAGAGAGAGAGAGAGAGAAAAAGAGAGAGAGAGAGAGGGCTAACTTCAAAGTGATATTAAATAACCCAACTATTAGATTTACCTAGCACGTCCTATTGGAGAAGTGCCATTTAATTACCCAGGTCTATTCAATTAAAAGAGGACAGTACCCCCTCCCTCCCCCTCTCTCGCACGCTCACGCTGCTATGGTCACATGGTGCGTCACTAAATAAATGAATTAAGTCTCTTCTCCTCTCTCACCCTCTCTCTCTCTGTCTCTCTCTATCTCTCTTTGTGTCATCCAAATCACCCCCCCTCCACACACCAATAACACAAATAACACTTAAACACATGACCCAGAACAACAGCAACAAACAGAGGCAGACCCAGACACAGAGTTCCTAATGTAATGGCTACTTCAACACACTGACATATATAGTTTTTGGTGTAATTACATTTTTTGTAACCAGGCAAAAACTATACATTATTAAAGAAGCGTTAAGCCAAGTAAAGGCTGATTAATGAAACGCTATCTTAGCTCAGCAGCACAGCCAAACTTATGAGCGAACTTTACTTTTATTTTCTATATTTTCCTCCACAACAAGCTTAAAACATGCATTTATGAGCATTCTAAATATAAATACAAAGTAATTAAATAAAAGAAAAACATTATTTGCATTTATTCACATGTGGAAATCTGAAATCTAGTGCTATCTCTGTGTACATGCTGTAGTTTTATGCCTTATGTAGTTCACTGTGTAGATTCAGACAGAAACAAGCAAAAATCTGTTGACGCGGACCAATTTAGCCAGATGCTGCCGGTCAGCAACCATCAATACCACCCTCTACACTCTAACTCTGTCCTCTGTGGATGGTAATATCAGTCTTTTATGGTGTTTAATGTTGATACTTTAAACTTTAAAATAAATGGAACGTCCCATCCATCTGCACCCACTATCAGACCTCACTCCAACTCCCGTAATTCACACTGCCTTGCCATGAGCATGCTGGCCACTGTTCAATCAACCTCAGTAACAAGATACTACCTCACAACACATACACTTACACAGGTGTGCACATTCCTAAGCCATCCTCTGTGGAAACACTTCATGATCCAACACAATACATGCTGCTATAAGAACAAATGCTCCCATTGCTTTTTTTTATCATGTTGGTGTCCTAGGCTATATCTTTTAAAACTACTTAAAAGAAAAATAAATAAGTAAAGTTCCTTCACAATCACATTCATCTCTAATACACATGTAGTTCTTTTTCAGAGCAAAATTGGTTCTTTTAAGCTATGACATCTATTAAAGAGACATCTGAAGCACCTTTATTCTTCTATCCTTTTTTTTTTAGAATGTACGCTTCATTCTATTTTTTACTCTAAACATAAAACGTTCCTGTTCTGCTGTGCTCCCGTCTGGCCGCGGGTTAAAGCTGGTGAAATGTGAAGAGGCAGCGCCAGCGCGGCTGACAGCAGTTGCCCCTGTGCACGGTGTTTGTGGCATCTGCCTGATTGAAATTAGATGGGCATCATCCCAGGCCGTTCACCTCATCTCGCATTAGAGCAAATGCGATGCGTTCTCACTGCGGCGTCCCAATCAATCGGCTGAGTGTTTCTGCCTCAGTGGTATTAATATAAGTCAGTCAGGATATATAACTCCATTATTTACACTGCAAGGCCAATTTAATAATCCATTACAAAAATAAGACAGGCCCCTTTAAACCCACCCACCAGCAGCCCAACCCCCCCCCCCCCCCCTTCACCCCCTCTCCTGAAGGGGACTGGCCTTCGCAATAATCCCCCCATCCTATCTCTCCGTCTCCCTCTCTCTCTCTCTCTCTCTCTGTCTCTCTCTCTCTCTCAAAAGCCAATTTGGTTAATTAAATGTTTTGTTTGCGATGTGGCCCTCATTCATTTCGGACACGTCATTGCGAGCGAATCGGAGCCAGGGACTAGATCTCATTAGATAAAACCCATCAGGACTAAAGGAAAATGGAGGGGGACTCTAATTAAAGCTTTTAATTGTGTGGACTCACTGTCAGATGTTTTTTCTTTTTTTCTTTTTTCCCTCTTCCACCCCCCTCTCTCTCTCTCTCTCTCTCTCTCTCTCTCTCTCCCCCTCTCTCTCTCTCTCTCTCTCTCTCTCTCTCACTCGCCCTTCTCTCTTATCTCTCTCAGATCTCAGGCCTGTGTGAGCTGCTCGCTCATTACACAGAGAAAGGTGTAGGCACTTTTCTCCGGCCCGCTCTGTTTAATTAGGGGTGTAGGCCCATTACCCCGCCGGACGCCGTCCTGCGGATCTGATCCCCGCGGATCAGGTGCAGTGGAAAGAGTGAAGGCACTCTCTTTCACATTCAGATACGACTCATCCTCTCAGGTTTGCCCTGACACACACACACACACATACACACACACACACATGCATGCATGCATGAACACACACACATATACACACACACACACCTGCCGCTGTAGCGTCAGTGTGGAAACGGGACTTCACCGACTTCAACCATCCAGCCCATCTAGAGCTCGGGCCAAGGTAAACACACACTAATGACTAGACTGCAGCCAAAAACACACTCTCACACACTCATACGCTCCCTCACACACTCTCACTCACTCTCTCCTTCTTTTTTTCCAACTGCCTGGAAGATTAGAATACATCAGAGGTGATTTGCCTGCTGTTTTATCTCAATTTCTATAAATCTATATCTATATATCTTTATTTACTCTACCTATATATACAAAAGTATTGGTGCTAGAGCTGTCCAATACAGAAATAACATTGTATTATGATGCGTGTGATATTTGTATGATGTTTACACAGACAAAACACACCAAATGCAAAGTTCAACATGAGTAATTTCACTCTCTGTGAAGAAACATGCAATTGATCAGTCTTGTTTAAGTACTCAACAGTATATTATACATTACAATACTACACATTACAATTTATCACAATATGATAAGAAATACACTTATATTGTCATATTGCCCATCCCTACCTGAGACACACCTCTCAGTCATATAAAATCCAGGTGTTTCATTCAGTCACATGGCCACAGGTGTACAAATCAAGCCCCTATCAATGCAGTCAACCTCTACAGACAGAGAATGGGAATGGGTGGTGGAGCTTAAAAATATTTCTATCCACACAGAAACAAAAACGCTTGCATGAGCATGCTAATCCTGTATAAGCCAATAACACTGCAGAACAGAAAAGAAGAGAGAAAGCAATATATTACTATCAAGAAGGAAGAAAACACAGAGGTCTAATCCCACAATAGGCCACACAACACTCCTTAAGTAGTGTATATGCAGTCTAGTTCTATGCAGTAAAGTTCTATCTGCGTGTAGACGATGTAATTTTATGACTTAATTCACCATATATGGAGTAAGGAGCTATTTGAGACTTATAAAATTATTTTAAAAAAATCATACAATTACAAAAAACTCTAAAGCACTACATTAAGCACTATAAAAAAGTTATATTACCAAGTGAAATCTTCTTAAATGTAGTCTATATTTATAATATTTCTCATTCTGATATTATTAATATAATTCCTTAATTCAAACTTCCTTGTACTTGTTTTAAGTGAAGTAATCTATTAAAAGTGTCTTCTTGTACTGGTAGATAAATGTTGCTTGATTCAGGAAATAATAGATAATTTAGTTTTTGTTAGAAGCCATGCTTAAAACAAGCAGACATTTCTTTCAGTAGATTTGATTGTTTTTAAACAAAGAATATAAAATATATGGGTAATATTATAACTGCAGAGAAACAAAGCTTCTGTTAGAGCTGCAAAGTGGGGACCAACCAACCCCATATTAATACTGCCTATGGATGTACAGGTAAATGGAATAAATGGGTCATAAGAAAACCTGTGTAGGTGTAATAAGTAAAAGTAACACAGTAAACTCATTGTAAAAGGAACCTGTATTCCAGCTATTCACTTCAGCACAAACAAAGACCCAATATTACCAACAATATTAACGATTTCCATCAAACACACTTAACCCAAATACACAGACTAAACTTCTCCAGCCCTGAAACACTTCACCCGCCCTCACAGAGGTCACGGTGTTGAGTGATCGTCCTGTCAAATCAGGCGATCCACATTAGGCAAGTGAGACTTCAGTCACCCAGCCTTCGCTCTAAGTGTCAGACAGCCTTATATAAATATTTAAAAAGGCCCTTTTTCGCTAATTAAATCGGCTCTTTCTCATCCACAAACACGCCAGACAGGATGAGAAAAGCCCTCTGAATTCCTGTCGAGTCGAAGGTTAGCCCGGCCGGCCGGCCTGCGGACTTATATACCCTGTTCAAGTGCTGTGAGGTTAATCAAATTAATTCAATTTATCAAATTAATGTTTTAATGCAATCTTTCTTTTAAATAAGGTAACTGAGATTGTAGATCTTTACATATAGAAGCTGCAGCTGAGTATTTGAGATAAGTAAGCGTGCAAACTAACATGCTAGCTAACACCATCATGCTACAGCATGCTAGCGTGAACTGCTATCAGTCACAGTGGAGGAGCAGATGGCACAATGTGGAAAAGGGAATCTCAGTAGGAAACAATAGTTTACATATTTGATAGCTGTAAATGGTTCTGTTTGGTATTATTCTGGCAAATCTATCTGCCATTTGAAAATTAAAGTGAAGACTTTTTAACATCATTTAGATACAAAATTAAGAACACTTTGATTAATAAAAAATGGCCAAAAAATCAACACCAATATTAAGTTTGAGGTTTTTACAGTAAGCTTCAGATTCCTATATTTTCTAACAGTTTCTTTCACGTCTACTCTTCAGAAAATCCAGTGTCCAGTGTAAAACTGGGGCTATATTTCCTCCACATCTACAGTAGCATCTCCACTAGCTAAAAGCAAGTAAAGAATGTTCCCAAAAATAGCGTGCCTTAGCAAAGCCATAAATAACACTGATTGTTCTACTTAGTTATGTCTGCTATTAAATCAGTGACTTAACTTACATATCAGACATGGATGTTGCACAAACTGTATGAAATAAGTATTTAGTGTCTGTGACATTTTTAAGATCTTTTTAGACAAATCTTAATTTGTGTACAAAGTTGCTTACTATTACAAGAATAATGCACTATATATAGTGTTGTTTAAAATCTCAACTGTGCATTTTATTTCCTATATATTTCACTATGTGCACAGACAATGTACGCTAGAAATTCTAATAAAATTCCAATGCTGATGCAATGCATTAGAGCAAAACAAAAAAGAGATGTGTTGCTTGGTTGTCACCTACTATACAGAGTAAGTGCACCATTCTAAACACAGCTAAGGTTTTGTTAAGATCTGTTTAAGGATCTGCAAATATCCTGTGACTATCAGTTGATATGAAAGAATCTGAATTGAGAATCGCTCTCATATTTAAAGAATATTGAGAATTATTTTTTTCAATATTGTTCAGCCCTACCCTGTTTTAAAGTAAACTCACAGCCTCGCAGTGGCTTGCAAAAATTCTGCAGAAGGAATCCCCACCATCTCCGTCAGCACATCAGCTCTGTCACTGGCCTGACCTGTTTTTAGAGACCAGCTCAGGCTCAGGGAGGACCCGACCACTAGGGTTTAGTGAGCTTCGCCGCTGTGGCAGAATCTGCACATATGTTCCCAATGGAAAATCCACTGCAGTCCACGGGACGCCCAACGACTCCTTCCACTTATTTTCTTTCTTTAATGTTTTCAATCGCTTTTATCATTACATTCCAAATGTTTCCAAATATTTAAATGTTTCATCAATCCGCCTTGCTTCACAAACCAGATGTACAAACGTTCTACGATTCTCGTCAAATGTCTATCTATTATGATGCAATGGCTGTGTTGAAAAAGTCTAATATATGATTTGTTAACTTATAATTTTTTTCCTTTTTCTATTGTTGCTTATATATGTAAACATGTCTATACTGTCCTCATAATATTGTGGATATTGTCAGTGCTTAGAGAATATTAACCTACTGTGCATTTCACTACAGAGAGCATAAATAGTTCTGATTATCTGGACAAAGTGCAGCAGATATTAATGTCACGCAAAAATCTTTTATCCTAAAAAAGATAAAAATAAAAACTTTGAAAAAGTAACAGAAAAAAAAATGTACTTTCAATGGAAGGACTTTTATCTTTTCTATTGGTCCATTCATCATAAAGTACTGACACAGATTTTAAAAATGGACAAATAGAGATACAATGTTTCTGTACTGATGCAATATTATGATAGATAGTGTATAATTAAACATTTCTTTAAATATCAATATATACAATATTTGAACCATATTGCTCAGCTAACAAAGTTGGCATACGTTCCCGATCACACTAATGGATTTTCCTTGCTAACAAAAACATAATGAGCAATACTGAGGTCAGCTAAAATGATTGAGGTCAAGTCATATACTGTATGCCAAGTCAATAAAGTAATTATCGTGACAGGCCTAGATACACACAAGCATATATGGGTCATATTATGTATTATAGGGTTATATTGCCTTTCCATTTCTGAGAATATGGAGAATTTGTAAAACATTGGTCCAGACATGATGCGTTAGTCCCGTTTTCTAATATATCACAACATGTTTCTTCCTTACAATGTCCAAAAACAAACACGGATACACTCACACACACACATATATCTATGTAAAGGCCAGCCTCAGACCTGATGTAGTCGTTTCTGCAGAGGATCATGCCGCTCTTGGTGTAGCAGGAAGTGCCGATTTCTCCGAGCTGGGCTTGGCAGCAGGAGCATTTGAGGCAGCGGCTGTGCCAGTAGCTGTCCATGGCGTAGAGCAGGAAACGGTCCGCGATCTTCCCCCCGCAGCCTGCACACCGCTTCCACGACATCGAGCCTGCGCCAACCGGAGCCGCCTGGGCACTGCCACCGGGGTTCACCATCGTCCCTACTGAAACACACACACACACACAAAAACAATACGGATTAACACTTACACCGTGCTAAACACTCTTTACTGCAGCTAAACAATAAGGCACAAATGCCAATATAAATCACAATATTAAAGACACAGTGTGTAGGTTTTGAGAGTTTGAGGATTTGGAGACCTCACTGGTGAGAAGGTGTAACTGCACAGAGCATGTAGAAGAGTAATATTTTGATATGCAGACAAAATGGGTCAGTAGCTACAAATTTTACAACAACTGTTATTGAAATACTCTCCCACTCGCTGACTGAGTATAGTGATCATTATTAGCATTTTTCACTTTTTTGATGTAATTTTACAAACCAACAGACCAATAGAAATGCTCCAAAATTGCTTCAAAAAATGCTTTAATACTCTGACTTCCATGAAAAGTTACGAAAGTTTGTTCCTTCTCCTCTAAAGTTGCTGTTTATGGAAAACATGTTTTTTAATGGATTTATTTTGACTTCGTCCAATTAAACAGGATGTATTACACTAATATACTACAGTGCTAATAATATAGTATACAATATACTAGTATTAATTAGTACTGCTTTCTATTTTGTAAACAACAATAACATTCCAAGAATGTATTTTAATGTCAATTAATGTGTATATAAAATTTAAATAAAAATATAACAAATGATTCTACTGCAAAACTGAAGTGCAGAATATTTAGTGATGGATACAAACTGCAAACGTATACAAGCACAAAATACTCAAAGTTTTATAATAAACAACAAATTACAACAAATACAAAATGGATTGCTTTCAACACAGAATACAGTTATTATCACAAACAAATATGTGAGATAAAGGAGAACCATGTCCTCCATATAATCCTACTACTTTTATACCCATTAGAAGTTTGCATGACTCCATGAGCAGGTTATAGATACAGGATCATCCCTCCTGCCCAGCCACTCTAACCAGGAACTGTTCTCATCATCTATGATCATCAAATGTTATTGTTTTTAATTACTCTTCTGCCAAAGATCATCTTGTCCACACAGGACGGTTTCAGACGCTATGATGAGCATCCACAGCCTTTTTCTGAAGTTCTAATCACTCCCTGATCCTTATCTCCGTGCTGAGGTCTGCTCTTTGGTCCTGTGGTGATGAATGGCGGCTCACTGATAACATTCAGGCCCTCTGGAACAATTAAAGAGGCGCTGGCTTTTGTTGAGCTGCTTAAAATTGGCTTTTAAACAGCGCATTAGCTCAGCGCTGCTATTCTTCACGTCACGTGCTTGGCTAGTGAGGCTACGTGTTGCTGCCAGTGGAAAGGGAGAGAGAGAGAGAGAGAAACAGAGGAAGAGAGACAGCAAGACAGCAAGAACGTCAGCGAGAGAAACAGGGAAGAAGGGGGGAAAAGAGATACAGAGAGAGAGACAGTGAGTCAGTCAGAGAGAGAGACAGTGAGTCAGTCAGAGAGAGAGAACGAGAGAGAGTCAGTGAGAGAGAGAGAGGGAGTCAGTAAAAGAGAGAGAGAGAGAAAAGGAGATAAAGAGAGAGAGAGAGAGAGAGAGAGAGAGAGAGAGAGAGTCAGAGAGATCCAGAGAGAGAGTCATTGAAAGAGAGAGAGGAGATACAGAGAGAAAGAGAGTCAGAGAGATACAGAGAGAGAGTCAGTGAGAGAGAGAGAGAGAGAGGAGATACAGAGAGAAAGAGAGAGAGTCAGAGAGATACAGAGAGAGAGTCAGTGAGAGAGCGAGAGAGAGAGGCTCTGAAAGTTGTATGAGAAGTCTACACACTCGGTTCAGTTATCAGATGAAGGATTTGACACCAACAAATCATTAAACTCTAGACGCTACAGGCCTCTCTGCTTGTGTTTCGAGCTAAATTAGCTAGCTCAGCTAAAGCGAGCTAAATGCTAACAGTCTATTCAAAACTGTGCTGATGTTACATTAACAGCTACGTGTTCAGTTTACCTCAGACTCCATAAAAACATTTAGCTAGCTAAGGGCTTTGAAGTTTACCACAACTGGCTACACAATGATTTACTAGTGCTTTATGGTAAATCCAACCAGAATATGTCCTACTTTTTGTGTGCACTGTTGTGCATCCATGGAACCCCATGGAATCATGTCCACAGACAGAAGTTAGACACTATCATATGTAGGACTGATGAAATGAGATACTAATAGACAGAAAGTAAGAGCTGGACAATGTGGCAAAAATCTATATCACAATATATTTCTTAATTTCAATGTTGATACGATACAATTAGCTGGGTGATATAGGAGAAATATTATAATCACATTTTTTTTAAATATTTAAAAGGCATTCACAATACACCGTATTTATTTTATTCTGACATGCAGACAAAATGCATCAGCAGAGGCAAATTCTGTTATTCTGATATTAAAATTAGTAATGTGATTCTTATATAGTTTTTGCTTCCCATCATCAACATTAAACAGTTTTTTTTTTTTACACTCTCATCTCTGTATTGAAATGCACAGTTCAGTCAGCGTTGGTACTCATGATATCCTCGATATTCTTACTGTCAATACAATAAGAAAATGTATTACACAAACTATTGATATATTGCCCAGCTCTAATAGAAGTTATACTATAAACGGTAAGTGAAATAAAAAAATAAATAAATAAATAAAATAAATAATAAAAAAAAATATATATACATATATATATATATATACATATATATATATATATATATATATATATATATATATATATATATATATAAATAAACAATGCTTTCTAATCATCTCAGTTAGGTCAGCTAACTACCTTGCTACCTTATTTTTACCCTGATACAATTATTCAGGCAATTACACAGCATTTCAATAGATTTTCACCATTCTGGTGTTCAAGGTACAAGGTAACTTTTAAGAACAATCTCCCCAAGAACACGAGTCTGTACTGTGCCTCTGCTCTTAATACAAAGATACATTCTTAGATTTAACTTTACTACCTATTTCTCTATGTGCACAGATTAGAACTAGTATTTCAAATACTAGAACTTATTCTAGCATTTCTATCAAATATTGTCAGCAATTTCCTAACTGATGCATCCTTGTTTTTAAAGGCAGAGCAAGAGCACACCAAGGAACTCTAACTGCTTCCTTAATGTGTTCTTGTGTACTGAAATGTGACCTGGGCTGTGGAAAATGATGTCAGGCCAGAACATGTCGCTTGTAAATATTGAGTATGGTAAAAATGTCTTTTAATATTGTGATAGATATATCGTTTTTTTTTGTTTTGTTTTTTTTTTTTTTTTTTTTGCTGTTACTGGCCATTGTAATACATGCATATGCAGTATTGACATAACAGCAACTTATTTAAAGTGACAGAGGTGAGAAACAGAGATGAACTCTGGGCAGATGTCAATATACATTTATAACTTACAGAGAGACTACAAAACCTGGTATATAACTTTATAACTTTTAAGGTAGTTTTTATTTATTTTTATTAGTTTTAATCAATGGATTTTTCCATTTTAAAGTAGTGAGGCCAGTGTCGGCCAATTGTTCTAGTGGGGACAGAATAACTTTGTCCTTTTTCAGCATACTATACATAAATGAGCAAGTTTCTGTTTGAAATATTGGCCATACTAATGACTCTAAAGGTAAAATTATTGGCAGATATTGATATAATTCTGCTATCACTCTGCATCCATAGTGAAAATTGCATAGTGTGTAATTGTACTGAGGATGTTAAAAAAAAGTACTTTTTTTTTAATGATTGTGGTGTAGTTTTATTTCAGAATTAATGCATCTGGTGATTTTAGTGAGGATTCTGCTGAGCTCCTTTTTATCTTTGAGCTCTCTTCAGTTTTAATTCTGTGTTTATTTGGTTTAGAGATGTGTAAATGAACAGATGAAGTCTGTTTGCAGAGTTTGCCTTTCTGATCTCTCCATGTTCGCAGTGGCTCTTGTTTCAGTGCCATTAGCAGCACCATGGTTGCTCAGGTAATCAGTAAAAGCTGTTGTTGCCAACAAAAAAAAAGAGGCCAGAGGACCTACCAGACTAATTTGATTTTAGAATAAATATACAGTATGTGGCGCACTGATGTATATGTTTACTATAAGATGTGCCCTACTACTTTCAATTTAGAAGGAAAAATCTTTTACTTCTAGTGAGGAAATACATTTTTAAGTATTGGAATGCAACTTGGGCCATAGAAAATGATGCCAGGTAGGAACACAAGGACGCTAAAACACTTAAGAACACATGTTAAGGAACGTTGACTGTGTATCTTGTCATCTATTCGCATTCGACAGATGCATCTTTCTCAGTTCCGCCCTTCAACTAAGTTAATATATTTTAATTTTTAATCCTTTCCAATTTGGTCAGGCCTGCCTTCATGGCGGGCTAAGCCAAATCTGTGTTGAAAGGTAATTAGAGGAGGAGGAGGAGGAGGAGGAGGAAGGAGGGAAGAGGAGGAGGAGGAGGGGTAGAAAAACGTTGCACTGAGAGAGGCATTCAGTATAAACCCCATTAGTGGAGGCTCTTAGGGACAAGCAATACCTTAGTGCTGATTAAATCTAAAAGCAGATGAATCAGAGGGGCCGGACAGAAAGGGACTGCTCCTGATAAATAAGATCGGACCATCGTCAAGTTTCATTCCGGCTACAGAGGAAGGGGAGATTTGAAGGTGGGTGAGGAAGAGGATGAGGAGGAGGAGGAAGGGGGGAGGCTTTTAACTTAAATGGGCTAACTCAAGCAATTACACGGCCGTGCAGCTCGAGCACGAAATATAGCGTTCGCCAGAGAAGATAAGCGGCATGGTGACCGCAGACCTCTCTGATGTTAAACATCTGTATAAATAACAGACACTGCTTTCATTCAGCTGACTAAATTGAATAATTTCTGATAAATATATATGAATATATTATACTCCTACAATATAACTTAAATAACACTAAGCATCACTATCACAGCACTAACCATGTGCTGTTAAACATAACTGTTTACTGTTTAATGTTCAATATCCATAATATCCCCCCAGGCTACTTGTACTACCATGTTTAGAACTATATGATCATAATACATAGTACTCATATTACATATTTATTGGTAATTTGCTATTAAATCACATTTTTTTGCTATTAAAGTAAGATCATGTGCTGTGTGCTGTTTACTATATGTGCAATATCCCATAATAGTCCCATTCAACACGTGTAGCACACTCTGTTCACTCTGTTTTCTATGTCATTTTGTAAAATAACACTAAACACTTACTGTTTACTTATGTACAATACTTCTATCACTGTCCAATCAGGTGCTGTATAACTGTGTACTGTTCACCATGTGCAGCACTCACTATCTGGTCACTCTGTTTACTATGCATGCTATGTCCAATATCACATCTTTTTAATGTTAATCTGCTATTTATTTATTGTTAACTTAAGTCAATTATAAATGAGCACTGTCTACAACAGCACAAACTATATACTGGGAAAACATGTTTTCTCTAATCTACATCTACGTACAACATAAAGTTTTACTATGTACTATTTACTCACTGTCCATCCATTTGTTGTAGAACTGTGTACTGTTTACTATATGCTATATCTCCCCATTCACCATGTGTAGCACACTCTATTCACTTTGTTCAATTTCATTAAGAGAGATATTATAACTTATTTACTTATTTTTTGCTTTTAATAATTTGCTTATTCATCACTGTTTACTGTTTAACACAACATATACACTATGGGGGACAATGTTTCCTCCAGTTCTATAAGGTTTTTCAATACAGCTCTTTACTATTTACTATTAACGCTTTATTTTTATCACTGTCCAACCAGGTGCAGGATAACTGCATACTGTTTACTATATATGCAACATCCTATAATAGTATCCCATTGATTCACCATGTGTAGCACAATCTGTTTAATCTGTTAACTAGTCTATGTCATCATGTGCACGAGTAATACTAATGTCTAGTATATTTTTGAACATATTTTCCATCTGTTCTGTCCTCTACACTGCTGTAATATTGCAATACACCAATTCCCCCACTGTGGTTTGGATTAATAAAGGATGATCTTATCTTATATTTCTTATAAACCTTATTATAAGTAATACCTGTTCATTACAGTAGTATACCTTTGACATTAAAAAAAGTGCAATTCTAGAGCTATAGTTAAACTGTGTGTACTTTTTTTTACATGCATTACAGAGTGTGTAATTACTGTACTGTGGTTTAACATGAAAAGTATGTAGCAACATTTGATTAAAACAAATCATTTTAAAGTGCTGTGTGTATAGGAGGGTATTTGGATGGACGTTTTAAAATGTGTTACTAACAGCACAACTATTGAACTATATTTTGTACAAAATACTGTATAAAAACATATATTGTATGATAAAACAAGTGACAGACTTGACTTTTTGTGAATATTAGTTGACATTATTGCAGTCTTTGCCATGCTATTTAAACTAGGGCTACACAATATATCATACACATATTCACATAACTTCTGCATCCTTTTTTTTGCTGTTTGATACAAAAAAGATATTTTAAATGACATATCTATAACAAACTATTAGTTATCAAAAGTAGATTACATCAATATTGATTTCACTCAAATCTTCAATACACAGAGCATTATTAGATTATCAATATTGTGACATGTTGGATCGTTAATTTTTTAGATTTTATTTATTTATTTATTTTTCAAAAAAAAAATTCATATCGTGATATATATCGCAGGAAAAAATATCGCAATGCACCTTTTTTTTTCTTCAGTATCGTGCATCCTTATTGTAATGAGCTTATTCCTAATTAATGCGCACGTTTACTAGGTTAGCTATGCAGCTGTACCTGAGGAAGTAAACCACCCTTAATAAAAGCTTAATAAACAAATATAAGCATTACATTATTCTGACAATAGTAAGATGTAGATTTTTCTAAGTTAAAAAGGGTGTAAGTTTAAAAGTTGGACTAGTTTTACACCATTAAAAACCCGAACTCACCTCTTTTACAGCCGAGTAAATTCGTTTTCAAGCGTCTAAATGACTGTAGCTTTCTTTCTGTGTCCCGTGGGGGGTCAAGAAACAGTTCAAAAACTGGTAAAAAATGTCAAATTAACAAAATATTTCAAAAAACACCAAAACAAATCGTCCATAAAGCTCAGCGGCTCTGCATGAGGAGGTATCCGGGCAGTGGTGAGCTCTCTGGCGGGCTGGAGAATCAGCTACAGCGCTGCTCAGCTCCGGATCCGCTTCAGCAAATGGAGTTTACAGATTATATTTCCACCGGTTCCGACCCGTCCCTCGCCTCCTCCCGCCGTCTCCCTGTCTCTCCCGAACCCGACACCGCTCGTACTCTCGCTCAGCTCGGTCTCTCGTTCAGCTCTCGGTAATTTCCCTCAGGCTGTGGCCGGTGTGAGAGCTCTGAAACGCGGTGTGAGGCTCGTAATCTCCGCCGCTGCTCCTCGTGTCTCTGTCTCTGTCTCTCTCTCTCCGCGCTGCTCGCTGCGCTGCTCTACATGTGTCAGTGACTGAGAAAAAATACAAATAATAAAAAAACACACAGGCTCCGCCCACATTGCAGCACGTCAATCTGTAGCAGCCAATCGTGCGGAGCTCCGTTCCGGGGGATGAACAAATCCGGCCAATCAGAGCAGCGCAATACAGCACATTGAGTTCTGAGTGAAGGAGGTGAGCTGCAGTTTAATTTTTCTACTTTTATATTTTCCATCGTTTAATCAAACCTTTGTAGACACAGCTCTGATACATAGATGTATTGCGTTCCAACATTTAACCAAACGTTTTTGGACTCCCAACATTTAACCAGAAGTTTCTGTACACTGTTCTATTGGACAAAACTTTTTGCAATATTTTTGGACTCCAACGTTCAGCCAAATGTTTGAAGACTAACTACTAATAGCCACATGTATTTAAATGTTTTGGGTCAAAACATTTAGCCAAATGTCTGAAGACTTACTACTATTAGCCAAATTATTTTAAATGTTTTTTTTTTTTTTTTTTTTTTTTTGTTGAAACATTTAGCCAAATGTTTGAAACCTTACTACAATTAGCCAAAATGTATTTAAATGTGTTTGGGTTAAAACAGTTAGCTAAATGTGTGTGGATTCCATGGAATTTGGTGGAGTTGCATTCCACCACATGTTTCTGAACTCCCTATATTTTTGGACTTGAACATTTAGCCAAACGTTTTTAGACACACTGATCAGTTAAGACAAGTATTTTTACAATGTTCTTGGATACCAACATATAGCAAAACATTTTTAGACAAAGCGCTGTTAGACAAGTATTTTTGCAATGTACTTGGATATAAACATTTAGCCAAATGTTTTTAGACAAAGCTCTATTAGACAAGCGTTTTTGTAATATTCCTGGATACCAACATTTAGCCAAACATTTTCAGGCACAGCCCTATTAGAAATTTTTTTAGAAGTTTTTTTTTTGACAAACATTTAGCAAAATGTTTGAAGACTAAGCCAAATATATTTAAATGTTTTGGGACTAAAACATTTAGCTTAATGTTTGTAGGCACTGCTGTATTTATCAAATATATGCGTTGCACCATCTACCATATTTTCATGTTTTGGATACAGTTCCATTAGCCAAATAAAGTTGCTTTCCAACATTTAACCATATGTAGCAGCAACACCTTCACAACCAACCCCTATATCAGAGCAACACTGCTGACCTGCATATATATATATATATATATATATATATATATATATATATATATATATATATATATATATATATATATATATATATATATATATATATATATATATATATTTTGGTAGCTGTAGATGTAGCTGAGAGCACAGGAACTTTTCAGGCTGTGAGTTTGATGCTGCTGTGACTGACTGTCCAACACAAAGCCATTTTTCAGCACCTGCTCTTACACAGTGGCGCCATCATCTGGACATAAATGGAACTATACCACTAAAAACACAACTGAATACATTAAACGTCAATATTTAATGCTGATAATTGATTACTCATCTCTGCTGGTGTAAAGTTTGGGGACTACATTAGTCTAAGGGGCAATGGAAGCTTATATTCCTATAGCAGGAGGTGAAGAGAAGAACCTACTAGAAAATAAAGGTGTTGTCACTATAGCATAATGAAGAGAATTCTGTAGAACTGCAACAAAACTGCAACAGAACACCAACAGAAAAAAAAAAAAAAAAAAAAAAATATATATATATATATATATATATATATATATATATATATATATATATATATATATATATATTTAAAATGTAAATAATGAACTCAACAAATACAAGATCTCTTCATTAAGATTCCTTATTCTTCATTAGAGTAGTTTTTACTGCTAGAATCCCTTTTCAGGCATCAGCTATGTCAATAAATCATCAATAGTAATAATAATAGTTCTATTAATTCATTCTGACTAGACATATATAAATCAAACGAATTTTAGAAAATTAAAATGTGTCTTTGAAACAGATACAAGGCTACTGTATACAATTTAACATGTCTTCAACTGTAAATCAACCATGTTTTCATTAAATAATAAAAAATAAAAAAAATAATAATAATAATCCACCCTGTTATTGTCCACCTTGGGCGCATGCATTGCGGGAAATAAAAAGTGGTTGAGCTATAAAAAATGAGATTTCTGTGTTGCCTTTTAATTATGATTATAGTGTAGCAAATTAAAATCTTACTTTATTATTTGTGTGTTTTGAAGGCTAGAAGACACCCTTGATAACAAAAACCACACACTGAGCACGAGTTGCACTGGCAGAGATCCGAATTTGAATCTGGGCTCTATTCTGGCCCAAATGCTCGGCTCACATCTGGGCTCACCTGAGCCGCAAATGCGAACTCTCTGGTTGTAGAGTATAGTACGACAATCGACTCAAGCCACACCTCTTCGGTTAAAGAGTCCACTTTTTTCCAGTTCGTCAGTTGTCGAGTATAATATGGGAATTGGCTCAAATCACTTAGTCCATCACCCCGGTTGTTGAGTATAATATAACTGTCACACAGGAAAGTTAAACAAAAGCAAAACACAAAACAAACACCAGTAATGCAAGATACACAAAACAGGTATCTAAACTGGGAAACTAAATAACTAAGACCAGAACAAAAACTAATCAAAACTTAGAAAACAATAATACTCAAATCAAAAACAAACCTGACGCATACATACAAGTACAGCAAAAAACACTAAGACAAAGGGGCTTAAATGCACTAGGAGGGTAAGGAACACCTGGAACCAGTAAACGAGGGGGCGGGGTTACAAACAAGACACAAGGTGGCAACACTAATGGCTAGGGAAAGGCTAGGGCGAAGACAGGACAATAACACAACATGGCCATGTGCTTAAAAAAGCACATGGCTGGGAACACAAGACAGGAAAACAGAGGGCAGAAGCACATCGAACCAAAAGAGGAAAAAACACAAGACAGACACAGGCTAAGTTGTGTGACAATGATAAGTAGCCTAAACTGCCTGGGGCAAGTCTTCGGTTGTTGAGTACAATACGACAATCAGCCTGAGCCGTATGTGCCACCACTCTGGTTGCAGAGCAGGGGCGTTGCATGGGCAGCTAAAGACCCGGGGCTCAGCTCAGCCAATTATAAGATTTTTTTACATATATTTTTTAAGCATCCTGCATAATATGTAGTTTTTTTATATTTGATGGATTTAAAAGTGTGCTGTAATTCAGCATGGTTGATTGTTGCCGTCTTATTAAAAAACTTAGAAACAAGATGAAAAAACTGCATGTGGCAGAAAACGAAAATGACAAACTCTAAAAACATTTAAAAAACATCACTAGCTTTCACTTTTGCATAGAGTTTCCCCAGTTTTCCCAGCATTTTATTTAACAATGTAATTTACTTCTAATTTATATTAGCAATAATATAGTTACCTTTTACTGTTGCTTACTTAAAACCATAGCCCGGAAGCCCAGGGCAGGCGACGCCCCTGTTGCAGAGTATAATATGAGAATCCTCCCATTTCACTTTTGCCAACATCCTGGTTCGCAAGTGTAAACCACATTTGGCCTGAGCTGCAAGTGCCATCATCTCAATTCCACATAGACGATGCCAATAGTCGATGATACACTGCAAAAAATCCATTGGCAAAAACTATGTTAAGCAAAAAAAAAAAACTGCCAATGGGGTAAGCTAATTTTTCTTAGTTAGATTTATTATAACAAGCAATCAAGCAAAGTGTCAAAATAAATGAAGTAACACCTGAATCAAGAAAATATCACACTTTTTTGGCCTATATTTGGATACAAGAAACAGAATAACTTGACTGGTGACTTTGTTTGTGCTTATTTTAAGTTTAAACTACTTAAAATACACACTAAGAAAAGTAAGTACAGATTTGTACTTAAAAGAGTGAAAAGCTTGTCGCTGGGGCTGTACCTTATATTAAGGTACGAAAAAGTACCTTTCAGTGAAAGTCTTTTTTTGTTCCCATGTTTTTTGTGCCAGTAAAGATTATAAAGATTATAAACATTATCATCAACTAAATATGTGTCAAGAACTTCATGATGCAAAATTGTCTGGCTTTCAAATAAAAAAATGTGAAAATAAAATATATATTGTTTATTAGTAAAGTGGTACAGTATACTGAATGTACCTTTTGCCTGGTTAAATGGTACAAATTTGTACTTATTGCTGTTAGGAATTACTTTCTACTTCAGAGGGCACAAATCTGACCCTGTTAAGACCAATATTGTACCTTTGAGGGTACAATTATGAAGAGTGTACTTTTGAGTACAAAAAAGTACTCCTTTTGTACCTCTGTTTTGTGAGTCTGATTAAGATCATTATTCCTAAAATAAGCTGAATAATCTTACACTTACTATTCAATCTATACAATGATTAGTAAGACAAAAACTCTTATCAGAGAAAAAAGATGAATAAGATTTATTGCATTGAAATTTAATAATTTTACTTCCTAATATTTATTTTTTTAGATTTTTGCAGTATACAAAAGTCGAGCTCAGGCCGTTTCTTCATGCCATCTGGGAGAGTATTCTGATAATTAACTCTATACTGTATACTGTGTACTGTATACAAACGCATGAATCTGAGTTCAGACTTTGGTTCGGACTTCAGTGGTTGGCTCTGTAACTCTGTAAGTTGAATTGTGCTGAAATGTTTGTTTGAGTAGTTCAGAAGGTGAAAAGTGTCATGGCACTCTGAGACGGGGTTTCAGTGGGCAGTTAATCAGTTCGGGCGCAATTATGAGTTGCCTCTGGATTCATTAATAAGACGTACAGTGTGTAAAGAGTCTCCGGTAGGCCGTCTTAATGGTTTAATTGTGAGTGGTCGTGGTTGATTGCGGAGCGCGGTCTGATTTCCCTGCTGGAAGGGGAACTCTGTTCCATCCAGGATTAGGCGCCATTCTCTCCGGCTGGAACAATGAGCCAAAGATGGCAAAGAATGTATTTTCCACAAAGGAATAATTAATTTATCTCAACTATTAAAACTAGAGGGAAATTAGGGGACGAGTCTGAATGGGTGCCTCAAAGGAGAAGCTTTGTTTGTTCTTTGCCTGTTTTTAATGAGCTTTTCATAAATGGGCAAGAAAAATTACTTACTTCCCTTTTTCTGATTTTTTTTTTTTTTTTTTTATCATTGAAATATGATATTCAATATAGAATAAAAGAAAGGGGTATTGTAGGGATCCCTGCAGAAAACAGCCCCCCACCCCAATACGTGGCTATAGTAACTTGAAAAAGCACAACAATATAAACTCAAGTTAAATATTTACGGCCTGTGTGAAGTTAAACATATCAAACTCCATTGATTTCTGCTGGTGGAGGTTCGGCGATCCCTCAAAATGAAGTGTGTTCTTCAGAGAAACACATAAGTTTAATAACGTTACAATATTACACAGTATGACTTTGAATTAGGGCCCTAAAGCATTTTGGTACACATACGAGTTCATCCACTTTATAATATCACTGAATGATGTTAGGGTTGTGTTTCAATCATAGAGGCACAAAGTGTTTTTACAAACAATTTGGGACAGTAAAGAAAAAGCAAATTCCCCAAGATATTTAAGATGTTAAATGTGTTCAACTCAATTAAATTTACTGATTTACAGCAATTCCTGCATTTAAGGCCTACAACACGTTCCAAACACAAGCAATATCAAATAGAACAACATGAACAAAGAATGACACCAACAAGCTCTACTATAATACAGAGTTACTATATTCACTAATACCACTTACAACTTTACTGTACACAACACAAGCCTTATGTTCACCATGACCAGAAGAAGCTCCGCCCACTTCTCTACTACAATACAGAGTTACTATATTCACTAATACCACTTACAACTTTACTGTACACAACACAAGCCTTATGTTCACCATGTCCAGAAGCTCCGCCCACTTCTCTATTACAATACAGAGTTACTATATTCACTAATACCACTTACAACTTTTACTATACACAACACAAGCCTTATGTTCACCATGTCCAGAAGCCCTTCAGGTGTATTCCTGTCTGTGTTTGGTTTACTGATAAGTGAATGATCAGAAGACTTTATGTTTACTGCTCTGCTCTCCATGTTCACAGTTGGTTTAGGTAACCAGCAAAAGCTGTTATAGACAGCACTAAGTTAGCTAAGTTAAGTAAAGCTAAGACAAGACAAGTAAAACAAAACTGTAATTCTTAAAAAACATTTTTTTTTAACTCAAATGAGGTGTTAATCTACACACATTTCTCTTCTAAAAATTGTTTATTTGGGTGACTAAAGCGCTTCCATTTATTTACAGTAAACTGAGATTTCCAGATTTCCACTAAAGCTGCATGCAGCAGCATTTGCCATTAGCAGCTAACCGCTAGCGCAAGCGAAACATAAATGCAGCGCAACGTCGCTACACTAAAGAGCCCTGAGTGTTCTGGTAAGCCAGGGCGATATTAGCTTCGCTAATAGTTCATCCCATGTATCTTGTTTTAACATGGTAAAAACACAGGCTACAGTCTGATATACTCACCTCTGAAGGGAAAAAAGAGCTAGTGCTTAGTGTGGTTAGTGGCTAATGCTAATAATGCTCCAGCAGTGCTAGCCGAAGTTAGCAGCGGGCTATAGGTCGAAAATACTCACCACTGAACGGCAAAACAGCTAGCTAGTGGCTAATGCTAATACTACTTCAGCAGTGCTAGCCAGGGTTAGTGGCTAGTTAGTGGCTAATGCTAATACTGCTCCAGCAGTGCTGAGTGAAGTTAGCAGCGGGCTACAGGTGGATAATACTCACCACTGAATGGCGAAAGAGCTAGCGCTTAGCATGGTTAGTGGCTAATGCTAATACCGCCTCAGTATTGTATAACTGGAGAACTAAACTGAAACTCCTGTATAACGCTGTACTTCAGCGGAGTGGCTTTACTGTTTCTTAATAGCTGACTGGTAAACTTCATACATTCATACAAGGTGCACCGGATTATAAGGCGCACTGATGATTAGTGATAAAGGAAAATTTAAAGGATTTTAAGTGTGCATTATAGTGCAAAAATACAATAGTTTACATGCTTTCATTTAGACTGTAGTATTTCTAGCTAAGCTGATGATGAAGGCGACCGTAATAATAAAGCGTGACCAATTAATCAAAGCTGAAATCAATGATATTTGGGCTCTATTATAGACTTCACCCTCAGAGTACTTGATGTTAACCTTTTCGTTTTTCCATTACAGACAGACAGGGGATAATGTACGACCTGCTTGGTACAGGTAAACCCGTCTGTCTCCACTGCTGGATGGCTGGACGCGTGACGGGATGCAGGAATATTGAACGCTTTATTACAAGATGGATCAGTTGTTTCCCAGCTCTCCGGCCTGAAAAAAAAGCCCGAAGTCATTCCTTTAATATGCTGCTATCGATCGCTCTGATCAATCTCATGTCAGCTGAGAGCAAATAAGTGAGCTTAATTAAATACTAATAGATAATTCCTTAATAAATGGCAGTGATCTTAGAAACAAAATGCGCCGAACGCCGGGATGAATCGGGCCGAGCGCTCTCGGAGCTAAACGTTCGGGAGAAACTTCATCAAGAGTTCCGCTCGCAGTCTTTGGCGAGCAATTATACATTATGTATGTCATTAAAAAACTATTAGAGGCGCTCATATGTTAGTCTCTGAGATCATTTGTTTGGTAAAGCTTGTTTGTAATTACATTGTTGTAAACAATGATAAAACTGTGATTCCATGCATGCAGTCGGGTAATTGGCTACTCGCAGCTCTGCGGACTAATTTGTTAGATTAAGCCGAAACTATTCAGTGCTTTCCAAACTACAGTGCGGGGATACCCGAGGGGGGCGGGAGGCATTTGTTTTCTGGTTAAACAAGCTTTCATGCCTATACATATTTACGGTAACAATAAAATGAAATGTTAAGCCAGGCAGACACTGTGCTATTTTAGCCTGATTGAAAGTGACGTTAAAAGATTTTGTTGTTAATAGTAAATGTGAAAAGTTCACTGTAGATGCTTTGTAGATGCAAAGGGGACTAAATTTTATATTTTAAATTCAATTTTAATTGAAACATTACAGTTAATCTCAGTCCATACACCAATTCTAATCTTGAAGCTATCAATGGTAATAATCATCCACCAACAATGTTCCACCAGACCATTTCACAACTATCGTATTTTTCTCACTATAAGCTGCACCATATTATAAGGTGCAGTATCAGTGAACATGTATTTATTTTTTGGTCTATTTTCATACAATTGACGCACCAGATTATACTGTAAGGCACATTATGTGACACTAGTAAGGAACAGGGTCATCGCCATGTTTTCCTTCTAATTCAGCAAGTCTCGTTAAGTAAAGCTAAGGTAAGTAAACAAAACTGTATTTCTTAAAAAAATATATATTCTTTTTTAAAGTTAAACAAGATGTTCTACACAGATTTCTGTCCTGAAAACTTCATTGTTCTTTGCACAAAATCAGTCTGACATAAAGAGATCTCAGAAGCTGAACAGTTTCAGTCCTTTTTAGAACGAGACATTTAAGAGCTATGTCACTTTTATGCAAATAAGCTGTTGCTGGCCACATCATGTATACGCTGAGAGTTCAACCAGCAGATGTTAGAAATGGCAGATTTTCAACTAATCTAGTTGGTGGCTCTGGTTCTGGTGGGGGTTGACTGGTAATGGGAGGTGCCAGGGTGGTTGCCAGGGTGTTGTGACGTCACAATAAGGGAGCATACAAACAAGCGGCTCTTAAAAGCACATGATAATTCCTAACAACGAACTAAACTCTTCAACTCTTCACAGATGGAACAGATTTTTTTCCTGATTGGAGTGTTTCTATTAAAGGGGCGTTTGAGACCAATGTGGAAGTGCATGAAAAAGTGAGTTTTGTAAGTTGTAAGTTCAGTATATTTTAAGGTGAAAAACAACATTACTCCCAGACACGCAGTCTGCACACAAAACACAAATAAAAACTCTAAAACAGACTTTATTTATGTGTTTTTTTCTTATGTTATCATGAATAAAATATCCTGTAAGGAACTACGATTGCTTTTTTTCTGAGGCTAAGTGTCTTCAGAACGAACAGGATTGTAAAGTCATTGACATCTGATATTGAAGTGCATCGTGGGCCCGGCGCTCAGACGTGCACTGATCCACAATCATTTCAATTTGGTTCCTGTCAATAATCTGCTGAGAAAATCACGTTTTGTCCTTCGCCGGTGTGCCGGAGACGCCGCGCTGCACTCTCGGCCCGTTTCCCGGCTGCGGGCTGCGGCCTGCGCGGTGTCAGGGTGAATAAAAAAGATAAAAGCAGTCCTTGAATGAAGTGGGGCCACAGCCAAGTGAAATATGCCCCCAATTACTGCAATGGGTGTACAGGCCTAATAAAGTGAGCGTCCTTGCAAGATGCCGCTGCTCCATAATGGAGCCGGGCTAATTTGCTTTGACTGATGAATTTTTGTCTCCCGTCGGGCTGGGTTGAATAATTATGAAATTTATCACAAGACATAGTGACTCATTAAGGATTAGCGAGCTTTCATTAGAGTGATGTTGTTCTGAAGGCCGCGCCTGCTCTGATCAACATAATTACGGGCCCTGCAAAGAGACAGAGAGAGAGAGAGAGAGAGAGAGAGAGGGATCAGCTAGGTGTGTGTGTGTGTGTAAGAGTGTGTATATGTGTGGGAAGGGGTGTTTATAAGGTGACCAAAAAACACAGTGTAAATAAACCAGGAGGTGATAAACCAGGTCCAGGAAGTAAAAATCCATCCCAGGATTTTTTTTTTTTTTTTTTTTGTAGCTCAGCTATTCTAACATGTCGATGCTCATCCACATGCTGCAGACGTTCCAAGAGCTAACCTTCTGTGAAGACACAGATACTACACAGCAAAATTGGCAGTGTTAAATGAACTCTTTAAGAGTTGAATTTAACACGGCCCTAGATAACATACGGTCCACAAAAGTTAACATTTTAGAGTTAATTTAACACTATATGGAGTCATATATGGGACATTCCAGGATTTTGGTACATTTCCTGTCCCACCACTTAAATTTCAAATGTTCAAATGTACATATCCAAAATATCTAAATGACTATTTTTTGTGAAAAATGTACTTGTTATAAGACAAACTGTTAAATTTGGTGGAAAAATAAGCTCCTTAGATATTATTCAAAAGACCGAATTCCTTTGGAGCACCTCAAGAAATGGCCGTTTTCTCTTGTCCCACACATTGGGTGACCAACTCCTTTGGCAAATTTAACAATTAAAATAAGCTGTAAATAAATGACTTCCTCTTGTATATTGTTGATATTCATCTCCTATATTTATGAAAACAACTTCTTTGGTCTACATTGTATTGCATGTTACAGTTTTTTATGCTATTAATTTGTGTCCCACAACATGCGCTCAACCCTGTTACCATATGGAATTTTACCTGGCAGAGAAAGAGTTAAAAATATTACTGGCAAAAAGGAAGTGACATCACAAGGACATTTTCTGCCCACATGGCAAGACCAAGAGTAAGTGCTCTAACAATTTTAAAGTTTTTTTTTTTCCAAATATGTTTGTCCGAGTTGTGTGTGTCACTCAGTGAACGCAACCCTGTTACTCATATTGTAAGACTAATAATGAGTAGAGTCCAAATTTACTTTATATACTTATATAACCATGTTTGTCCTTGATCTTGTATACATAGCTAAATTTTACAGTTAGCATCTGTTTCTGGGGTAAACTACAACTTAGACTAGATTTACAACCCTGTTACTCGCCACCCTGTTACTGTAAGTCACCAAATATATTGCATAATCTAATAAAAAAAAACTGATTTGAAAGCTGAGCTTGACGAATCAAACTTTTTGATAGTCTATTACCTGTATTTAATAAATATATGACTAAAAATGATCAAATTGAAGATCAAATTTTCAGAAGTGACCCCAATGAAATGTACCAAATCCTGGAATGTCCCATATTAACTCTATGTTACTCTTATCAGTGGTAACACATTTTACCCCACAGGGTAAAACAACTCTCAAAATTGTTAATTAAAACATATTTTTGTATATTTTCTGAACTTCACCCGAAACTATTTACCAGAGTATTTATAAAACATTATAAAATGTGAGCTATATCACAGAATAAATAACTTTTTAATCTTATCTAAGCTTTAGAACAAGAGAGATCATCAAACACTGCCAAAAGCAGTGGTTCTCCCATAACACAATAACTCTTGGGTGGAGACCCTTATCCATCATCCAACCCAATGCCAAGAGAGTGAATAATGCTCCGTCAGGCAACCACCACAACTCAATCCCTATTAGATAGAATAATTTTTCAAACACATATAACACATAACATATATAACACAAACACACACACACACTCATAATAACCCCAAAGAAAGGATGATCAGGACTGCAGAGTATGCTAAAAGTAAAGCAAAATCAAGAGGCGGAGCTTGTTAGAAAAAAACTCCCATTGAGTTAAAACACTGTGGATTTTACTGTGAAAGTTTGTCTTCCAGCACTGGAGTCTTGGGTTCAAGTCCCCATCTGAATGGAGTTTCCATGTTCCCTGTGAATGCGTGGGTTTTCTTCCAGGGACACCAGTTTTCTCCCAGTCCATACCAGTCCAATGGCCCAATGCCATTTCACCCCTTGGCCCTACCCCTAACCCCTACTTCTCTGTTTTGCATGTGCACACCAAGGGGTAGGCGTGTCCCGATTCTCGTTAGGATGGAGGGCTAGGTTAGGGGAAGGGATAGGCCTTGTTAGCACTTCAAACTTAGACTTTTCAGATGCACACTTCAAACAAAGGGGTATGTGAATTACTGGTAAGAAATACACAAATATAAGCATTTTCATTGTTAAAAGTGACAATTATCACTTTATTACCAGAGTTTAATGTGCCATTTCAACGTTTTATGGCAAAATTCTTCATAACAAGCATAAAAATGATCACTAGCAGTTTTTCTCATTAGCTAGCTATTTCACTTACAGACATGTAGCACACAATATGCTAGAGTGTTCCTGTGCTAGGCTTATCATTCACAATTTACAATTATAGTAATAATTCAGCCCTCATGCCTTTATTACTTTCTACCAAGTGCAAACTCATTTTCCTGTCAAAAAATAACAAAACCAAGTATTCGATTCCATTTAATACCTCTCTGAATCAAAGCATCAAAATAATTCTGCTTTGTTTGGAAGGAATCAGATTTGGATTCCAGTATCAGTTACCCACAGTAGGAAACTGGGAATGTATAATCTTCCGAACAGTAGTTCAAACATCAGGACTGTTCTGGTGATCAGATATGATGAAATTGAGGATTGCTTGATCTTTCAGTAACATTGATCCCAGTGCTTCCTACTGCCAACCAGGTTCCAAGTAGACCAAAACCAAATGAAAAAAGGCAGAATTAGAATAGTACAATATCCATACTTTCATCTGCAAAAGCACACCTGCACTCAGAAATAAAGTGTAGAATTGTAGTGCTATTAGAAAGAAGGATTTAGACTGATATTGGAACTGATATTGGTCATATTTTTTTGAGCTGCACATACAGCACAGTGTGTAATATATGTGTATTGCATGTGTAATGCTGCAACATTCCATTAGAAACCTCCACAACTTAAAGCTGAGAATTTAAGTTGTAGAGGTTCCTAATGAAGTCCTGTGATAATCCATCCTATGCAGCTCCAACTTTTTCACACAGTTCCTGCAGAGTTTGAGGTTTGGGTAGAAGTTTTGATAGTGTGTCTAGTAGCATCCCACATATTTTCAATCAGAAATAGGTCTTGTGGCGAAGCTAGACATGGTATGGTATCTGTGTCTTCAAGGCAAGATCTTCAGGTGGCAGTGGTATGTGGATGAGCATTGTCCTGTTGGTATAGTGCACTGTAGTGTGTGTTCAGAGAAAATAAAGGACTTCAGGTTGTCAAAAAACTCTGTAATGAAGACCAAAGGTGATCTAGAATAGTAGAAAATTGCACCCAACACCATGAAACAGGCTTTCTGTAAGTACGATGTGTGATAAAAGGGTGTTGATCTTGGTTGTGACCAAAAAAACAGAATGGTAGTGGTTCAAATTCAGTGGCAAGTCCTACTTTTGTCTTGGTGGTGGTGCCCAATGAATCTGTGCACCAAGGCACTGTGGAAAACACCAATATACTTATTTATTTTATCTTTTTAAGTCATTTATTTTTCCTGATCTTCATTCCAAACAACATTGCAATTCAACACTTCCTTCTGGGTGCAACTATTTTGTGGCATGAGCATTATCTACTCTTAAATGTATCAAAAATAAATCTACAGTTCTACATGTTAAAAGTTCAGACACACATAAAATTTTGTGTTTTTTCATTATTTTAAAGTGTTCTGCACTGTAGATTAATACTAAAATCATTTAGACTATAAAGAAAAGCATATGGAATTATTTGATGAGCAAAAATGTGAAAGAAATATGAAAGAATATCATTTATATTTTAGATTCTTCAAAGTAGCACATCTTGCTTAGATTAGACAGCTTTGCACATTTTGGCTGGATTTTCTCATTCAGATTTATGAGGTAGAGTCACCTGGAATTTAAGCTTTCAGTTAACAGCTGTGCTGAACTCGTCAAGAGTTAATTACTTGAATTTCTTGCCTTTTTATCTGTTTGAGAGCATCAGTTGTTAAGGTGTGAAGAGGTAGAGTTTGTTACAGTGAATAGCTTTATTTGGAGTAATATTCTAATCCATATTATGGCAAGAACTCAACCTGAAACATTTCAAGATTTTTTTTAAAGTATCCTTAAGTCTAGTTGCAAAGACCATCAAAAATATTATGATGGAACTGGCTCTCATCAGGATCACCCCAGGAAATGAAGAGCAGGAGTTTCCTCTGTTGCACAGGATAAGTTTATCAGAGTTACCAGCTTCAGAACCACAAGTTAACATCACGCCATATAAGTTTGGTTTGTTTAACACTTTTAATTTACTACATGATACCTTATGTGCTCCTTCATAGTCTGGATGATGATGGTAATGTATGTTAAGGGCTTTGTTAAATGAACTAAGCGAGTGTTAAGGCCTGCCTGCTGGAATTGTGGGAAACATCCTCCTGGCCTAAGAGTCTCCATGTTAAACATCTCCTCTCATCTCCTGTCATCATCCCGTCCCCATCACCCTGTCAGCACCAGCTCCTGCAGCAGGAAAAGATGAGAAAAATATGACTTCCTCCACTCTTTAATGCCCAGTAAATGAGGGGCGGTATGAAAGAGGGGCATTGTCCAGTGGGGCTGAGGGGAGGTGGAGGGGGGTCTCTGAGCGTGACTGTGTCTGTAGATCAGTGGCTAAGGGCAGGGAAGATCATTTCGGAGGGATGATGGGCTTCAGGCGCCCCTCTCTCACACAGAGGCCTTGTTTGTCCCGCAGGCACCTCCGGGCTCTCATACAACCTGCGGACACCACAGATCAATGGAATTAGACTCGTTGACACAGACCCCTACAATCCCAGCAAAGAGCTCTCACAGCCAATCAGCAACAGGTCAGGTAGTACTAACGCAGCAAAAATAATGGTAAAAGGCTGTAAAACATGTTTTACATTTTAAAAAGCAAGGAAAGTAAGGGCCTGTCTTAAAAAACTTTACAACTTTATTCAGACATCCCAAGTTGCAAAAGTTGATTTCAGGGAGGTTAATTTAACTTGCAGAGTGCCATCCGAGTAGATCAGCATAGAAGAACAAGTGCGATTAATCGTAGTTAATCACAGAATATTGCTTTGATTAATCTGATCACATTTTTAATCGATTGACACCACTAGTTAGGAGGCAATAGAAAAAAAAAAACCTTGAGTAAAAAGAGCTTTGGCCCAATAAAACCCATTTTGTTCTTGGTTCTTGAACTCATCATGATATTAGTTATTAGTTATATTTGATTAAAACACAAAATCACTGTATAGCAGGGGTGTCCAAACTTTTTTTTGTTGGGGCCAGAAGGAGAAATATATTTGAAGTCACGGGCCAAAGACTCTATAATAAACAAATAAGGAAATATACCACCTTAAATAATACATTTTCCTGATTACTTTCATTTACACACCATTTTACTTGACTTACTATCTTTATCTTTGACAGTGTTGTGTAAACTAAGATTTTTCAAATTGATGTTTAATTTCATGATGTCTCTTAATATTAAACTCCTTAATTACGGCAACTTTTAGACTCTTTGGCTCTTTTTTCTGCGCTAGAAATGCGCACCCTCTCCGCTTTTAGACTCTTTGGCCCGTTTTTCTGCGCTAGAAATGCGCACCCTCTCCGCTTTTAGACTCTTTGACCCGTTTTTCTGTGCTAGAAATGCGCACCCTCTCTGCTTTTAGACTCTTTGGCCCGTTTTTCTGCGCTAGAAATGCGCACCCTCTCTGCTTTTAGACTCTTTGGCCCGTTTTTCTGTGCTAGAAATGCGCACTCTCTCTGCTTTTAGACTCTTTGGCCCGTTTTTCTGTGCTAGAAATGCGCACTCTCTCTGCTTTTAGACTCTTTGGCCCGTTTTTCTGTGCTAGAAATGCGCACTCTCTCTGCTTTTAGACTCTTTGGCCCGTTTTTCTGCACTAGAAATGAGCACCCTCTCCGACTCTTTGCCCCGTTTCTGACACCTAGCGTTGAAACTTTGAATCTCACATTATAAAAACCTGCTTAGCAGCGGGCCAACTTTCACTCTATTTCTAAAATACCTCGCGGGCTGCTCCAAAAAGTAGTTTGGACACCCCTGCTATATAGAGTGTAGAAAATTATAGGATTCACAGACTTTCAAGCCCCACTGTAATACAGAACACACTTCAGGTTGAAAATGTACAACTTTTTCAGCTGAGGAAAATCATCTGAACACAGCATAAGACAGAACATTCAACATTCTGAAAGAAATAAAACTGTCAAAGCCACAGTTTCCATATTGGACCATAATTACCAACAGACAGAAGGTCTGAAATGCAGACACAGAGAAATGCATTCACTTTTCTTTTCCTTTGCTTTCTTTGTTTTTCTCTCTCAGATAGTTTTGCAATGCTTCATTCCTCTGAGGAGAAAAAAAAAGAGACAAGACAAGACAGAGCTGATGAGCTTTGGTTTGGACAGGGGAGTTCATAAGAAACAATGCAGTCTGAGCACAATGAGCTCCAGTTACAAAGCAGCTCAATCAAGGCCAGAGACTCTGAACCTGATACTCCTGACAGCCCACAGCCACGGCAAACCGCTCGCCAGAACCGGCCGAGGTGCTATCTTATCTCCAGCTATTCTCCTTGAGATGCTTAGAGTTAAATATAAACTCAAAAGAAATGGGGCGTTTATTTGGAAATCAATGGGTTTAAAAAGAGTTTTTTCCTTTTTTGTTGGAGTAACTGCCTCTATTTTTGTCTAAAAGTCTTTCTGCTAGATTTTGGAGCAGAGCATTGCTGTTAAGGATATGATTGAATACAAAAAAAAAACTTTTACTCGTCTCAAAATATTGAATAAAGCAACAATCCATTCCATTTCTTCATTCCAGAGAACACAGTTCTTTTGCACCACAGTTCAATACTAGGGGGATTTACAGCGCTGGAAAAAAATAAGAGACCACTTAAAAAAAAAGATTGAATTTCTTTGATTTTACCTAATTGAAAACCTCTGGAATATAATCAAGAGGAAGGTGGATGATCACAAGCCATCAAACCAAACTGAACTGCTTGAATTTTTGAACCAGGAGTAAAGGCATGAAGTTATCCAAAAGCAGTGTGTAAGACTGGTGGAGGAGAACACGCCAAGATGCATGAAAACTGTGTTTAAAAACCAGGGTTATTCCACCAAATATTGATTTCTGAACTCTTAATGAACTCTTTATGAATATGAACTTGTTTTCTTTGCATTGTTTGTGGTCTAAAAGCTCTGCATCTTTTTTGTTATTTCAGCCATTTCTCATTTTCTGCAAATAAAAACTCTAAATGACAATATTTTTATTTGAAATTTGGGAGAAATGTTGTCTGCAGTTTATAGAATAAAACAACAATGTTAATTTTACTCAAACATATACCTATAAATAGCAAAATCAGAGAAACTGATTCAGAAACTGAGGTGGTCTCTTATTTTTTCAGAGCTGTATACTCCTCTATAGCCTACTTAAATGACTTAAATGTCCTTTTCTACTGTCATATATAGTAATTTAGCTTCTATATGGAGAAGTCAAGCTGTGTGTAAATGAGCATTTGCTCATCTGGGTCAGAAAGTGGCTAAAAATAAACATTAAATGGCTGAAAATACACTGACATTCCAAAAGTCATTAAACAGCAGCGTGTAAATTTATCCGATCATGAAATGTATGATTTGGAAATGTCCATACCTGTATAAGTGGTAAGGGGCTATCTTGTGACTAGGGCTGCTCATGGCAAGGCAGTGTGTATTATGGGAGTTGAAGTGAGGGCTTATAGTGGGCAGATAATGATGGTGACCAGTAGCGTCTGCCTGGTACTGTCCATGTGAAAAGATTAGTGAGACTGGCAGAAATAATCACAATCACATTCAATGCAGGAGACCCCGCCCACATATCCCACAGGTCAGTGCAGCGTTCTTAATCTTCTATGCCAAGTGGCAAAAATCATGGGACATCATAATGGTTCCTATCATCGTGCATGCGATGCCATGCAATTTTGATTATCTGTAATGTGTGAGTTTATTGGGCTAATGCAATAGATTATAATCTATCAGTATATTGAATTACTAAGATGATTTTAATTAAATAAAAAAAGTCCGGTTAGATAAATGCTGGTATTAAATTAAATTGAGGTCCAAATATTTATTTATCAGATTTTTTTTTTGTGTGTGCTTTATTGCCCTGTAATTTCCAGTAACATGAAATGTTTAATGAGTGCTATCATTATTATTATTATTGGTTGGATGTGTTATTATGGTCGAGCTGTGAGTGTGAGGAAGCGAGGCCTGGTTCTAAAGCTCTGAGCACTCTGCTCTGCTTAGAGAGAGAGAGAGTGTGTGTGTGTGTGTGTGTGTGTGTGTGTGTTTGTGTGAAATCTCTTCAATCAGACCGTGTCATTTGACCAGGCTAATCTCCTCTTCTTACAGCTCATTACAACTGTGTTTGTCCAAAACAATGGCCCAAAGTAATGAAAAAGGCTGCTGGGAGTCTGAGCTGATTGGAAGGTAATAAAAAATCAGGCCAGAGTGGAAATGGCATCACAGACACACACACACACACACGCACACACACAGACATGTTGCTTTTGCTATGCTTGTGAGGACCTTTCAGTCTTTAAATAATAATTGCAGCTAATTTCTACTACAAATAAGGACCCAGAATAAGGGCCACACACAGGAGTCAAACGCTCGCGGCGTCAAACGAGGCTTTATTACAGGGCACATAAACAGAGAGCGTAGTCAAATAACAGGTGTGGGTCAAAACCAGAGAGACAACTAACCAATACATCAGAGCCGAATCTCAAACCGAAAACAAAACCATGAGCCAGAAGCAGAGTTCAATAAACCAGAAAATCACAAACATAAACAGTACAATCGGGTTAGGCAGAAACGTAGTCGAAAGAACAAACAAGGGTCATAAATGGTTAACTGGGGAAACAGGGAAAACACCTTGCAACAAACGCGACAAACAGACTGGTATTTATATCATTGTCACGCCCTTGCTCTGTTTCCTTGTGTTTCTCCGTTTCCCAGTGTATTCCCCAGTAATTTTCCGTCACATGTATCCAATTTGTAGCTCCGCCCCTCATTACCTGTTTCCCCAGGTGTGTGCTTCCGGTATGTATGTCTGTGTTTCTTCGTCGGTTTTGCACCTTCCTCTGTCGTTTGTCTTCTCTCATTAGTTCCAGTTTATAGCCCCGTTTATTGCGCTCTGTTTATCTCTTTGTTTATTTCTAGTTCCTTGTTTATTTCCCTGTTTATTTTCCTTGTCCTGTTTATTTATTGTTCTGTCTAGTTTAGTTCCTCGTTTACTCGTTAATTCCTTGTTTGTTTCTTTGTTCATTTGTTATTTAAGAAATCTATTTGCTCTTACCTGCGATTATGTCCGCCTCTTGCCTGCCAAACTTTACAATCAAAACTAAATTACTAACACCTTACTAACACAATCTAAAATTCCGGTCATGTAGAACGCGCGATTGAACCACGCCAGTTGGCCGAGTCCGAACACGTGGTGTTGGAGATTGTCCATAGACGGGAACAGCAGAGTTAGAGATGGGAACTACAGAGTCTGTGGTAGGCGTGACAGCAGGTCATATACTGTTGGTTTTTGAGGATATTTTAGTGGTCCTTACAACTTTTATTAGACTTTTATTGTATAGAAATGTAGAAAATGAATTATTACAGTGTGATTTGAAGGTCCTCACAATTATAGTGGTATGAAGTATTTCTGTGGGCTTGTGGGGACATTTTGGTGGTCCTCACTATGTTCAAGGATTTTTTTTCAAATGATCGCTTTGTTGATGGGGGAGGGGTCTGGAGGGGGGGTGGGTATTATCCACGCAGAGCAGGGAGAGCAGCGCCTCGCTGAAAGTCTGACGTTAAGTGAAGTTTAAGGGTTAACTTTACCTAGCCCTCAGTGCTATATCTTTATAACTAAAGCTGTATCTCTGAAAATATTTTGTCCTTTGAGTTTTAAAGCTGCAAAATTGACTGCAGAGGAAGGCAGGTAGGTGTCTCAGCTGCAGTTCTGTTAGCCAATCAGAGGCAATATAATTGCGTGTATGAATATTCATGAGCAAGAGCAAAATCCTGTCTTTCTTCAGAGACCACTAAGAATGGCTCACATGGCATTCACTCATACTAGAGACTACAACTAGACATTTTAAAATAGATAAAAAAAAACTATACCTTTATTAAGACATTTAGAAAATATTTATTATACTTGCTACAGTTATTATTATTATGTAAATGGAAGATTTTCCCTAGAATATTAATCAAATTTTTGATAACAAGTAATGTTTTATTTAGAAAATCTAAAACAGTAAAATTATGATTTACAACTACAACTACACCTAACCCTATCCATAGCCTTAACATCAGTATCCAAAAGTGACCTATATTTATAACCTATAAAAACACATTATGACTTACCACTATGATTGTTCACACAATAATACCTGTAGCTAATTTATACTATACACCTATACATAACCTTAACCACTCCACAGAGAGCAAAAATACATTCGACCAGAGGGGGATGGGACCTCTGACTGGGTCTTGGTTCTTCCTCAGGTTCCTAAGGAACCGTTTCTCTGTAAAGCTACTTTGTGACAACTAATGTGGTAAAAAGCTCTGTATAAATACTGCACCTACTGTATACATAACCCTAACCTCAACCCCAGTGAGTCATTTATTTCACTGTTTTAGAGTTTCCAATTAAAGCTCCAGTTTTTCTAAGGACCTCCTATTTACACAATAATAGCTGTAGAAAATTCATACTATATGTAGACCTAACTCTAATCCTACCTTTAATCTCAGTGAAAAAAAAAATATTCTAATTTTCTAAATGTCAGATTTTATATATACAGCTCTGGAAATAATTAAGAGACCACTAAAGTTTCTGAATCAGTTTCTCTGATTTAGCTTTTCATAGGTATTTTTGAGTAAAATAAACATTGTTGTTTTATACTATAAACTACAGACAACATTTCTACTAAATTCCAAATAAACATATCGTCATTTAGAGCATTTATTTGCAGAAGCAAAGAAATGGCTGAAATAACAAAAAAGATGCAGAGCTTTCAGACCTTAAATAATGCAAAGAAAACAAGTTCATATTCATAAAGTTTTAAGAGTTCAGAAATCAATATTTGGTGGAATAACCCTGTTTTTTTAATCACAGTTTTCATGCATATTGGCATGTTCTCCTCCACCAGTCTTACATGCTGCTTTTGAATTTATGCCACTCCTGGTGCAAAAATTCAAGCAGTTCAGCTTGGTTTAATGGCTTCCTCTAGATTTTTTTTTATTTGGTGAAATCAAAGAAATTCAGAAATCATTTTTAAAGTGCTCTCTTATTTTTTTTCCTGAGCTGTATAAAGTATGATTTACCACCATGCCTCTGAGTACATCTGGTCCTTACTAAGATAACAAAACAGGCACACACACACATACACACTCGCACACACTTACTCACTCACTTACTCACTCACTCAGTTGCTCACTCACTCGCACACTCGCTCACACACATTCGCGGACACACACACACACACACACACACACACACACACACACACACACACACAGTCTGAAAATAGCATCCTTATCATCCCTGTTTCATTTAGATTTGATTACTGTTGGATTATAATGCAATCACAACAGTGTGTGAGAGGCAGCTATGGGAACCGGTCTTAAGCGTGTATCTCGCCACAAATCTTAATTTAAGTTTGAACACTCCAGATCACTCAGATACAAGAGAGAGACGAAGGGAAGGAGGGAGGGGGGCGGGACCGGAAAAAAAACGAGAAAAAAGAAAGAAAAAAGAGCAATAGGAGGCTAGGAGTAGTGAGAGTGGTAGAGAATGAGGGATGTGGAGGAATAGTCAGGGATAGGGAGGGGAAAAAAACGAGTTGGGATGGAGGGAAGAGGGAGTGACGGGGGGGAGTGGGAGGGGGGGTAGAATGCAAAGACAGGCGTTTTCTTGTCTGTCCCGTTGTTGTATTTCATATGCGATTCAATTTGTCTTTCAGAGAGAAAATCAATTTCTGATGACAATCCGGCGCGCTGTAATGAAAGGCGTGGAGTTCCACAGGCCTGGGAAAGTTGCCGTTGGAGACGGCCGCTAATCTCGGCAGAATGAATCATTCACACTCTTATTTGGACATCTGTGTTAACTTTTTTCCCTCCTCACCCTCCTTTCCATCATCCCCACACCACACACCCTACCGCCACCCCCTGCCAAAGTTTCCCTGGTTGCTGATGGTTTTATTAGAAGTTGTTGCAGGTGGCTGGAGGTTCAGCAGTTCACTGGGTCTGTAACGTTCTCCGTATGGTGAAAACCTGGGCCCACCAGGACTATTCATCAGCCTTCTGAGACAGAACAGTGGAGGTTTTGTGTTTTTGCATTTGTGTCTTTGCAACAATAGTACACTTAATTACAAATAAAACAATTTAAAAATTAAAACACCAAAAGATTAAATGCTCCAAGCTATAAATGCACTTAAAATTTACTTAATTTTCCCAAAAATCAACAGTGTGCCTTATAATCCGGTGCACCTTATGTATAAATTCTACCAGCCAGGTATTAAGAACAGTAAAGCCACTCTGCAGAAGTGCAGCGTTATACAGGAGTTTCAGTTCAGTTTATTTATTCTCCAGCAACAAGACTCAAGCAGCATTAGCATTAGCTGCTAAACATCTAAACATATATGTCTATCTATCTATCTATCTATCTATCTATCTATCTATCTATCTATCTATCTATCTATCTATCTATCTATCTATCTATCTATCTATCAATAAATCTTATTTTACTGTCGGATAAGAATTTGTTAGATAGAATGTGTTAGATAGTTTTAGGAATTTTAAGAATTCAGACTTTCTTAGAATTTTCTAAATTTTCAAAATAAGCACTAAAAGTCACCAGTCAAATTATACTGGTTATTGTATATAAATTTGTATACAAATTTAAGCCGCAAAATAAAGAATTTTTGCTTGATTTAAGTCTTACTTCACTCATTTTTAGACTTGATTGCTTATTTTAAGGAATTTCACCCAGAAACATTTTCCTCATCCCATTGGTAGTTTTTGATTGCTTCGTATAAGCTTTTGTGTCTTAATATACATATATATTTTGTCTAGTTTTTGTGAATGGATTTTTTGCAGTGTATGACCATGGTCATGACCATTGTTTACAGCCCTTTCCATGTCTGTTTTTTTGGTTACTGCTAATCTGAAAAGTCTGAAAGTCCAGACCAAAAAAGGGAGACTTGAAAACAAGTGAAGAAATAAGAATCTTAAATACACAGTAAATATTAACAAATAATTTATAATAAATAATGATTTTGTTGAACTACCCAATCAATTGAGCAAATGAGCATATTTGCAAATGTATTTTATTCTCTTTGCAAAACAGAATAAGAGAAATGTGGAATAGAGTTATTCTTTTTATAAATATACAACTCTGTTAATATAATACAGCAGCAGTGATAGCAGTCCCTGAACAGTCCCTGCAGCTCCAGAGCAGAGAGAAAAACTGAAAGCACTGAGCTCAAAAACAATGATCTGAAAGCACAGAGCATCTGATCAATAGAAAGTTAATTAATGAAGTGAGCAGGACCACTGGCTGCTATAGATTTCTGTTCTGCACATGTTCCTGATACAACAGCTCCAAGCACACCAGTGCCACCACCAAAACCCCATCCCTCCCCACCATACCGCACCATAACGTACCTCAGACTACCACACCGCCCATTACACAGGACTTTTCTATCTTTTCTTACCTCATGATTTTATTTATTTATTTATTTTTCATTTTAAACGAATTAACAAATGAAAATCAATGGCCTTTATTCTCTCTCCTAAATAGTTATCGTCTATCCAACAATACATCTAACAAATTTGTCTACAACTCACAACTCAAAATCAGAAAAACTTACCAAAGCGCAGTGTTTCTTACATTCACTTTGGCTTTTATTTGATTGCAGACAGTGAAAATCCAATATATTTAATTTTATTTAATTTTATTTTATTATTAATGTACAGTACCAGTCAAATGTTTGGACACATCTTCTCATTCAATGTTTTAGAGTTTTCATTTCTCTTCCTACATTGTTAATGAATACTGAAGTGATCCAGACTATGAAGGAACACATAAGGAATCATGTAGTAACTTAAAAGTATTTAAAACAAACCAAAATACTCTGTGAAGCATTAAGGTGCTTTTATCTGGGTTTAAGCTGTTAACTGTTAACAGTTTCTGAGGCTGGTAACTCTGACTTAGATCTTACCCTGTACAACAGAGGGAACTCTTGGTTTTACTTTTCTGCAGTGCTCCTGATGAGTGCCAGTTTCACCATAACGTTTTTTGGTGATATTTGTTACTGTAAGTATTTCTTATTTTTTTTCTTTACTGAGCTATTCACTGTAAACCTGCAACTCTACCTCTTCACAACTTTACAACTGATGCCCTCAAACACTTTAAGAGACAAGAAATTAAAGTAATTAACTCTTGAGGAGTTCAGCACAGCTGTTAACTGAAAGCCTGAATTCCAGGTGACCCTACCTCATAAGCTAAATGAGAGAAAATGCAGCCAAGATGTGCAAAGCTGTCTAATCTAAACAAGAGGTGAATAATCTAAAATATATAAAACATTATTGATCTACATATTAAGCTGTGTAATGCAGGAATGGATGTACAGCATATTAATAAATGAAATGAATTTAAGCAGATAAAACATAAAATATCTAAAATAAATGTAAGTAACAACGATCTCATTGTTTTTTTTTTTTTTCTGGTGAATGCCATGGTACTAGATTTAATAATTAAATTCATAGTAATTTTAAAGGATTAATTACAAATACAATTTAAAGGAAAATTAGGTTAAGTAACATTTAACATTCTCTAAGCCCTTTCTTTAAAAGATCTTGACCATTGCGCTGGTCTGATTAGGCCTCTGGTACAAGCATGTGGAGTGTGAGTGTGTGTTTGATTGACTCCTGAATATTCTGCTCTCTGAAAGGCTGGAGGTTTTTGAGGTTCTAATGTTCTCACATGAAGCAAGTATGACGAAAAAAAAAAAAACACCATACAATTAATATGGGCCGTAACGCGGTTTCTACGCTACGTCGTTAGAGCTCGAAAGTTTGCACAGCACGGAAGTTGGCTTCTAAAATAGAGCCGCTCAGCAAACGCCGGCTCTGATTACAATTACATGTGGCACTTGGCTGATTTGAAATCAATGAGGCCAAATTTCACAGGGGCCCCGTCAAACGGCGGCGGCGAGCATCCCAGATTCATTCTGCACAATCAAAAGTTTTTGCTCTGTATAATTTCACGCAATCAGATTTCTCCACAGTCATCCAGTGCAATCAGGTAATCAGTGGGGCACATTAACAAGACAAATGGGGTTTAAAAAGTGGGTGCACTCTGTTTGCAGGAACTTCCCATGGAGAAGCCCCCCCTCCCTCCTAGAGACGCTGCGGAATGCCACTGTATTTGCTGCAGCTGCTGCTTATGCACTCCGACAAAAATGTATTACACTGAACTATATATCATGATGTATTATATTTGCAGATAGTCCCAAGATATTGCCAACATTCTGCAATAAACCATTTTCTTCATATGTTTAGATCTGGGACTGGAAAATATTGAGTTGAGTTTTTTTTATGTAGCATTTGCTTATTGACCATATACTGTATATGAAATAAATCAAATACTTCAAATATGAAGTTGGAATAAGTTAATACATGTAGACGACACACTATGAGCCTATAAGCCTATTTTTGGACTACACAGCATTTTGAATGGAGATTTTCCACTAAAAAGGAGAATACAGTCTAGGACTAAGCTTAATCCCAGTCTGGAAAACCAGCCCACTATATTTAATATTTGTGGACACCCTGACTAATGCCAGGTGTGCGGTAGATTGTGGTATTTAACCCCCAACAGTGTTGATGAATGCAATCAATAAATCTAGTAGAAAGTCTTCTCTGAACAGTAGATACAGTTACTGCAATAAAAGCAGAAAAAAAATATTTTAGAAAAGCAATGAAAGAATAGGTGTCCCAATACGTTTGTCCATACAGAGTATCATTATATATATATATATATATATATATATATTATATTTGAACATTCAGCAATAAACCATTTTCTTCATATGTTTAGATCTGGGACTGGAAAATATTGAGTTTTTTTTTTTTTTTTTTTATGTAGCATTTGCTTATTGACCATATACTGTATATGAAATAAATCAAATACTTCAAATATGAAGTTGGAATAAGGTAATACATGTAGACGACACACTATGAGCCTATAAGCCTATTTTTGGACTACGTAGCATTTTGAATGGAGATTTTCCACTAAAAAGGAGAATACAGTCTAGGACTAAGCTTAATCCCAGTCTGGAAAACCAGCCCACTATGTTTAATATTGGTGGACACCCTGACTAATGCCAGGTGTGTGGAATATTGTGGTATTTAACCCCCAACAGTGTTGCTGAATGCAATCAAATCCTTACACTAAAGCTCCAATAAATCTAGTAGAATGTCTTATCTGGACAGTAGATACAGTTACCCCAACAAAAATAGAAAAAAAAAAAAACAATAGCAATAGCAGGTATCCCAAAAGCTTTGTCCACAGCATATCATGATATATCATATTTGCAGTAAAATAACATTGTTGTTTTATTCTATAAACTACGGACAACATTTCTCCCAAATTCCAAATACAAATATTGTAATTTAGAGCATTTATTTGCAGAAAATGGGAAATGGCTGAAATAACAAATAATGCAAAGAAGACAAGTTCATACTATAAAGTTTTAGAAATCAATATTTGGTGGAATAACCATGTTTTTTAATCACAGTTTTCATGCATCTTGGCATGTTCTCCACCTCCACCAGTCTTACACACTGCTTTTGGATAACTCTATGCCTTTACTCCTGGTGCAAAAATTCATGCAGTTTGATGGCTTGTGATCATCCATCTTATTCATAGTTATATTCCAGAGTTTTATTTAATTTTGTAAAATCAAAGAAACTCATCACTATTAAGTGGTCTATTATTTTGCCCAGAGCTTTATATTTTTGACTATAGTTGCAAGATATTGCCACTGCCATTTTCAGACTAGGGACTGGAAAATATTGAGCTTTGTTGTTTATTTAGCAAGTGCTTATTGAGTATACAAATTAAAAGATACATTATATATATGAAGTTGGATCACACTGTAATGTGCACTTTGTCCCAGATTCTTGGCCAACCCTTTCTGTAAATTAATCATTGATGAATCATTACCTCAGGGGACAATTTGGGAATGCCTACACTTAAGTAGAATAAAGTTGTGAGGTAATATCTTATGATATTTTTTTATTTAGCTAATTTTATGTTTTACCTTTTAGCCCTTTTATTTTATTTATTTTACTCATTTCATTTTTGTTTTGTTACTGCTTTTACCTTTGACCTTTACGTTTTTATTTCATTTCATTTATTTTATTCCTTTTATGTATTTTTTTATTATTTTTTACTTATTATTATTATTATTATTATTATTATTATTATTATTTATTTATTTATTTATTTTAGTTACATCATTTACATTTTTATAATTGTGGTTATTTTAGTCCTTTATTTTTTTATGTTTCATTACTATTATTTTTTTTTTCTGTGCTTAAATGTTATTATTATACGTATTTATCTCGTTGTTTTATTGCTCTACATTTTAGCCTGTTTGCATTTCCTTTTATTTTTAAATATTTTATTTTTCCTCAATTAAATCTCAATTAAATCTTAATTGTTTGCTTGTTTTTATCATTTAAACTTAATTCTCAATCCCTGTAACTTTATGTCAGCTCAGTTACATTAAAATCAATGTATTTACCGAGTGAAAATAAAGGTTGATTGATTGATTAATTGATTGACTGAGTAAGTCTAGACACTGGCCAGGAATTGTGGGAGTTGGTTCAAGGCCTGAAAGTGGTTGCAGTTCCTAACAGCAATGATGCTTCAAAATCTAGTAGAAAGTCTTCTCTAGACAGTAGAGACAGTTACTCCAACAAAAACAGGATATATTCTTTTTAATATTTATTTTTACTCTCAGTTTTAAACGGAAAAATGAGCAGAAATAAGCAGGTATAGCAGTTCTTTTGTCCATATTGTGTAAAGTAAGGGTCTGATATTAAATATGTTCTCTAGACTTCCCCGTGTAATTGTGGTTAATCAAAATTCCCAGCTAATAATTTAAATACGAAAGCCCACTAGAGCCTGAGTCCATCACATGAGATAAACACCATTATTCTGAGCACAACACACTCGTCCGCCACAAAACCAACAATATTGTATCAAATGAGTTTCAGCGTATCAGCGTTTTCCCAGGAGTGTGTTTGCATTTTCATATTTTCCAGCTCATCTCTTTCCTTGCATTTCCTTACAAGTAAAATAATAATAAATAAAACACAGTCAACCCATTAAAATGAATGTGTCTCTTCGCTGCCCTTTTCAAACTGAGAGGATGATATTTTGAACTAAACTGTGATATCTCTCGGCGGACGCACACTGTCATTATCACAGCTTTAGAGCAGCTCTGGAAATAATGAGGCAGGACAATGCGGACGTAACAAAGACAACAACGGCGGAATGAAAAGAAATGGGGCCTCGACTTGGCCCTTGGGGAACGCCGTTGTGATTCTAATTAAGCCCTTCCTGAAACCAAATCCTCAGGTCACACTAGTTTCTCATCTAGGCCTTTTATGTGGGTCCTACAGTCAATAACGATGCACAGATAACAGTACAGAGTACGTAACTCACTGCCTGTTTAAAGAGAAAAGCCCACAGACCATTAGCCACTGCGGTTCATATGGAAAAGAGATGGTAGAAATCAATGACTGTATATGAGTAAGTATGGATGCCTTTTCCCCTTTGTTCTATAGAAACGATGCCACAAAAAGTTTACCATGCTGTTAAATTAGCAAACAGACCCAACAGAGTGTAGCAGAAACCAGAGGCAGAGCCAGACTCAACTACTCTTTTTAAAGAAAAGGACTGCTCCATTTCCCCAGACCAAGTTCAATGTGTCAGACTACCTTCATTAAGTTTACAGTGCAGTCTAAAGGATCAGTAGCAGAGTGGCGGAATAATCTTATTTCTTTAACTGGATAGTCACCTAGTTTGTCCAGAAAAAGGGCAGTTCGTGTATTTTATAAACAAAACCATTTAGATTTCCATCAAGTTAGAGCACCAGAGATCAGCTCTGTTTACACTGTTTGCCAAAGAAAAGAAGCTACTACAGTCCAGATTAACCCCCAAGCTGCTGTGAGAGAATCAACTTGTGAAATAATAATGTTTTAAATGCTATTTGGTCCAGACCAGAAAATATGTTATGATTATATATTTTTTAAATACGATGTGTACCTGGTACAGGGTTCAAGCATTGCTGTCTGAGCCTTAGATGGATGGATGGATGGATGGATGGATGGATGGATGAATGATGGTCAGCGAGTTGATATTTCCCATAACCAACGATGGAACCGAGGGTTCCACTTCTGCGTCTTCTTAGCCTTTAGCTTAGCTCTGGCTCTTCAGACTTGATACTTCCACCTCAGTTCCCCCTGGTATTGTTTGGACAATGCCCCCATGTCCTATAAGAATAAACACATTATTTCTTGCTGCCGCATATATTTACAATAAAAAATTCTTAGGATATACATAAGATGCACACCAGATGTGTATTAGCATTAGGACAATAGGAGCTACTGGAATAGGTAGCCACTCGTGTTGGGGCCAAAGGGGAAGATGTAGGTCATATATATCCTAGTGTTCAGATGTTAAGAACCCTGATTAACATGGCTTGCCAATATAGTGATGCTGGGCTAGGCTGGTAGCCAATTTCGTCTACAATGCCGACACAATGCTGATAGTGATGGTGCTGGTTTAGTGGTTGCTGTGGTGCTTGGTATGGTGCAATGGATAACACCATCGCCTGCCAGTGATCTACCATGTGAGTGACTGATGTTTAATTCCCGGTCTGGGTGACTGAACGCTGTGCTACACCAATAAGAGTCCATGGGCAAGACTCCTAACACTACATTGGCCCACCTCTGTAATAGAAATAACCTTGTAAGTCACTCTGGATAACAGTATTAGCTAAATACTGTAAATATAATTTCAGCTAATGCTGCAATAGCCATGCTAATACCACAGTTGTGATGCTTAAGATCTTAAGAAAGATAATGGGCTTTTTTGTCTATAGGGAAACATATATAAGGAAACATACATGCACGAAGCTTCACATCATACTGCAACCAGCCAGCAGAGGCACTAGACCTGTAGTGCCTTTTTTTTAAGAGATGTTATGTTGGCTGTCCATGCATTTCTACAGTCATTGGTTCAAGCTAAAGTAATCATGATGGAAAAACCTGAAATATAGAGCACAGTTTTCACTGTTGGCCCGATTAGCTGTATGAAGCTCTGAGGGCCAGTAGAGAGAGAGAGAGAGAGAGAGAGAGAGAGAGATAGATAGATAGATAGATAGATAGATAGATAGATAGATAGATAGATAGATAGATAGATAGATAGATAGATAGATAGATAGATAGATAGATAGATAGATAGATAGATAGATAGATAGAGCTATTCAGCTCGATACTTCCACCTCATTTCCCCCTGTATTGTTTGGACCAGAGACTGTTAAAAAGATGGATGCCGTGTGGCCGTTCCCATTCGTTCAGTGAAAATGAAGCCAAAATCTTCTGCCATGTTGGCGATCCTGAAACCCGAGTCTGCGCATTAGAGACCAGAGGAGGGAGAAAGACTGTGGAGACACAGCCTACTCGTTTACATAAACCCGCCCCTGAGGGCTGCCTCCACAGAGCTCACACAGTCTATGGTACCACCCATACAGTCATTGGTCCCACCCCGGCTAGGTGTAACCCAGCCCTTTTACAATAACCACACCTTTTTAAATAGAGCTGAATAACATTCAAAAAATTAATTCTGTGAGGACATGAAAATTAGACAATATAAGCAGAGGTTACACTAGCTGTTGCATTTAAATAAAAGAGGTAGAATTACAGTATATTGGGAAAAAAACGTGATTGAAAGTTGTCTGTTTTGCCATTGAAACCTATGGGGATGGGTGGGGTTACACAGCTTTCTGCAACCGAACAGCAGGGGGCGCCCGACCTGTGGTGGCTTCACTTTTGAGAGACAATGCTCTGTCCAGCATTATACAGTCTGTGGTATGGACAAACATATATGGGCAAAGCTACACATTATACTGCAACCAGCCAGCAGAGGCACTATAGAGCTGTAGTGGCTTCACTTTTAAAATATCTTTAAGTTATCTTCGCTGTCCATGTTTTTCTACAGTCATTGGTATAAACTGCAAACTAAACTAATCGTAATAACTGATACCAGAAACATTGGCCCTGAGAACACATGAGAGGAATCTGCTCAACCTTTGTTTATTACATGCGAAACGTCTTATTGCCAGACACTGGAAAAGTGTCAATTGCCCCTCTCTGAACATGTGGATTAACGAACTTTCCTTCTGCTTAGCGATTGAAAGACTTACGTATACGATTAAACAAAAAAGTCATATTTTTCATAACATTTGGGATTCATTTATTATTTTTCTAGAAACAAGACCTGATCTACTAACTCCTTAAATTGAACATACACCAAATAAGATTGTGCATTATAATGTGTTGTAATTTAATTCATTATTTACATTATTTACTTTTACAGATGTCATGCAGATGGGATGTGCTGTTTTCTTGTAACTGATGGCTCCATGTTTGGGGGTGGGTGGAAGGATGGGGAGTTGTTTAAAGACTAAAAGACTTGAAAGATGTAAAAGAGAAAAAACATGTTGAATGAATGTTGTACCAAGTTCAAAAATAATTAAAAAATATGCGTAAAAAAAAAAACTAAAAAAAAAAAAAATAATCGTAATAGAAAAAGCTAAAAGACAGAGCACAGTTTTCACTGCAGGCCCGATTAGCCGTATGAAGCTCGGCGGGCCGGTGCCGATAGTTCCCTGGGTGGTTATAGGACTTAATTAAACACAGGCTATAGCCAGACAGCTGAGCCTTGATCTTGTCAGGCCTAAAGTCTGGTCGAATATTGCACACCTAATGCATCATATTTGCAGATGGATCTATCCGGGCGAGTAATATCTGATCCCCTGGCTCTTATCTACAATTTGCCAGACCTCAGATCGTTGGGCTATCTTTCATTTTATTCATTGTGTGCAGGAGGGTAATTGCCCAGAGATAAGTGCTCTCTCTCTCTCTCTCTCGCTCGCTCTCTCTCCCTCTCTCGGCCACTCCTCCCATGCTTAAACATTCCAAAGGCAATCGCCCTCGGATATGGGCCCTACCCCTGGTCATTTGGATGGTCAGGGGAGGCTAAAGCCTTTTTGGATGCTTGACTTCAGATGAGGCTCGGTTGTGCTGGTCTGCCACTCAGCACCAATCTTTCAATCAGCCACCCTATTTACCTCCGCAAAGCACCACTGCCCGGCATCACTCACCACCAGCGGCCTTACTACCAGAATATTGAGCTGAATGCTCTCGATCAAACGCACACACACACTTACCCACAATCATAGCATGCATGCTAATAACTTACAATTGCCTTTATAATCTTTATTTTAAAAAGACAATATTTATTTAGATTTTCCCAGATAATACATTCTGGTAAGTAGAACGTCTTCTGAGCATTACAGTTAATGTTCTCAGAAAGTTCAATCAAGTTTTCTAGATTCTTGGAACATTTTTTTAAATGTTCTAGTAACATCGCTGCAATGTCAATGTTTTAATGTTTTTTTTGTTTGTTTTGGGAAATTTTGTTAATTTAACGTAACTAACCCTATAGCTTACCATAATGTAAGTATTTATCTAGCTATGAAATTTGTTATGTGAGAAATGTTCTAATAATTTTGCGATGCAAACCATTATTATGTGACACACTTCAAGAATGTTCCAGGAACAATATTTTTTTTGTGACGTTACGGGCTAACCTTCCTGGAACCTTTTTAAAAATGATGCTAAATGTTCTTAGAAAGTTGTCTGTTCTTAGCTTATAAGGCAATATATTGTCCCATTCTTCCGGCAAACGTGACATATATCTTAAGGTGTGCAACTGTTGTGGTTGTTGTTGATGTATTATTTGATTCAAAATTCTCCATTCTGCTTTTTTATACCCACTCCTTTCTGCTCCCCCGCTTGTTTTAGTCACATTACCGCCCGCTTTCACCAAAACTTACTTAGTGCTTGAAATGTATTTATGTATTTATAAAAACATTTTAAAAAAATCATATAATGTTATATAATAACATAAATCATATAATAAGAAACAGAATAAAAATGTTTCCATTCATTTGTGCCATACTGAATTCTAATTAAAAATCCTTGCTCTGGACTATTAATTATTTATTAATTTGCAGGATTTTTCTACATGTAAATGTGGTCCTGCTTCTGCACCACACCTCTACTCCACACATACCCTAGTAAGAACAGGTCAGGACCCAAATGACCCAAATGAGTCTGACTTCACATGTATTAGAGGAGGCATGTGCTAGTTTATACCCTACTGGTGTTGGGGCATCACTAGTGATAGGGGGAGTCCTAATAAGTGGGTTGGGTAAAAGATGAGACCTTGAGGGCAAAATAGTTTGCTGTAAGATCTTAATGTGCTTTTTTTTGCATTAATGCTGCATCACAGAAGTTACAGTACTGACACACCTTCATACCATGACAGATCAGATTTGTTGCTGATGTTGTACCAACATTTTTGGAATGTTCTGCGGACCTGAAATGCAGGAATGGATGTACAGCAACCCAAGTGTGGTGGGGCTTAACTCAGCAACAAGTTTTTTTTTTTTTTTTTTTCAGTGCTGCCATCAGCTCACAATCAGCGACTGGTTTGATTAAAACACTACCGTGTCTTTTTTCTTCTTTTGATGAAAATGATGAAACAGCGTCTGTCGCCAGTTTTTGCTGATGAGTATTTTTTTATGTTTGATTGTGTTTCCTGTTTGCACCCCTTCACCACTGATTCCTTTTTTATGATGGATATTAAAATGTTATGTGTATGTGGCGAAATTAACAAAATTGAACCTTAAAAGGGAGATTAAAGAACCTCAGTGTCAGTGCTGGACAGATATTACAGCCATTTCAACAATAGGAAAGCTCTTAATGTAAAAAAAAAAAACATGGTGTGATATGAAATACTGTATGGCATATATTATATTTCATGTAGCATGTCTTGCTCTCAGAGTGCTAAATATAGATTATGTATTTATTTACTCCTTTTTTTTTTAAGGGTAATGATTAACTGGGCCTGTGACTGATCCCAGGGTAGTGAAGCTAGGCTCAGTTAATGCTGCAAAATGATGCTAATACTACAGTAGCAATGCTGAGTGAGACCAGCATGATAACAATGCTAAAGGTGTGTGTTGATGCTAATAGCATAATGGCAATGCTAACAGTGCAAAATTAACTGTGCAACACAACACAGTGGTAGTGGTATTGGCGTGGCAGTGGTTCTAACACAGCAGTGGCAATCCTAATGCCGATGCTAATGCCACGGTTCAAGTGCTTGATGCTAACAATGTGGCAGCAATTAGCGCTGCTAATGTTGCTGCTATTAAAAATGCATGCATATACAGCTGAAAAAACGATGCCCAGTCAGCCACTTTTTGGTTCTTCTAGGAGACTCCATGCTACTTCATAAAGTCTCTCAACCAATCAACAGCTTGCTTTAAAAAGATGGCATTCATTCACTCTCTTTTGCTGCTTACAAATGCGACATTATGTGAGGTGAAAAGGTATTTTACCGAATTTATTTTTTGTCATACTGATATTTTTCCAAATATCAAACAAACTTTAATATCAGACAATGATAACCAAAGTCAATATAAAAAATACTTTTTAAATTAAAATTTTATGTATTTAAGGAAAGAAATCCAAACCAATCTAGCCCTGTGTGAAAAAGTATTTGCTCCCTAAACTTGGTTTTACCTCCCTTGGCGGCAACAACTGCAATCAAGCTTTACTGATAACTGGTAATGAGTCTTTCACATCTCTGTGGAGGAGTTTTGTTCCACTCTTCTTTACAGAATTGTTTTAATTCTGACACATTGGAGGCTTTTTGATTATGAACAGCCTGTTTAAGATCATCCACAGCATCTCAATCAGACTTTGACTAGACCACTCCAAAACCTTCATTTAGTTTTTCTTTTTTTAAACAATTCAGAGACGGACTTTGGTGGTTGGTGTGCTTTGGGTCATTGTCCTGCTGCAGAACCCAAGTACACCTGAGCTTGAGGTTAAAAACAGACTAAATTTCTTCAGATTTAGGCATAATGTGTTGCTTTTTAAGATCTTTTAACTGCTTCATGTTGTCAGACTGTTATTTTTTAAATGATTTATTGATTCTACATGTCTGGCAGTAATCAGGCCTGGTTGTGGCTTGTAATTAAATTGAACTAAAAAGTGAAAAGAGTGATTAATCAAAGTTAATTCATGGGCGGGCAAACACTTTTACAAAGGGTTAGATTGTTTGGATGTTTTTTTTTTTTTTCCTTTAATAAATGAAATCATAATTTGAAAAGTGCTTTTTATATTTACTCAGGTTATATCTGTCTGATAATAAGGTTTGTTTTTTTTATAATCTGAAAAATGTAAGTATGACAAAAATGCAAAGGAAAAAAATAAATCTGTAAGGGGCAAATACTTTTTCACACCACTGTATATTACTGTCCATTTAGAAACTGTTATTGAGATTAAAATATCTGTTTCACACTCTTGTTTCTGGACATGTTCTAGTAGAAATACACCCCAGCTAACATTATCTGGGTACTAACACATTTTCTGAACATTACAATATATATTTTTTATATTTTGTGTCAAATATGTTTCTGAATGTTCTTAGTGGAGGTTTCATTTAATTTAATTCGTTTTTAAGCATTCTGGTAACGTTGCTGCAACATCACTTGCATCTGCAGTTTAACTTAAGACGAGCATCTGCTCAAAGACTCATCCAGTATCAGTTCCAGTGTCTGTTAACATCAGCATGATACCAATACCCACCTCTATCGATACGCCACCCCTACATAAACTGTATGACCAAGTGAATGACAAAGAAAACACTTTAAAAAAAGAAAGAAAAACAGAAGATAAACGAGTGAGCAGAAATGTGTAGATCGTTTGTCATCACCACTCTAACGTGTTTTGATATTTGCCTCATATTCAATTAGCATTTTTAATTTGCCCGCGGATGATACACTGCCTGATTAATGTGCAATTAATTAACGACAAATCCAGACTGATATCAAATATGGAAAGTGTCAACGGCGCGGCGGTAAACAAGTTTGAACTCTATCACAAATTGGATTTCACTTGGGCTTTTAAAAAAAAAAAAAAAAACAAGTCATTGGTTAAGAGTTAGTAGTAAAGTAAAGCAGTGCTGGAACAGATTGTGTTACTATACACTCTACTGAATCATTTACACACTTACACACAGCACATTCACACTTTTTTATCATAATAACTAAGGAAAAAGACACAGAAACAAAGATAAAGTGGTATGAAAAGGTGTGATGATTTTCGTTATTTTCCTTTATAAATCATTGATTGTTTAGATCAGCAATTTCAGTTAAATATATCATATAGCAGATGAACACAGTGATATTTGAAGGTAAAATTAAGTTTATATGATTTGTAGAAAGTGTGTAATAATTATTTAAATTAAATTAAGCAGGTGTATAAATTTGGGCACCCCAACAGAAAAATTACATTAGTATTTATTAGATCCTTATTTTGCAGAAATAACAGCTTCTAAACTCTTCCTACAGTATAGCTTCCAATGAGAGTCTGGCTTCTGGTTGAAGGAATTTTGGACCATTCTTCCTTACAAAATATCTTCAATAATTTTCAGGTCTGGGGACTGAGATGATATGAGATGATCATTTCAGAATGTTGTACTTGTTCCTCTGCATGAAGGCTTTAGTAGATTTTCAGCAGTGTTTAGTGTTTAGGGTCGTTGTCTTGTTGAAGTATTCAGCCCCGGCGCTTTAACTTCAACTTTCTCACTCATTCTTTAACATTGTTCTCAAGATTCTGCTGATATTGACTGGAATCCATGAGACTCTCAACTTTAACAAGATTCTCTGTAGTACCTGCACTGATCACACAGCCCCACAGCATGATGATGGGACCACCACCAAATTTTATTGTGGGTATAGAAGTGTTTGTCTTGAAATGCTGTGTTATTTTACCTCCATGCATAAATAACCGCCCTCCAAATAACTCAGTTTTAGTTTCATCAGTCCACAGAACCTTATTCCAAAATGAAGCTGGCTTGTTTAAATGTGCTTTAGCTTTAGCATACCTCGAGCGACTCTGTTTGTGGCGTGTGCTCAGAAAAGGCTTCTTCTGCATTACTCTCCCATACAGCCTCTCCTTGTGTAAAGTGAGCTGAATAGCTGAACGATGCACAGTGACGCCATCTGCAGCAAGATTTGGAGCTGCTCTGTGGGTTGACGTTGGCTATGACTGTTCTCACCATCCTTCTCCTCTGCTTATCTGAGATTTTTCTTGTTCTGCCACTTCAGGTCTTAACTAGAACTAGAACTGTGCCTGTGGTCTTCCATTCCCTCACTCTGTTCCTCACAGTGGAAACTGATTGAGCTGAAATCTCTGAGATTTACGCTTTTTCTACTCTTCCTCTAAACCATGATGTTGAACAATCTTTGTTTTCAGGTTATTTGAGAGTTTTGTTTTGAGGCTCCCATGTTGCCACTCTTCAGAGAAGATGCAAAGAGGGGAAAAACTAGCAATTGGCTTCTTAACCCTTGTAAATGGATTCACCTGTGTATGTAGGTCAAGGGTCAATGAGATTACCAAACTAATTTTGTGTTTTAATAATTAGTGCTAAAGGTATTCAAATCAATAAAATGACAAAAGTACCCAAATTTATGCACCTGCCTAATTTTGTTTAAAGGATTATTGCACACTTTCTGTAAATCATATAAACTTAATTTCTCTTCTCAAAAATCATTGTGTTCATCTGCCATATGATATATTTAACTGAAATTGTTGATCTGAACAAACAATGATTTATTAAGGGAAATCATAAAAAATTATCAGGAGTGCTCAAACTTTTTCATAGCACTGTTAAAAGTAGAAGTCTTTTCTTTAGACAAATTAAAGATGAAGTCAGATAGTGGTCATAACAGACTCTTGGAAATTGGAGAAAACTGCTACAGGAAGAATCATGTCTGGCTGACCCACATGCCTACAGCGTTAGCCTTTAGCTCAGCTTAACATGATTGCACTGAAGTCTCAGTTCCAACAGTGAAAATAAGACTTTAAGGAGTTATAACAGGTGAACTGCAGTAAGTCATTAATGTCATTGATGATCAAATAATAAAGCAACTTTTTTGGTCCATACAGCACTGCTATTGGACTACTAAACAACAATGAGAATGTTCTAAAACTGTTGACCAGTAGGGTATATGCGTATATGTTCCCAGGCAAACACGGCAACCATGTTGATACCAATAATTTGGCTGTATTTCCTCGAGATACAGAAAATAACATCAGCCACCTACAGGAGCTGCTGCTGCTGCTGTTCTCAAAAAAAGCACGCTAATGTCCAAAGCACACAATAACCCAGTGTAGGACATGAATCCTGGGAACAGCTAATTGAGGAGCATCATGTAATAATCTCTTGGCAACAATGCGTCAACTAAAATTGTGACCATTACTCGCCAATTACACGCCATGATTTCAAACTTTTTAAAAACGCCCGTCCCTCGTCCCATTCAGAGCGACTCCCACCAATTTCCACGAGTCCTGCTTCCTGTGTACAATTAGATAATGGAAATAAATAGGCCTTATATATCTAATAGGATGAGAGACTGAAAATAGGAGTGTAAGTGCCTTTTTATAATGGTGTATGCAGAGGGAGAGAGAGCTTTTGATTGCAGGAAATGGCGATCTTATCTGCTGCATTAGCGTAGCCAAAGCCTGTCCTTTGTAATCTGGATTATTGAACAATGGGGCCTATATTCCGCCTTTCAGCCAAAATAGATTAGTCTTTTGCATACGTGAACCCACTCCGCTCTGCAAACACTCAAACACTTTCCGTTCCTGTTTTGTTTTACCGGACATGCAAATGCACTCTAATCGAAATACAGGAAGCAGGATGTAGGACTCATAAAGCCGTTCAGGGCTCCATAAAGATATTAGGATTTAGTGATACAGTGGTATGAAAAAGTTTGGGCACCCCTGATAATTTTCATGATTTTACTTTATAAATCATTGGTTGTTCAGATCAGCAATTTCAGTTAAATATACTGTATATTATATAGCAGATGAACACAGTGATATTTGAAAAGTGAAATGAAGTTTATAGGATTGACAGAAACTTTTTTGTTTTATTGGTTTGAATACCCTTAGCACTAATTATTGAAACACAAAATTTGTTTGGTAAGCTCATTGACCACACAGGTAATTCCAATTATAAGAAAAGGGCTAGGGAGCTAATTGCAAGTTTTTCTTCTTCTTGAATCTTCTCTGAAGAGTGGCAACATGGGAGCCTCAAAACACAACAAGTTTTGTCAACATCATTGTTTAGAGGAAGGATACAAAAATCCCAAATCTCAAAGATTTCAGCTGTCAGTTTCCACTGTGAGGAACATAGTGAGAAAATGGATGAACCACAGGCACAGTTCCAGTTCTAGTTAAGGCCTGAAGTGTCAGAACAAGAAAAATCTCAGATAAGCAGAGGAGAAGGATGGTGAGAACAGTCATAGTCAACCCAAAGACCACAGATCAGCTCCAAAGACCTACAACATCATCTTGCTGCAGATGGAGTCACTGTGCATCGTTCAACTATTCAGCGCACTTTACACAAGGAGAGGCTGTATGGTAGATTATTGCAGAAGAAGCTTTTCTGAGCACACGCCACAAACAGAGTCACTTGAGGTATGCTAAAGCTAAAGCACATTTAAACAAGCCAGCTTTATTTTGGAATAAAGTGTTGTGGAAATTATTTGGAGGGCGGTCATGTATGCATGACGAAAAAAGAACACAGCATTCCAGGACAAATACTTGGAAACACTACTCACAGTAAAATTTGATGGTGGTTACATCATGCTGTGGGGCTGTGTGATCAGTGCAGGTACTACAGGGAATCTTGTTAAAGTTGAGGGTCGCATGGATTCCAGTCATTATCAGCAGATTCTTGAGGACAATGTTGAATGTTCTCAGTGAGAAAGTTGAAGTTGCGCCAGGGCTGGATACTCCAACAAGACAACGACCCTAAACACTAAACACTGCTAAAAATCTACTAAAGCATTCATGCAGGGGAACAAGTACAACATTTGGGAATGAACATCTCCGTCCCCAGACCTGAATATTATTGAAATATTGTCTGTGGTGTGATTTAAAGAGGGCTGTTAATTCTCAGAAACCATCAAACCTGACTGAACTGGAGATGTTTTGTGAAGAAGAATCATCCAAACACCTTAAATCAGAAGCCAGACTCTCATTGGAAGCTATAGGAAATGTTCAAAGGCTGTTATTTCTGCAAAAGGAGAATCTACTAAATATTAATGTAATTTATCTATTGGCTTTCCCACATTTATGCACCTACCTAATTTTATTTAAATAATTATTGCACACTTTCTGAATGTATACAGATTTTGTATGGCATCCTGCAGCATGTTTACAAACAGATGTTGCTACAGCTGGGCCTGTAGATCCTGTAGCTCTACACTTGTAGGTTGCTCAATCTGCTGCCCCAGCTACTCTTATAAATGTTTGATTGGTGATAAATCTGGCAACCGGGCGAGCATTATCCTACTGAAAAATGCCAGTGGGAAGCTGGATGTCCTGCCTATATAGCTGAGCTGTTAGTGTCCTTCGTATCACTACTAGGGGTAGCCGACTGTCATTTGCAATGTTTCACAGATCATCACACCAGCAGGACAAACTGTCCTGTCTTGGACAAAATGTATCATATATCACAAGACATGCCTAGCAGTCATGCTAGCAGTCTCTCACCAAGAGGTACTCTTCCAAACATCAAATACAACTTGCACTATATCTAGTGAAGAGCTGGCTTAACAGCTAGATTACCAATATACAGCATGTTATTTTTGGCACAATGGTGACACTTTCACCAAACATAAACCCCAGAAACTACACCAGCGTAACGTCCTTCTTCAGAAGTGCCCGTGAGGTCAGCCCGCTCTCAGCAGTGCAGTTCTGGGCTGTTATGATTATGACTATGAGCAGCTGTAACTAGGGAAAATATGTTGCTTTTATTAGCTCTGGAATCGCCCTCCGGAAGCTTTATTGCCCATAACGTTCAGCAGCACACTGCGGTAACTGATGTTCTTCAGCTCTTCAGCTGGACTGAACTGCATGAACTGACTGAACAGGCCACTCTACACGTAATATGTTCACAGAAAATATATTTTCTGCACAGTTTGCAGTATTTTAAAGATAAGTTTTAAATGACCTGGAACATGTTGGGACACCTGTTTTGTTCGGAAACTATGGATAATATAAAATATTGATATATCAAAGTATTGCAAGATTCTGTTTCGCAATTTTCGCAATACTGTATAGATTTTTCGGTACCACTTTAAAATAAGACTACCTTTATAAAGGGTTTATAAATGGTTTACAATTAGTTTATTAATGGTTACCAATTAGGTTGTAAATGCCTAAAAAATCATTAATAATCAGTTATAACACATACGTAGAAAGGGAAACAATGACCTGTTGTTTACCAAACAGTGAACCCACAGTCAGCTTTATTGTTGCCCTTTCTACGTATGTGTTATAACTGATTATTAATGACTTTTAAGGCATTTACAAACTAATTAGTAACCATTAATAAACTAATTGTAAACCATTTATAAACCTTATTTAACATAGCCTTATTTTAAAGTGGTACCGATTTTTCTTTACTAGTTAAGATTGATGTCAGAAGTGGTTAATTTAGTCTGTAACATTACAGAAATCATAACACACATCATACTAATGGTTTGCATCACAACATTATTAGAACTTTCAGTAACACTTTCTATGAATGTCATCTCTATAAGACCATAAACACATTCGTAACATTTTATAATGTATACATGGAGCATTCTAAGCACGTCTATAAATATTTAAAAAGTGAATAACACGTTAGAGCCATGTTTATTATGCATTTTATCTTGTGATCATACATTACATACATACATAGCTGAGCATATAATATGTATGTTAAAATAGTATATCTATCATTAATAAATTAATAAATCTGACACTTTCCATTGAAAACGAATGGGATACATCGCTGTGTGTTGACGCAATGGAGCAGTCTAAACGCAGCGTAACACTTCATACACCAACACCCTGACCATTAGTGTCCCTGCAGTGCTGAAAATGATCCCACCACTACTCAAATAATAATAGCTGCTCTGTGGTAGTTAGATTAGTATTAGTGTAGTCTGAATGAGACGTTTCTATCTTTTTGTAAACGGTTAAATAAATCCTAAGGCAAGGCAAGCTAATACGTTCAATAAGTTATAGACTGATTGCTGCATTGTATTTGTTAGATTTTAAAAGTTCGATTCGATTTTCTCTACATATGCTGTGGAAATATATTTTGTGGTAGGTTAAGTGGGCTATGAGTTGCAAAAGTTTGGGAAATCCTGGTGTAGAAAGAAGAACGTATGTGGTTTTAATAGCATGGCTAATCAGTGTATGTTGCATTTTTATTTTTTATTCAGTAAATAATATTTAACATTTAAAAATGTTTAATTTATTCGTTAACTCAGATTGTCATTCCTTTATTCCTAATATATGTAATTTAGTATGAGTATCCATTTAGCCTTCACTGTAGAGCCATTGAAGAACCACAAAAAAAAAAAAACAGTTCTCTGCATCATTAGCTCTGACTGAAACACGAATGACAAGATTAGCTGGTGTGTTTAGTGTTTGGTGGTGTGTGTGTGTGTGTGGTGTTGTGTGTTAGGGTGGAGAATGCGGTATAGAGAGGGTCTTTGTTTTGGGGGTTTTGGCTGACAGGAAGTGGTGGCAGAGGGACAGTGAGGGACACTCATCTCCCGCAGTGAGGAATGCTGGGAGTCGTAGTATCCCTTTTTGATCAGCGCTCGCTGACGGATCAGCCGGAGAAAGGCAAATGAGGATCAGACGAGCGCTTGTTGAAAACAGGAGCAGTTCTGACGTGCTTTTCTTCTCCTCACGCCGCCCGTCGCTTTCATCCCCACGTCTCAGGCGGCCTGGGAAACCGGCCTCTAACCCCGACTGCTGACCACGGAGTCCGCAGCACAACAAGGCCAGGATTCCTGCAGGTTTTAGAGGGATAATCACTGAATATTAGGCTTTTTGGGTCAGACCCAGCTAACATTATCTGGTTAGTACTCAGAACATTTTCTGGATGTTACAATTAACACTCTTAGAACTTCATAAGTATGTTTAGTAACATTTTAAAAAGGTTCCAAGAAGATTAGTCTGTTGCGTTACAGAAATAATGTTTTAGGAAAGTTCTGAAAGCTCACAACATAAAAATGGTTTGCATCACAACATTATTAGAACTTTCAGTAACACTTTCTATGAAGGTCATCTCTATAAGATTCAATAAACCCATTCATAACATATTATAATGCATCCATAAGGCATTATAAACATGGCTATAAATACTGTACTAAAAACAATGATAACCCATTATAGCCATGTTTATTATGCATTTTGACATTAATAATAAAAGTCTGTCACTTTACTTGGAGCACAAAAAGACCTGTTATAATACATTATAAGTAACTATAACTAATATACAATATTTAAGACAAGTATAATTCATTGAGTTTCATGTTATTGATGTATAACAATGCATTATGATCACAATTTATAATGCATAATAAACATGGCTATGATGGGCTTTACATGTTTATAAATATATATAGCCATGTATATAACACCTTATGAATGCATTATAATGTGTTATAAGTATGCTTATAGAGTCTTATATACATGACACCCATAAAAATGTTACCAAACTTTCCTCAGCTAGACAAATACATTTTCGGGACAATTAAAATATAAATATGATGAATAGTAATTAAAGTTTGCTTTTTTTTTGAAGGCCAAAAAGCACAGTATTTTGATAATGTTTTTTTATAAGGATTCTTTATTTTCTGTCCTGATATTTTTGGAGTGAGTGATATAGAAGTGTAGAAGTGTTTCTCAGCGCTGCTCCAGAAGGTTTCTCTGAGTACTGGATGTGTTGGGGTGTTGGGAGGTGGAACACTGGCTGATTGACTGGTGGAGTGTTTTTTTTCTGCTTGTTAAACAAGATAAAGCTTTCATTAGGGCCGGAGCAACGGGCAGCAGTGCCCACCGTGTCGCTACCCGTCGCCCGGCCACAGAGTGAGTTTCCTTGTTTGTCTGGAGCTGAGAGTGATTAATGCTCACACTGAGAGAGAGAGAGAGAGAGAGAGAGAGAGAGAGAGAGAGAGAGAGAGAGAGAGATAAAAGAAGTAAAAAGGTACGTTAGGACTTTAAGGAAGAGAAAGTGAAAAAGGGAAAATAAGAGGTGAGTGAGTGAGTTTGTGAGTTATTGAGTGAGTGAGTGAGTGAGTGAGTGAGTGAGTGAGTGAGTGACAAAAGGAAATTATTAGGACAGATCAATGAAAAATTAAATAATGAATAAAGGAATAAATAAATGATTAGGAAGGAGTAAGTGAGTGACTTGGTGAAGAATGGAATGAATTAATAGGGAGGGAAGGAATGAGTGAGTGATAAAGAAACGTGGAATTAATTGATGAAAAAGTGAGTAAGTGAGTAACAAAAGGAAATTTGAAGGATATATGAATAAAAAATTAAATAATGCATAAAAAATAAATAAATGAAAAGGAAGGAATAAGTGAGTGGGAAAGAAAAGGAATTAATTAATGTAAATTTGAGTGAGTGAGTAAGTGAGTGAGTGAGTGACAAAAAGAAATTGAGAGGACAGATGAATGAAAAATTAAAAAATAAATTAAATAATGAATGAACGAATGAATGAAAAGGAAGGAAGGAAGGAATGATGGAGTGGAAATGAAAAGGGGAATTAATTAATGTAAAAATGAGTGAGTGAATGAGTGAGATAAAAAGAAAGGAAGAAAAATAGGTGTAAGAGTGAATGAATGAATGAATGAATTAAGGGATGAACACATGATGAAAGAAAATGGGAAACAAAAGGTGAATTTTGTGTGTGAGTGAGTGAGTGAATGAGCGTATGACTGAACTAATATAAGAGAAAGGATGAAGAGAATAAGAGAGAAAATAGATAGAGAAAGAAAAAAGAGCGAGACTATGAGAGAGAGTTTATTAGAATTAGTTTATGCATTTTCACATTTTGAGCCATGCAGGGTGTATTTTTTAAACTTTCAGGATATAAATGATACAAACACACCAACACACCCCACCTGTATATCGAGTGAGACTGTGTGAGAGAGAGAGAGAGAGACTGTATTCAGTAATGGAGGAATGTTTGAATTGATGCTGTTGTCAGTTTTCAGTTTTTTCTCTGGATTGTGAAACAGTGAGGGTGTGTTATGAGGCGCCGAGCGTCCGGATCCACCCAGAACCGGAGTCGTCCGCCGACAGCACAAGGACATCAGCGTTTCAGCACCGTCACAGTGATAGATTCCAAACCCGAGCAGAGCCTCGTGCAGCGGGTCAGAACACGGCCCGGGCCACGAGACCGCCCGCATGTTTAATGATGCATTACTGAATAAACTGATCACTACAGCTACAAACAGATCCTTAAAGATAACCAAACACTAATACACCATATGAATTACACTGAAATGCCAAATGTTAAAAGTTATGGGACACAGTACTAGCCCCGTATACCATGACTTTTGTCATTTCTTGTAGAAGCTAAAGAATTCTTCATTAACCTGTAGGACATGTGGGCATCCTGGCTCGGGTATTGGTGGGAGGAGTCAACCTTTTAAATGCAGAAGTCTAAGATACAGTAGCTGCCAGAGAGAGGGAACTGTTGTCACCATGTGCTGCATATGTTTATATTTTATTATGCTAATTATTTTTTCCTTTTTTTTTCTTATTTCTTTTACATTTTAGTCTGTCCACTTATCCTTTTTTTCTGAATTATGTTTTTCTTCTTAATTAAAACTTTTAGTTTTTTTGTTTGCTTGTTTTTATTATACATTTACCATTTTTTATGGTTTTGTTTATGTAGTTCCGTATTTTAGCTCACCTGATTAAATGCTTGATTTTAATTTTAACTTATTTTTTAGTCCCTTTAAGTTGTAAATTCTCTGCTGCATTGAAAATGAGGATTACTCTTAATGTGCTTCTGAGTGAAAATAAAGGTTGTTTGATTGATTAATAGTAGGGGGGTTTTGTTTAGTATATAACAGCTACACAAGTTTTTGAACAGTATGACTGGAGTTTTTCTTTCTCCTGGTTCAGAGCCAGTATATGTTTTATATTTACACTGCTGGAGAGTAATGCAGGTCCTGGATCAGTGGAGCTCCCTGAAGAGGTGGGGGTTGAGTCTGGGGGGATTATGTCCCGGTGAGTGAACTTTTGGCCATAACTGCTCCATCCTTCTCCATCAGACCTTCACCTGCTCCTTGTTTCAGCTCTTACTGCTGAATAACTGACGCATGCAGTCCTACACTCAGACCCAACAAGTACAAAACAGTAGAAGAGACACAACTGAAACTACCTGAAACTAAGAAACTGTTTTTTTTTTTTTGCCCGCTACCACCCCCCCCCCCCCCCCCCTTTTAAATACAGTGTTTTCAATGGGACGTTCAGCGCAGACCTGAGCAGTGAACGCAGCACAGACCTTGCTCTTAATGTGTAAACAGCATGGAGCAGCAGAAACAACGTTTATTTATAACAGTATATTATCTGGATAATATATGAGATGAAACTCTGCCTAATCAGCAGTTTAGCTTAATTAAATTGAAGGGTATTTGACAGCTGGGTCAGATCGAGACAAGATCACGTTCTCACCTTAAACTTATTGCTTTAAAAAAAATTATAACATGTTCCTGATTCCAAATTAATCACATGTGTTAACGCTTTAATGTTGATAGCCTTAGAAAATATTTTATTTTTCTAATTTGAGGTTCAGCATATAGATCAGTATAAAGATAGACTGACATTATAAAAATGACACTGAATACAAGATAAAGTAACATGGAGTATATGTACATATGTTTGCACACTCATGTCTATACCCATTTAAACACGTAGTAAAAAAAAATAAAAAAAATAAAAATCTGACAGTGACGTTAAATGTTGTCTTTATTTATTTTTTTATTTATTTGTTCATCCATTTGTCCATTCGCCCATCAGGCCGTCAGCGTCGGACGGACAGTTAAGTGTAAATCTGTCTGTCTGATAGACGTTTCCTGTGTTGTATTTGAACATAAATGCAGCCGCCGTTCTCTTGTCACGTCCAGCCTGAGAGCCGGTATGATCCTAATGCACCCGAGTGCCCAACAATGGCCGGGCCGAGGGTTTTTCACGCTCCGCACGCAGTCCCCTCCGTCCATTAACCTGCCAGCGTCGGGCCAGTTGTCTGTTTGACGGAGAGCTGGAGCGCGCCGCCGGTCGTGATGGAGATGATGGAGGGAGGAAGACATGCTTTCAGAGTCTTTCACTTTCTGCAGATCTGAGATGTTACCACCACTGTGATCTTCAAAAGGCTTTAAGTGTAGTCGTATAAGGGTCCATAGGCAGGCTGGAGGGGGGGGCGGTGGCTTATGAGGCTCAATCTTGGGTGTTTTGCCAGAAGCCCTGAATCTTTTTTAAGCCCTGAATCATTTTTATATTATTTTATTTTTTTATCTCTGATAGGACTGGCAAAATCATTCCCTGAAAACAATTTTGGGAAATTATCACCAACCATCAATCTGTCCTGTGAGAGTTAAAGGAGAAAAATGGATATTTGGTGTGGTAAAACATGATAAAAAGTACTTATCTTTGATGAATACCCCACCTCCGTTCTCCCACAGCGTTCCGAGATCCAGGAATTTTAACAGTTTGGCCAAACGCCCTTCAGACTGGGTGACACGAGGCATAATTTGCCCCGATAAATTGCTTTTTCCACCGTTATCCAGCTCAAAGTAGCTCCACACCTCCTTGCTAGAATCCGGAGAGCCCTGACATTTAAAATGAGGCATTAATAACTTAAAAAGTGCAGAAGAAGCTTATTAAAAACCACTGTTTACATCCTATAATGCTAGCTTCAGCTCAGAGCGCCGCCATTACTCCAGGTGCCTGGAGTCTATGTAGTTTATCGGGGCAATTTATGCCCTGTGTCACCCAATCTGATGGGTATTTGGACAATCTTTTAAAATGTCTGGATCTTGGAAAGCTGTGGGAGAACGGAGGTGTGCTATTCATCAAAGGTAAGAACTTTTTATCATGTTTTACTACAGCAAAAGTCCATTTTACACCGGAGTTCTCCTTTAAGTTTTAAGATTTGACGATTTTATGATCCAAGCATTTCAATCATTCATTTAGCTCCTTATCATACTTATCATTAAAAAAATATCAAGCTATTTTAACAAGTCTGTGTCAGTCCTTTCACTGTCTGTCTGCCTGACTCTAATGCTCCAGAAAGAGACTTAATTTCCCATGATACACCTGCGCTCAACCCTCTGGACATGCTGGATCACGTGATGCATCAGCCAGCCTTCTGGCTCACCTGGCTATTGATTGCACACACCTGAACACATTACTATAAATAGCTTGCACTTGCATACACTCCTTGTCTGGTATTGAAGCTATTTTACATAGCTTTCCTGCTTCCTGTTCATTTTATTTCTGAACCTTTTTGCTTTTTGACTACTCTTTACCTTAGTCTTTTGTTTGTTAGATTTTTTTGGTATTGACCTATTTTTGTATTTTGACCATCCCTTTTGCCTTGCCCTTTTGTATGACCTCATTGCCTGCACACTCTGGTATGTTGACTCTGCCTGATCATTCTTCTTTGCATTTTCCCTTATTTAATAAATTATCTGTGTTGTATCCGCGCTTTTCTGTCCAGTATTTGGCTCCCGTGACAGTCTGAAAATTTCCTATTCCCCCTGCCAACTTGGGATAACTCCGCCTCCTTTAGGAAAGTGAACTTTGACACCAGTGACATCACATCCTTTACATTGTTTTATGTTCAGGGGACTGAAGACACTTACTGCATCTTTTAATTTCACCTAATATTTCTCATATTGTCTTCATAATTAATGTCATGAGGTAAAACTTAAGCTGCACACCCTGTCATGTTTTTAAAAAATAGAACAAGGACATCATTAACGATTCAATTACAAAGAAGCAATGAATGAGCAGGTGTCCCAATACTTTTGTCCATACAGTGTTTATTGCCATATTTTATGAGATAAAAGAATGGGTCGCTCTCAGGAGCTCAGTGAACTCCAGCACTGTTGTACTGTGATAGGATGCAGCACCTGAGCAAAAAAATGTCTAGTCGTGAAATTTCCTACTATTAAATATTCCACAGCCAACTGTCAGTGATATCATAACACAGTGAAAGAGACTGGGGACGACAGCAACTTGCTCTGTACGTGTAAAATAACAGAGCGGGGTCAGTGGATTGCAGGTGAGCGGATACTTTTGACAGATAGATAGATACTTAATTTATTTATTTTTTTATTTTAGTTTCAGCTTTAAACGCTTGCTGAAATATATATATATATATTTTTGCATGATGGCTTATAGAATGAGTCTGCAGAGATAATGGTTATTTTGTGTATCTCAGCTCATCACTAACAGAACTGCCTGCATTAGTGTTTGTGTGATGAGTAAAGCAGAGTAAACTGCACTGGTTTTATTTGTTTGTGGAAAGCCGTCTCCCGGCAGATGGTCTCAGCACAGAAAATCAATTTAATTCACTCAGCCTGAGAGTTTACAAGTGCTCGTCCAAAATCAGCTGAAATGAAGAGAGGGAGAGAGTGTTTGGGAACGTCACATGAATGAAAATCCAGAAAGTAGAAAAGGTGGTGATGACAGAGTGAAAAAAAACAGAGTAAAAACAGCAGTAGAGCTGGCATATTTTAATCTCTAATATAAATTGAAAAAAACATTTGATATTTGTAGATATAAATCATTATTTTTTACTAAAGTCTCTGCACTTATTTAACATTTAGAATGTTTTGTAAGCTATAAATGTATATTTGTACACTACATTACATTTTAATTATTAACATAAATTTCCTAATATATTATTATGTAGGCAGTTTAATTTAATTCCAAACAATGAATGAGCATGTGTCCCAATTTTCTTGTTCATACAGTGTTAAATATTTTAAGAGCATGGAGCTGCTTAATTAAAAAAAAAATAGAAGGGTGGCAGGCTCAGCTAACATTACTATCCTAGCCCTGTACAGCTTATGTCTTTCAACTAGAAAACACACAGTCTGTGTAGAGGTTGCACTTTATTACACTTTATTTTATTTAATTAATGTAAATAGAGATAAAAAATATATATATATGTATTTGAATGCTGGTGTTTATTGGCTCACCCTGCTAAAAATTAAGAGACCATTTCAGTTTCTGAATCAGTTTCTCTGATTTTGCTATTTATAGGTTTATGTTTGAGGAAAATAAACATTGTTGTTTTATTCTATAAACTACAGACAACATTTCTCCCAAATTCCTAATAAAAATATTGTCATTTAGAGCATTTATTTGCAGAAAATGAGAAATGGCTGAAATATCAAAGAAAGAATATGCCACGCTTTCAGACCTCAAATAATGCAAAGAAAACAAATTCATATTCATAAAGTTTTAAGAGTACAGAAATCAATATTTGGTGGAATAACCCTGGTTTTTAATCACAGTTTTCATGCATCTAGGCACTGGTTCTCCTCCACCAGTCTTACACACTGCTTTTGGATAACTTTATGCCTTTACTCGTGGTGCAAAAATTAAAGCAGTTCAGTTTGGTTTGATGGCTTGTTATCATCCGTCTTCCTCTTGATTATATTCCAGAGGTTTTTAATTCGGTAAAATCAAAGAAACTCATCATTTTTATGTGGTCTCTTATTTTTTTCTCCAGAGCTGTAGATTTTTTATGATATGCTTTAACTCTATGCTAAAGAATTAGTAGAGAATAGTAAAAGCTTGTAAGTATTGAGAGTAGCCTCAATTTAATATATTACCCTACTTATTGGCTTAATGGCAGCTGCTTAAGCTGCACAAAATCAATAAAATTATATTTTTGTTAGTTGTTAATATATAGAGGTTAATATACTAAACAAATGTTAGTATTGAAGCATTACTATCGGGGGTAGAGGGCAGAACTTAATGCCACTGTTACCAATCACTTCAGACTCTACACCACACTATATATTTGACTGGTCTGCCTCTTTAATTCTGGTATTTTTCCTCTGGATTGTACAGAATGGCCTTGATTCAAATCCAGAGGTTGGAGGCTTGTGATTGCTCAGTGCTCCGCTGGTGCCAGGAGGCCAAATGTCCTGCAATAGCTTATAAATAGATAATTCTTGTGAAATGATTGTAGTATGGCTCATGGCTCACACATTTTCCACTGGTCACATGGTCACGGCAGTGACCCGCCACAGGACTGGAAATCCCGAGCAAACCGAATGAAACAGTCAGGACTTTAATTTCTTTATTTTATTTAATTTACAGTAGATCAGGATTTAATTTAGAGTAGATCATAAAACTTACTGAACCAAGTGGTTAAAGGCTTTATACCCTCTGTACCCTAGCGAAAAAAAGTAGATTAAAGTATACTAAGCATTATTTGTGCTATAGGGCACTAAAGTGTTCTTGTAGCCACTTTATTAATCAGTATATTTAAAGAGTGCATAAAATAGAACAACATTATTTGTACTTATTATACTTTAACTGTATAAAAATAGTACAAAAGTCAAAACTTATTTAAATTGTGTTAAGTGTCCTTAACTATACTAAAGTGGAACTATTTTAACTCTACTTAAGTAACATTTAAATATACTACATCATGTATGTAACCCCATATTTTAAATATGCTTACAGTAAAATTATAATACATTTAATGAGTATTACAACTGTATCACTATTATTATACACCGGGTATATTAGAAATGTACGAAGAATTGATGTTAAGTATATGTGATCCATTTACATTAGAGTACAAATATGCTTCTTGTTCCTGTCTTTTGAAAGTATCACACTTCTAGTATATTTCATTGGGCATAAAAATATATTTGAATATTACTATACTATATTAATTTTTTTAGTGTTTGACTTTTAATGTATTATTTAATACTGTATACTATAATTTACTAATTATAATTACATAGCATTAAATTACATTATATATATTATATATTTTTTTCACTTATCAATGTAGCAATTAAATTTACTTTCTAAAAAGTTATATGATACATTGTACTTTAAGTGAACTACTGTAACAGCTGTTTTTAACACACTTTGCTAAAAAATTACAAAAGTATATTTGGAAATAAGTATTTTAGAAGTGTATTGAATTAAATTAAACTAAAATTGTACTTTATAGCAGTCTATTTTTATGTTTTTATATGTATATATATATATACAAATATATATATATATATATAAATATATAAATATGTATTATACATATATTATACAAATATATGTATATATTTTTATGCATTAAGTATGATCAAAGTTTACTTTCAAACATTTGATGAAAGCAAAATATGAATGTACTATTAATATATTTTAAGTAAGTACATAAATATATATATATAATATATTTATGTACATATATTTACAGCATACTTAGACATTTTTTCATATGTTTTAAGTACAATTAAGTATATATCTTTTTCACCAGAGTAGCTCACACCAACATTGTGTCATTGCTAAATACAATCAAATTCTCACAGCAATGGTCTAAAATATCTAGTAGAAAGTCTTCTCTGAACAGTAGAGACAGTTACTCCAACAAAGCAGGAAAAAATACTCTTAATTATGGAAGAGTGAGTATTATCCTGCTAAAAAATACCAGCAGTATTAATTTTATTAACGCAAATCTATGAGGAAAAACCTTTGTGGACAACCTATATTTCATTACAAAAACGAGACAAAACCTAAATATAAAAATATACTTGAAAAAAAAAAAAACTATGGTAAAATTTATTACACTTTTCGACAACTACTAAAAACTAAATGAATGGCTTTTATTTTAATAAATACTAGCAGTAAATAATCTCAAAATAAATATGTTTAAAAGTTGGTTTAAAATTCATTAGACTAAAACTAGACTAAAATAATAACCAAAAGACTAAAAAATGTTTAAAAAAAAATGATGGTACCACTTTAAAATAAGACTACCTTTATAAAGGGTTTATGAATAGTTTACAATTAGTTTATTAATGGTTACTAGGTTGTAAATGCCTTAAAATCTATATTGTTGCCATTTCTACGTATGTGTTATAACTGATTATTAATGATTTTTAAGGCATTTACAACCTAATTAGTAACCATTAATAAACTAATTGTAAACCAATTATAAACCCTTTATAAAGGTAGTGTTATTTTAAAGTGGTACCAAAATTATTATACATTTTAGTTAAAAGACTTAGACTGAAACTAAATCAAAATCTAAACCTGTCAAAATTAACACTGAATATAAGTTAGAAGCTCTAACATGAGAGAAAACATGTGGCTGCTGCAGGATATCCTGCACATACGCATATCGTTACTCCTTTATAAAAAACACGACGCACACAAAACGCTTTAGTGCATATAGTGTAACATACTGCACGTGTAACAGTGAATTACTGTTACACAGATTCCCAACCCTGCCCAACCAAATCCCAGCCCAGCTGAACGGTACGGCCAGCCATTACTCTCAGCCTTGTTTTCGAAAATCTGTGAGTGATATTGAGGTGCGGCGGACGTTGCCAGATCTGCACTCTTTTGGGCTGTAATGCATTATGTTTGTGAGGAGCTTATATTTTTGGATGATTTATCTATACGGATTTGGCCATTTGCCTCCGCATCAGATTCCTGCTGTCAGGCCGAGTGAGAGGACGCCGCGGAATAAAACGGGGCCACAGAAATAATCCACTAAATTTATATCCGCTGCCTCTCTGGAGCAGGACGGGGCTTATTGATATCGGGACGCAGTGCTGCACTTCTTTTCTAAGGCATCCTCACTTTCTCTTACCTTCCCTGTTTGGGAATAAAAAAGGGCTTCCAACCGGGCGCTCGGATTTCACGACTCGTTTTTTTTCCCCCCTTCCTTTTTTTTTTTCCAAAGGCCTGTGAAGCCTTTCGGAGGGCGCAGGTCTCAGAAAGAAAAGCGCTCTGATTCGAGACACCTGTCAGGGAAGTGGCCGTCCATAGCTCCCAGCACCTCTGATCTGGTTGCTCTTGAAATTCCAGTAAACGATACGGGCGGTTTACGGCCCCCCGCCGACCCCCTCCACCATACCCACTGGTCCCGGAGTCCGGCAGCCCTGATGATATTAGCTTACGTATCCAGATAGGATCGCGGTTACGGGGTGGTGAGATGGGCCGCAGACTGAACCCGACACCCGGGGCCATTGTCGGGCCATTGTCGGGCACACCTTCATGTTTTAGGGTGGGGTCGGCTCAGAACGTCTCTGCTTTCCGTATTTTCAGGCCGAGCCGGGTCTGGCTGCAGGGCTGAGAGCACATCACAGAGCGCGGGAGAAGTGATTCATTACCAGTCATAATACTCCGGACACAAAAGGAAGCAGGTGTACATCTGCTCAATGGAGGAATTCAACACCAGTCAACTGTGACTGCAAGACCAGCTTTGACATTTAAGGATTGCAAAAAATGACTGCAAGTTAGACTACATTGTAGTTGGACAAAAGTATTGGGACACATGCTATATACAGTAGTATTATTGTTGAGTCATCCAGGCTATAAAGGAACAGTTAAAGAATCATGTAGGAACTTTAAAGTTTGAAACAAATAAAAATACTCTGTGAAGCATTTAGATGCTCTTCTCTGAAGAGCTGTTAACTTGCTGTTTCTGAGGCTCTGGTAACACTGATGAACTTATCCTGTGCAACAGAGGTAACTCTTGCTCTTCCTTTCCTGGGGCGATCCTGATGAGAGCCAGTTTCATCAAAACATTTGAATTTTTCAGATTGACTGACCATTTGTCTGATCATTTCAAGCAATCAAGTATTTTTTTCTTTAACTAGTTGAGTATTTATTGTTATACTATGGATTAGAACATTACTCAAATAGATTTCACTATTCACTGTATACCTGTTACTCTACCTCTTCACAACTTTACAACTGATGCTCTCAAGCACGTTAAGAGGATTACAAATTCAGGAAATTAACTCTTGATGATTTCAGCACAGCTGTTAACTGAAAGCCTGAATTCCAGGAGACTCTACCTCATAAAGATGACTGAGAAAATGCAGAGATATGCAAAGCTGTCATCTAAACAAAAAAAAAAAATGAAGAATCTAAAATATAAAACATATTCTGTTTTTTTTTGTTCACTAAATAATTCCATATGTTTGGATGACTTTAGTAGACATTTTTAAATAATAAAAAACACTGATTTTAGGTGTTTTCAAACATTTGAAAGGTACTATATAATGGTGCTTTGTTTTACATCTAAATCATCAAAAAAAAAAAGAGAAGAACAGCAATGAACATACAACACTCACATTGACCGATGCTGGACTGACATAAATCAGACATATGTATTGCTCATTTGTTGTTTTTTATTTTTATTTTTTAATCGAGGGTATTTACTACATTTTGGATGGTGTTTGGTGATAAGAGCATTAGTGATTTCAGAATGATGGATGATCTTCCACCCACTTCATCCCTAACTCATCCCATCCAAAAGAATCATGTGGAGCTCCATTATTCCAGAGAACACAGTTCCACTTCTCCACAGCTCATTCTTAACTATGAGAACTCTCTTGGGGAAGATAAATATGGCTGTGATATTAAAAGCACTGAAGACTCTTCAGAGAAAACTCAATCACCCACAAACAACTGTTTTACTGTTTTTATCATCATGTGAAAATTCCTCTGCAGATCTTTCCCATTCTACACACTTGACCTTTAAGCTGCTGCAGGTCATGATGCACAGAGACACAGAGACACACACACACATGACATTACAGTTCTGAGCAGAAGGGTCAACTGCATCTACACACACACAAACACACTGCAGGTACATCATAAACACACAGAGCAGCTGTTTGGGTGGGTCGTTATTCTGAGCACTGCAGTGATTAGAATGGTGGTGGTGTATGAGGTGTTAGTGCGTGTTGTGCTGGTATGAGTGGATCAGACGCAGCAGTGCTGCTGGAGTTTTTAAACAATGTGTTCACTGTCTGTCGGATTGTTTTTCTTGATTGTGTTTCATCAAGATGCTGCCCACAGGACACTGATGGCTAAAAATTTTCTGGTCAGTGTAGACAGTAGTAAAAATGAGGTTGGATGCACTAGAGAGTAAACTGTGAGCAGTACAGAGAGAGAGAGAGAGAGAGAGAGAGAGAGAGAGAGAGAGGTAGAGAGAGTTACAGAGTGAACTGAATACAGAAGAGAGAAAGAGAGAGAGTTATCTAGGTGCAGTAAAGAGAGAGAGTGGTAGAGAGCGGTGGAGTACGAACTGGGTACAGTAAAGAGAGAGAGAGGTAAAGAGTGAACAGTGGACAGAGAGAGAGAGAAAGAGAGAGAGAGAGTGGTAGAGTATGAACTGGGTACAGTGTAGAGAGAGAGAGAGAGAGAGAAAGAGAGAGAGTGGCAGAGAGAGTGGTAGAGAGAGGTAGAGTATGAAATGTGTGCAGTAATAAGAAACAGAGAGAGGTAGAGAGGTAGAGTATGAACTGGGTGCAGTAATAAGAAACAGAGAGAGGTAGAGAGGTAGAGTATGAACTGGGTGCAGTGATAAGAGAGAGAGAGAGAGAGTGGTAGAGAGAGGTAGAGTATGAACTGGGTATACAGTAAAGAGAGAGAGTGGTAGAGAGAGGTAGAGTATGAACTAAGTGCAGTAAAGGGAGGGAGAGAGAGAGAGGTAGAGAGAGGTAGAGTATGAACTGGGTGCAGTAATAAGAGAGAGAGAGAGAGGTAGAGAGAGGTAGGGTATGAACTGGTTGCAGTAAAGAGAGAGAAAGAGAGAGAGAGAGAGAGAGAGTGGTAGAGAGTGGTAGAGTATGAACTGGGTGCAGTAAAGAGAGAGAGAGAGGTAGAGAGAGGTAGAGTATGAACTGGGTGCAGTAAAGAGAGAGAGAGACAGGTAGAGTATGAACTGGGTGCAGTAAAGAGAGAGAGAGAGAGAGAGAGAGAGAGAGAGAGGTAGAGTATGAAATGGGTGCAGTAATAAGAAAGAGAGAGGAAGAGAGGTAGAGTATGAACTGGGTATACAGTAAAGAGAGAGAGAGAGATAGAGATAGAGTGGTAGAGAGAGGTAGAGTATGAACTGGTTGCAGTACTGTAATTAGTTGCACCTGTTTCCTGCACAGCTCTGCTCCGGTTTCTCTACAAACGCATGCAGATTAGGGATGAAAGGGCCGGCGGGCAGAGCGGGCACTGCCTCCTCAATGCCCTCTTTGTTGCCAGTTGTCAAAGCAGCCCCCTGAAATGTGTGACCCGGCACACGGGGGGTTCTGGAGTTCCACACAGAGAACAGCAGGACAACACCCAGCCACGGGCTGCAGTACCATAACCACAGGGGGGAACCAGGGGTCAGCAGCAGGCCAGTCCGTACACTATATGAACAAACGTATTGGGACGTGCTGGGAGGACTTTTTACTAGATTTTAAAGCATCACTTCTGTGAGGATTTGATTGCATTCATTAAAACAGCAAGAGTTAGTAAGGCCAGCATGTTAAAAAATTATCACTACACCACCTTATTTTCAACTTCCCAACTCATTCCATCCAAAAGTTTTGGACAAAGCACCATCCACCATTCCACAGAACACAGTTCCACTGCTTCACAGCTCAATACCTGGGGGCTTTATATCCCTCTATAGTCCAACCCATAGCCTACACCGTCAGAGAATACTCAGCTGATCACATGACGCTATGGTGTTCCCACTCTCCAAGTTACTAATTGTTTCTACCTGTCCTTTCTAGTATAAATACCCCTCCCTCATTTTGCTCTGTTCCCTGCTGAGTATTGAATCTAGTTGTAGCTAGTTCTTCTACAACACAAGTTCTTCTTGCCTTGCTCTCTGTATTTCTTATTTCTGTTGCCCATTTTTGTGTATTTTTGACTTCTCTTTTGCATTAGCCCTCTCTCTGCTGGATTTACAGTGTTGGACCCTGTTTTTGCCTGACTACACTCTGGTATAATGTTTATATTTGCTGCCATATTGTTACTGACCCTGCCTGCCCCTGACTACTTTTGTAAGCCTAGCCCCTTTCTTAAAAATCTGCAGGTGTCTGTCATGAGTCTAGCCAGTGTGACACAACAAAAACAAAATTAAGCAAAACTAAAATACAACGATACAATAAGATTTTATTAATAAGAGAGAAAAAATATGTTTTTTTATAGCCTTATATATTTTCTATTCTTCTTTGTTTTTATTTATGTTTGAATATGTTTCTTTTCGTATTGTGTTGTTGCTGCTGGATGCCTATTCCAAATTTCCTTTGGAATAAATAAAGTATCTATCTATCTATCTATCTGTCTATCTGTCTATCTGTCTATCTATCTATCTATCTATCTATCTAATCAGAAGTTAAAGTTTATAATACAGGTATGTTCATTAACTAAAGGTACTGAAGACGTACCTCAGTAACAGCTTTGTACCATTTCTTCTAAATGTGTGTCATTAGAAATAATGCCAATAGGTTCATGGTTGTTTGTTTATCTGCTCAAAAAAAGTCCTATTCTATTGGCAAAGTGTGCACAGAAATTAAAATTTAAAATATATTAAATATATCTAGATCTGTTCTAATTTGTGGCCTTCTAGTGGGTTTGAGTCTTTAACTATATAAAGCAGGCATTATGACATTTATATAGTGTTTTATAAAGTGTACATTCAGTCTTTATGACAATATACAGCCAATAGAAATGCAATGCATTGTCAGATTTTCCACAAGTTTGCAGTAAATGTACAAGCAGTGCAACCTAGTGGATGATGGTAGTAACTGCACTCTCTTCTATCATGGTCTCATGATGGGCATTTAAGGCTTCCTTTGTTTGAAATTTTTTTTGCCTTCATTTATTTGCTCATTTCTTTACTCATTAAACCTGTTTCATCTGAACTGTATGAGCTGCAGAGCTTGCAGAATAAAAATGGTGATTTCCAACTATGATGTTAATAAATCCAGACAAAGAGAATAAAATATATTTAGTTTAACCAACAACCAGTGAACCAGAGCATTAAAAAAAACTTTTGCGACATTCAGGGTTCACTGACATAAACTATACAAAACTGGACAAAATGATCATGTAACAAGATATTTTGAAATGGTTGTTCCATTGTCCTCTTAAATTAAACACACTGATCTCAAATAACAAAACAAGTCAAAGTTTTTATGAAAGTTGCATAAATCACATACATTTTGAAGGAGCTTTTCCAGTGATGTTCTTTGCACTGCCACCTATTGTTTCAAACTATACATGGATTTCATAATTTCAAATAAAAATCTAAAAAGAAAGCATCCCAAGGAGCACTGTTCAAACAACCAATCTAAAATGGATTGCAAATTTTACAACTGCAAACCACCTAAGACATGAACATCAACCCAAACTGAAAGATCGAGCAAGTAGAGCACTGGTCAGAAAAGCAGACAAGAGGCCCATGATCACTCTGGAGGAGCTGCAGAAATCCACAGCTCAGGTTGTTCAGGAGAATCGGTCCACATGACAACTATTAGTAGCGCACTGCACAAATCTGGCCTTTATGAAAGAGTGTCAAGAAGAAAACCATTGTTGAGCAAACGTGTGGAAGAAAGTGCTGTGTAAATAGATGAGAGCAAAGTTACAACGTGCACTGTGGCAAAAAAAAAGTAACCCTGTACACACCATCCCCACTGTGAAACATGGTGGTGGCAGCATCATGCTGTACGGATGCTTTTCTTCTTTAGCAGGAACAGTGAAGCAGGTCAGAGTTGATGGGAAGATGGATGAAGTTAAATACAGGGCAGTCCTTGAAAAAAGACTTTTAGACGCTACAAAAGACTTGAGACTGAGACGGAGGTTCACCTTCCAGCAAGACAATGACCCTAAACATACAGCTAGAGCTAAAGTAAAATAGTTTAGATCAAAGAATATGGATGTGTTAGAAATCGCATTGAGCTTCTATGATAAGACACGGAAATTGCTGTTCACAGACACTCTCCATCCAACCTGGCTGAGCTTTTGCTGTTTTGTAAAGAAGAATGAGCTAAAATCTCAGTCTCTAGATGTGGAAAGCTGGGGGAGACAAACCCCCAAAAGACTTGCAGCTGTAACTGCAGTAAATGGTGGCTCTACTTAATACTGATATATTTGCATATCACACTTTTGAAATGTTTTATTTGATTAAAATGTTGAAAGACATGTATTATATTTGTTCCACTTACAATTACATGCTATATGTGTTGATCTGTCGTTTAACATCTCAAAAAAAAATACATTGAAGTTTGTGGTTGTAAGGTGACAAATGTAAAAAAGGGGGGTATAATAAACCATATCGTTCAGCATCAGTACTTGACTTCATCAATGCTCTAGAGCAGGGGTCGGCAATAGGCGGCCCCCGGGCCAGATGTGGTCCGTAAGCATGAAACATCTAGCCTGTGAGGATGTTTGAAGAATAATGAACGATAATGAAAAAATAAATAAAATAAAAATGCTTCTCTGGTGAGCTTTTGTTTACATCCCTCCCCTGTCTCTCTCTCTGTCGCTCTCAGCGTGACTTTAGTTTCCAACTGTTCTTGTTTTTCCACCACTTCTTGGGCTTCCTATCTCCTTATAAGGGCATTTTTTTTTTCCCGGTCGTGTCCCAATTCACTAGGGGGGGCAGCGATAGTGTATTGGACCGTGACCCTGACGACACGGGTTCAATCCCACATCCCCTGCTTTGAGATCAACTGTTGGGTTTCAATTGGGTTCAACAACCCTCTGGGCTGCAGAACTATTAGTCTGTATCACTCCATCCCATTACACTTGATTTTCCAAAACATAAATTATTTTATGGCCCGCCACATAATGGCTTGGAAAAAAGAATTTTCTAATTTCTAATTTCTAATTTTCTAATATCAAAGTTAAAGCTTTCCCAGATGATTTTAGAGAATATTACCACAGCAAAGAGGATCAAATCTCAATTAAGATGATCAGGTGTCCCAATACTAGTATATACAGCCATTGGTCAAACAGATAAATTTGATCTGAGTAAAAAAAAAATCTGAATTGATTAATAGTGCATGTATTAATGAACCGTAGAGTGCAGAAAGTTCAGGTGATAAAAGTTATTCATTGAGCCGTTGAGCTCTGTAGTGTTCGTTGTTTACTCGACGCTCTCACCTCTGTTGTTTTGTGCCTCTATTGCTTTGCCAAAACAAACAAATTGCCCATCTCATTCTCGCGCAACTCAGGAGGTAAACAGAGGGGCGGCGGATTAAATTTGGTAATTACTTTCATGTGAAAACAGCCGATAAGTAGCCATCAAAATCACAGGAGCTTTCCCCCAGGAGCGGTTCTGCTTGAAGGAGGGGAGGCTTGAAATTACAGTTAATCGCCCACAGTCTCATGAAGGTCAACGTTCATTATACAGAGGTGTGGGCGGGGGGGCGGCTGAGAACAGCGCAGAAATAGTGAAAGTTTAGTGATGTAGTTTCCCTCAGACAGTAATGAGGGGCTGGGTTTGTTGGATTTGAATTGTTGGAAAGGGAAATGAGCCTAAAGCATGTGGTTCAAGATGTCTAAATAAAGCCATGCAAACTGGTGGCCTGGGGGTGCTGAGGTAGACTTTGCTAAGCGTTATTTAACTCTAAAAGGGCCCAGAGAAAGAGTTACGACCTGCCTGAGAGAATTATGATCTCAATATGAGTGCAATTTGGAGACTGATACCAGTTTACAAGACATGCAAGACATTACAAGACTAATTTTTAACCCAATAACAGGCTGCTCAGATGGTCAATCCTAGATTCCTCCGAGCCCAGAGAAGTCCAGACTGCTTCTGGACATGGTTAATATAAGGCTTGTGTTTTGCAAAGTAATGCTGTTTCAAAGCATTTAGGGGCTCCAATCAAAATGGGCCATTAGTAACCATTAGTTACAGTGTTACTAATTAAGTCTATGTACTAGTGATAGTAAATGATCAGTGGTGTGCAGTAAGGCCCTTCTAACCCTTCAGAGAAAGGGTGACAAAAAGTGCATGTAAATAAATACATTTTTTTATCAGGAAGTATATAATATAATTATTGTAAGTGTAAGCATTTATTTTACAAATTAACAAAAAATAAAAAACAGCAACTAACTTAAAGCATTAGTCTGTGTTTTTCAGTTGCTACAGGACTCTTATCTGACTGACAGCGGTTTTAACCAATCAAAACTTTTTAAAATGGCTTCTGCTCACGTGCCTGCATGCCCCTTCTGCTGATTTTGAGAAGGGTGCAGTAATGAGTCTATTAGCAAAGTCATAGGACAATCTAACTAATCAGATTCATGATTTTCACTCCGGGGGCGGGGCCATGGCTGCCTAGCCCCTTCTCTGCGCTCGGATAAAGGGGTTACGCTAGGTGCAGTCGTAAAACGGAGCGCGCATGCTGGATTAATTAAATATTTAGCTAACAATCATGGAAATATGACAGATATTGTGTCATATTATATTAAAAAAGCCTTTTTAAAGGCTGCCCTTTAACGTGAAACTAAGTAATAGGCTGCCTGACTGGTGAGTTTTATGTGTACTTAATGTTTTGGCTGCTCTGGTGTACTGTAGGCTTACAAATGAGTGATATTTGTTGAGCGCCTGTTCTTGTAGGAAAATTAAGCAATCAAGACAGAGAATATATAGTTATTGTAGTATTTATCAATGTGTCTGTCAGTCGGGCGGGGGCGGGGGAGTTGGGTGGGTGGTTGGAGAAGGGGTACCCACTACATTCACTGCACGCCACTGTTCTCTATTGAATGTAACCAAACATCCAACTCTAACCCAAACTCTAATCTCAACATTTTAGCATTGGGTTTAGAGTTAGATTTAAAGTTTAGTTTAAGGTTAAGATTAGGGATAGGTGTAGGGTTAGATTTTAGGGTTGGTATTGTGGCGTGAGGAGGCGGGGGAACCGTGGGTCCGCCCCACGCCTGAACTCACAGCCATGTCTGTCCCAGCCGGTGTGCATTCAGGACTGATTAAGCCGCCAGCTGGGACAGGCATAAAAACTCTGCCTCGAGAGAGACTTGGACTTGGGAGGAGTGAGCTGAGGCCGCACGGACCTTGAAAACGACCACTAAGAGATTTATAGACTCTAGAGCCCCATTGGGCCATAGTATGTTTATTTAAGTTTGTTTCTGGGTGTGGTGGAGGGCGTTTAAGAAAATAGAGGTACGTTTTGAGTTCATTTACTCCCCGTGTCTGTGTATTTCTGTGAGCTTCCTCCTTCCGGGTCACAGTGGTCACGCCCCTAACCCCAGGGGCCTACCACAGTATCATGGTGAATTTATTAAGTGTGTGAATTGTGGTTGATAAAATTGTAAATGCACTCATGCAATCATGCAATTATGCAAGTGTTCTTGTAGCCACAGTATTAATGCTACATATTACATCAATGCCACATAAAGAGTGCTAAAATGGAACATTATTTTTACTTATTACATTACATTACATTAGGCAGACACTTTTGTCCAAAGCGACTTACAATAGTGATGTACAAAAGTAATAGAAGTTAAAGGTAAAACATCTTTAGATAGGGCCTAAAGGAGGTCAAAGGGAAGTAGTGGGATAGAGGAGTGCAGGAGAGGAAGAAGGAAATGAGGTTAGAAGTAGTTAGTGTGTTAGAGGTGTTAGGAGAGTAAGTGCTCTTTGAAGAGCTCTGTCTTCAGGAGTTTATTAAAGATAGTGAGAGATTCTCCTGATCTGGTAGTAGAAGGTAGTTAGTTAGAGGTGTTAGGAGAGTAAGTGCTCTTTGAAGAGCTCTGTCTTCAGGAGTTTATTAAAGATAGTGAGAGATTCTCCTGATCTGGTAGTAGAAGGTAGTTTGTTAGAGGTGTTAGGAGAGTAAGTGCTCTTTGAAGAGCTCTGTCTTCAGGAGTTTATTAAAGATAGTGAGAGATTCTCCTGATCTGGTAGTAGAAGGTAGTTTGTTAGAGGTGTTAGGAGAGTAAGTGCTCTTTGAAGAGCTCAGTCTTCAGGAGTTTATTAAAGATAGCGAGAGATTCTCCTGATCTGGTAGTAGAAGGTAGTTTGTTAGAGGTGTTAGGAGAGTAAGTGCTCTTTGAAGAGCTCTGTCTTCAGGAGTTTATTAAAGATAGTGAGAGATTCTCCTGATCTGGTAGTAGAAGGTAGTTTGTTAGAGGTGTTAGGAGAGTAAGTGCTCTTTGAAGAGCTCTGTCTTCAGGAGTTTATTAAAGATAGTGAGAGATTCTCCTGATCTGGTAGTAGAAGGTAGTTTGTTAGAGGTGTTAGGAGAGTAAGTGCTCTTTGAAGAGCTCTGTCTTCAGGAGTTTATTAAAGATAGTGAGAGATTCTCCTGATCTGGTAGTGGAAGGTAGTTAGTTAGAGGTCTTAGGAGAGTAAGTGTTCTTTGAAGAGCTCTGTCTTCAGGAGTTTATTAAAGATAGTGAGAGATTCTCCTGATCTGGTAGTGGAAGGTAGTTTGTTCCACCATTGGGGAACTTTGTATGAGAACAGTCTGGATTGCTTTGTGTGAATGTTTGTTTGGTAAAGCGAGGCGACGTTCATTGGAGGAGCGCAGCGGCCGAGAGGTAGAGTAAGCCTTCAGGAGTGATCAGTGCAGGTAGGAAGGAGCTGTTCTGTCATCACCTTGTAGGCCATTGTAAGAGCTTTGAATTTGATACGAGTATCAACTTGTAGCCAATGGAGCTCAATGAGCAGTGGGGTGACATGTGCCCGTTATTATTATACTTCAATTGTATAAAAATAGTGCAAAAGTCTTACTTAAATCGTGCTAAGTGTACTTATCTGTACTAAAATAGAACTATTTTACATATACATATAGTAAAATTATAATACATTTAATGAGAATTACAAACTTTATCACTATTATACACCAGGTATATTAGATGTCCAATATATTTACGTTAGAGTACAACTATGCTTCTTTTTCCTGTCTTTTGTAAGTAGCACACTTCTAGTATGCTTCATTGGGTATAAAAAATATTTTTTATATATATTGTATAACAATTTTTAGCATGTTACAAATTAACTTTTTGTTTAAAGTAATTTAATTTACTTTCTAAAAAGTTAGATGATGCATGGTATTTTAAGTGAACTACTGTAACAGTTGTTTTTAACACACTTTGCTATGTACTTTTAATATATTTTAAGTAAGAACATAAATATGTTACTATATTTACAGCGTACGTAGACATTTCTCAATTTGTTGTAGGTATAATTAAGTATATTTCTTTTTTCATCAGGGGATGTTGTTTATCATATGGGCTACTGTACAGAAATAGAGAGAGAGAGAGAGAGAGAGAGAGAGAGAGGCGTACAGTGTGAGTGCAGTAATTAGGAGAGTGTGCAGAGTATTTGGACTGTCAGTATGTGATCATGGAGCTGTAGACCAGTACAATACCAGCACTGCCAACAAAGCAGAGTCTGGGGAAGGTGGATAAATAATGTAAGCCTGCTCCATTATCTGCTCCGTAAAGCTCATCAGCAAGCCTCTACAATGGCCACAATTGAATTGCTGATTGCATCTCTCTCTCTCTCTCTCTCTCTCTCTCTCTCTCAGCCCGGTCTCATGCAGCAGGAGAGGTGTGTGCTCTTTGATCAAGGTCAAACTATTAAAGGCTCCATATCCTGTAATTGTCACATCTATTTTTTCAATTTTATATTTATATGAGTTTGTGTACCATAACAGCGATAATTCATTTTCAAACAACACTTTCCAACCTCTGCTCAACCTTCTGTATTAAACTGTCTGCTCTTCTTACAGTTCATTTTAGAATGTATGTAATGTAAATGATCTCTTTTCTAATTGGCTCCTCCTTATCTATCTTACTTAGTCATGCCCACTTTTTAAGAGCTTGTTTTCTTTGCCTTTCTTCGTGTTAGCCTTTCTTTCTGCAGTTTTCTGGATTCACAGTGTTTTTAGAACAGCTAACTAGCTCTCACACAAAAACAAAAAGATGGCAGTGTTGTGGCGCTCCATATAAGTTGTAATCACCATCTCCCATCAGCCCAACTCTACCTGAGCCTACGCACTATAGAGCCGACTCCAAGCCCACCCCATAAACTGGCTTTGTAAATCCAAGCCTGATTTAAACCCAACATTTGGTAACACTTTACTTGGATGGTCCATTTGATGGCCTCGTTAATGCTCAACTGACATTCAACTAACATTCATTTTGATGAATATTAACTGCAAATTAACCATATGTTGAATATAAATGATCCAAAATAGAACATAACCCTACACCTAACCCTAACCTTAACCCTTAATCAACCATAAAATCAAACCCTACACCTAACCCTAACCTTAACCCTTAATCAACCCTAAAATCTAACCCTACACCTAACCCTATCCTGAGCTTTAAATCTAACTCTAAACCCAATTCTAAAATGTTAAGATTAGAGATTGGGTTAGAGTTGGATGTTGGGTTACATCCAATAGGGAATCATTTACATTTACCTTTTAGTTTAATTGCATTTAATAGAGATTCAGTTGAATGTTAGTTGAATGTCAATTGAGCATCATCAAATGGACCATCCAAGTAAAGTGGTACCCAACATTTTATAGTAAGTAGAGCGTTAAAACAAGTGGAAGAGCTTAAGGGTGCTCTCTGCAGGCCAGTGCTATGTGATTATTACATTCTAACATTTTACGATCCAGAGTGATTTGTCACTTTGTTGTGTATTGTGATTATAAGGGATAATTTTCTTGAGCCTGACCCAACAGATCACGAGGAAAGTAGTGGAAATTCTCAGCCCGGCCCAAGTTTGGTTTGGGCAGACAATCTAAACTCTAAATTTCTGTTCTGTTTTGAAGCTTCCTCAATGAACCTTATGGGTTTCCTCCACAATTGTAGATTTAAGAAACCCTAGAGGTTCCTCAACAACCCTTTTTGGATATTTTGTTACAGTGTACAGACTAGAAATTGAATTCACGCTTAGAGCCAGATACAAAACTGCTGTAACTGTAAAACAAGCTCTACAAGGTGGAGCAGCTGTAGGTAGGAGTGTCTAATAGAGTGAAGGACAGTGTGAGGACAGGGTGTTTAAGAACTCCAGCAGCACTGCTGGGTCTAATCCACTCATACCAGCACAACACACGCTACTAACACCTCATACACCACCTCCATAGAGACAAATAGAAGCAATACATTATGTAGTTACAGTTAACTACAAGGTGTTCTATGTAATCATAATCGCTGCAGAAACAAGGAGGAAAATCATTAATTTAATTAGCGAAACTATGTTTGACTATATGGCCAGTTTGGATGGATTCTAACAGGTCATATTTGACTTGTTTTTTTTTTATATATATTTTTTGTTCTGGAAGATAAGCTCGCAATACTTCTCATTTCAAACGGTCCACTTTAGAGAACTCAGCCATGTAAGGCTATAATAAATGCTGACAGTTTGGACCCACGCAAGGTCAGCGTGATCTGTAATGACCTTGAAGTTATAAATCACTATGCTTTAGATGGGTCCAAATATTTTTAAAGAATCATCATGGCCCTAATTACAGAATTTAGCCAGAACAACCATTACCGTTATTTGTCTATGACTCGTTTTATTTATTTTTATTCTCGGGGAGTTGTCAGAGTTTTCCTGTACCCAGTGCCATTTGGCACGGAGCCAGTAGTAAAGGCCAACCACGTCCTGTTCAGCTTTAAAGCTTTAAGCTTTCCTCTGCTTCTCTTCACTCAGTGAGGACCGGGCTATTTTCGGCTATTTTCGTCTTGCCCACGGAGGCTGGATGAAGGCCTGCAGTTTGGAAGTGACATGTGAGTTTAGCTTGGCTTGCCCTCACATTTGAACTCTGTACTCTTTAGCTTTAGATCACCACATTTCCATAGGACGCCAGTGTTTGTACAGTGGGTACGTAATGACTCCCCATGGCCAAAAAAATAAAAAATAAAAAAAAGCGTAGGTCCTGCAGGGTGGGGGTGTGGCTGGTGTCACCAGTTCTCCGGTCCGCTCTATTTGCTTTGTAGAGCAGTGAATTCGGCTCTCCTCCGTGGCCCAAAGGTTTCCTACGGCCCGAGCGAAGAGAGACGCTTTTGTCCCACCTCCAGAAAGCTATGGTCGTTGACCGCGGCCAGTCTTCATTAGTTAAATGAGGTCATTATGTGTTTTTTTTTTCCCCACTCTGATTTAGAGGCTATTTCTGCACACATGCAGGAACACTGTTCCACTGTAATGAGCACTGCTAAGAAAACGGTCCAAGACGAGCGGACCAGAGAGCACAACGGCTCCACAACTATATCTAATTCAATCTAAGCCTAGAACTGGTGAACTAAAGGGGTGGCAAGGAGGGCACCACCACCACCACCACCCCAAGTGCCCCCTTAATTGAAAAAGTGTCACAAAAGTAGGTACCCTCTAGAGTGGCAAAAATGAGACAGTAATCGAGCAACAACTAGGGTGCCCCTTCTTAATAAATTAATTATGATGCTGTGCCTTTAGATCAAGAAAAAAAGATAATATTCTATTCAGTGTTGTGTTCGGAAATGTTCAATTTACTGTGTTTATCAGATATGTTCATATTTTTTGTGAACACTGAACTGAATGACTCCACAGTGTTTTTCTACAGTAATCAGGTTTTAGTCGGTAATTACGTTAGCATCACTTGATTTGAAATGATTTTTCATGAAACTGGAGTTTAAATCTTTTAAGTGCTGGTTCAAATCCCGCTCATGTAGCTTGCCATCAGCTGCCGGAGCCCTGACAGAGCACAATTGGCCTTGCTCTCTCACTGGGTGGGTACAGTAGATGGCGCTCTCTCCCCACATCACTACAAAGGGTGATGTCGATCAGCACAAGACTGCGCCTGTGAGCTGATGTATCGGAACCGAGTCGCTGCGCTTTCCTCCAAACACGCTGTGATGCTACTCGGTAATGCTGCATCAGCAGCAGTTTGAAAAGAGGCGGTGGCTGACTTCACGTATATCAGAGGAGACATTTATAGTCTTCACCCTCATTGTTTTGTGGCATTACCAATGATAGGGGGAGTCCTAATGAGTGGGTTGGGTAATTGGCCATGTAAATTGGGGAGAAAATGGGATAAAAATTAATATAAATAAATTTATATAAAAACTGTCTTCGGTGAGTACAAGTTTTAGAATAACAATCAGCGTGGTGTATGATATATATATTTTGGGAGTATCAGTGATATTTAGCTGGGTGATGGATGGGTAGAAAGGGTTTCTTCTAAAAAAAGAATAGCAGCTAATATATTAAGGCAGGGGTGTCCAAACTTTTTTTGTTGGGGGCCAGAAGAAATATAGGAGAAATATATTTAAAGTCACGGGCCAAAGACTCTATAATAAAACAAATAATGAAACATACCACTTTATAATACTTTTTTCCTGATTATTTCATTTACACACCATTTTTACTTGACTTACTATCTTTATCTTTGACAGTGTTGTGTAAACTAAGATTTTTAAAATTGATGTTTCATTTCATGATGTCTCTTAATATTAAACTCAACTTTTAGACTCTTTGGCCCGTTTTCTGCGCTAGAAAAGCGCACTCTCTACGCTTTTAGACTCTTTGGCCCGTTTTCTGCGCTAGAAAAGCGCACTCTCTCCGCTTTTAGACTCTTTGGCCCGTTTTTCTGCACTAGAAATGCGCACCCTCTCTGCTTTTAGACTCTTTGGCCCGTTTTTCTGAGCTAGAAATGCGCACCCTCTCCGCTTTTAGACTCTTTGGTCCGTTTTTCTGCGCTAGAAAAGCGCACTCTCTCTGCTTTTAGACTCTTTGCCTCATTTTTCTGCACTAGAAATGCGCACCCTCTCCGCTTTTAGACTCTTTGGTCCGTTTTTCTGCACTAGAAATGCACACCCTCTCCGCTTTTAGACTCTTTACCCCATTTTTCTGCGCTAGAAATGCGCACCCTCTCCGCTTTTAGACTCTTTGGTCCGTTTTTCTGCGCTAGAAATGAGCACTCTCTCCGCTTTTAGATTCTTTGGTCCGTTTTTCTGCACTAGAAATGCGCACCCTCTCCGCTTTTAGACTCTTTACCCCGTTTTTCTGCGCTAGAAATGCGCACATTCCAAAAACTTGCTTAACAGCGGTCCAACTTTCATTCTATTTCTAAAATATCTCGCGGGGCACTCCAAAAAAGGAATCGGGCCGCAATTGGCCCGCGAGGGGAAAAGGGGAAAAAATGAATTTAAACACTGAACAGTGAACTGAGTTTATTTTTTTTTTATAAATGAACTATGATCATGAACTGGCACAACACTGACTGTATGTCGTAATGAGCTTTAATGAGAGGCTGTCTATGAGTGCCCCTCTGCCCTTCTAATAAAAGAGGGTGTTTTAATAAAGTGAATTCTATGACACCTTACTATAGACAGTGTGCCAGAGGAGCCTTTCCAGAAGAGAAATGCCCACTTTGCTCTTTTACTCAACTAACAATTTTTTCTTAGTAGAACATTTTCTGAAAGTTACAGTTAACGTTCTTAGAATGTTCAATCTGTAAAAAAAAAAAAAAAATTGTTCTGGTAACGTCTATGTAACATCACTTCAGTGTCAGTGTAATATTTTTTAGTTTTTTATGAATGTGTCTCTTAACTTTTAAATGTTAGCTGGGAACGTTACTGTGTGTGAGAAACATTCTAATAACGTTGTGATTCAAATTGTTTTTATTATTTATTACTTTCCTTAAAAATTATTTCTGTAACGTTACAGGCTAACCTTTCTGGAACCTTTAAAAATGTAAAAAACTAAAAAAATATTTGTTGGCTCAAGTCATCATTTTGCATTGAATCAGTTAAGTTTTAAGTATATAACATTTTAGGTTTATTCAACTGAACTTAATTATCATTTAGATTTAACTTAGTTAAGTTGTAAATATATACAATTTTAGGTTCATTTAACTGAAGTCAAGTTATCATTTTGATTTGACTCATTTAAGTTTAAATATATATATATTATTTTAAGTTCATTTAACTGAACTCAATCAAGTTATCATTTTGCTTTGACTCATGTAAGTTTTCATTTAAGACAATTTTAAGTTAATTCAACACAACTGAGTTAAAGCTAGATGATAGTTAAGTTTGAATTAGTTAAGTTTATTAAACTTAAATGTGTTTTGTTCACACAACAATAGTTTAATTAATTCAAGAGTTTTTTTTTTTTTCAAATATTGTGGGCTTAAAGAATTCAGTTTCTTTAATATATATATATAATACTGAAAGTATAATACTGGGGCAGCATAAGAGTGAACTCTGTAGCTCCAGGCCAACATACTGTGAGCACTAGGAACACAGAATAAAGGTAACTTGCTCTTACAGCCTACAACACTGAGGTCTGGCAATCAACACATATATTACCCATATATTATTATGCAAATAAATGGTGCTAGGAGCCTTATGTGAAAGCTGTATGAACCAACACTGTAGAAAGAGCATTGACACATTGTGTAGAATACTAAAAGTTGGTTCAAATCACTTTTTTATCATTGGTTCAACAAGCATTTTTAAGTTTTCAGGTTGTTTCAGTTCTCTGAACTCATTTTATTGAGTTGTACTGGCCGGTAAGCTCCCTTACCTTGATAATATTAGTTCTCCTGGCTAAAATACAAAATCACTTTTTAGAATGTTACCATAGACTGTAAATAAAGATGGACGCCGATGCCGTTCCCATTCATTCAATGAAAATGAAGCCAAAATCTTCCGCCATTTTGGCGATTCAGAGACCAGAGTCTGCGCAGTAGAGACCAGAGGAGGGAGAAAGGCTGTGGAGAGACCGCCTACTCATTTGAATAACCCCGCCCCTGAGTGCTTTCTCGCGGTCACAGACTGCAGAGCGGGGCGGAGCGGAGCTGACGGTCTGTTATTGGTCCCGCCCATAAGCAGCCCTTTTACAATAACCACACCTTTTTTGAATAGAGCCGAATAAAGTTTTAAAAACCGAATTCTGTGGGGATATAAAAATTTGACAATATAAGCAGAGGTTACACTAGCTGCTGCGTTTAAATAATGGAGGTAGAATTGCAGTATATTAGAAAAAAACGTGATTGAAAGTTGTCTGTTTTGCCATTGAAACCTATGGGGATGGGTGGAGTTACACAGCTTTCTGAAACCGAACAGCAGGGGGCGCCCGACCTGTGGTGGCTTCACTTTTAAGAGACGATGCTCTGTCCAGCTATATACAGTCTATGAATGTTACCATTCTTATATCATTTTTTCATATTTTTCATATTCGCCCCTGCCCTTCAAACAGCACGAGTCCACCACTAATAAAGCCCAGCACTAATACGACAGCAGCACTGCCAACTTTTTCACGACCACGTTTCCTGATTTACAGATAAGGGACTCTTAAACGTGCCAATTAGCTTGCTCGGCTCTTTGCGAGGCCTTTAGCAGCCTGATGTGTAAATTGCCGGTTCAGGTCAGACCCTTTTCTCTCAGAGGTCAATGGGGGAAAAAAAAAAGAAAAAAGAAATAATAAAAAAAAAAGGCTCTCGGAAAAAAGCTCGGCTTGTCCTCTGGAACAAAAAGTCACATCGCCAGCCCGCCATTTGCGCACGGTGAATTAAACAGTGCTGTGTCATTATGCAAGAGCACTGAGAGAGGGCCACAAATTGCCCAGAACGGAGTAAAGAGCCTTATTTATAGTCGCCACCACAGCTGAAAGCTGGTGCCGCTCTAATAGAGCAATCTGTATTCTTAATGGTAATGCCCCATTCGTTTGTTCCATTTGGCTCAGTACAGGTGCATTAATGGGCCTTGTTGAACAGATCCAGCTGAGCGAATACAGAGGGGCAGGGTGTGATCAGTGGGCGCGGCATGCCCTCTAGTGGGCAGAGCACTGAACCACAGCTTAGATAAAACTGAATCCACAGAATGACAAATGTGCAGTTTCAGATTTAAGCCAAAAGGATGGAGGAAAAGTCAAATAATGGCAGTTAATAACAGTAACGACAGGCTAATATGTGTTAAATAAGGTATAATAACCTATAATAGTTATTAGCCATGAGTTGTTATACTTTAATAAGCAGGACCGGGTAAGTAATACATTTAAACACACAATATAGATGAATATAGGTGACACAATAGGAGCAGACACGGACAGTTCTAGTCAGTTGCTGCCGTTCACGACCATTACCACACACAGCTCTGTCCACTGTGGGTGGTAATATTAGCTTTCTATGGTGTGTCCTCAGAACACACGTGACCCTGTCGATTATAGAACATTCAATCTCACCCACTATCAGTCCTCACTTCACAACACTTTACAACATATGAAGGTGGGGGTGTTTCCAAGCCATCACCTCATGTAATTGTTTTAAATTTAGAACTTACATACTGCTGTCCCGTGACTTTTGGCATGTCAGTGAAGAATTTGGTAATATAGATTATTATTATTTTTTTTATATTAGCCATTTTACCTATTATTCCCATTAGAATCTAGGCATATATATATATATATATATATATATATATACAGTTGTGGTCAAAAGTTTACATACACTTGTAAAAAAACATAATGTTATGGCTGTCTTGAGTTTTCAATAAGTTCTACAACTCTTATTTTTCTGTGATAGAGTGATCGGAACACATACATGTTTGTCACAAAAAACAGTCATAAAATTTGGTTCTTTCATAAATTTATTATGGGTCTGCTGAAAATGTCACCAAATCTGCTGGGTCAAAAATATACATACAGCAACATTAGTATTTGGTTACATGTCCCTTGGCCATTTTCACGGCAACTAGGCGCTTTTGGTAGCCATCCACAAGCTCCTGGCAAGCTTCAGGTCGAATGTTTGACCACTCTTCTTGACAGAATTGGTGCAGTTCAGCTAAATGTGATGGTTTTCTTGCATGAACCCGTTTCTTTAGCACTGTCCACATGTTCTCAATGGGGTTTAAGTCAGGACTTTGGGAAGGCCATTCTAAAACCTTAATTCTAGCCTGGTTTAGCCATTCCTTTACCACTTTTGATGTGTGTTTTGGGTCATTGTCTTGTTGGAACACCCAACTGCGCCCAAGACCCAACCTTCGGGCTGATGGTTTTAAGTTTTCCTGCAGAATTTGGAGGTAATCCTCCTTCTTCATTATCCCATTTACTTTCTGCAAAGAACCAGTTCCACTGGCAGCAAAACATCCCCAGAGCATAATACTACCACCACCATGCTTGACAGTAGGCATGGTGTTCCTGGGATTAAAGGCCTCACCTTTTCTCCTCCAAACATATTGCTGGGTGTTGTGGCCAAACAGCTCAATTTTTGTTTCGTCTGACCAGAGAACTTTCCTCCAGAAGGTTTTATCTTTGTCCATGTGATCAGCAGCAAACTTCAGCCGAGTCTTAAGGTGCCTTTTCTGGAGCAAGGGCTTCTTTCTTGCACGGCAGCCTCTCAGTCCATGGCGATGTAAAACACGCTTGACTGTGGAGACTGACACCTGTGTTCCATCAGCTTCCAAATCCTTGCAGACCTGCTTCTTGGTGATTCTTGGTTGACTCTTGACCATCCTGACCAATCTCCTCTCGGCAGCATGTGATAGCTTGCGTTTTCTTCCTGATCGTGGCAGTGACACAACTGTTCCATGCACTTTATACTTGCGTATAATTGTCTGCACAGTTGCTCTTGGGACCTGTAGCTGCTTTGAAATGGCTCCAAGTGACTTCCCTGACTTGTTCAAGTCAATAATTCGCTTTTTCAGATCCACACTGAGTTCCTTTGACTTTCCCATTGTAGCTTTTGTAGCTGAGTCTAATCACTGGGTCAAATGAGCCCTATTTAAATGGGCTCATGAGAAGTCAACAGCTGTAGTCAATCAGAATCACTTACAAGAAGTGAAGAGGCCATGACATGAAGCTAATTTGATTGACACAACTCGCTACATCACCAAAATTGACAAATTTTGTTGCTGTATGTATATTTTTGACCCAGCAGATTTGGTGACATTTTCAGCAGACCCATAATAAATTTATGAAAGAACCAAATTTTATGACTGTTTTTTGTGACAAACATGTATGTGTTCCGATCACTCTATCACAGAAAAATAAGAGTTGTAGAACTTATTGAAAACTCAAGACAGCCATAACATTATGTTTTTTTACAAGTGTATGTAAACTTTTGACCACAACTGTATATATATATATATATATATATATATATATATATATAGTAATCATTCTGAATAGATGTATAATTAAATTGTAGTATATACTGTATATACAGGTGCATAAAAAAAACATAGAATATCATTGAAAAGTTACTTTATTTCAGTAATACAGTTCAAAATGTAAAACTCATATACTATATAGATGTATTACTCACAGATCAATTTATTTTAAGTGTTTATTTATTTTATTGTTAATAATTATGGCTTACAGCCAATGAAAACCCAAAAATCAATGTCTCAGAAAATTTGAATATATTATATTATATAAGACCAATTGGTACTTTTGGCAGTGTGGGCAGTGTTCCAAGTCCTGCTGGAAAATGAAATCTGCATCTCTATAAAAGTTGTCAGCAGAGGGAAGAAGAATGACGTGCTGTAAGATTGTCTGGGAAAACAAAACTGCACTGACTTTAGACTTGATAATAAAACACAGTGGATCAACACCAGCAGATGACATGTCTCTACAAACCATCACTGATTGGTGGAAACTTCACACTAGACCTCAAGCAGTTTGGACTGTGTGTCTCTCCACTTATCCTCCAGACTCTGCTCCCTTGATTTACAAATAATATATAAAATTTACTGATGATCAGTGATGGTTTGATGGAGAGACATGTCATTTGCTGGTGTTGATCCACTGTGATTTATTATCAAGTCACTTCATGCTTCCTTCTGCTGACAACTTTTACAGAGATGCGGATTTCATTTTCCAGCAGGATACACTGCCAAAAGTACCAATTGGTCTTATATTACATTTAAAAAATTCTGAGACGGATTTTTGGGTTTTCATTGTATGTAAGCCATAATCATCCACAATAAAATAAGTTGCTACAGTTAGAGCTTGTCTAGTCCTTGTAGAGAAGTACTGCCAAAAGAATATGACCATCTGGAGTAGATAAACAAGCATGGACCTGTTGGCCCAATGCCTAATGCCAGGTTTGGGCTATAAAGAGATATAAAGCCCTGCATCTGTATTCTCTGGATCTTCATTCTGAAGATCTGAAGTGCTGTCTTGGGATCTCTTTTCATGCTAATTGCAACCAAATTCTCACAATAACGATCATTTAAAAGTCTTCCCTAGTCTATAGTGACAGTTTCTACTACAAAAGCAGGATAAACTATTTTATTATACCCTTGATCATGTAAATAAAAAACACTGAATGATCAGGTGTTCCAATATTTTTGTTCATACAGAATAGCTGTTAGTAACTAGTAACTATAAAACAATGTTTTATAGTTTAATAGGATGACTGAAAACACGAGGATAAAGATTTAAACATGAAATTGCAGAAAATAAATGAGAATAAGTTGTTAGTTTATTGTGAGTGCCGCTGATTATAAACACAAACAGCAGCAGAAAACTGAAAGCAGCAGAACGGCGAGGCCGATGCTGTGGAATTTTCTGCTCCCAATTAACCTTCAAGCTCATCAGTCACAATCAATAGCGAGCGCAGACTGTTTTTAATGGAGAAGTGGTAATTATCAGCCTGTAATCATCTGCTTAATGAAACAATGCTCCAATACGCCCGCAGCTAAAACAGGGGGAAAAAGTTAATTGAGTTCTATTTTCTGAGACCGGCGTTTTCTCCTGGTGGCCGGCGTCCCGGAGCGTCTTACTGGCTGCGGCCGCAGGGCCGGCCCGGTGGTCCCCGGTGACGTGTTGCGTGCTGGTTTTAGAGGACACGCTTTCTCATATATCCTTAAAACAGCATGAGCTCCAGTCTCTGACACTGGATTTGCTTTTGTGAGTATCCTTGACCTTTAACCTCATCTATTAAACATGGAAATGTAGCCTCAGTTGGGGAATAGCGGATTTAGCTTAGTGCACAAAGGTGCCAAAAACTCTACAACCCTTATAAAAACCCTTATAATAAAAAAAATAATAATAAAAAAAAAAAAATGAAGAAATAATTCTGAATGTTTTTACTGATTTGGTCACCACCCCTGAAATTAGTGAGCATGACTTCATTTTTAACACTGATTTTTAAGATCACACGATGCTGACTTCCTACTAGTGTGCTGATAAGGGCTGTGCAAAACGTAAAGTTTTAGAATTTGATTCAATTAATGAAAAATAAATCTGAATATGAAATTAGCTTATTATTAGACAGCTCATCTTTTGTGGAACATTAGCTGTTTTTGAGCTGCTTGTTCAGTAGCTCTTGGTCCATTTCAGGGACTACAATTGTTGAATGACCTATTATCATCACTCTTGTTTTCTTTTGATTGAGTCTCTTTATGTTTATATATATAAAAAAAAAACGCTTAATTGTATTTTAATAATGCTTTGCTGGTCATGTCCCATGCATCCGCTTAGCCTTTACCACAAGCTAGTGTTAGCTTGTGCTAAATAGAAAAAGCTAAGCTTAACTGCAATAGAAACACAAAACTCATTATTTGAAAGTACTAACATCTTACATCTGCAGACTGGCTATGGATAGTAGGTACAGATCCCTCACTCCGACGAAGTCTGGTTTTCAAACAAAATGGCAAAATGGAAACATAGAAACGTTTTTACTGATTAGATCAAGTGGTTGGGTCTCTATTGGGGGGGGTTAAAGGGTGAGGGGAGGTGCCAGAGTGATTTTATGCATGCTTTCGTACTGTGACATCAGAAAAAGGGAGAGATCCAAACGGCTCATAGACGCATAATGATCCCTGACGCCAAACTCTTTCAGCAGATTCACAGAAAACAGATGGAAGGAAGGATGGATGAATAGATGAAAATCTATTTAGGCTTGATACATTTTAGAAAAAGTTCTGAAAATACTTACAATTAACAACACTGACGTTTTCCTCATTTATTTATTTGAAATTAAATACCATTTGGACCAAGAAAACAAGTGGGACAATAACCAATAACCAATAAAATCCAAAAAACAGGAAGCTGGCAGCTGAAAACCACACAGGCTAGAAAAGTCGGAGAAACTTCGTAACATTTGGAAAACGAATGCGTAATGTTCAATCGATCATGAAGGCACTATTGAGTGGAGCTAATGTCACGTAGATGTGGAGAAATGGAGTCCAGATGACGTCCAGTGGCTCTCCCAGTATGGTCCTTATGTTCTCCTCTTTCCCAGAATCCTCTTTGAGTGGCTCACAGACACTGTCCATCCAAAACCAGTGACTTTTATTTTGAAGAAGAAGAAGATTGTCCAGTGGAATTGATTGGAACCACCAAACATCTGCAATAACATCTTTAGCTTTTCTGCAAATCAGGTGGAGCTCTTGCAGACAGAGCTGAGCAATATGACAAAATTTTCTTATATCATGACTACAGGTGTGAATCCTAAGGTATCTCACAATACGATATTAGCGCGACATCGCCCACGATACTGTGATTCTGTGATACTCGATATACCTTTTTCTACGATACTTCACGGCATCTGTTTAACAGAAGAGGGTAAAATACTCCTAAATAAACAAATGCCAGGAATTATGGGTTTATTGGTGTCAGTTTCTCACAATTTGACAATATTTTTTTTTGTTAACCCTTTTCATTTGATTACAGCACCACCATGTGGAGTAATGAAGCAGTAACTTTAGTAAGGTAAATGGGGGGGGGCAGGTCTTAGGGTGTTTATAGCACCTATGTTTTAATAAAATATCAATATTTTAGAACACCACATATTGGTAATTTATCGCAACTGAAAACTATACAATATGTGGCAATATTAATATTTTGTCCAAAACCTATTGGTTATTTGTTATCATTTTAATACAGACAGTGTAATTAATCCTGTTTATTTGAATTGAAAGGGCATCGTGTAAAAAATTACTAATTTAACTGAGTTTATCTTTTCTGTTTTTATAATCTTTTTATTGTTTTATTTATTTGATTTTTATGTATTTATTTTTGATTCTTATGTTTTTTTATATATATATTTTTTTATTTTTATGTTCTTAGTTCCTTATTATTATTATTATTATTTTTCTTCATTTTATATTTTAGAATTCTTTACTTTTTATGTGTCCATTTTTTTTTGGTCTTTTTTATTTTCCTTTTTTTTTATATGTACTCACGAGTAAAAATAAAAGCTTGATTGATTGATCGATTGATTGATTCACAAAAAGAATTACAGAAAATTCCTTTTATTAAAAAATATTGTGATACAATAATTTTACCATATCGCCCAACTCTGCTTGCAGAATCCTTGAACATCTGTTCTAAGAATAAAGGCAGTTATGTTTTAATGTTCCACATCAGGAGGAAATGGACTGTCCTCCTGAAATGGACTGTAGCTCATCTTAGTGGTCCAGCAGAATCTTCTGCATGTAGAATCTTAAAAAAAAACTATGATAAAAATAAAAAAAATAAAAACACATACAAATAAAACTCAAACCAACAGATTTACTGTATGAGTTTTGAAGGGTAATAATTCCCCTAATAGTTTTTTTTCTTTTTTTCCTCACATATCTGTAGTCTCTGAACTCGCTAAATGCTAATGATCAACTTCTTCTACAGCTTTATCTCACCCTCTAACCAACCGATTGGTCCGATTACGTAAAATAGTGTGTGTAAATACAGTATGTACACGTCCGAATGATCTATGAGTTCTATCTGACCACCTTTCCTCCGGGCTATAATATATATTTTTTTTAATTTAATTTTAATTGTTTTTTTTTACTAAAGTCTGCAGTCTGTAAACACTGTACATGACATACTATTATATAAAAAAAATACACAATACAGAAAAAAATAAGAATGCCCGAAACACTTAAATCAAGAAGGTGCCTTAAAATATTACCCCCTCCCAAAAAACAAAAATTCCCTCAAAACCCAAAAAACCCATAACTAAAAAACACAGTAGTCCCCTTTTCACCCTGTTTTCTCCTTTTTGAAAATTATATTTTAATTCATTATGTGTTTCACATGTCAAAAAAATTTAATCAAAACTTTAAACAAAGAAATGTAGCTGTGTGATATTTTATTTCTAGCTGTCATATCAGAATAACAAAATGAGTTAAATTGGAAAAGTTATGACTTAAGATATGTCCAACTTTTTGTCTAAATCGACTATAAAATTTCAGTCTTGATCTTTTTTTAATATACCTGTTTGACCATGTGGTAAATCTAAACCAGCTGTCATATTAGAATAAAGAAATGGATTTGAGAGGATGAAATCATAAATCCTGATATGTAAAAATAATTTTAACAAATGTGAAAAAAATAAAATAACTGATTAACATTCATGTTTAAGAGTGTAATAGATTGTTTCTGACTGTTGTTTCAGATTAAAAAAAAAAATATTTAGACAGTACAAAATTATCTTATGATGTGTCCCATAATTTGTTTTATAGAAAATCTAAATCAACTGCAAAAAAATTATATATATATTGTTTTGTTTAACTGTGTGATTTATTTCTACCAGTTGTAATGTTAGAGAAATAAAGAAATATTATAAACTCAACATAAAATGGGTCATTTTAATATTATCAACCAAGTAATAAATTTGACAAAACTATAACTTATAATGTGTCTTTTTTTTTGGAATGTCTAAATCAATTTTGATTATAATTATCTTCATACTTTTGTTTTATTTACCCATGAAATAGTTTTTCTTTTAAGTTTAAATCAAGTGCAAAGAACTAAAAAAAAGAAATAAAGAATAAAGGAATGAATTACATCAACATTTGACAACATTTGTGTGTGTTTTTGGAATAAATGATAGACTTTTTTTTCAAACAATCCAGTATTATTATTTAATTATTCTGTATTATTATTATTATTATTTTAAGTCTAAATTAACTGCAGAAATAAAACAGTCCCCTAGCTGAGCAAAAAAAAAAAGTTCAACAGGATAAAATTATAATTCATGATGTGTAGGTCATATTTTATTATTTTCTTTGCTTAAATCTTTTAAAAATGAGCTAAAACATGGGATAAATAGGACAAAATTATAACTCACCATGTAATTAATATCCAACATGTTTTACCTTTTTTTTAAGTCATAGTATTAAAATAGATAATTTTAATACTTTTTTAATAGTTTATATTAATATTTTGTTTATCCATGTGATAAATTGTGATAAAAGAAAGAACGTGAATAGACATAACAAAATTATATATATATATATATAAATCTGTCATTTTTTTATACTTTTGGTTTGTTTAACTGTATGATGGGTTAAATCATGGGACAAAATTATAACTCATGATAAAAATAAAAATGCAATTTTAATACTTTTATTTTGTTTAACTGTTGTATCAGAATAAAATAAGAAAGTGTTTGGACAGAGTGTGAGCTGAAAATTCCTCCTGTAGTAGAGTTCCTGTAGTTGCCATAAATGATGGGACACATGTTCTCAGTAAAAACCTTTCTCTCTCTCTTTTTAGTTCTAACCAGTGTATATACAGCAGGTAGCCACTGGCTCACACAGATCAGCCAGCCTCTCTCCTGCCACAGCTGCACATCCACACGTTTACAGTCATCCAGAGGTGACAGAGTGATGGCCACGCCCCCGGAAGCTGCTCTTCAGTTGTCCGTGTGTGTTCATGTTTGTGTTAAAGTGTGTGAGCTCTTTTTTAGTTGACCTTTGGGTAAATCTTCTCGTAGAAGAAGTTCTGAGCGAGTACGTACAGCTCTCCGTCCTTCTCTCTGACCCCGTGAGCTCGCACGAACTGGAACTGCTCCAGAGCGAACTCGTAAAACTCGTTCTCCATCTTCCATATGTCCGACTGCTGCAGCTTAGTGGTGGACTCTTTAGTGGGAGGCTTCTTCTCACTCGTCTTCCTCAGGTGGGACTTCTTACCTGAGAAGTGAAAGAAACATAAAAATAGTTAACATTTAATAGATAGATAAATAAATAACCCACCCACTCACTCGGACTCTCCCCATCACAATGACCCTGACACTAGAAGGGTCTGAACACAGGCTTCACACATGCTTTATCCAATAGAATTCCATGATTTTTCCACAACTTTTTCATGAGTGGTCTGAGTGTGTGGGCTCAGTGTGGCTGAGTGGTCCGAGTGTGTGGTCAGTGCGTGGCTGAGTGGTCTGAGTGTGTGGTCAGTGCGTGGCTGAGTGGTCTGAGTGTGTGGGCTGAGTGGTCTGAGTGTGTGGTCAGTGTGTGGCTGAGTGTGTGGGCTGAGTGGTCTGAGTGTGTGGTCAGTGTGTGGTCTGAGTGTGTGGTCAGTGTGTGGCTGAGTGGTCTGAGTGTGTGGGCTGAGTGGTCTGAGTGTGTGGTCAGTGTGTGGCTGAGTGGTCTGAGTGTGTGGGCTGAGTGGTCTGAGTGTGTGGTCAGTGTGTGGCTGAGTGTGTGGTCAGTGTGTGGTCTGAGTGTGTGGTCAGTGTGTGGCTGAGTGGTCTGAGTGTGTGGGCTGAGTGGTCTGAGTGTGTGGTCTGAGTGGTCTGAGTGTGTGGGCTGAGTGGTCTGAGTGTGTGGTCAGTGTGTGGGCTGAGTGTGTGGTCAGTGTGTGGCTGAGTGTGTGGTCAGTGTGTGGCTGAGTGTGTGGTCAGTGTGTGGCTGAGTGTTGTCAGTGTGTGGTCAGTGTGTGGCTGAGTGTGTGGCTGAGTGTGTGGTCAATGTTTTGGCTGAGTTTTCTTAGTGTGTGGTCAGTGTGTGGCTAAGTGTGCTGAGTGTGTGGTCAGTGTGTGGCTGAGTGTATGGTCAGTGTGTGTCTGAGTGTTCTGAGTTTGAGGCTGAGTGTGTGGCTGAGTGTTATGAGTGTGTGTGGCCGAGTGTTCTGAGTGTGTGGCTGAGTGTGTGGTCAGTGTGTGCGGTACCTGTGCGGTAGAGTTCAGTAGCTCCTCTGAAGAAGCGTGGCAGCGCCGCCTCCAGCATCATTATAAAATCCTCCAGCTCCTCCGTCACGCCCACCAGCAGATACTCATTCACCAGGTTATACTTAGCCTGCTCCAGAGCCCAGCGACTGCCCACGTTCCTGCACACACACACACACACACACACACACACACAACCACACACACACACACACACTTACTTTCCATTTAACATTACTCATATAAGATCAAACTGTAATGCACAGTGATACAACAGTGCAAACTTCCAGTGCATTTACACACATCACACTGACATGCCGTAAGTCATGGGAGGTGACTCACCAGCACTCGGAATAATGGCCGCAGAAAAACGGGATCTGCAGCCAGAGTTTCTCAGGAGCGCAGTCAGATCCTCCTGACGATACACACTCATCAAACGTCTGAAACACGGAGGAAAAACATCCATTTACACCAAATAAACAGGTGAACACACACATGAAATTGTGAAAGCACATTTAAAGGCATTTAACAGAGCATCATTGGACTGATTGTCATTGGACTGATTGTCATTTTAATAAATTGCACTTGATCTAGGCCATCCATCGTAAGCAGTGGTAAACAAGAAACCTAAACCATCGGTGGTCGGGACAAAATATCGTGGTAAACGCATCAATCCTGTCTTTGCTGCTGGTGTGATGATCTGGAAATGCACTGACCTTAACCCCTAGTAGTGATATGAGGGAAACAGTTTCTCATATTAGCTCAGTGAAATGTGCAGTACATTCTGCTTTGTGGCATCATTGCAGGGCTTTCAAACTGGCATTTTTCAGCAAGATAATGCTCGCCCACACACAGCAAGTGATTCCCAGTAATGTCTTCACCAGATAGCAACACATGAACATTTATGGAAGCAGCCGGGTCACAGCTGCAGCAACCTACGAGTGTAGAGCAGGATCTACAGGCCCAGCTGTAGCAAAATCTCATCTCATCTAGTATTCAGAACAGTGGCGCAATGAGGGGGTATGCAGCGTATGCGAAGCATAGGGGCGCTGCACTAGAGGGGGCACCAAATCGATGCTGGAAAATTATTTTTAGTCGGCATTTTCTGTAAGAGCTGTTTGTTCATGTATGATAATACACAGGGGCGTCGCCTGGCCTGGGCTTCCAAAGCTTTAGCCCCCAAAAAAATTCCAGTAGCCCCGAATCATTTCACTCAGCTCAGCTGTATTATTTGTAAGGAGACGCGGCCGCTGTCCGCTGTGAATAGAAAATCTATTGGAGACATTTACAGAGCCAGTTCAAGGATAAAGTTCCACCTTTCAGGAGAAACAGCCAATCAGCTTGCTGAATTTGCGGAGCGCCGATAGTATGTTTGCATACACCTCAAAAAGTATGTAGTTGCACCCCTGATCCAGAATAAAGGCACCAGAAGATTTACTAAATTATACATTTAATTACAGAACAGTTTTCCCCAATAAACGTATACTTTCTCACTAAGACTGTAATCACTCTAATATATCATCATAATGGAGCCCCTAAGGTGACATCACATAAAAAATGTAATTATGTGTGGCCATGACTTATTAAGTCATTGGAATAAGATCCTAAGCCGTGGCCACGACGTATTAAGGCATGGGAATAAGATCCTAAGGCATGGCAACGACTTACTAAGGCATGGGAATGGGAACCTTATGCATGGGATCCAGAAAATTAGAATGTGGTAACGAGATAATTAAAGCATGGCCACGACTTATTAATGCATGGGAATGAGTTATTTAAATCGCAGCCATTAAAGTGTGACCACAAGATCCTTTTGTTTCACAGCTAATAAAGCGAGCAGCTCTCAGGGGTTGTGCACAATGTGACTGCCTGCATCTGAGCCAATCAGCTTTTAGTATGAGAATTAAGTGTAATTCACTACAAGAAATATAAAAAATATCACCATAATTCATTCCAAGATTAAAATAAAAAGAAACCAGTACACTCCCTATTTTCTTACTAAAGATTATCCTTGCATTGGAGCTTATCTTGTTCCCATGCCCTTAATAAGTAGAGGCCACACCTTAGGATCTCATTGCCACGCCTTAATAAGTAGTGGCCACGCATCATTATTTCTTTTTTGTAACATGATGTTACCTTAGGTGATTCAGTACATTCAGTACATTCCAACAACCCCCACCTACTCACCTTTTTGTCCCCCTGCTTTCTCCGTCTCAGGCCGGGCCTGTAGTCGTCTCCAAAGCGCAGGAAGTAGTAATAAGACACTAGCCGCTCAATAGGGTCACGCACCACATTAATATAGATGGGCTTCCCCCTCACACCAAACCTGCAGCAAAACAAAGGTTGTTGACAGAAGAGATTTAAAGGGTTTAACTCTATTACGTTTAAAATAATAAAACTTTTTTCTTATATAAAAATGTATATTGCACATTTTAAAGACCATTTATGTACCCTGGTGATGTACAGCTTTCATAGAAGTATAAACAAAGGTGACACAATTACAGTCTGAAATGTTGGGGTCACTTATTATAGTGTTTGTCTCAGCTGTTAAACAGGGTCAGATGCTATGTACTCTGTTATGTAAAAGGATTAATAAACATCATAAGCCCAGACATTGACATACAGTAGATATTTCAGAAAGCTTGCTGCAATATCACTGTACAACCACTAGAGGGCACCAACAGACCTGAAAGTAATGCTCACTGTTTAAGCAACCATACCAGCATTAACTGCTGCAACACAAAGCAGCAAACATTCATTCATATTCCCAGCTCTATATATTTTCATAAATATTTTTTACTATTTTACTCAGTTCTAAATGTGAAACTCATATATTATATAGATGTGTTATACACAGACTAATCTATTTTAAGTGTTTGTTTTTTATTGTTGATGATTATGGCTTACAGCCAATGAAAACCCAAAAGTCAGTGTCTCTGAAAATCATATTATATTATATAAGACCAATTGGTACTTTTGGCAGTGTGCCAAGTCCTGCTGGAAAATGAAATCTGCATCTCCATAAAAGTTGTCAGTAGCAGAGGGAAGCATAAAGTGCTGTAAGTTTTTGCGGGAAAGCAAAACTGCACTGACTTTAGACTTGATAATAAAACACAGTGGATCAACACCAGCAGATGACATGACTCTCCAATATATATAACCATCACTGATTGGTGGAAACTTCACACTAGACCTCAAGCAGTTTGGACTGTGTGTCTCTCCACTCTTCCTCCAGACTCTGCTCCCTTGATTTCATAATGAAATGTAAAATTTACTGATGATCAGTGATGGTTTGGAGAGTCATGTCATCTGCTGGTGTTGGTCCCCTCTGCTGACAACTTTTATGGAGGTATTTATATTAATATGCAATGCAGAAAATAAGTCAAATTAAGAAATAAATGTATGTATGTATGTATAGAAAGAGAATAGAAAGGTCAAAATTAGAGTGTCAGTATGATTTAAATGTAATTTTCATGCAGTATCATGATAATAATATCAGGTTAGCAGATTACATGAGTGCTAAAAATATGTTTGGTCTACTGTTTCCTCTGATAAAAAAATATCGTTGAAATCCAGTCCAATCCATTGACTACCATCAGGCTGAGTGGTAGCATAGCTGTCCTTAAAATTAGAATTTGTGAGATCAAATCCCAAGTCTTTACTTTACTTGAAGCTATATTTGCATTTTACATATGGCTTTTAAAATACAATTGTAAGTGTTTTGTTATATTGCCTATTATCTCTAAAATGGTTCATTTTTAGATATTAAGATCAAATGTTTTAAACATGTTATCTATATGATAATATTCACAGGATCCAAATGTGTAAAGCTGTGTGGAGAACACTCACTTAGTGAAGTCCAGATAGGCCACATGGCCGTGGTAGAAGCCTGGTTTCATCTCTTTCCAGGACGTCACATTCTTCACAAACCTTACCTGAAAAACACAAGGAAACATTAGAAAATATACCCTACTGTCTATTTTAAAAAAAGGTTTCGGGACAACCTTTTGATATGTTGGTTTAATATGTGTATTATAATGTGTATTACAATTATTATGAACCATAAACAACGGCTGTCAACAACTATCAGAGAGTAATCCAGCTCTGAAAAACAGATATATAAACTATACATGTTTACAGAAAGTAAATCACAGTTTAAATCCCATAGCAGCTATACAGTGTATGTGTGCTAGTCTGTGATACATCATATACTTATAATTCTGTTCATTATTATTGTTATTATTCTTGATAATGCTTTAGGGTAAGTGTGATATACAGTCATATATATAGTAATAAACTGCACCCCTAGTGTAAACAGTGACATTTTATCCTCAACACACTAAACCCCGCCCCCCTGGGCTCTGCAGGGAGAAGCAGACAGGTCTGCGCAGACAGAGCAGACACTACCTCACACTCATAACACCTGCCTTCAACCGCTCACAGCCATTATTCTACACAAAGCAGATAACAGCGTCATGAATACAAATGCACACACAGGCATTCAGACACACACACACACACACACAGATACACACACAGATACACACACAGACATTCAGACACAAATGCAAGTCAAATACAAGCACACACACACACACACACACACAGGCAAATACACACAAACCTACTTATTCAGACACACAGACACCAGCATGTAGACAGCCATACAACCAAACACACACAAATAAATGTGACACACAGACACACAACATGCATTCAGTCAAACGCCAAACACACAAAGCAGCAGTCAAAAGTTTGGACACACCTTTTCATTCAATGTTTGTCTTTATATAATTTATTTGTCACGTTGTAGATTAAATTTAAAGACATGAAATTAATTAAAGGACACATTTGGAATGACAAAATAATCAATCCTCCACAATCCCATGACCTGGGCTGATTTGGAATGAGATTTGGTGGGAACTAAATAATTCAGCATGCATTCTTGTATAGCTTTAATGTCTTCAGTAATACATTTACAATGTAAAAAAATCATTAAAAAAAAACCACATTGAATAAGGACAGGTACAACACAAACACACACACACACACACATTCACACACTAATAGGAACATCACAGCAACAATTCGGAATACCCCTCAATCAACCACTTGGGATACACCAGCACCCACCTAGCAACACCACAGCAACCACTTAGCAACACCATAGTTAAGAGACTTTTTTTTTTTTCCTCATCTGTGGTTGATGTCCTACAGCAATGACCTAGCAACTATATAGTGACATCAGCAACCACAACAACCACTGGAGACAGCACAGCAACGGCCTAGCAACCATACAGTGACACTGACAATCACAGCAACTATCTGAGACAGCACAGCAACAGCCTAGCAACCATTAACAATGCTGGCTGCTGCCACCATTCCACCTCCCACTAACCAAACCACGCTCTACTATTCCTCACTTTTCCTCTTCCTGTTCTTTTGGACACATATTTTCTTAAGCACTTGTTTGTACAAAGAGCGGCGTTATCAACTGAAATTAAGAAATGCTAGTGCATCTCAAAAAAAGTACAATATCATTGAAAAGTTACTTTATTGCAGTAATTCAGTTCTAAATGTGTATATTATATAGATTTATTACACATTGAACAATCTATTTTAAGTGTTTATTTCTTTTATTGTTGATGATTAGGGTTTACAGCCAATGAAAACCCAAAACTCAGAGTCTCAGAATTTTTTTATATTATTGAAGCGTGATTGGTCCTTTTGGCAGTGTGGGCAGTGTGCCAAGTCCTGCTGGAAAATGAAATCCGCATCTCCATAAAAGTTGTCAGTAGCAGAGGGAAGCATGAAGTGCTGTAAGATTTTGTGGGAAAACAAAACTGCACTGACTTTAGACTTGAAAATAAAACACAGTGGATCAACACCAGCAGATGACATGACACTCCAAACCATCACTGATCATCAGTATATTTTACATTTCATTTGTAAATCAAGGGAGCAGAGTCTGGAGGAGGAGTGGAGAGACACACAGTCCAAACTGCTTGAGGTCTAGTGTGAAGTTTCCACTATCAGTGTTGGTTAATTTGCATAGGAAACTCACAGACCAATCACATACACTTCACAAATCACAAGTGATCCTTTCAGCCAATCCAATGTATGCATTGTGATACCTTTTATTATTGAATTAAGCCAAGGTGAGAACAGTTTTCCATTCTAGTGCACCTTTAATGTCCTACTAATTATTTGATCCTATTTTATATGTCCTTTAAATACATATTACCTAGAATATAGACCCTCACAGTTTAAATAGTAGTGTACGTTTGGGTTATGAGGAAATTATGCAAATTATGCAGGCTTTTTGCTGAACTGTGCTTTTATCAAAGCACAAAAGACCACACACACACTCACACACACACACTCACACACTTCCATAAGCCCAGTGAGTCAGTAACACTCCAGAGTGTGGTGTTCAGTAGCTTTGTGATACTCTGTACCGGGACACTGTAATAGAGTGTGTCAGTTCTGAGTTCTGGAGGTGACCCAATCAGCCGCTACAGAAGAAATCGGCTCGCCTGGATCAGTGAAAATGGTGCATCAGCACCTTTGCAGTACCGGGGCTTCAGTATATATTTGGAGATTTGTTTCTTAATTATATGAAGTCTAAGCATATTTAAAAATGGATAGCCTATTTTGTAGCTCTGCAGGGATGATGAACAAACACAGAATAGCTGAGCAAACCTGAACGCACTGATTCTGAGACTAATTCAGAGTTTCTGTACTTTTATCTCCAGTTAAAGTAGAGCTGAGGGATAGATATAAGGATATAAAGGGGTCTAGGATGGGGGACGGGGGTCACTGTACAATGCACAGAATATAGAGTATGTGCTTTTAGGGTAAATATTATAATTTCATAAGCATGTGAGCCACCTGGAAACCTTTAAAACTTTAATGACTTTCTCAAGAAAAAAAAAAATATATATATATTTTTTATTTTAGATGACACCTTCTTTATTCTTTATCTCATTGAAAAATATAAAATAATTGGAGTTTTTTTTTATATTCTACCTTTATCATCTTATCAAATTATGGTGGAATGGACAAAGAGGAGTGCATTGCCATTTATGTGTGTGCAAGCATCAGGTGTTCAATTATTAGTTCTAAATATTGTAAATTGTGGTTTCACTCAAAAATTAAACAGACCAGGGCACCAAGTGTTGCAGTGGGCTAATTCTTGCCACTATGAATCCTGTTCATGCAGTTTGCCATCAGCTACCGGAGCCCTGAGAGAGCACAATTGTCCTTGCTCTCTCTCTCTGGGTGGGTAGATGGCGCTTTCTCCCCACATCACTCCAAAGGGTGATGTCGATCAGCACAAGGCATCTGTGAGCTGATGTATCAGAACCGAGTCACTGCGCTTTCCTCCGAGCGCACTGTGATGCTACAGTTCTTGGCAATGCTGCATCAGTAGCAGTTAGAAAAGAGGAGGAGTCTGACTTCACATGTATCGGAGGAGGCGTGTTCTAGTCTTCACCCTCCTGGTTTTGGGGCATCACTAGTGATTGGGGGAGTTCTAATGAGTGGGTTGAGTAATTGATCATGTAAATTGGGGTTTGCCTGGATCCTGAAACAATAATTTACAAAAAATATGTAAAAAATATACAATTTGAAAATCGATGGCTTAGTGATGAGCCATGATGAACAGTGCTGGTCTCCTCACCTGGTCCTGCAGGGACATGACGGGGTTGTTCTTGGTGGTGTTGATGTGCAGGACGTGGAAGCGGTTCTTGCCGCAGAGGTCGTAGGCGATGTTGGTGAAGGAGGTGCTGGCGGTTTTGGGCACGCGGTTGTAGATGATGACCAGATCATCACTCTCAGGCAGTGCTGGCCAGTCCCGGACCACATCACGAGTCTGCCTCTGCTCCACCTCCCGCACCTCATGCCTGGCGATGGTGCGCTCTGAGAGTAAGAGAGAGAGAGATAAAAAATTATGTCAGTGTGATTTAGAAGTATAACTGGACAAAAGATCCCCAAACACTGTTAATGGTCATTAATTACTCATTATATACTCGTTAACCATATTAGACAACCTTGGTTTTCATGTTGTTTCTTTTTTAATTTGGGGCAAAACACAGCAAAGATGTGATCTCATTGGCATCAGCATCAACATCAGTGTCGTAGCCTTTAGCTTCAACACTCAACTTCAACATTTTCATTAAAGTATCTCCCTTGGTATGAAGAGCAGAATCTCCAAAGCAGTAGAGAATCAGCATAAGAAAACTCAGTAACTCAAAGTTAGAGCCTAGAGTGCTTTCTCTATTTAGTCCAGTTAAATGGACTCTTAAATGGGTTCTTTTGGACCCTTGTCCACCCAGGTGAGATTATGAGGATTGGCTTATGAGTCTTTTTTAACTGGACCGAATAGTGAAAGCACTCTGCAAAGAACTAGTCCCTAGTCCAACCCAACCATCACCATACAATCCTCATATTTGTGCTAAACTGCTGTTCAGGTGCTGTTTAACCTGATTAATTACCCAGATAATAAAGAAACCCATAAGTCCGTTTTAACTGGACCAAATAGTGTAAGCACTCTACACAAAACTAGTCCCTATAGCTAACTCTGGAGGGGTTTTATTTATGATGAGAATGGGATTTGACCTTAGTCCTACCCAACCATCAGCATACAATCCTCATGTTTGAGCTAAATGCCTCCACCATCTACACTGAACTATGTGCTAGTCCAGAACACACAACCTTCCTCCTGTATTTACTTAAACAACAGCTCTGACCAGCAGAGACAACGTGCTCAGGTAGGCTGTTGTGACGCATTCTGTTGCACTTGCAATTTTCTTTGTGTGTGTGAGTGTGTGTGTGTGTGTGAGAGAGAGAGAGAGAGAGAGAGAGAGAGAGAGAGAGAGAATGAATGAATGAATGATGAAGGAATGAATAAAGGGGATAGTAAATGGTAGAGGGAGAGTATAAGAGAGAGATAGAGAGAGAGTATAGGAGAGAGTAAAGGAGAGAGAGAGAGAGAGAGAGAGAGAGAGAGAGAGAGAGTGAGACGGAGAGAATGAATAAATGAATAATGGGGATAGTGAACAGTAGAGAAGGAGAATAGGAAAGAGAGAGGGAGAGAGACAGAGAGAGAGAAAGAGAGAGATAGAGAGTATATAAGTATATATATAAGTATAGAGTATAAGGGAGAGACAAAATGAATAAAGGTAGAGAGAATGAATGAATGAATAAAGGGATTAGAGAACAGTAAAGAGAGCGGATAGGAGAGAGTGAGAGAAAGAAATAGAGAGAAAATGAATAAAGAGAGAGAGAGTATAGGAGAGATAGATAAAGAGAAAGGGAGAGAGAATGAATAAAGTGAGAGAGAGAAAGAGAGAGAATGAATAAAAGGAGTGAGAGAGAGAGAGAGAGTGAGAGAGAAAGAGAGTATAGGAGAGAGAGAAAAAGAGAGAGAGAGAGAGAGAGAGAGAGAGAGAGAGAGTATAGGTGATAAATCCGGCGGGGCTGAAGGTGTGTTAAAGGCTCCCTCCAGGCTTGTTCAGCTCGGTGTTGATTTAATGAAACTGTGCCGGGAGAGCGGTGGCGGCGGGATGAAAAGCTGCAGTAATGGAAAAAGAAGGAGAGGAAATAAAGCAGGTGGCGTTAGCACTCACACCAGCGGCCACGCCGCGGCCCTCACACCGCCACTCTGCTTTATGGACTCTGGCTCGGAGGTATAATCAGTTCTTAGGCTGTATTAAGTTGTCAGAGGGGGGTTTGCTACATACAGTGGTATAAATTCACCCCACAGCCCCCCATCACAGCCCTCCACAGCCCCCCACTATCCTCCCCTCCAGTGGCTCTCCAGGCTGTGGGAAACAGCTGGAGCTGAATATCTCCTCACGGCTATTGAGTGTTTTTGAGGATTTACGTTTAAGGCGATTCACGCTCCTGATCATCCACTCACACTTCACTCTAAGCAGTTTATCATCTTTCTATACCTTATAATTTATTGTCCTGATGGACAGTTCTGGTGGAAACAGGAGAGTTGAGGTGCACATTGAATTCTGCCGTGATTTGATCAGCCGTGGTTTTATGTTTTTGGATACAATCCGGGTTAACACCCGAACATCCCTTTCAGACAGCTTCCTCTTACAGCGTCCACAGTTAATCCTGTTGGATGTGGTTGGTCCTTCTTGGTGATATGCTGACATTACCCTGGATACCGTGGCTCTTGATACATCACAAAGACTTGCTGTCTTGGTCAGAGATGCGCCAGCAAGACGTGCACCAACAATTTGTCCTCTTTTGAACTCTGGTATGTCACCCATAATGTTGTGTGCATTTCAGTATTTTGAGCAGAACTGTGCTCTTACCCTGCTAATTGAACCTTCACACTCTGCTCTTACTGGTGCAATGTGCAATTAATGAAGATTGGCCACCAGGCTGCTCCGGTTTAGCCATAAAACCTCCCACACTAAAATGACAGGTTTTTCAACCCCTGTAGATGCACATTCACATAGACCGGGGGAGGGGCTAAAACAGACACATTTAAAGTTGTCAAAATCTGAACTGAAAATGTTGGACAAACGTAAAAGCAAACGCTACGATGAAATGAATGTGAAATTTAGGATTTTAGGAATCCCACTTGGTGTGATTTACTTTCCCAGAATTTTTTGCAAAAAAAAATGTATTTAAGCCACCATTATAATACAAATAAAACAATATAACAATACTGTAACTCATTACTTTTTAAGAACAACAATCTTTAAATTATTAAAGGTATTTAGACATTGAAATCGTAATTAAACAACTTTAAATATCCTAAAAATACATTAATAAGCCAAATCTTAAATAAATACTAGGCAAACAAAATAAAACTTTTTTAAACAAACTTTTCAAAATAATTTAATTATAATTAAGGTTAATTAAGGCTCTCTTCACTAGATATTTAATTTCTCATGTCCATATATCACACATTATATGATAATGTTTAGTATTAAGTAAGTATAAGGTTAATAATGTAATTATTGTTAAGGGCATGTCATCTGGATGTACTTTTTGTGCCCTAAAAAGCAAAAGAGGACATGTGCAGGAAAAAAACAAAGGCAATTTGTTGACTAAACATGTTGTGCTAAATGGCAAAACACAAATAAGATAGTTCATGCTTAGCTGTGACAGAAGCACACAAATCATTATTTAAAAGTTCTCACATCTCCATCATCTGCTAACTTATTACAGACAGTAGGTAGGTACAGATCCCTACCTCAGAAAAAGTCTGCTGTCTAACCCTGCTGTGTACTGTCTGAGTTTCTCAACCAGCAAACCAAAATGTCGAATATCGAACTGATCTAGTGGGTGGGGCTCTGGTGGTTGTTGAAAGGTGAGGGGTAGTGCCATTCAAATAGATCAGTGAAGCATATGATTTCTGACACACCAAACTCTTTCAACTCAAAGAAAATGGAATGAAAAGCCAAAAATCAGTGTCTCAAAAAAAATGAGAGAAAATTTTAATATTATATAAGACCAATTGGTACTTTTGGCAGTGTGGGCAGTGTGCCAAGTCCTGCTGGAAAATGAAATCCACATCTTCATTCCTCCAGACTCTGTTCTCTTGATTTATAAATGAAATGTAAAATTTACTGATGATCAGTGATGGATTGGAGAGTCATGTTTTCTGCTGGTGTTGATCCACTGTGTTTTATTATCAAGTCTAAAGTCAGTGCAGTTTTGTTTTCCCACCAAATCTTACAGCACTTCATGCTTCCCTCTGCTACTGACAACTTTTATGGAGATGTGGATTTCATTTTCCAGCAGGACTTGGCACACTGCCCACACTGCCAAAAGTACCAATTGATCTTATATAATATAATATTCACATTTTCTGAGACACTGATTTTTGGGGTTTTCATTGGCTGTAAGCCATAATCATCAACAATAAAATAAATACATGCTTAAAATAGATCACTCTGTGTTTAATACATCTATATAATATACGAGTTTCACATTTTGAACTGAATTATTTAAATAAAAAGTACCTTTCTTAATGATATTCAAATTTTTTGAGATGCACTAATATGTCCCCTTTAATAAGTATTGCCAAAGCATTCACGAATCACGTACAATAGTACATCTACAGACAATAACAGCTTTTCTGTTCTCATGACTGAACGCAGGATTTAATGATGCAGGAAGTAAACAACCATGTGATCAGTAAACAGCTCCAGCTCCTGCTTCAGCTATCGGTCCCCGCTGACCCGTTTACTGAAGAGGCTACGAGTGCTCTTCTGCTCAGTACGAGTGTTTAAAACGAATCCGTCCCCCCGCCAGAGTTCACCCGAGATCTCCACAACAAAACAACAGGCCTCTAGTGGGCTTTCAGAAGCGGAGGAGCTCCTGAAGACCCCCACGAGGGCCGCGGCGGCCAGCGCCGCTACTTCACCAGTAAACACCCTCACAGAGCAGGCTGTATTATCCCAGAGTGTTCTCCAGCCTGAAAATAGAACACATCAAACACACAGCGGGCCATCTGCAGTCCGACTACACTCTCCAGTCTCCACCAGCCTCTGAACCTTTACTGACTGTAGCTTTATTCCATCATAAAACCTCCAGACTGAGCTGAACCCTGAGGCTGAACCGTGCAGGATTTAAACTCAGAGGAACAGCAATCAGAAATATCCCAAATCAAAGCTACAGGCACACGGAGAAATAAAATATTATAATAACTGTGAAACCACCGTTTTCTACTATTTTCAGAACCAGAAAGGAGTCAATAAACCAATAAACCAATCAATAAACCAATAGCAGCTGCTCTAAAGTAGGGGTGTGCCATATCATATCATATCATATCATATATCGTGTACAATAATATTGTCAACATTTTTTAATATCGTGAACAATATTAATATTATTATACCCTGAAATATCGTGCCATATCACCCAGCCCTAATAATCACATCAGGATGCTACTTTTTTTTACTGTTTTTAGCGAAAGAAAAAAAATCACACTGTTCTCATTGTTCTAATTTCCCATTATATATCTACTAGAGACAGATTATATCTGTCCAGATATTTGGAGTGCATTATTAATATCATGACATATCTGAAAAATTCTTGTTTTTTTTTTATATCTTTATTTTTAATAGTTTGGCACTTTTGCGTGTTGACCTGCAGGTTCCCAATGTGAAGCTATGCCAGCAGCTAATTTAATTCTTTATTCTGTTTATTGTTGAGGTAAAAGTCAGGTTTATGGGGGCACAGTGCGCACGGTGCTCCTGCTTGGTTATACAGGAGGTTTTAATCAGTCAGTGGCGCACCCGTATTTCCTGCCGCCAAGAGGGAAACATGACAGAAATTTACCAGAACACACGTCACTTCAAAGCCACTACGTCCAGTGGCGTAAATATATTTCTAAACTCCGACGATATTTTACCGGAGCAGGTGCAAGGCGTGAAAATAGACTGTTGACGGGGTGTAAGACAGCAACGAGAGTCCTCAGTCTAACCATAAGAGGGCATGGGAATTGGGGATGAGGTGAGGTTGTGATCCTCCAACATCCTAACCTCTGTAATGCTTATTTAGTTACTGAAAGCAATCAAATCATTCCCTGGCTACTCCAACAAAAGCAGGATCCACTCTATTGATGATGATGAGCAGCTGTCCCAGTGCTTTTGTTTGTATAGTGTACATCACCCTGAAAAGCACATGCCGAGAACACAGGACAAAACGCAGCATCACCAGGATGAGCACGCAGAGCCATCTGGACTTTATTTGTTATGAACAATTTCAGTTTATCATGCCACCAGATGCCAGAAACCATTAGGACGAGAGCACGGGAGATTAGTCATTTTCCTGCAGCTCAGAGGAGCAGTGAACGATCTCACCGGAGCTGATAAAAACACAGCCTGAATCTGAGTGAAGGCCATTCTCACTCTTTACACCCGTCTGAGAATCGCCAGCTCCAATCCTATCACTTCACACCAGACCCGCTCTGCCTGCAGCCGTTCAGCAGATACCGCAGACACACGCAGGCTTTACCACCGTCACAATCGCAAGTGTGTACAACCGGCATTCAGTGCCAGCGCTCTGCTCGCCTCGGGCACCAAATAAAATAAAGAGGCTTCAGTAGAAATGAAGAGATTGTTTCCTAAATCTTAAAAACCAACAACCAGATCCTCCCTCATCCTCCTGTCTAACAATAGATAAAAGGCCGGATGCAGTGCACTTACACACACACACACACACACACACACACATTGTACACACACTGTAGTCAAAAAGTACTAGATTCACTCATCACTTTCCCTTCAGCCAAAAATAATATTCTTCTTCAACACAGTATAATCATTTGCCCGATAGTACTTTTTTTTCATAATTCAAAAATGATCTGCATTGTACATGAATTACGAGATTACAAGAAAAAAAAACATATGGAATAATTTATTAAACAAAAAAAAGTACTAAACAAACCAGAATATATTTTATATTTTATTATTTTTGCTTAGATGACAGCATTTCACATCTCAGCTGGATTTTCTCATTCAGTTTTATGAGGTAGAGTCACCTGGAATTCAGGCTTTCAGTTAACAGCTGTGCTGAACTCCTCAAAAGGTAATTACTTGAATTTATTGTCTCTTAATGGGTTTGAGAGCATCAGTTGTAAAGTTGTGAAGAGGTAGAGTTACAGGTATACAGTGAATAGCTCTATTTGAGTAATGTTGAGTAAAGTTTCCTTAAGTGCAGTCTCAAAAACCACCAAAAACATTATGGTGAAACTTTAGGCTTTAGGAACTGGTTTAGAAAAGCACCAACAAAAAGAAACACGAAAAATACAAGTACAAAACTCTTTCTGTTTATTGGTCAGATGTGTGTGTGGCAGGAGCAAGAACCTCCCCTACACCACTCTCCCAGCGGCCTTTATTAACATTTCTGATAGTCTGACATTAAGGGATGTTTAAGTGTTAATTTTACCTAGCACTCAGTGCTATATCTTTATAACTAAGGCTGTATCTCTGAAAACATTTTGTCCTTTTTTGAGTTTTAGAGCTGTAAATTTGACTGTGGGGGAAAGGCAGGTAGCGTTCTCTGCTGCAGTGCTCTTAGCCAATCAGAGGAGAAAGGTTTGCGTGTATGAATATTCATGAGCAAGAGCAGAAATCCTGTCTTTAGAAACACCTGAGCACTTTATTACGCACAAAAAAACATCTAACAATACATTTATTCAAACTAGAAACCACAACTAGACATTTTAAAATGAATGAAAAAAGGATGGAATGAGAACTTTAATATCGATAATAATTGTCTGGCTAATAAATCAAGTTAAACTGCACCTGAACAGCTGTTTAGCTGAAATATGAGGAATGTATTTGATAGTTGGTTCGGGTCAGATCGTATTGAGATCGGATCATGTTCTCACCACAAACAGAGCTGCTCCAGAGTTGGTTTGGACCAGGAACATGACCATCTCCTATTTGGGGCCACCCAAATGTGATGTGTTTTTTTTTTTTTTTCCACACCTGTTGAAACAAACTGAACAAATATGCTGGTGTGAAAATACCCTTACAGTCATTTAAACTCCATTGGCAATATGAAAGGCAATGTGATAAAATTAAACAAGCACCACTTCTGTACACTTAAGGAGCACACTTAACTGTGGTTTGAGGTGAAGCGTTATTTATGTGCTTTTGTTAGTAGCACTCTGCCATGGCACCGGACCAGGAAAAAAAATGTCTGGCTATAAATCCAGTCTAAAGAAATAAATAGCACGAAGAGAAAACAATCAGGCTGTTTAATTAATAAAATGTAATACAGAATATTGTAAATAATTTTCCATATTTCAAATATACAGAAGACTTCAGGAACTTTCAGGAGAGGTGAGATGTCAGTAGACTAAATAAAATCCAAAAGGCCAATATCACTAAAATATTCTGCATATTTACAACGATCAATACCACAAATACTCAAATTCAAAGCACATCCATCATACAGAGGATTTATCTCCAATGCTGGAATGAATGTGATAATGTGCATCTTTACTTAAATTTCATTTTTATACAATGTGAACCATATGAAACTGGGCTAGTGGAAGAATATAAATCAATGCACAGAACAGCTACCTACCTGCTTCAAAACTGCAAATCTGACTTGATAAAATTCCCTCTGAACAAAAACACCACCTACACACTCCAGCACATTCTTCTCCAGCTCGCTGCATCATGATCACTGCCTATCACAGCCCGCTGAATCTCCATATCACGCTCAGACACGCAGGCCTCACACAAACACATTCTGCACACATCTGACTGATGTTTGTTTATGGCCTATATTTAACATCCTGCTCTGATTCTGTATGTTTCTGAAAAAGGAAGCAAAGGACTAGCAAATATTCGTAAAATGCATATAAAGATATATATATATATATATATATATACAGGCTATATACTAGTGCATCTCAAAAAATTAGAATATGATTGAAAAGTTACTTTATTTCAGTAATTCATTTTAAAATATATAACTCATATATTATACAGATGTATGACACAGAGTGATCTATATTAAGCGTTTATTATAAAATTTTAATATAAGACTAATTGGTACTTTTGGCAGTGTGAGCAGTGTGCCAAGTCCTGCTGGAAAATAAAATCTGCATCACTATAAAAGATATCAGCAGAGGGAAGCATGAACTGATGTAAGACTTTGTGGGAAAACAAAACTGCACTGACTTTAGACCTGATAATAAAACACAGTGGATCAACACCAGCAGATGACATGTCTCTCCAAACCATCACTGATCATCAGTATATTTTACATTTCATTTGTAAACCAAGGGAGCAGAGTTTGGAGGAAGAGTGGAGAGACACACAGTCCAAACTGCTTGAGGTCTAGTGTGAAGTTTCCACCATTTAGTGATGGTTTGGACCTCAAGCAGCTTGAACTGTGTGTCTCTCCACTCTTCCTCCAGACTCTGCTCCCTTTATTTACAAATGAAATGTAAAATTTACTGATGATCAGTGATGGTTTGGAGAGTCATGTCATCTGCTGGTGTTGGTTCACAACTATTGAAGGCCATTCTCATATGATCACATTTCACGTTGGATCATAATCCAGTTCCATAAACAAGAGAATTACATGGTTTAGACCTGCTTACTTTTTGCACTATAAGGTGCACCGAATTATAAGGCACACTACAAATAAATGTCTATTTTCTGGTTTATTTTCATACATAAGGCACACTGGATTATAAGGCACATTATGCGACACTACTAAGGAACAGGGGAGTCACCATGTTTTCCTTCTAACTCAGCAGGTCTCGCTGCTGGTTGGTGGTGTCCAGGTACATAAGTTAAGTAAAGCTAAGTTAGGGAAACAAAACTTAATTAAAAAAAAAAAAAAAAAAAATCACCTTTCCAGCAAAAGAGCAAGTGCTTAGTGTGGTTAATGCAAATGAGGTTAGCAACAGGCTACAGGCCGATAAAACTCACCTTGAAAGTGTTGAAAGAGCAAGTGCTTAGCACGGTTAGCAGCTAATGCTAATACTGCTCCAGCAGTGCTAGCTGGGGTTGGCAGCAGGCTGAGATTTGACTCACTTCTGAATGGCGAAAGAGCTTAGCTTAGCACTTAGCATGTTTACTAGCTAATGCTAATGCTGCTCCAGTCTCGGTGCTGGAGAACTAAACTGAACCACACCCGATTATAACGTGCACTGACGATTAATGGGAAATTTGAAGAATTTGAAGCGCGCCTTATAGTGTGAAAAATACGGTAAAAAATAAAATATTAATATCAAAAAGTAAAAAAAAACAATATTCTCACAATTTTGGACAGACATAAAGCATACATCGATCATTCATAACATTAAAAGCACCTGCCTATTACACGTCATAAGAAAGAAAGAAAGAAAAAGCAGTGTATACATTGATTTTAAAGGCTAACTGCTTTCTAAGATAAAAAGGTTTAAATAAAGATGAATAGTTGACATCACATATCCCACAGACCAGTGCAGTGTTCTTCAGCTTCTATGGAACATGCCAAAAGTCATGGGACACTAGGAAATACTAGTTCCTGTCCCTGTACATGGCTTTTGGCATGTCTTTTGTGTATATTGTATATCAGACATCTTAACAGGTGCCACAGGAATCTGATAATAATCAACACTAATAAACACTTTCCCTGTGAAGTCAGTGTTTTTAATGTTATGGCCGATCCCTGTATGCGCAGTATTTTAATGAAGACGTGTTCTGAAAGGAGACACGGTGACATACGCAACAGGAAGGATGATGAAGGCCTTTCCCAGTCATCTGTCTGGATCATTTTGTGCTCTCTCCCAGTACAGCAATTACCCCGAGCTCCTGCCTGTAATGGACTCATCTGTCTTCAGCAGAGAACGCCCACCAGTGCATAAAATAACCGCCTTTAAAACATTGATCAAGCCTTAACAAGCTGCTGTATATCACTCTCACCCTGACTGCACTCTCTATTTCTCTCCCTGAGTGAGAGACATCTATTCATTCTATCTCTAGGCAAAGCCTTGCAACTCATGGTGCATCTAAAAAAAAAATCATTGAATCAAAATTGAAATTGAAAAGTTACTTTATGTCAGTAATTCAGTTCAAAATGCGAAACTCATATATTACATAGATGTATTACACACAGAGTGATCTATTTTTTATTTTTTTATAATTTTATTTCTAAATTTTCACATTTTCTCCTCAATTTATGTAGCCAATTACCCAACCCACTCATTAGGACTCCCCCCATCATTAGTGATGCCCCAACTGGGGTGCCACAAACGATTATTTTTATAGTCGACTAATCACCGATTATTTTTTATGATTAGTCGACTAATCGGATCATACGTTAATTGAATATAAAACACAGTTTATCACAATAGAATGCAGCTGCTATTATACAACCATCATTAGATTTCAGCTATATGCTAACTAAAAATAAAAACAATTAAAATCATAGTTCATTAAACCTTTAATGAAATATGCAGCTTGTTGTAACAGACAATTATTTTACTGTTTAGCATAAAGTGTAAACAACTGTGTAAAATAAGGATAAGGCACTGGCATTTATGAAACATCTCAACTGTGAGGTTGTTTGAACTATTATGAAAAAAAAGTATATTAATAAAAAATGCCTCTCTGTCCAGATATTGTGTACATTTCCGTCTCTGTCGCACTCAGTGTGTCTTTAGTTTCTGCCCGATCTTGTTTTTCTGCCAGTTCTTGGGCTCCCTATCTCTTTATAAAGGCGTTTTTCCCCGTCCGCGTCCCAATTCACTAGCCAGGGCAGCGGTCTGCACAGATCTGATTGGCAGAGGAGAGCGTTTGGTGATTTTACACCACACATGACTGATCTGTGAGTTTACTGCACCGAAAAGCACTGAAAACAGAAGCCACTGTCAGAATGAAATCCTTCTCTGTAGTTTATCGGTTTGGGACGGCATTTGTGACAACGTCTGGGTCCGGATCCGGATCGCGGTCCGCCTATTAGTGACCTCTGTTTTAAAGCTATCAAGATGAGTAAGTTAAGTACTAAGTTAACGCTCTGTTTACGCTAATTTTAGCAGCTAAATAGCAATTTAGCTTCTTCGTCATTTAATCAGCCACAACAGGCCTCCTTTTCAGGTGCTCGTGCATCGCGGTTGTGCTGCCGAGGAAGGCAAGTTCTTCATTGCAGATATTGCATTGCACGCGTTTCACTTTTATTTTCTTGGTGATCCCACACTTTTGAGTTCTGTAGCGGGGTAGCCATGAAACCAGAGCCTGTCTGTATAATGTCCTGAGATGTCGTCCACTACCTACCCCGGTTTCCACTACTGCGCATGTGCGTCCAGGACAGAAAGGCAGTCGCAGCAGTTTGGAGAGAAAAACAAAGAAAAAAAAAAACGACTAATCGACTATTAAATTAGTCGTCCACTATTTTAATAGTCGACATAATCGTGACTAGTCGACTAATCGTGGCAGCCCTAGCCCCAACACACCAGGAGGGTGAAGACTAACACATGCTTCCTCTGATACATGTGAAGTCAGCCACCGCTTCTTTTCGAGCTGCTGCTGATGCAGTATTGCCGAGCAGCATCACAGCGCACTCGGAGGAAAGCGCAGCGGCTCGGTTCTGATACATCAGCTCACAGACGCCCTGTGCTGCGGACATCACCCTAGGAGTGATGTGGGGAGAGAGCGCCATCTACCCACCTGGAGGGAGCAGGGCCAATTCTGCTCCCTCGGAGCGCCGGTAGCTTGATGGCAAAGCTGCATGAGCGGGGGTTCGAACCTGCGACCTCCTGCTCATAGTGGCAGCGCTTTAGAGCCTAGAGTGCTTTATAGCCAATGAAAACCCAACATTCACTGTCTCAGAAAAGTTTAATATTATAAAAGACCAATTGGTACTTTTGGCAGTGTCGGCAGTGTGCCAAGTCCTGCTAGAAAATGAAATCCACATCTCCATTAAAGTTTTCAGCAGAGGGAAGCATGAAGTGCTGTAAAATTTTGTGGGAAAACAAAACTGCACTGACTTTAGACTTGATAATAAAACACAGTGGATCAACACAATGTCTCTCCAAACCATCACTGATTGTGGAAACTTCATACTAGACCTCAAACAGCTTGGACTGATTGATTTCCAAATTAAAGGTAATATTTACTGATGGTCAATGATGGACTAGTTTATGTGTGTAGACCAGCTAAACTGTCAAACTCAAACAAAAACATGCATAGTGCTGGTCAAACAAAAATGTAATAGACAAACTATAAATCTAGGAAAAAATCTGCTTTGCTTCTGGCCCTTGAGCTGTAAACTCAATGAAGGCGGTCTGAGACTCTCGACTTGGTTTGGGAAAAGGGGGCAGGGCTACTAAATGAGTTTGTGAGTCTGGCTCTTAATTTCTTAATTTCTATAGAACTGAAACGTATCAATTCATTCTATCTCTATGATCCTATGAGGACTACAGTTTATTTGAAAGCATTAAACAGTTCACATTAATCTAACATTAATGGTAGCTTTCTGTGCACTGTAGCAGAAACCAGGCTAAACCAGGAGGGTCAATTATACCTGTCATAAAAACATCTAAAAAGGTTCTAGGAAGGTTAGCCTGCAACGTTACAGAAATAATATTCTGATGTTCTTTTTTTTTCAAAGAAAGAACGTTCACACAACGTTTCAAGCTAGATGAATTTTAACGTTATGAAAATGTTAAAAGTAACATTCCCAAAACTAAAAATTTAAAAACACTGACGAACAAGTGACGTTGCAGCGACGTTACCAGAAATAAAAAAAAAATCAAATCTTCCTAGGACCATCCAGAAAACTCCACAGACTGAACATTCTAAGAATGTTAACTGCAACGTTCAGAAAATGTTCTACCCAACTAAAAATATGACTATGCTTTTAAGCTTGCAGTAGTATGAGATTTTTACTGTGTGATAATCATCTCTATAATCATACACTGCAGTATCGCTGTATTACCCCAATGCATTAACAAATGATAATAATAATGAACAGATCATTTTAATATGATCACAATCGCATATAACTATAAAATGTTATATAACTAAAGCCATCAGAGGTGGAGAAAGTGTTTACAGCCTGAATACTGTATAATTAATAGTAATAATACCACTCTGTAAATGTGCTCTGTTATGAGTGAAGGTCCTGTATTGAAAATGTTAGGGTTAAGGTAAACTGTGAAACCATATTTTTACTGGTGGAAATCCAGTATTTGCCAGTCTTCTGTTTAGTCTGCAGAGCTGCAGGTAGACGTGGCTGCTCTGAAAGCGCTCTCTCTGGGCAGATCTGATTCAGGCTCAGCCAGGAGGAGTCAGCAGGGAGGGGAGGATACGGCGAGACGCTGCAGGAAAGCGCTGCAGTGTTTATCCTGGGGAGGCGATGGCAGACAGCTCAGGTTGCCCTCTCTCTGGAGGTAATGCCAGCAGACCAGCAGCACCACCACATAGACACAGACTGCTGAAACTGGTGACATCATCAACAATAAATGGACAAAAGTATTGGGACACCTGCTCACTGATCATTGATCAAGTGTTCATGCCCAACTTATCTAATCTAAAAGAATTGGATGGTGCTCCATCATCCCAGAGAATACAGATCTGCTGCTTCACTGCTCAAAACTGGGGGGAGCTGATAAACAAATATAAATCTATTGGCACCATGACATATGCCGGATGTGGGCTATGAAGGGCTATATACCCTTCATAGCCCACATCTGGCATTAGTCATGGTGCCAATAGATTCATATTTGTTTAACAGCACCAGAGCATTCAATTCTATTGGCAATACTCCATATTAGGGGTTGCCGATTTGATGCTAAAATAACATCACGATATTTCATGGTATTTTTGCGATAATGATACTCTTGGCGAAATGACAAAACACTGAATTAAAAAGAATATTTCAATACACTACTGCAACAAACTTAAAAATAAATTGTATTATTGTATACGATATGATATGGCACAACCCCTAATTGAGATATTTAAAAAAATACAAGACTTTTACTAGTTTTGTAACAGAGGTCAATGATCCAGAATGTCATGATACTAATAATAATGCACTCCAAATATCTCCATATATCCAGGATTAAAGTAAAATAAATGATACTGGACAGATATAATCTGTCTCTAATAGAGATATAATGGGAAATGATAATTTTTTTTTTTTCTTTTGCTAAAAACAGCAAAAAAGTTGTACCCCTATAAGATAATTGGGGGGGGGATGTCACAATATTTTAGGGTATAATATCGATCACGATATTCACAAATGTTGGCGATATTATCGTGTACGATACGATATGGCACACCCCTACTCCATATGATCTAAGTATGGACTGAACTAAAAAACGTTGGCCAAAAATGAAACATTTGCCTGAGGGATGAATACAGAACATCTGGTTTTGGCAGGTTTTTAATGGATTTTGCCACTTTGATATGAGTCAAATAATAATAATATTCAGTCATTTTTAGTAATTTGTCTGAAAGTGCTTTTGTTGACATATTTAGACAAATAATTGTATTACAGAATATTCTGTATGGCCCGAATATGATCATACAATTTGATACAATTTTCTTTTTCTAAAACAATATATCGTCCCAAAAAAATGTTATCAAGACAGTCCTACAGGTGCATTTACACATCTGTATCAGCAATGGATGCAACTTAAAGTAGCTGAATGCATTTAATAGAACTGCTGTCCACAAACATTTATACATACTTTAGACTGTTTCTCCAGATTTGTGTTGTAAAAAAAAAAAAAAAAAAAAAGATATAAAACATCCTGATCGTGTTTTATAGTGAGATCAGTGGTGCTGTTGCTGGAGTACTGCTGTGTGTGTGTGTGTGTGTCTTCATCTTCATCTTTTAGCCTAATTAACTCCCATCAGACTTCACTTAAAGAAACACACACACACATTTCACTCGCAATTACAGCTCCTCACCTCAACAACATCATCATCACACGCCTAATCACCTGGAAACCTGAGTGTGTATGAGTGTGTGTGTGTGTATGTGTGTGTGTGTGTGTGTGTGTGTGTGTGTGTGTTGGAGAGCGAGCAGGTTGCCTGCCTAATTAAAGATGCTCACACAGCCATGCATGCTCACACACACAGACTCACTCTGTTTCTCTTCCTGAAGAAAGATGTGAGTGAGGTGAATATACAAGTGTGTCTCTTGGATGTAATGATCATCACACTCAGAGGCTACTTTTGGTTGACAAACTTTGACAGGAAGTGGATCATTGGACTAAGTCAGTCACCCCTAGTAGTGATACGAGGGACACTAACAGTTCAGTGATATCTGCAGGACATCCTGTAGACATGTGTTGCTTTAGATGGCATGTTTTACAGTTTACAAAAATTTGCATTTTTCAACAGGATAATGCTCACCCACACACAACAAGGGTTTTCCAGGAATGTCTCCTGCATTCAAACAATTCCTTGTTCTGCCGGGTCTCCAGATTTATCACCAATCCAGCATTATTTATGGGAGCAGCTGGGATGACAGCTTCAGCAACCTATGAGTGAAGAGCTACAGGATCTACAGGCCCAGCTGTAACAACATCTGTGAGTAAATGTGCTGCAAGATGCCATACAGAACCTGTAGCCCTCCATACCCATCTTGTATCCAGGATAGAGGTTTCAACAGGGCACAAGATTCTCCTTTCCGTTGTACACACACACCATTAATTTCAGAAAAAGAACATCATACTGAACGTAAAACATGGTGGTGGTAGTATGATGATCTGGGGCTGCTTTACTGCTTCAATGTCTGGACAATTTGCTGTAGTAGATGGAACCAGGAATTCTGCTGTTTATCAGACAATCCTAAAGGAGAATATCCGGCCATCTGTTTGTGACCTCAAGCTCAAGTGTACTTGGGTTCTGCAGCAGGACAATGACCCAAAGCACACAAAGAAGTCCACCTCTGAATGGCTTAAAAGAACAAAAAATAAAATAAAGGTCTTGGAGTGGCCTAGTCAAAGTCTGATTGAGATGCTGTGGATGACCTTAAGCTGGAAAATTTAAAACAATTCTATCGGCAAAGCTTGATTATCTTAAAGCTTCAGGTTATCTTTGACTGATATTAAAGTATATTAAATACCTGACAAAAAAGTAAAAACGAAAGAAATCTGTATATATTTCAGTAAAGAATAAGTGTCTTATCTGTGAAGTACGTGTTTATTAGCTCAGTAAAACACTAAAGCATTACAATAAATACAAACAGCAATTTTACAAAAAGCAGAGCTTTTACAGCCCTCTTTTCGTTAAAACATCTCCTAATCTGAGTTTAACAGAGTTATTTCTAGTTCTCATCACATCAAAACCTGGTTTGGTAAATCAGGTGAGCTGCTGACGGAACTGAACATTCACACACGCTGGCTGAGGAGCATCCAGGAGAAATCTGGAATCTCTACACTTTGTTCTTCAGCTTGGCTCACAGGATATAACATTAACTTAGTTAACTATGAGAAGTAAAAACACTCATATTGCTAAGATAAATGAATTAGTGTAATTTGCTTTGGTGCCTTAAACTTTTGCACAGTACTATATATATATATATATATATATATATATATATATATATATATATACTGTAAATAATCCAGTAACTGCTTTGAAAGCCCACTCTTAATGGACACACTAGACAAGCTCTCCTTTATAAGAAGCTCCAGCAGCAGCACATTTCCTGCATCAGAGTCAGGACAGAAATGAATACAACGTATTCTTCCTCAGTGTCCGCACGGCCGACCCGCCATCTCTGATCCACTGAGCAGATAAAGAAGGCTGGAGCTGATTGCTGGTTCTGAGAGAACCCAAAATGTCCCGTCATCTGATTACGAAGTCATTTAGAAGCGAAGAACGAAGCAGAGTCATTTTCTCCTCGCAGTTATTACCAGATAATTTCACAATAACTATTACTGTGCTCCACATTTTCCTGTTCTGAGGTCTAGGACTGGCTGAATGGTCGCCTTTCTCTCCACTGAACACGGCAAAATACACCGACATACATCAACTATATAACAGATATTACAGTTATACAATAAGACAGATAATGTGATGTTATCGGTCCTCATCCAGATGAACTCAAGATCAAAATGCAGATCAAAAGCTAATGGACAGAAGGTCTAGACATATTGAAAAATATCACATTAAAACAAATAATACACATGTATAAGGATTATTTTATATCAAGAGTGGGCATTAAAAGACGCTTGAGATATTACGTACAGGTCCAATAGGGGGTACACACATTCACACAGCTGTCATAAGATTAAAAACTAATTTTTCTAATGACAAAAAAAAAAAAATCATGTTTTATATGGAGTTTAAAACATTAAAACCTAAAGATAAGCACTTGAATCTGCATTTTTTTTATTTGAATTAAAAAATGACTGTTGATAAACTTAAAAAAAAAAAAAAACAGTGAGGTGGTAATAAAAAATATATATATATATACATATATATATATATATATATATATATATATATATATATATATATATATATATATATATTTTTTTTTTTTTTAATTATTATTATCATTATTTTTTTAATCTAATCCATGAATTAAAATTGATTTAATTTTTGGACACTTTCCACTTTCCAAATTTGAACTTCGAACTATTTGTTCACAGCTGTATAAGTCAAAAGTATTATATCTTAGCAACCACATGAAGTACCCTAGCAACTGCCAAGCAACAACTTAGAAACCTCCTTGGATAAGATAGCAACCACCTAGCAATGACTTTCTAATACCTTAGCAACTGCCTAGCAACATCTTAGCAACCACCTCGTATATATAATAATAGCAACTTTCAAGCCACTACTTAGAAACATCTCAGCAACCACTAAAAACACGTAGCAACACCTTAGCAACCACCTGGAATATATGAACAACAGCTTAGGAAAATCTTAGCAAGAACCTAAGATATGAAACTAACTACCTAGAAACCACTAAGCAATACCTTAACAACCAAATATTGATTTCTGAACTCTTAAAACTTTATGAATATGAACTTGTTTTCTTTGTATTATTTGAGGTCTGAAAGCTCTGCATCTTTTTAGTAATTTCAGTCATTTCTCATTTTCTGCAAATAAATGCTCTAAATGACTATGTTTATTTGTAATTTGGGAGAAATGTTGTTTGTAGTTTACAGAATAAAACAACAATGTTCATTTTACTCAAACATAAACCTATAAATAGCAAAATCAGAGAAACTTTCAGAAACTGATGTTTCAGTCTTATTTTTTTTACAGAGCTGTATATGTACTCCTTACAGAAGAGTAAGTCACAAACCAGTCATGCCAACAAAAAAAAAATAATAATAAGAAAAATAATAATAAGAAAAAAATTTTGCAATATACAGTGAAACAGTGCCAGAATCTTGACAAATACTGTGTTATATATATACATTTTTGTTTATACTGCTCAGCAATACATCCTATCCATCTTTTCTGATTTAATTAGATAAATGCAGATTCATCACTGTTCTGTCCCGGCTGTCAGGCCAAGGTAAATAGAAGAATGAAGGCCAAAGAGTGAAGCGTTTTCACCCCATCTGCCACAGCGACACCGGCCCGTTCCTCTGACCTGCCAAACCTGGCAACAAGCAGCTCATACACAACACCCCCCCCCCCCCCCCCAGAGCCCCATCCACCATTTATCATGCTCAGCATCACAGCTGCCACTATAACACACTGCCACTACTCGTGCTGTTTAATAGAATGCAGACAGGCCGCCTCCCACACGCAGGTTTTTAACACACGCCGAGAGATAGGAGCTCCGCCCATTAACGCTGTTTATTTAGCAGGCCTGTATTTTACTGCACAGACTCAAAATAACTATCGACCAGCAGCGCCGGCGCATGCTTACACACATTTACACTGGAGACGCAACCGTGATCAATCCACGAGCTGGCAGCGTGACCCGCCCCTCCGAGGAAAAGAAAAGACAAGAAAGCTCGAGAAAAGTGGCACGCTGTGAATCTGCACCAGCTTCTCACAAAGCTTTTATGAGCGCGGCCGATTCCCGCTGATGGAAATTTCTCAAAATGACAGCAAAGGAAAAAAATCAATGTGAAAGCAAACAAAAAAATAACTGTACACAAGAAAAGAGGCGGGAAACGAGAAGAAAACTCGAGGCAACACTGTATCATCCTTTCCAAAATAACAGAACAGAGAACAGGGCTTCAAATTACAGGGATAACACTGTGCAGACCAAGTATGAACCCAATATACAGTAGGGCTGCAACTAATGATTATTTTGCTAGTCGACTAGTCTGATGATTATTTTTTGGATTAGTCGATTAGTCAACGATTATTTTTGCCATGTCCTCCATCTCTTTAAAAACGATAGAAACAGGTGAACATGGGATATAAAGTATTTAAATGTCTAGATGTTGTTTAAACATGGAAAGTACTGATATTTAGTGATTAAATATGTAATCTGTTGTGTTTGGGCACTTGTGGAGACACAGACTAAGTTGAGTGTAAGCTGTGTAAGTGAGCCAATTACCCATTTACCCATCTCCCATTTCACTTCTGTCTCCAGCACTTTGTGTAATGCGGTACTGTTACAAATTAGCGATTAATCCACAATTAAATTTGTAGTCGACAAATTTAAATAATTGACATTGTCGATTTTATTGACTAATCGTTGCAGCCCTAATATACAGTATTTCATGTTTTATTTGGTACATTTAATCTCTACAAACTTGCACTGCTGAATTCAAATGTTATATAACTGATTACTTGCACTTCCTGTATGACATAAGTTATTCTATATCACTATATGCACAGCAACTGGTGTTCACTGTTGTATTACTGTGTTTAACTGCACTACCTACATTGCATTCACACTAAAGACTCTATACTTTAGATTTTATTGTATTTTATATGTATGTATCATTATATCTTATCCTCCTTTTGTAACGTTCGTGTACTATGTGTACCTGCTACTGGATGTACAGGCTTTTCCTCTGGGATCAATAATGTGTCTCAGTGTCTGTCTGTCAATCTGATTTCAGTATTAATATACATCCATTTGGGCATGCACAAAATCCAAAGAAGTAATGGCAGTAATATTCCACACTCCACACTATTAGGAACACATCAAGACTGCAGGCAAGCCAGTTCAATATCCAATCCATACCCTCTTTATATCAGAGCGCTGCTGTACACAATGCAAGGAGTGTAGGAGAGAGCTGGCAGATAGTTAATTTGTACTCCCTAATAAACTATTTACTATCACTTATCACATTCATTGTGTGATTTTAATTCCAGCTAAAAGATACGAGCTGTACATGGCTAGTATAGTATGATTATCTTAGCAAAATTAGTTTTAGCATTTGTATGTTTGCCTGAAAACTGACTTTAAACTGACTTTTCTTTGTGTCCACTTCATTAACATGTGACTTGACTAGTACTGCTCAGGTACATTTACAGTATAACTAAAACTGTACTGCTGAGGTAGCTAGATAAATGTGTGACTAGTGTAGCACTGCTGAAGTAAATGTATGCTTAGAATAGCATGACTGAGGTAATATGCTTTGTTAGTTTTGTCTGCTGTGCTATTAAAAATCTACAGTAAATAGTTTTCCATTTTAGTTATATCATTTATAGTTATAGACAAAGAAAACATGTATGCTAGCTATAATATGTACTGAATGATAATAAAAGTGCCAAAATAAATGAAAGTAGACCACCATGGCCACATACATCATTTTGATTAGTTTCAGTTTCAACCAAATATTACAATTTTGCTGCATCTCTAATTCAACTCTAAAGACTATATAAAGGTATTTGGGCAGAGACATATAAATTATTTGAAATGGACAAATTAATTAGAATTTTCATATGTAAATAATTCATCAAAGGTTTTTTTTTTGTCTTACCCCTTCTTGAGCACGAATTCCGTCTCTCTCTGGTCCCTCGTGTCTAAACCCCGGCCCCTCTCAGCCCTTTACTCTCTCTTTCACGATCCCGTCCTGAGCCATAATTTCAATAAAGCTTGATGGAGCAATTTAGCTCCATCCTTTATGGCCTATTAAGACATGATTGAAAAGCGGTGCACACTCCTTGATCGCGCTCATAAAACAAAAATCTGTTCGACACTGGGGCTCTCGCCGTCCCATCACGGCCCTCCCCCTCCCCTCGCCTTTCAACAACTTCCCTGAGCGCCGGTGATAAACATCGGAGCCGACGGGCGTAACGGGGCACGGCGCTCATCCGGGCGATCCACGTCCGCGGCGTGTGATTTACAGACACAAACAAGGCAGGTATCAGAGCGCGAGAGCACCAAGAGCGCGAGAGCACCAGCATGAAGGTTAGAGGGACACCGGCAGTGCCCAGACTGGGTACTCCATGCCCAGGGGACAGTGTAGAGCCTGGCATATACAGGGCACTGCAGGAGAAGATGAAGGAATGTGCGAGTCTTGTTCAGATTTCATTAGGTAAAACCTACTGACCTTAACATTTAACACATACTATAGACCTTTACATTAAATAGAGCCGGAGTACTCAAATTTAATGTCCGACGCCATAAACTGACACGGCGCTGCAGTAGCACAGAGCTCCAGTATGCTATTAAAGCTAAAAGTGATACTTTGGCAATATTCTACATATCATAAAAAATAAATGATCATATACTATATGAACAAGAGCATTAGCAAGGTTGAACTGTGGTGCTATTCTAAAGGAAGAAAAAAAAGGTAAAATGAACAATAACTGATAGGGGTGTGACGAGACACTAATATCACGAAACGAGACGAGACATGATATTGGGTTCACGAGAACGAGACGAGAGGAGATTTAAATTTTTTTTTTTTAAAGAAAACGTCAATGAAAAATGGCTTGAAAACTAGAGTTTTATTTGACAATCATATAACGCAAACTTAACAGACTGGTTTCTCTCACACATTGATTCTATAAGGAATAGAAATAAGAAAAAAAAAAAAAAAAAACTTTTCTAGGTCTTGTATAGTGCAAACAATAAGTGCAAAGCACAACCAGTCATATTAAGACTATGGTTTGTGTTTTTTTCTCCTAAATTTCTTGTAATTTAACTATGCATAACCATAACCAGTCATATTAAGACTATGCTTGAAGTACAAACAGAGACAGAGCTAAGAGATTAGTACAGCTGTCTATGAAACAGTCACGTGTAGGATTTACTTACAGTATTTACATATGGTTTGTGTCTTGTTGGTCACTCTGTTACCGTTTATTGTTTCCACTGGAGCCAAAATGCAGCCATACGTACAACTTAAAAGTAGCAGAAGCATCTTCTATGCATAATGCCAGAATTTTCCTCTACTGCGGAGAGCTGCTCTCCACCATACTCTATCGCTATCGCTGGTTTGCCAGATCCCTCTTAAAAAGTCCACACTTAACTGTTTTTGCCCCGCGAGACAGGTTTAAGCCTGACGAGAAATATTGTCCGTTTTAATATCGCGAGATCTCGTGCCACGAGATCTCGTCACACCCCTAATAACTGATTATAATATGGGTATTGTGTAGTGCTGGGTGATTTTCACGAATTTAGTTCATTCGAGGACTGAGCTCATAGCAGAAAAAGTTCCAGCACTTTCGACACAAACACCCATTGGAATAAGGCTTATATTTAGCTAGAAATAAATCCAACCGTTTCTAAAAACTGCAGAAACTGCATTATTTCTCAGTTTTCAGTTACAAAACCGTGTTTTAAAGTATAATCCAGTGTCCGTCAGTGTGTGATATGCGTGATGTGAACGCATGTGCTTGTTAAACAATATTTAAAGTGATTCACTCAATGAGTCGACTCAACCTAAAATGTCTGAACTAATCTGTAGTTCGATAGTTTTTAGTAGGAGGGAAAAGTATTGATTATAATCGAAAAACGGATTTTTGGTGGAAAAAAAAAAAGATTATTTTTTTTTGGGCCATAATCGCCCAGCACTAGTATTGTGTAATGTATGGGTAATACATGGGCAATGCTGCAATTTTCCAGATGTCTCAGCATTTAAAGAGTTGTAGAGGTTCTTAATGGTGTCTTGTTATAATCCATCCCATGCAGCTCCAATATTCTCAAAAAAAAAAGTTCCTGCAGACTTTGCAGTAGGGACAGTTGAGGTTGAGGTGGAGTGGTTGAAAGAGCTTTCAAAAGCATTCCACACACTTTCAATCAGAGATTCTAGTAAGTCTAGTGTCTGTGTCTTAAAGGCAAGCTCTTGAGGTGGCAGCAGTATGTGGATGAGCATTGTCCTGCTAGAATAGAGCACTGGAATTTGAGTTTGTGTCTGTGTGAGTGACGGGCTGCTGCTGCCTGAGAAGCGCGAGGAGGAGGGGGAGCGTGAGGGGGCAGGAGTAAACACAAGGTAACCGCATGGCTTCCATCCACATGGTTGGGCACGTGCTTGTTAATCATGTCGAAATCTGTGCACCGCAGTCCAGCACAGTTTTGCAGTGCAGATATTTCTAGTTACAGCTGAATTCACGCTTTCAATCCCAGAAAAACGCTCTTATTTACCTTTTAAAAAGCAATTTAAATTATTGATTAAAGGGCCGGCTCTGACTAAGCTCTTGATTGGTCCGGACGACATGAGACAGAGCGCTGCTGGGGGTGGGGCTGGTGATGTCATGGGCCCTGAGTTTTTTTATATTTCCCCATATATATCGTACGAAAAAGAACATTTGCAATGTAAAATACCAAGGACCAAGGACTCTTATTGGTGTAGGGCAACATTGTCAACCAGAGTAGGATTTGAACCCCAGTCTCCCACATGACGGGGTAGCTCACTGGCAGGTAGTGGTGTTATCCACAGCATTACACCAACCACTAAAGGAACCACTAATGCTGAAAGTATTAATTCAAGTGGGTGTTGCTAAACATTTGAGCGTATGAATATGTAGAATATCAAACATGTCTTATATATGTCAAATATAGATGATTAAATGTGTGTAAATCGTTTTTTTTTTTTTTTTTTTTTTACCAAGATACTGATTTAAACATAGACTTCAGAAGTCAGCTGTCTTTTATTGTTTTCAGCAGGGAACACAGGAAGTGATGACGGACGGTTGCCTCCTCATTTCATCATTTGTTCAGCTGTGGAGGTGTGAAAGCGAGTGAGACGAGTGAAAGCAGGCTAACGGCGCCTTAAGGTGAAGCAGCATGACAATAAATAAAAAAATAAATAAATGAATGAACAATACAAGCAGAGAAAAAGGAGGGAAGCAAGGCTTTCATCTAAGAGAACCCGTGCTGAACTCCCTCGCTCCTCCCATCACCCACCGCACTGCCATATGAACACCGGCTGTTTATTTATTCATTCATTCAACAAAACGACGCACTCTAACTCCCCCCTTTACTGAACCCAGAATCTAAAAACGCTCTTCATATCCGAACGCTCCCCTGATAATCACGCGACAAACAAACAGCGATACAGTACGTACAGGAACGCTTCCTCTGAAACTCAGGGCCTTCACAAGCAACCGGAACACAGAGCTAACAAAGCCAATAACTGCCTCGTGTGATTCCCGTCTCGACGCCTCAGGAACTGACTGAGAAAGTGTTCCTTTTTTGTAAATTGAATCTCTAGAGATGTACAACAGAGAAATACAGCAGACTATTAAAAAAAAAAAAAAAAAACAGCTTCACATTTTGGGACATTTGCACTAGAAAAAAAAAATGAGGAAATGATTGGTACCAGACAGACTTAAAATCTTATCATTTATTTCTAATTTATCCTTTTTTTTTACTCAATTTGGAAGGCTAATTAACAATTTCTCGATTCCTAGCAATGCACCCAACACCACCAGGGTCACATGTAATGTTAGGCACCACCTCTTTTTGAACTGCAGCAAATCAATGCTGCATTATAACACACTCATTTACAACAAAAGAACTCTGGGCCTTGAACTAGGAGAAGGGCTGGTGACATCATGGGCCCTGCATTGTTTAATATTTCCATAAATTTAGTCGAAAAAAGAACATTTGCAATGTCAATTTTTCCCCAATATCGTGCAGCCCTACCAAGGACTCTTATTGGTGTAACACAGCATAGTCACCCAGAGCAGGAATCGAACCCCAGTCTCCCACATGATAGGGTAGCTCACTGGCAGGTAGTGGTGTTATCCACTGCTTCACACCAACCACTAATGGGATAGTGCTGAATGTATCTATTCGAGGAAATGTCACTAAACATTGGGGCATGTGTATATGCAGAATATCAAATATGTCTTATGTATGTCAAATATAGATGATTAAAAGTGTGTAAATCAATCAATCAATGCAGCATTACAACACACTCATAACGCTTTTCCACCAAAACAAACTCTGGTTCTCTGGTTCTTTTAAGAGAACCAGCGCATATTTCCAACAGTTTTAGTGGAGCCATCCAAAACTTTGCAGAGGACATTGGACAGCAGCAGTAAACAGACGCTTGTATTATTCAGTTCCGTCTGTGACCTAACGTTCATGGTGGCAGAACCTACTTTTGTTGGTGGAAACGTGGCGAACAGTTCAAAATTAGGCTCGCGAACCAGAATGGTACCAGTTCCACGTCAGTGGAAAACCACTATCAGAGGAAAGCGCTGCATCCCCAGCTCTGAAGCATCAGCTAACAAACACCTGTGTCGGCCAGCATCATAATGGGAGTGGTGAGGGATAAGAGCGCCACCTACTGTACCCACCCAGGGGGAAACAGCATGACCAACTCTCTCAACTACTCTCTCAGACTCTGGCTGCTGATGCTGGACCACTCGGAGCCCACGATAGGATATGCTCTCTCTAGCAAAACAACTTTAAAGTGTTTTTTTATCAAAACAAAGAGAAGGGCGTGCCGTACAGATCATACACAAATTGCAAAGATACAATACACCAACATGGACAGGAAATGTAATGTGTAAGGAAATAGTACTGTGTCTCATGACTTTCTAATTTTTTGTCCCATTTTCTCCCAATTATGATAGGCCAATTGTCCTACCCATTTAGCGGCTACTCCCCTATGTACCCCCCATCACAGGTGATGCCACAACACAACTGCTGCTGATTCATCACTGTAGAGTTGCATCACAGCGCGCTCAGAGAGAAGCACAGCGACTTGGTTCCGATACATCAGCTCACAGATGCCTTGTGCTGATCGATATCACCCTTTTGAGTGAGGAGGGGAAAGAGCGCCATCTTCACACCCAGAAACAGCAAGGCCAACTGTGCTCTCCCAGTGCTCTGGCAGCTGATGGCAAGCTGCATGACTGGGACTTGAACCAGCAATCTCTCGATCTGCTGGACTACAGGGCACCACATGTCTCATGACTTTTGCCATGTCCATTGGAAGCTAAGGAATGCACCCACTGCACCCACTTTCAGGCCTTGACATGAGCATGCTTTGCCAGTGTTCAATACAACTTCTTTCATAACTCATACAACCTCACAACTCATAAAGGTGTGGGCTTTCTGAAGTCGTCCCCTGAGGTTGCACTTAATAACCAATTTACTCTATCCAGTACTTCTGAAAAATATGATATGTGGAGTTGATGAATTGATGGTGGTGGGGTAGTGATCATCATTTTCAAGATACTGATACAAGATATCTTACTAAAGCTTATCTCTTCTATGAATGCAATCAAATTCCTCACAGTAATGAATCTGAATCAAGCAGAAAGCCTTTCATACTGGATAGTATTGTTATTTACTCAACATAAAAGTAGAATAAACTCTTTATAATACCTCTGACTTGTGTAAAAATGGTTCAGATTGACTGTTATCAACTGCCAAACCCAATTTTTGCAAAACATTGTCGACGGTTTCCTTTGACATTTCTCCACTTTCCCCCTTCAATCTTCCCTTTCATCTTTTTTTAGATGTTTGCCGTGGCGCTCCGAGCATCAAGGGGGAATTAGGCTGGTCTTTGTCTGCCATCATGCCCTGATTGGGCCGCAGGGAGGAACCAATCTCTTCATTCACCCCTCGCTCCTCCGGCTCCCAGCCGGCTCCCGCAAATCCTCCCGCCCCAATTAAAGCTCGCCCACAGCTTTTAAGGCTGCTGATCTCACTGCCCCCCGGAGTTACCCGGCACTAGTGGGCAACTGCTTCTCTCATCCCTGCCAAGCCCTGCTCCGTTCAATCACCAGACAAGACAAGCCTTCACTAATGCTTGTTCCCAATTACAGAGCGTAACACTTCCCACTGTATGGCAAAGGAAAACCTCTCGGCTTAATGAAATTACAGCAGTGGAGCGGCAGGCTGGAGCGAGCGGCCGAGAGAAAGAAAGAGACAGAGAGAGACAGAGAGGGAGACAAATAGAAAGAAATATTGGTGAAATACTTTGCACTCTGAGCCGTGGCCTAAATTTTCACTCCCCTCAAACCTCCTCAACCACAAAGAACCCCGTGCTAAATCCGTCCTGCTGAAATTCGACCCGGCATGAAAGCGCTACCCCGCTGCCCAATTCTGAGAGGCAGGAAAGAAAAGTAAGTGCAACCCTGCAGAAAACAACCAAAAACATTTCCTAATTTTTATAGTGGAATTAAATCCAGTATCAGGGTTACCCTGGGCCTAGAAACATTCTAAACAGCGATCCTACTGTTAAGAATATTAAGAATGTTTAGAAGTACATTTTCTGTAGAATACAACAAATCCTTGCAATGCCGGCAGTGTGTACAGAAGCATAAAGACAAGAACCATCCGGTTGCAAAACAGCTTTTTCCCACAGGCAATCAGAGTGCTGAATTGTCACTAATGCGGTGCATGAGTTCAATCCATCATAATAACTCATCTCATCTGTCATGTCATGCACTTCACTTAGTCACATTGCACTCATCTATACTTTACTTCTTCACTGCATCACATACATATGAACTCACATCTCATATTCAATGACTATATGTAAATATAAAATCCAAAGTCTATGTATTTCATAGTACATATATTAATACCTGTACATTTAATTAGTGAAATTTTGTTTAAATTGTATTTTAAATATGTCTAGCACAAGTTAAGTGAAAGTTGCAAAACAGCTTCTTCCCACAGGCCATAAGGATGCTGAATTGTCATTAATGCGGTGCATGAGTTTAATCCATCACAACTCATCTCATCTGTCATGCCATACACTTCACTTAGTCACACTGCACCCATCTATACTTTACTTCTTCACTCCATCACATATATATGAACTCGCATCTCTTATCCAATGATTATATATATATATACAAATTCAAATATCTATGTATTTCATAGTACATATATTAATACCTGTACATTTAATCAGTAAGATTTTGTTTAAATTGTTTGTTAAGTATGTATAGCACAAGTTAAGTACAAGTTTTTTTTTGTTTGTTTTGTTTTTTACCATTTCATCTTTATTAATTTAATGTGAAAATAAAATTGGTTAGACTTGAATTGGTGTCCTACTTGTTGCAATGATATCGCAGGTGGTCACTGTGGTGTTGGTAAGTAGTGGATGAGTTGTTGAATGGTTGTTATAATGCTGCTATGTAGTCAAACTTGTATTCCAGGTGGTTGGTGTGGTGTTGTTAAATAGTGGCTAGCAGGTTGCAAGAGGTAGCTTTGGTATCCAAAGTGGTTACCATGTTGTTGCTTTGTACACATTAAGGTGATTCTAGGTTGTTTTCTTGGTTGGTATCCTTGTATCCAAGGTGGTTGCTATGGTCTTGATAATAAGTGCTATTAGCTATTAGGTGGTTGGTAAGATATTACTATATAGTTTATTGGTTACTATAGTGCCTGCAAATGTGTATGTGTTAGTCATATTAACAAATTGGTTGCAAAAGTGTTATTAAGGTGCCACTAAGGTGTTGCTAAGGTATATATGATGGTTGAGAATGTGTTCGTTTTTTGTTTTTTTTTTTACATGGAAAAGGCTTGGATGCTAAGCTCTTTTGAGTAATATTTCAATCCATATTATGGCAAGAACTATTCAACTAAGTAAAGATAATGAAGAATCCTTAGATGCAGTCGTAAAGACCATCAAAAACGTCATGATGAAACTGGCTCTCATCAGGAATGCTCCAGGAAAGGAAGACCAAGGGTTAACTCTGTTGCACAGGAGTTACCAGCCTCAGAAACCACAAGATAAGATCACCTAAATGCTAGTATTTTGGTTTGTTTAACACTTTTAAGTTACTACATGATTCCTTTAGTGTTTCTTCATAGTCTGGATGATTTCAGTATTAATTTACAATGTAGAAAAAAAAATAATAATAAAAACACTGAAAGAAAATGAAGGTGTGTTCAAACCTTTGACTGGTACTGTATACAGTATATGATCTGCTACTGTTAAGATTAATAATTTTTTTTTCCCCCAACATGCCATTGTTTTTCCACCAACCAAATGCTAAAGAAAGCATTTGTGGGCGGAGCTTAGACAGATCAATCATCCCCACCACAATAGCTCTGAGAAACTAGGCCATGGTCACTCATCTCCAGGCAGCAGAATTTCCATGTCACCTCATCCCAGCCTGTCCTGCCCACCCCATCAGTGCTGATGTGCGAGCTGCCTGCCCCTGTCTCTTTCACTTAACATCATCGTCCCGCTGACAGCGGCGGGCCGGCCGGGGCACGAGGATAACACGGCACCGCGGGCAGCCGGGGAGCAGGTGACAAGGGCACTGCCCCATCAGACATCCACAGGAGCGAGGAGTGATAAAGCACCATGTACTGCAACCGACAGCGGGAGCTAACCGCTCTCAGCACGGCAACGCCAACACTGACCACGGGTAACTTGGGCCCAGCTCAACGGATACAGTGATGCTTAAAAGTTGGTGAAGCATTTAGATTTTTATATATTTCTGAATAAATTTGACATGAAACTTCATCAAAGTGGAGAAAATTCAATGTATTTAATTTATCACTCTCCCTAGGAGTGTGCACCAACAAAGATCACACCAAGAACAAGACATGCAATAGTCCATAAGCTAAAAAAGAAACTGAGGTAACTTCTGAGCAACTGAAGGCCTTTCTAAGAACAATGGTGGACATGGTGGGCATAGCAGGGCTGCAAGGAAAAAAGCCATCGCTCTACAAAAAGAACATTTATGTCCATCTGCAGTTCACTAAAGCTCATATGGATTAGCCAGAGACCTTCTGTAACAGTGTTCTGTGGGTAAATAAGATCAAAATAGATTTTTTTCGTTTTGGTTTAAATGAGAAACGTTATGTGTAAAGAGAAGAAAACTTTGCATTCCTGCCAAAAAAAGGTCATCCCATCTGTGAAACACGGTGGTGGTAGGATCATGGTTTGGCCCAGGTTTGCTACATCTGGGACAGGAGAGCTTGCAATCACTGATGGGACAATGAATTCTGAATTGTTGCAGTAAATTCTGTAGCAGAATATCAGGACATCTGTCAGTGAGCTAATTCTACAGAGAAGATGGGTAATGCAGCAAGACAATGACAGTAAGAACAAAAGTCAATAGTTCTTAGGAAAGAACGGTTAAAGAAGAATTTAAGTTATCTATTTAAGTTACTTGTAATAGTAATAGAACTTTGAAAAGGGGCCAAGTCAAGGTCCTAATCTTAATCTAGAAATGTTATGGTTGGAGCAGAAGTAACAGTTTATGGGAGAAAACCAATAAACACACTGTTTGGTATAGAGAAATGGACAGAGCTAAATTTGCTACAAGCATATGTACAGGACCAATCTACAATTAGCTAAAACGTTTCGCTGCAGTTTTGGTGGATCAGATACTGAAAACAAAGGTTCATATACTTTTGCCACTCACAGATATGAAATGTATGCAATGTTTGATTTGGTTCTTATCTACTTTTAGGCAGTTTGTGGAAATCTGATGAAGCTTTAGGTTAAATGTATGCAGAAATATAAAACATTTGAGGGTAAATCTAAGACGTCACAATTTTTTAAGCACTATTGTGCGTCTGTGTTTAGAGCATCACTGTCTGTGCAGTCATTCTGAGAAGAGAATGATATTTGTTATTCCCAATTGCTGTCATGTATTTGGTGCAAAAGCAGTGTCAGTGTTCTATTTGGGTGCGGATTGATGATGGCAGATGCAGCTGTATTTCCCATCTCCATCTTGAGTAGGAACAAATATCTAGGAACCAAATGCAACCAGACTAATGAACAGTTTCTACCCACAGGCCGTCAGGCTTTTGAACAAACTGTGAGAATATGACACTAATTGACCCCCACACTTTTTTTTTTCCAACTATTTATTTCTATTTATATTTATTATATATTGATTCTATGGTAAACACTAATTAGTCACTTTAAATATATATAAATATTTTTATTTTATTTTTTATTAATTTGCCTATACACTAGAGTTTTTATGGTAATTTATTTATTTATTATTTTTTTTTTACTGTTGCTACGCTGCAATGTTTTTTATTACTGTAAAGTGATTATTTGAGCCTCACCCCAAGCATTTCAATGCACGTATGTCTTAGCATGATGTGCAAATGACAAATAAACTTGAAACTGAAACTAAAATCTGTGGGTGAAAATCGCTGACACAAACACAGCTTATTTTGTAACAGACGCTAACATGTCTAAAAGTAAAATGCGAGATCCGACATGTTGTTCTTTAATCTCCAGCAAATCAGCTGCAAAAAACACCCACAACAAGAACAAGCGAGCAAGTGCAGCAAAGTCAACTGAGCTCCAAAAAAGCCGTTTCCTCCAGTTGAAGAGTGGGAGAAAAAAAAAGAAAGTCAATCAAAAGTATTGATTTCTCTGGACTGTGCCTTAAGGCGCCAGAGAAAAGCGAGCTGGACGTTGCAATCAAACTCTGACAGAGGCAATTTGGAGAAGGACCTTCACGTCAGCTGAGAAACTCAATCAGACCGCGGCTGTCTGGCCCAGGCACCACTCGGCATCGTTAGCAGAGCGAGCTGTAACGTGTCGGCAGCAGCGAGGTGGCTCGCTAAAAGCCGCCCGGCCCCAGCCTGCCTCAGACTTGCAGAAAAGCATGTGAATCATTTATCAGCCTGTAGTTGTGGATGTGCCCCTGGTGGATAACGGGATCGCAACTCTTAAAATGTTTACAGATGGAGGAGACACATGGAGGAGGCAGAAGACTACTGGAGGAATGTTTTGTGGAATGGTTAGACCAAAAAACGTCTTTTTGGTTTAAATAAGAAGCAGTTCGGGTGGCCCTGTTGCTAGGTGCTTTGCACATTTGACTGTCAGCACTGGTCTCTTCGGTGTCCGAGTTCCAACTTGGGTCGAGTTTTTGTGTTCCTTTCTTTCTCTTCAGAAGGGTTTCCTCCCACGGAACACTGTATTCTTGCATAACAACCTTCCCATCTGTGAAACATGGTGGTGGTAGTATCATAGTTTGAGACATCGCAAACATAATTTACAGAGCTTGAGACACATGGACGAGCCAGAAGGCAACTAAAGCAAAGTTTAGTGGACAGATGATACCAAATTATACATTTTTGGTTTAAATAAGAAGCATTTTGGTTGGCATGGTGGCTTGGTGGTAACCTTCAAACTAAATGAAGGTTTTGAGATGTTGTGGCATGATCCTAAACAGGCGGTTCATGTTGGAAAACCCTCCAATATGGCTGAATTAAAGCAATTCTGTAAAGAAGAGTGGACCAAAATCCCTCCACAGATATTAAAGACTAGCAATTTACCGTAAATGCTTGATTGCAGTTCTTACTGCCAAGGGGGGGTGGAACCAAGTTATTAGTTTTGGGGCAAACACTTTTTAACACAGGGCCATGTAGGTTTCGACATATTTTTTTCCCTATAATAAATAGTGGTCAGATTAGATAAAAATTGAGCTTTTTTTTTTTTCAATAACTCAACTCGCCTGTCAAGCATGGAGGTGGGAAAATTATGTTTTGGGGGTGTTTCTCTGCTAAGAGTACAGGACTACTTTACTGCATCAATAGGAGAATGGATGGAGCCATGTACCATGAAAAAGTCCTGAGTGATAACCTCCTTCCCTCTGAAAGAACATTAAAAAGGGGTCGTGACTGGGTCTTCCAGCATGACAATGATCCAAAACATACAGCCAAGACAACAAAGGAGTGGCTCAAAAGGAAGCACATTAAGGTAAACTGTACACAACACAAGCCATATGTTCACCATGTCCAGAAGCTCCGCCCACTTCTCTACTACAATACAGAGTTACTATTTTCACTTATACCACTTACAACTTTACTGTACACAACACAAGCCTTATGTTCAGCATGGTTATGGAGTGGCCTAGTCAGTTTCAGACCTTAATCCCAAAAGAAATCAATCTACAAATATTGCATTTTCACAGCACTGCCATCCAGCACCGACCATAAAAATCAGGAAAACTCAGCTAGGAAGTGTGAGACACTCAGTCTTTTACAATCTGCTACCCGAGCGCCAACGTGTCAGCAGCAGTGAGGTGACTCACTAAAAGCCGCCCGGCACCAGCCCGCCTCAGACCTGCAGAAAAGCAGTGATGTGAATCATTTATCAGCCTGTAGTTGTGGATGTGCCTCTGGTGAACACAGAGGCCACGACTTTCAAATTCTTCACAGATGGTGAAGACAACATTTTTAAAAAAGTAATGAGAGACAGAAGACAGTTGAATATGAAACAGAAGTTTTAAAATGTTTTAAAGTGCTCGTCTAAATAACCTACCCAGAGGGGCACGGCCTGAACGAGGCATGCCTGCACTTTTCTCATTAGCATCTCAATTAGCAGCCTTATATCCACCATGCTGATTCATTAGCGCTGTGCTTAATTGCGTGATGAACAGAATTAGTGCTAAGAGCCCAAAAAGGTCATGTAGAACCCTAAAAAAAAAAAAGACGGGTTTTTCAAGTGAAGAGCAAACATGTGACATCCTGAAGAGAATAAGTGCTACCAGGATGCTAAACCAGAGAAAGTGCTGCTAGTATTCATTGTTTCTTTTGAAATCCCAACTTTAGTTGGGATACAGTAGTAAGGATACAGTAATTCTGACAGCTGCTGCTATAATAAGGACAGTATTCGAGGTCTGACTCAGACTGCAAGCAGAAAAAAATATCTGTTTCATTGCAGTGAATCCATTTCATCTATATTCATTAATACAACTTACAACTTTACTGTACACAACACAAGCCTTATGTTCACCATGTCCAGAATAAGCTCCGCCCACTTCTCTACTACAATACAGAGTTACTATATTCACTAATACCACTTACAACTTTACTGTACACAACACAAGCCTTATGTTCACCATATCCAGAATAAGCTCCGCCCACTTCTCTACTACAATACAGTTATTATATTCACTAATACCACTTACAACTTTACTGTACACAACACAAGCCTTATGCTCACCATGTCCAGAAGAAGCTCCGCCCACTTCTCTACTACAATACAGTTACTATATTCACTAATACCACTTACAACTTTACTACTGTACACAACACAAGCCTTATTTATGTTCACCATGTCCAGAATAAGCTCCGCCCACTTCTCTACTACAATACAGTTATTATATTCACTAATACCACTTACACCTTTACTGTACACAACACAAGCCTTATATTCACCATGTCCAGAATAAGCTCCGCCCACTTCTCTACTATAATACAAAGTTACTATATTCACTAATACCACTTACAACTTTACTTTGTTCCACACCAAACTAGAAGGACACATTACAAAAACATGGCGGTGGAAGAAGAGAGTGCAGGTACAGATAAAACATGAAATATCCTGGGTTCAAAATGTCTGCACTAAAATAAATGTGAAATAAAATAAATGCAAGAAACAAAACAATATGATAGAAAGTCTCTTTCTGTTCTATTTTAGCTAAATACCAATACCAATACTGCCAGTACTATTCATAACACTGCTTAGTGTTCAGAGTCTCTAGGCCCAGCAGTACACACACACACACACACACACAGTGCTGACTCAGGATTGGCGAGTCTCACCGGGACTGTAAATCGCTGACGCCGGACTCTCTCTCTCTGTATGGGTGTGTATACATGTGTGTATTAATCTTGGCGGAGGTTATTCATGAGATACTTAAGAATATCTGAAGATAACAGATTACTGTAGCCAGTTTTTCCTTCTGCAACCAAACAAAATAAACAAGATAATAAACTGCAGGACACAACACCACTGCAGGTTCTCCATGTTTGAACAGATTACTTCTCGGGGAAAACTATACTTTTACATAATAGAGTTTGATGCAGTCGGCAAACAATGTACAGGCAAACAAAATGTACTGTTTACTGTATCATTTTATACACACAGACACTACCAGTTAAAAGTTTGGAACCACCTAGGCATGTCAATATATCTGAGTTGTTTTTTTTTTTCTTTGTCCTGATTTAAATCAAATAAAATCAAATAAAATTAATTTCTATAGCGCTTTTTACAATTGGTGTTGTCACAAAGCAGCTTTACAGAAATGTGATAACAGGACAAAGAATCAAGCAAAACATTAAACATAGAAAATACAGAACACAGAACCCCCGGAGGCAAGGAAAAACCTTGGGAGGACCAAGACTCACATATAAGAGGGGACCATCCTACCAATGGTCAAACGGCTTTTAAATGAATTTTAAAAAGTTTTCATACAAAACTAAACTAAACTAAACTAAATAACTTATTTTAAAGGAGCAGTCCTTTTGAATTTCAAAATAGTAGTGTTTCTCTGTGAGGAAAGGGCAACATATTATGAAAAATGGCATCAATGTGCTTCTGTTAGGTCACCAGACCCTTTCCTGGCTATTACACCTTTTCCTGGTTACCTGCTGCTTATGGTGCTGATGCAAGAGCTACTGCAAACATGGAGAGATCAAACCAGTAAACTCTCAACTCTCAACCCTCAACTGCTCATTAAAGCCTCACTAGGTAGGATTTCCTTGATTTTTGGTCTTTTTTAAGAAGTAAAATTACAGCTTGAAACTCACTGCAGCGCTGCATTCAGGTGTAATAGGAGGAATAGTGGTGCTCTCGTGTCTGTGCCGCCGCTCCTCTGAGCTCAAACCAGACTCTCGGCGGTCGCAGTTCTCGCAAGCGTTGGTCGCGACCGCCGAGAGTCTGGTTTGAGCTCAGAGGAGCGGCGGCACAGACACGAGAGCACCACTATTCCTCCTATTACACCTGCTTTCCGACCTTTAGTTCTAACAGTTATAAAAGGACTACTGGTTCATCCTTCACAAACTAACATACAAACACTCTGGCAGAAGCTGGAAAGAGACTGAATATGTCTGTGAAAGCCAGAAAACAAGAAAGAGAAACTAATCCCCCTGAAACATTTATTACACTCTGCAACTGTAGGGGGGGCCCACGAGCACAAAATCTCAATCCTACCTAGTGGAGCTTTGTTACTGTAGACATACAGCTTTGGGGAAAAACATAAGAGACCATTTAAAATGATACATTTCTTTAATTTTACCAAATTAAAAACCTCTGGAATATAATCAAGAGGAATATGGATCACAAGCCATCAAACCAAACTGAACTACTTGAATTTTTGCACCAGGAGTAAAGCATAAAGTTATCCAAAAGCAGTGTGTAAGACTGGCGGAGGAGAACATGCCAAAATGCATGAAAACTGTGATTAAAAACCAGGGTTATTCCACCAAATATAGATTTCTGAACTCTTAAAACTGTATGAATATGAACTTGATGAAACTGATTTAGAAACTGAAGTGGTCTCTTAATTTTTTCAGAGCTGTATATGAGACACACACCCTAAATAAATTAAACATCATTAGAGTAAAATTACTGTTATATCTAAGATAATAGGAAAAAATATTTTTTTGCTTTGCAACCAGCAAATAAACTCACAGAATAAGTGATTACCATTTATGTACCACTAAACTAAAGTGCATAATAATAATAATAATTAAACATGAATACAGTAAATACTACCTTTAAAGAATATCACTTTTTTTTTTGCGATATTATTGCACACAATACAATATAGCACACCCATATTGGCCATACTACTATTCTACATGGACTAGACCAAGCTGTGTATGTGCATTCGCACATCTGTATCATTTAGAAATGTGTGCAACGTAAAGTAGCCGAATGCTGCTTTCATTAAAACGAGTTTCCACACATATGTGATGTATACTGTACACAAATAAATGATTGAGTGATCGCCCTGCAGCACTGACGCACTGCACTCGTTTTTCACTTTCATGTTTTTATTATTCCGCTGCAGAGTAAACCATGACTTCACCTTTTCCATTAGCATTAGCGCTCCGATGTGATTTCCACAATTAATTTTCCATGTGAACCGTCAGCTCTTCCATTATCTTCCAGCACTCAAACCTCTTTTTTAATTTTTTTTTGTGCTCTGAGACGCTCAGTTATAATCACGCTGAGTTGTAATTAGAAGTGCTGGGCAGAAGCGAGGCCAGGAGGAATGAATAGAAATCCATTGTTGGGTTTTCAGCAGGTTAAGTGATTAATTCCCACAGATTGGGCTTTTGTCTTGTAATTAAAAGACCCTCTCTGGGGATTACTCAGGGTTGACGGGTGGGGGGGGGGGGGGGGCTGGGCTTCAGATCGGTTGTGGGTTTCAGAGGGTCATTGTGCTGCTCTGAAGGGGGGAACCTTTCTACAGATGAACGGTATTAAAATTCAGACCTTCAGGATTTAAACAGAGGAAACTTCCAGGCTCTTCAGTGTTAGACAGTAGACTTTCTACTATTGATGAAATGAATGTACATATTTTTCTGGACAAAACTAAGGACCAGAGACCCTGTCTGCTGTTAATTCACTTGCAGCTTGCTGTTTATTTACACTTATATAAAGAACAATGCAATCAGCTTACAGCAATCAGTATGTTGGCAGATGGACAAACTGATGCCATGTCATTAATGAATGAACTGAACGAATATAGGGCCTAATACTGATCCTTGTGGCACACCTTGTATTACAGTTAAAATATATCACACTTTAACTTTATTCCTTTGCAACCACTTGACAGATCTGAATCATGTACATTCCAGGCTCATGTTTGTTCAGTGTGATTTTGGATGATATCCAGATCTCAGATTTTTCATTGGCCCACATACCACTTAAAAAAAAAATAAAAATAAAAATAAATAAATAAATACATTCGCAAGAGATACTACATTAACTAACATGATAGCAATTACAAAAATTAACAAGGTTGATTTAGAAACTGCTGAATTATGGAGGATGACAATGTGGAGCCTATGTGGCGTAGGTCAGGGGTCGGAAATAGGCATCTGGCCTGTAAGATTATTTGAACTAATAATAATAATAATAATAATAATAATAATAATAAATAAATAAATAAATAAATAAAATGCTTCTCTGGAGAGCTTTTGTTTACATTTCCCCCTTGTCTCTCTCTGTCACGTCGGCGTGACTTTAGTTTCTGCCCATTCTCTTTTTTCCGCCTATTCTTGGGCTCCCCATCTCCATATAAGAGAGTTTTTTCCCGGCCGTGTTCCAATTCACTAGCCGGGGCAGTGGTAGTGTATTGGACTGCGACCCTGATGACACGGGTTCGATCCTGCGTGAGGAGTGGAGTGTGTTTATTTATTTTTTTATTTTCTTCTTGGGTTTACCTGTTTGTTTTAGATCAACTGTTCTGCTGTAATTGGGTTCAACAACCTTCTGGGCTGAAGAGCTACTAGTCTGTAGCACTCCATCTCATTACACTTCATTTTCCAAAACAGATTGGCTAGGAAAATAAGCCATTGGCCCGCAGCAAAACTTAATTGCCGACCCCTGGCGTAGGCAAAAAACTGTCCAGAGATGCAGACATAAAATATATTGGTTGGGGATAAACTCCATAATAAGGTTATGCCATGATTTTAAAACATTCATCTAGTTTTCAAAGTACTTTATTTTTATTAGTAATAAAATTATCTATGTAAGTTAATATAAATGTGTATATTAGCAGATATATATTTATGTAGTATTTTTGGACAGATGCCGATATCCGATATTACACATCAGTGCATCCCTAGTCCCAATGCTCTGAGGCGTGTAACAGTACACACAAAAAGTGTGACCTCAGAGGTCATTTGTTCAAGGTTGCCAAACATCTGACTGTACACTAAACGACAGCACAGCTAAACCTGGCTATAGAGTGAAAGTAGTCCCGGCAGGATTAGAAGCTCAGAATGCCTGAAGCGTCCCAAAAATCAGTATTGTGGAAGGGGACAGGACGTTCCCCGGTCGAGGGGACGGGGACGGGTCTGCGGGACGCGTGATTGAGGGATCAATGGAGGATGAAGGAGAGGAGAGACTGTGGACAGCGGAGGAGTGGACATGTGCTCTCTCTGGCCAGAAAGCTGCAGACTCCTCAGAGACTAATTAGAGTGGTGGCATTTACAACCCGCCTGCAGTATCTCTACCTCTATCTCTCTCTCTCTCACTCTATCTTTATACAGTGTCTGTCTGTCTCTATCTATTTATCTATACATTTTTCTCTCTGTTTCTCTCTCTTTATGATCTCTTTTTACATATCCATATATCTACCTCTTTTTTGCACATCTACCCATCCACCTCTTTTTTTACACATCTACCTCTTTTTTTTACATATATACCATCTACCTTTTTTTACATATCTAACCATCTACCTCTTTTTTACATATCTATCCATATACCTCTTTTTTATTACATATCTACCTCTTTTTTACACAGACCATCCACCTCTTTTTACACATCTACCCATCCACCTCTTTTTTATACATCTACCTCTTTTTTTTACATAAATACCATCTACCTTTTTTTTTTTACATATGTATACCCATCTACCTTTTGTACACATCTACCATCTATCTCTTTACACATATCCGCCCATCTACCTCTTTTTTACATATCTACCTTTCTACCTCTTTTTTAATCTATCTATCTATCCATCCATCCATCCATCCATCCATCCATCCACCCACCTACCTACCTACCAACCCCATCCATCCATCCATCCACCCACCCACCTACCTACCTTTTTTACATATCTATCTACCTTTTTACATAGTACCTCTTTTTTACACATCTACAATCTACCTCTTTTTATCTATCTACATCTTTTTTTACACATCTACCAATCCACCTCTTTTTCTACACATCTTCCATCTATGTCTTTTTACATATCCGCCATCTACCTATTTTTTCTATCTATCTATCTATCTATCTATCTATCTATCTATCTATCTATCTATCTATCTATCTATCTATCTATCTATCTATCTATCTATCTATCTATCTATCTATCTTCAACCTCACTCACAATATAACACCTTACAGCTTGTGTTTCCAAGCTGTCTCCTGAGGTAACACTTTATGGCCAATTTACATACTACTGTTCCATGAATTTTGGCATGTCAGTGAACTGTTGTTCACACAGTAAAAAAAATTGCACGCCAAAAGCAAATTAGCTTATCAGTGCAGAATATGTGGTTTAAATGCAGCATTAATTACCAACTAAGTTTTAAATATTTAAATATTTATTTAAATATGTAAAATTATAAATATTGAAAAGACTCGGATCAGATTGGAGGGTAAAACAATGGACCGGTAGATTCCTGGTTTCACACTTTTGCTAATATATATTTCCTCTCTGTACGGCTGTGATATTAACACATCTGTGCTCTGTGAGTTCCGGCCGTGGGCCGTGTGATCCGGAGGTGAAGAGCAGAACGGGACTGAAGTTCTTTCAGCAGCTCTACTGATTATACAGGCTGTACGGAGCAGCTGGAAGGAGCACTCCGTCACTGAAGGACTGGGACAGTGGCAGAGACAGGAAGTTGGACGGGGAGACTGGGGGGCGTTTGATCTCCAGAAACTCAACTCAAACTGAGAACACTGCACTCCAGCTGAACTCTGGAGACTCCAGGGCAGAACAGAACACTGGAAAAAAAAAAACGGAACTAGCCTAAACTAGATTAAAAATTTGTTTTGGAAACTACTTTAGCCATGTGAAAAATGATCTCAATTATATTAATATAAGTTAAAATAAGTTAAAACACTTTCTGGAGAAATGGGAATTTGGAGTAGATGCTATTACAGAAATTTCAGAATTAACATTATCAGCACTGCAGTAGTTAGCACTCATTAGCATGGTGGTGGTGTATTAGGTGTTAGTGTGTGTTGTGCTGGTACAGTGAGTGGATCAGATACAGCAGTGCTGCTTGAGTTTTTAAACACTGTGTTTAATCTCTCACTGTCCTCCACTCTATTACACACTTTTACCTACAGCTGCTCCACCTTGTAGATAAAGTAGAATCAGTGACAGAATCTCTGAATCTGTTGCTGCACAGTTTACAGCGTTGCTCATCATCTAGTCCTTTATCAATGGGAACATGATGCTGTTGTTGGATTATTCTCAGTCTAATAAAGACACTGCGGTGTTTAAAAACTCAAGCCGCACTGCTGTATCTGATCCACTCAAACCAGCACAACACACACTAACATCTCCTAAACCACCACCATGCTAATCAGTGCTAATTATGCAGTGCTAAGAATAACAACCTACCACCAAAACAATAATAACAGCTGCTCTGTGGTGGTTTTCTCTCCTCTGGGGTACTGAGTATTGTAATTATAGAACTACAAAGCTGTCCCCATATATACAGCTCTGGAAAAAAATAAGAGATAATTTAAAAATTATGAGATTCTTTGATTTTACCAAATTGAAAACCTCTGGAATATAATCAAGAGGAAGATGGAGAATCACAGGTCATCAAACCAAACTGAACTTCTTGAATTTTTGCATCAGGAGTGGTGTAAAGTTATCCAAAAGCAGTGTGTAAGACTGGTGGAGGAGAACATACCAAGATGTGTGAAAACTGAAAAAATTAGAAAAAATGGTTATTGCACTAAATATTGATTTCTGAACTCTCTTATTTTTTTCCAGAGCTGTATTTATAGTTCACATAGTGCATCTTTGAACAGTAAGCCTCACAATGCAGAAGTAAATCAGCATGTTTATTAACATTAGTACACCGCTGCCGCTGCAGCCAGCTGGCAAACAAAACATGCAAATCCATTTGCGCTGCGCATTGATTGGTCGGATCAAGTAATCTGTGCGCTGCACTCGCCGAGCCGGGATACACCTCCCAATCGATGTTCAAGCTGCTGCACTGTAACAGCTCATCAGAGAGCGTCTGAAAAAAACATGACCGCAAATCACTCGCCGAAATCACACAGTATAAATAAATAAATACATAATCAAGTTAAAATTGATCATAAACAAAAAAATCTAATCCAGAACAGCAGGGAAAACAAACAAGCTCAGATTGGCATCGACAAGCCGGCACACAAGAGCTACACAAACAAGCAAAACTGATCCGATAAAACAGCACAACACTGCAGAGCGTTTTATCCAGGAGATGAGTCAGAGTGTCCATAAGCAGAGACAGGCGAGGGTTTTCCATTATCCAAGTTTTAGGAAATTATGAAAATATGCATAAAAGTCCTGAATGAAAAATGATCTAAAATACCTTAAAAAGATTTTTAGGGTAAGAAGCTAAAGTCAAATTGTGAAACAGTTTTATCAATATATATTTAACTAATGATCAGTAGAAAAAAACACTGCATTAGTTTATCAGAATTTGAATATTAACAAATGTTTACACATGACACTTTTTTTTAGTTATCAGCATGGATATTCATATTTAGAAATGTTAAATCATTGGCATTAGCCAATGCGTTTATTAGTATTACAGTATTACAGATATGTTACTGATGTTTTAGTTCCTTAAAATGTGAAAAACAATAATTATTAATCATTAGTTAATAGTATATTAATGAAAGTTATTATAAAGTGTAATGGAAAAGTGTTTTTTTGAATAAACTATAACATATCATACTACCCTTTACTACCAGAACAGCCTTATACAACCCACTACTAAAGGGTTAGAAATTCAACAGTCAGCAGTACACTGTGACTTGAAGTCAAAATGACCTTAAGAGCACAATAGAGACTCATTTATGAGGTAAATAAACAAGACAGAGTTACAGACAAAGATTTCAATTAGTGCTGGGCAGTATACAGGCTCATACGATATTTTTCACATACCGCCACACCTCTAGAGGCGCTGCAGAGCGCTGGACAGAACAGCACCGCAAAGGAAGCAAACACAGAATGCTAGCTAACGCTAGCCAGTTAGCATAACAAGCTGGAGTGACAACAGCTCAGTGGCAGCGAGACGCACTGTCCTGCCTGAAGAGAAATAAGAACAGACCTTCATCCGGAGTTTTTTAATACTGTAATTTCCTTTTAATGGCTTCAATAATAACATTGTAAATGTATATTAAACTTGTGTCTTACTTGTGCAAAAGAACATTTGAGAAATATATTTCGAATACTTAAACATATTACACAGTAATACAGAGTATTTGCGGTCGGTTTACATTGTTCATGGAACTATTTAAAATATTTAATTTTGTAAAGGAAGCCATGTTAAAGTTGTTGGCTTATCTCTTTTTAAGGTCTACTGTTTACATTCTTCAGCTGTTTTTCTGCCTAATTTCAGATTTCTTCATATATTGTGTCATTTTGTGGGACAAAGTAAACCCAAGTTAGTATCCAAAGCCTTAATTAAAATATTTAGTGTTTTATATTAAAAATACTCCAGTCATGCCAAAAATAAAAATAAAAATAAAAATACTGTGATATACCGTGAAACTGTCAGAATCTGAAAGAAAAAAAATATACAGTGATATGCACTTTCGGTAATACCGCGCAGCACTAATTTCAAGGCATCATTGGTACATGGCTAACATCTGTGTTCATGGATCTACAGTTTATAAAACCTTGAAGAAGCAGGGTGTCTATGGCAGGACACCACAAAGGAAGCCGCTGCTTGTTAAAAGAACATCACTGAATGCCTCAAGTTTGTGAAAAGTAAAGAATGGTCGAGAAAATATCATGCCTTGGAAAGGCTTTACTGCATCAGGCCCTAGGCAGTTTACAATCATTGAGGAGAGGATAATTTTCCAAGTAAAAACATTCTACCTCAGCTGAATAATCTCTGTAGAAGTTGGGTTATGCAACAGGACAATGACCTAAAACTCCAGAGCATGTACACACCTTCTGGAATGGCCAATTCTGAGCCCTGCAGTTCTGTCTGATAAAGGGCTCTTCACTGATCTCCCACAACTGTACTGAAAGGACACATGAATTATTTCATAATTCTTTCTGCCAGAACTTCGGAAGTGTGCATAGCTTTTGTGAAATGTTTGGATGGAAAGCCAACCACAGCAGTCTCCATCAGCTGTGGATGTAAAGCAGAGACGGTGTTGGACGGAAGCCTTTAAACAAAGCGTGTGACGAATCAGTACAGCTCCTGTACTGCTGAAACTCTTCAGACACGTTATTAAGTGTGAAGAGAGAGAAAAGACAAAGAACCCACACTGTAGAACTGTGCAGAGCAAGCAGTGGAAAACACTGAAGCAGCACTTTCTGTTCATTACATACAACATGTAATAACACGCCAGCATCACACACAGACTCCATCAGCACCGTCTTATCTGCAGTCACAATCATGAGGAAGAAAACCTGCAAGCCATTTCTTCATTTTCTATTTTCTGATTTCCTTTTTACTCTAGCCTATTTTTCAAAAGAGTGTGGTGCTATATTCAGAAACTACGATGCTTCATTTTTAACAGCATCTTTTTTTTTTTTTAATTTCTTTAAAATTCACTTTAAAATCTGAAACTGCTAGAAATATTACCCATACAGAAATTAAATATATAGGAATGTATTCCTTATGTATATGAAAAACACATTCCTTGGCTATTTTCATCCGCTGGAATTTAAATAAAGAAACTCATTTTACACGCTTTTTTTTTCCATACATATAGTAAATGGACCAACATACAACATACTACCATATACTAACCTATATGCTCTTTACTGTCCTTCAAACTATTTTATTTGCCACTGGAGGGCTGTGACTTGAAACAACTGACTCTGTATATATGGTCCAATCATGACATACAGGATATAAGCTTTTCAAAGACTGCTTTACAAATTCTAAAATGCTAAATCTAAAGCTGGTCTAAAAAAAGGCTCCACACAGCTCTCCCAGAACTGTCTGGTGTGTTTGTATTCCCAGAATTATAATGGGTGGTGTGGCATGGGGGTTGTAAATGTGTGTAAAGACGATTCTGATAAATGCAAATTAAATGAAAGTTTCTCCATTCAGCTTGTTTGTCCATTAAGGATACGTCATCTTAAGTTTTTATTTTGTATTTTCATCAAATACATCAAATGCATTCTACATACAGGGGTTAGACAAAGAAACTGAAACACTTGGTTTTAGACCACAATAATTGATTTTCCCGACTGACAGTTCTGGTGGAAACAGGAGACTTGAGGTGCACATTGAATTGGTGGTTTTATGCTTTTAGGATACAATCCCGGTTAGCATCCGAGCATCCCTTTCAGACAGCTTCCTCTTACAGTGTCCACAGTTAATCCTGTTGGATGTGGTTGGTCCTTCTTGGTGGTATGCTGACATTACCCTGGATACAGTGGCTCTTGATACATCACAAAGACTTGCTGTCTTGGTCACAGATGCTCCAGCAAGACGTGCACCAACAATTTGTCCTCTTTTGAACTCTGGTATGTCACACATAATGGTGTGTGCATTGCAATATTTTGAGCAGAACTGTGCTCTTACCCTGCTAATTGAACCTTCACACGCTGCTCTTACTGCTGCAATGTGCAATTAATGAAGATTGGCCACCAGGCTGCTCCAATTTAGCCATGAAACCTCCCACACTACAATGACAGGTGTTTCAGTTTCATTGTCCGACCTCTGTGCGTATACTTTGTGAATGGACCAACACAAATGTTTCTAAATAACTGAGTCATTCTTATATTCTATGCCACTTTACCTGGTAACTTACTTAAAAAAAGTAATCTTTAAAGGATTTTAGCATGTTTTCTTTGGACTGCTTGTTATACTTGTTAAAAGGTATATATAAGGGTTAAGGTCAGGATAATAATTTTGACCAAATTCAAAAGACAAGGTTGTCCAACATCAGTTTTGGAGCATTTCTATTAGTCAATGCTTTTTAAATGTTTGACACACTATAAAACCAACTGCCCAGTTGAAATGCAAAGTACAAAATGAAAATAAAAAGAAATAGTAAAAATACTAAAATAGAAAAAAGTTTTTGTTGTCCAAAAATAATAATATATTTGGTCAGTCTCCATTATTGTTAGTTATTATATTGTAAATTTTGAGTTATTTTTATAGTTTCAGCCAAAGCATGATAAATGGACCAATGGAGCAAAACTTTTCCTGTTTATCTATAGACCATATGGACTATACTAGTATTCTATAAAACCTAAAACAATGTTCATAATGTACATCAGAACTTTAAATATTGAACAATACCCTGTGTTAAATGCAATATAAGCTCCTAAGAGACTAACACATTTTTTGTTTGTTATTTTTTTGGCTTTACTTTCTGTTCAAAATAGAATTTAAAAAAATACCTAAAACTGGAGCAAAAACAAAAATCTGATGTATATATACTCTGACTGAGCATTAAAATCGAGCCGTCCACTGACCGTCACCATCATCAGCACTAATGAAACACCACAAGCAGAGCAGCGAGCGTGGAGGTATTACAGACCCTGGAGAGAGACGTTAGTATTAGCGGCTGTTTATTTTAATAAGATTTGCTCAGTGAAGCGTGGACCCCCAGGGTATGCCTTCAGATCTGTTTCATGGGGGCTTTCTGTAGGCGCTGGAATCTTGTTCAGTGACACCAGACTGAAATATCCCTTAACCAACTCCAGTTATAGTGCAAAAATGTAGCTGGATACATTATACACGATGTATACATCACACCTCAAAAGCATTGTAGGTTAATACTAAAGTCATCCAAACTATAAAGAAAGGCTTATTTATGTTTTAGCTTCTTCATAGTACTTGCTCTCTTGCTTAAATAGAGACAGCTTCGCACATCTTGTCTGGATTTTCTCAGTCAGCTTTATGAAAGAATGAAGTTTCACTTATAAAGCGCCTTTCTAGAAACCCAAGGACACTTTACAATCACATTTTTACACACAACCATTTATACTCAGCACTTATTCACACACCGGTGAGAAGAACAGCCAATAGCACACAGCGTACTCTCAACCGGAAACCACCGTCCACCTGGAGGACTGCAACGGGCAATACAGCAATTTACCCAGGACAGAGTGCCAATCCATATCTGGACACACAGTCGTAAATACATTTACACACACTGACACACACACAAACTTATATATACATTAGATTTTTAGAGTATCTAATTTACTTGAAGCAAACACAAGGAGAACATGAAAACTCCACCCAGATACAGACTTGAACCCAAGACCCCAGTGCTGGGAGGCGAACATGCTAACCACTAAGCCACCACACTTGAAATGGCTTTCAGTTAACAGCTGTGCTGAACTTGCCTTGAAGAGTTACTTACTTAAATTTCTTGTCCTCTTAATGTGTTTGAGAGCATCAGTTGTAAAGCTGTTAAGAGGTAGAGTTACAGGTATACAGTGAATAGCTGTGATTAATGTTCTAATCCATATTATGGTATTGTTCTTTTCTACAGCCATGCCTTTGTAACTTGTGCAGCATGTGGATTTGCATTGTCCTGTTGATAAAATAATAAATGGCTCTAACTCAATATCTCAATGTACTTTTTTTTTTTTTTTTGCAGTAATGCTGCATCACACAAGTGCACCGACACCCCACCCCATATCATGACAGAACATGTAAGTAAGTAAGTTAATTTATACAAAACATCATCATCAATCATCCAAATATCAAAATCCAAGCAGAGCTACAGCATCATTATCATCTTCATCATAGTCATCATCATCATCATCACGGCCATGGTGATCATACCCGCAGCTCTCAGTCCCTTGGACGCAATTAGTCCCTTTAATCGGGCCAAACTGGCCGCCAGCCAATCAGCTTCCACACAGAAGAGCCTCCAGACAGACCAGGCTGCAGTGTCTAATTGGCCGATCGATTTCCTGTCAAGCCACGAGCCTCCTGCCACCGCGCTGGCACCCGTGAATCATCCAAAGTGGGCATCACGAGTCCTGACGGCACACTTCTAAATCTTCCGCACCGCAGAGAATTAGAGATACGGCCGCGCGCATATGCGGTTAGCGCCGCCACCGAAATGGAGATTAACTGTGAATTGTGACTGAGAGTTACTGAATTCTTAGATTCAACGTCAGAATGGATTTATTCGTTTAGTATGTACTGTTTGTATTACATTTTAACAACATTAAATCTACAGGGGTTGGACAATGAAACTGAAACACCTGTCTTTTTAGTGTGGGAGGATTCATGGCTAAATTGGAGCAGCCTGGTGGCCAATCTTCATTAATTGCACATTGCACCAGTAAGAGCAGAGTGTGAAGGTTCAATTAGCAGGGTAAGAGCACAGTTCTGCTCAAAATATTGCAATGCACACAATATTATGGGTGACATACCAGAGTTCAAAAGAGGACAAATTGTTGGTGCACGTCTTGCTGGCGCATCTGTGACCAAGACAGCAAGTCTTTGTGATGTATCAAGAGCCACGGTATCCAGGGTAATGTCAGCATACCACCAAGAAGGACCAACCACATCCAACAGGATTAACTGTGGACGCTGTAAGAGGAAGCTGTCTGAAAGGGATGTTCGGGTGCTAACCCGAATTGTATCCAAAAAACATAAAACCACGGCTGCTCAAATCACGGCAGAATTCAATGTGCACCTCAACTCTCCTGTTTCCACCAGAACTGTCCATCAGGACAATAGATTATTATGATCTAAAACCAGGTGTTTCAGTTTCATTGTCCAACCCCTTGTATATATGTATATATTGTAAGGCTATTCTATTCAATGGGATACCCTAACTGTCTCTGCACACCTCTGCTGCTCACCTTGGACAATAGAATCCTTGGACAGACCAGAAGGAGCCTGAATATATTTAATGTGTAAATTGGAGTAAGTCTGAACCCTCTGCAGTTTAGGCTTGGCCACCTCTTGCTTGACCAGATCTACTGAGGTGAAAGGACATCATTTTATATGGAATATAAAAATTGGAATATATATTTTTTCTATAAGAAATGTGAATGTGTTTATGTTCAGTGTCATTTTGGTCATTGGTCTCAGTGCAAGATGTACTGTACATTCTGCAGAGACACTCCCCTTCCTGCTCCTGCTGTGTGTAGGATTGCCCCGAGATGGTTAAAGGTATCTAAATGTAAATAGTGCCAAATTTCAATTTACATGTAAATACAAAGCGCTCTGCTCTGGTTGGATATTTAAGGAAATCACAAGGACATAGTCCAAGGACATAGCGTTTGTCTGGTGGTATGAGACCTCCCAGTCTCTGCATGTCACCACTATTTCAAAAATATAGTAAATATAGTAAATAGCAAAACAAATACCAAATTGATTGCTTTTGGGATTCAAGTGGTCCAGCGGTCTAAAGCGCTGCTTCTATGATCGTGAGGTCACTGGTTTGAATCCCGGTCATGCAGCTTGCCATCAGCTCTCAACAATATGCCTTTAGCTCTCTGAGTGGGTAGATGGCACTCTTTCCCCTCATCACTCTTAGGGTGATGTAGCTCAGCACAAGGCGCCTGTGAGCTGATGTATCAGAACCGATTCGCTGCGCTTTCCTCCGAGTGCGTTGTGATGCTACTCGGCAATGCTGCATCAGCAGCAGTTTAAATAGAGGCGGAGTCCGACTTCACATGTACTAGAGAAGGCTTGTGTTAGTCTTCACCCTCCTGGTGTTGGGGCATTACTAGTGATAAGGGAAGTCCTAATGGGTGGGTTGGGTAATGGGACTTTTAAATTAGAAGGAAAATTGGATAAAAATAATAAATAAAAATAGCAGACTGTTAATATTGTTACTATTACAATATGTTTTTTGTGTTCATTTTTTTTTTTAGATATTAATGTGTATGGTGTGAAATTGCACACCCCTACCGATTCCCCGTTGAGGCGGCCATGTGGCACACAAACTGAAACAAAAAGCTCTTCTCAGTTTAATTAAATGCATGCCAGAGACCTCCATGCCACTTTTTCCAGCCAGTGAACATCCGCACTGCCGAGGCGAAACAAAGCGCCGGGTTTATATCTGAATTTAAAGGAATTGTGCGGAGGTCATGAATTTTTCACGCCAGTGCACACTTCACAAAAACCAGCCTCATCAAAGATTATTACATCAACCTGCAGTAATTCTCTTCATCTCCAATATAACACACTTTTGTCTGCCCAGCCCGTTTTATTTCAGCTGGTGAATTATGCAGGAGGCGGGATCTGAGCTGCTCCAGTCTGACTGAGGTTCTGTAGAAATATCAGCTTTTACACGTTTTATTACTGTGGGGAACAAAAGGGAAAGTAATAATGAAATCGGGGCTGGTGAAAACTGATAAAATCTATTCATAAACTTTTATAAAAAGTCAAATTTCTAAAAATGAACATTGTTTAAACATAACATTATGGACACCCATCATCCATTTATATATCTATATATAAATTTAGCTGCACAAAAACATGTCACTATGTATGTATGTATTAATTACAAACTGTAGTTCTGTATCTGTTTCTCTGAATATTTTATTATTATTATCCTCCTCTCACCCTGTTCTTCAATACTCAGGACCCCACAGGAGAGAAAACCACCAAAGATGAGATACTAATGTTATTTGGGTGGTGGGTCATTATTCTCAGCACTGCAGTGATTAGCACTGTTTAGCATGGTGGTGGTGTATGAGGTGTTTGTAGAGTGTGTTGTGCTGATATAAGTGCTGGATCAGATAGAGCAGTGCACATTCAGAGGTTCTGTCTCAGATTATACTTTATCTACAGGGTGGAGCAGCTGTAGGTAGGAGTGTCTAATAGGTGGAGGACAGTGAGTGATTAAACACAGTGTATAAAAACTCCAGCAGCACTGCTGCATCTGATCCACTCACTGTACCAGCACACCACACACTACTAACACCTCATACACCACCACCAGTGCTGTGAATAATGACCCACCACCCAAATAATATCTAAACACAGTAGTATAACAGTAAACTGAGCCTGAAGCTGACGGTAGTGTGTGTCTCCTGCATGCATCAGGTATTCTGCAGATGGAAACTCTAGCCTTGCATTTCATCACTACACCCGTCTGCAGGCAAAACACATCAGCAGCAAAACTGAGCCCTGCCGGCACTGCCACATCCATATTTTACTGTAAGCACACTCCAAAGCGTAACACACAGGAAAAGCAAGCACAAAAAAAAAAAAAACTTTTTAATTCTTAGTGCTGGGTTTTGCCTTTTTGAAATGAACTGAATCTTACTGAATCACATAGTGTCAGAATTCAATGAAGAATGGACCAATAGAAATGTCCAAAATGTCTTAAAACCAAATATTTTTACATCAACTTCCTTTAAAAGTAAAGAGGAAATTTCTGATGCAAAGGTTAATCAGTAATTCAGTCAGTCATTAGGGTTGACCAATCCAAACATAGTGTAATGGATCATGCATCAGCTATTATAATCAGAATCCAGTTCCGGGTCTTTGTGGTAACTACTGTAATCAGAGCGCCATCTGATATCATTCCATTACCAGACGTCAATCTGTGTCCAGTCTGCAGCACTGAGGAGAGTTCTCAGAAAGTAAATAAAAGGGTTTACTTAAGAGTCTGCAGTGTGGAGCTATATTAGAGTGGAGCATAAAAACATCCCATAATATCTGAAATTATATAAAACTATAACCAAACTCTCTGTTTTACAGAATCATATACCTTTTTTTCCTTATAAGCCAGCAATGAATAGAACTGGTAACAACCGAGGTTAGGCTAACGCTAATGCTAATTCACATTAAATTCACCGACTAAAAACAGTTATTACACATCAGTTGATCAATAAACAACAACAGACATCAGTCAGGAGTGTGCACAGGAATCACACACATACAAGTGGAAGTGACTTGACTGCAGTGTTTTAAAGGAAATGGAAGCTGATTGGTCAGGTAGCTCAGCCAGACTGGATTATAAGTTATTATACACACTATTACAATAACTTAACAAAAAAACTAACAAAAAAAAACAATACTAAACTAAATTAATCAGTACAGAATTTCTGATGATATAAATTGTCACAACAATAAAGTGATTTTACTTAATTAGTCAGCATTAATTATTAGCATTAGCATCAGCAGCACATCTTATATAACTTTAGATCGGATCAGAATCAGCTGACATTCATCGTTAGGTGACTAGGAGCGGACCAGGGGCAAAAAAATAAAAAATATTGGGACTCCAATCTCTAATCAGTTAATCAGTGTAAATTTTGCACAATCCCTGATCACCATTGGTCTTCATTACAGGGACTTTGACAGCCCAACAAAATGCAATAATATCCTGCAACCAGTGGCCCTAGCTTTTCTACAGGATAATGCTCGTCCACATCTGGCAACGTCAGTTTTTTCCAATATCATACAGCAAGCTTTAAATCAAACCTAATAAACCATTCTGTAATTCATGAAAAAACTACAGAAAAAAACACAAATGCCAAAAATATCCTCATTAACAAGAGATGGGTCAACACTGGGGCATCAGAAATATCCACAGTTCAGCTCCTCCAGCTCGTCACTGCAGAGTCGGAAAAATGCAGCCCTGAAAATGCAGAGCTTTGGCCCAAATGTGCAGTGACAGCTCCTCCAGACGAGCCTGCTCCTGATTCAGTCTTCCTGAGTCTTCCAGCGGCGCGGCCATGACTAATTCATTAACTCTCCAAAAATACCACAATCAGAACCGCTCCGCTAATGACCTCTGATGGGTCTGTCCATTGTTAAGGAACAGAAGAGATTAAAAAAAAAAAAAAAACACATGATGACGCAAAAATCACACCATCAAATCACGCTATGAAAACAGCCGTCTTTAGACCGTCTATTTTCACTATTTGGCCAAATGTTTGTGGGCACCAATTCTAATGAATCAATCCAATTTAAATTGCACTCATTGCTGACATAGATGTGCAAATCAAACACATACAGCTTGTTTAGTCCCTGTAGAGAAGTATTATTTACAGAATAGGACTTCTGGTACTGCTATCAAGTGGGCGGGGTTTAAACACAACACTAAATCAAAACACCTATCTATAAAATATCTATAAAACATCACTCTGGAAAAAAAATTGTCCAATAAATGCTGTAAATGTAATGCAAATGTACTGTAAATATCTTGTCACATAATGCAATAAAATACTTACAGCAATGATTCAAGATCTAGTAGTCTGCAGTGTGAAAGCAATTTTTCAGATGTAGTACAGAAAGTTGAGACAGACAATCACAAACATTAAACAATAGAAAAAGAAAAAGCAGTGTTGTGCGAAATTCTACCTACCCTGGTGTGCAGGTGCGTCACGAAGCAGTATGAGTACAAAAGATTACACTGGTGATTTCTGTATCTACTGTAACTGTAGATCAACCCTTATTTAAAAACAGAAATAAAAGGAATCAAAGTGCACATGCACTCGAAGGGAGTCGGTTTTTAGGTAGGAAGGTACAACTGGTCACTAGGGGTGGGCGATATGGACCTAAAATAATATCACAATATTTCATGGTATTATCGCGATAACGATACTCTTGGGGATATGACAAAAAAATAAAAAACACACTACTGCAACAAAAACAAACTTATATTTTACTATTGTATACAATATGATACAGCGCACCCCTAACTGAGATATAAAAAAAATACAAGAATTTTAGCAGATTTCTAACAGTCAATGATCCAGAATGACATGATAATAATAATGCACTCCAAATATCTCCATATATCCAGGATTAAAGTAAAATAAATGATACTGGACAGATATAATCTGTCTCTAGTAGATACTTAATTGTAAATGAGAAATGTGTGATTTTTTCTTTTGCTTAAACGGCAAAAAAGTAGTACCCTGCTGTGATAATTAGGGGTGAGTGTTATGGCACACCAACCATGGTGTGTGATGGAGAGCTGCACGAGGAATCGAAAGGTCAATGCCTTTTCAATATTACAATGTCATAAATAATTGAATTCTGTTGCACTTAAAGCTTTCAATACTGTATACAGCCTGAGCAACTGAATCAGTATTCTGAATAAGTGAAACAAATTACTATTAGCAAATTACTATTAGCATTAGTTGCTGCTGTAGCCACATATAGACATCTATAGTGGTGAGGAGACACTTACCACTTAGTTACCTAGCATGGCAATGCCAAAAACTCAAGTGGACTCACACCAATAATACAACTATACTACTGTAAAATACTGCAAATATTTTTTTTTATAAATAAATGGGTCAATCCAATCCATACAAATAATTTATTATTGTAAAACTACTGCATTTTCAGATTAAAAATACTAAATACAGCATTTTAGGGATTATAAGGCGCACTATCAATAAATGTCTATTTTCTGGTCTATTTTCATACATATAGTGCACTGGATTATAAAGTGCATTTTAAGCGACACTATAAGGAACTTTAAATTTAGCAGGTTTGGCTGCTGGGTGGTGGTGGTGGGGGTAGCTAACTAAGTTTAGTAAAGCTAAGCTAAGTAAACAAAGCTGTAATAAAAAAAATGACTCTCTTTTAAAATCAAACAAGCACTGGATGCTAATCTACACAGATTTCTCTCCTGAAAACTTTATATGGGTGAGTAAAGTGCTTCTGTTGATTTACAGTAAGCTTAGATTCACTAAGCTTCATTAGCATTAGCGGCTAACCACTCCAGCAGTGCTAGCCTGGGTTAGCAGCAGGCTACAGGCTGATAATACTCCCCTCTGAACGGGGAAATAGCAGTTAGCAGCTAATGCTAATGCTACTTTAGCCCCGGTGCTGGAGAATTAAACTGAAACTCCTTTATAACGCTGTACATCAGCCCGAACTTGATTTACTGCTCCTTACTACAACCTGACTGGTAAAATTCATAAATGAGACGCACTGGATTATAAGGTGCACTGCAGATTTTTGAGAAAAAAATAATAGTAATTTTTAGTGTGGCTTATAGTGCAAAAAATATGGTAGTAGAATATCATTATCTAGACATGTTATTCTTTTAATATTTAAAAAAAAAAAATTACCTTCAGACAAAAGGAAGATTTTTTTTGGCCAAAGTATTGTTAAAGTATAGGGAATTTTGATACCACACTTGGTACTGGTATTTAAGTCCTATTTTTTTGGTATCAGGACCACCCCAGTTCACATATAGTCCAGAATTTCAGGTTTAAAATATCCTTAAAGGAAACTTCTGGTTATAAAACAGCAGCACTCCACTGAATAAACCCCATTACTGTTCATCTTTTCACTGCTTAAAAAGTTTCTGCAGCGTAGAGTCTGACAGGAACTCACAGATGAAGTAAGAGAGAGAGAGAGAGAGACAGAGAGAGAGGGAAGGGAGCGGGCGAGAGAGAGAAAGAGAGAGAAAGAGAGAGAGAAAGGGTGTAATGGGTGTTGGGCACTGTCACATCCCTAACTACCAGTGTCAGAAAAGCCACCTTTTCTCAAAGAGTCTGACAAGCCGGTGTCTAATTATCCCGCAGCTCGGTGAGTCGACCCGCTGTAATCACGTCAGCCTGGCGACGGATCCTCCGCCTGAGCAGGTAAACCCAGAGAGCGCTCAATAACACAGAGAATTCATAAACACAGGCACAGCAGGACAAATCCGCTTACACTCTCTTCACTCCTGGCATTAACATGCGTCCTGGGTGACTGGATAACAAGCGTCCTGCACACAATGTGGACAGGTGTGAACAGGGTACAGTGAGTCTCCAGGAGCATCGTGATCTGTTTTTTTTTAAACCAATTATATTCAGAGGTGATCAGAGAGGCCCATATTATATGACCACATTATTATTGTAGTATGAACAGTGCATTCGCACTTAGTGCATCCCCAATGTTAAAAATCCCTCCTCAGTAGATCCGCAATAACTGTGATGCCACACTGTCCGCCGTTCAAGCGGGTTAGCTCAGTGCCGGGTTGAACTAATGCATGTAAAATGTTTGCATTGTTTGTCATATATGGACAATTCTAGCCAGACACCACCATTCACCATCATTACCCCCTGTCCACTGCACTGCACTGTCCACTTTGGGTGGTTATATTAGCCTTCTATATTCCTGGTACTCATGTAACACCTGTGGATCAAGAAATGATAAATACCCACACAATAACTTCTTTCATAGGGCGTTTTCACACCTGTAGTTTGTTTCTCTGATCCGAATCAGTTGATGAGTTAGTTTAGTAGGAGCTGTGGCGTGAGGAGGCGGGGGAGCCGTGGGTCCGCCCCACGCCGGAGCGCTCAGCCCTGCCTGTCTCAGCTGGTCTGCATCAGGACTGATTAAACAGCCAGCTGGGACAGGCATATAAACTGAGCCTCAGCCCTCACTCAGGAGGGACTTCACCGGTGAGCTGAGGGCTGAGGCCGCGCGGACCTTTAAATATGACTAAAAAGGTTCTCTACAGACTCTATAGCCCCATTGGGCCGCGTTATGTTCTTTTAAGTTCCTTTTGGGTGAGGTGGAGGGTGTTAAAACCAAATAAAGGTATGTTTTGAGTTCATTTAATCCCCGTGTCTGTGTATCTCTGCGTGCTTCCTCCTTCAAGGGTCACAGTGGTCACAGCCCTAACCCCAGGGGCCTACCACAGCGGGGGTTTTATCCCTCTGTTTGGTCTAGTTTCACACCGGCGTAAACCTAAACGCACCCAAATGCACACCACTAAAGCAAACAATCACGCTGTTTCCTTTGATTGGTCAAAGTTGTCTGGCGCAGGAGTAAATTTAAATATACGAAGGAAGTAAATATAGCGAGAAGATTCTGTGTTCCAGCATGTATATCTGTGCTTTAACACTGAACGCTAAAATGCTGTGCTTTCGAACACAGTGATTGGACGTGCAGGGCAGATGTACACATAGTGAACCATAGAGTCACGTGTCTGTGAGCAGTGATCGCAGCACAGACCGCGCATGCATGGACACAGCGGTTGTTCATAGATGTCGTAATTAGTGTTATCTGGCTAATAAATCAGTTTAAACTGTGCCTTATGAACAGTTTAGCTGAAATAAAATGACTATATTTAATAGCTCTGGTCGGATCGAGACCGGATCACTTTCTCACCACAAGCGAACCTCTCCTCTAGGTGGTCTCGGTCCGGTTCTTTTGATCCGCACCCAAATGCGATTATTGTTTTCACACCTGCTCAATCGAACCACACGAAAGTTACAAACAGACCAGAGTTCGTTTTAACCGAACCAAATAGAGCTGGTGTGAAAACACATACAGATATTTGTAACTGTAGTCATAACATGTAGTGTGTTTATTCATACAATCACACAAGCACATAAGTATTCGGATGCCTGTTAATTTATTGTTTCTTTTTACAAAGGGCATTAAAATACGTTTATCCTGCTTTTGTTGGAGTAACTGTCTCTACTGTCCAGGGATGGCTTTCTTTTAGATGTTTCTACTGCATTGCTGTAAGTATTTGATTCTATCCAGCATCATGAGTGTTAGAAGATTATGGGTGTGCCATATAGTATTGTACACAATAATATTGCAAACATATTGGAATCCATAAAAACTGCATAAATCTTCATAATATCAATATTCTTGAATGCTGTATTTACTTTAATTTAATTATTTGCAGTTTATATGCACGCACTATATGTTGCACTTTATTTTTGTGGTATATTTTTGTTGCTACAGTACACATTTTTTTTTTATTTTGTTAAACTATTACTATGTTACATTATGTTGTAACTTTTTTTTGTTACTCATATTATTATTATTATTATTATTATTATTATTATTATTTATATAAAATCTTGGTAAGTTGCTGTTTATTAAAAGTCAAACGTTTTTAGATTTTTTTTGTTTCGACTACATGTATAAAAAATGTATACTCTTTAAATATTTTTTCATATTGATAAGAATATTGTTAGAGCTATATCGCCCACACCTAATCAGGAAGTTAGGATATAGGATATAGAAAGGCTTTCAACTGGCATTTTTCAGCAGGATGATGCTCACCCACACACAGCAAGGGTTTCTCAATTCCTTGTCCTGACTGGTCTCCAGAATTATCACCTATCCAGCATTTATAGGAGCAGCTGGTATGCAAATTCAGCAACCTACGAGTGTAAAGCAGGATCTACAGGCCCAGCTGTAGCAACATCTGTAGGTAAGTGATGCTTAGAATTCCAGAGTGTGCATAATTTTTAATTAATTATTTATTTTTTCAATGCATGTATAGTATGGGTGCTGTAGATTCCAGTAGTGGTGGGCAATATTATATCGTATACAATATATCGTGACACAGAAATATCATGATATTAAAAATCCATATCGTGATAATAGGGATGGTTTGTCTTAAAAGTAGTCTATTATTTACTGTGAAGCTTTAGGTTTATTTATTGTATAATTGTTTTAGTTTGCAGTTTATATGCATGAAAATATTCTGCAATATTTTTGCTGCATTATATTATTTTATGCTATATTATTTATTTTGCCACATTTTGATTATACTGTAATACTATTATACTATATATTTCTGAAATTAATGAATTATTTTTATGTTTTTCTATTTTGCCAAGTATATCGTTATCGCAAAAATCCCCTGAAATATCGTGATATTATTTTAGAGCCATATCGCCCACCCCTAGATTCCAGATGCAGTGATTACAGCTGACAACCTGGACATCTGACTTACTAATAATATCCCATTTCAAAAAGAGATGAGCAATAAAAAAGCCTTTTCTTATCAAAGTGATTAACACAACAAAATGTAAGCGATGGATCCTGGATCCTGCACGGAGGAGAAGGGATGGACCGCGGGCACAGCCGGAGAACCGGGACGATGCATACAGACTTCAAAGGCTACTGTACACACACTGGTGCTCTGTCTCACAGTGTGCAGCGTAAGCAAGACACAGCTAACAGGATCAAAGAGACTCATTCACCTAGATGAAAGAACTCCATCTGCTCTCAGAGAGAATATAAAAAAAAACCTGGTCATATTTCCAGAAACATCCATCAATCCCCCTCTCACTCCCTCTTTCTCTCTTTCTCTCCATCTCCATCTCTCTATATCTCTGCATCTGAGCTGACCTGATTTCTGCAATGACTGCACCAGAATACATAAATAACATCCTGAAGACGGTATAGCAGCACGGCTGCAGAGAGAGAGAGAGAGAGAGAGAGAGAGAGAGAGACAGAGAGAGAGAGAGAGAGAGAGAGAGAGAGGGAGACAGAGACAGAGAGAGAGACAGAGAGAGAGAGAGACACTCAGTACTGGGGGAGGGAATCACAGAGGATTACTCTGATTCTGAGATACTCAATATTTCGCAAGTACAATTCCCTATGATAATTCACAGCATAAGTGTTACTGAAAAGGATAAAATACTCCTAAATAAGTGAATACCAGGAATTATGGATTTATTAGAGTCAGTTTCACACAATTTAACAACCAATATTATTCACCACAGGTTTCCCCTATAATGTAACTCTAAAAAAGTGAAATTTTTGGGATGAGTCTTAGGGAATTTAGAGCACCTACATTTCAATAAAATATGAATTTTTAACGGCATGTATTCATTGTGTATTGCAAACTAAACAGATACAACATATTGCGATGTCAATATTGTGTTCCACTCCTAGATAGAAAAACTAAATGTTTGAAATAGTTCCAAAAACATTAGGAATCGACATAAAATACCCAGTATTTAGATATTTAAAGAGATATTTCTCAAAAGCTCTATTGCACAATAAGCCATTAGAGGCATTACAGTATTAAAATCAGATACATTTCCTTCTTTCTCCAATAAACAGTAATATATTCATTTCAGTGTGCATTAAAATTATCCTTTAAGCTATAGAATTAATATATGTAAACAGGGATATAGTTACTGCTTCTGAAGCTTTTTTCACCTTGTATCCAGAGTTTTAGGGAGTTTTATTACTTGTGCTTAATAAACGATTCTATACCCAGGACCGATTCTGCGCTCTTCTGGGGGACAAGAGGAAACTTTTTCCAAGCTGTGGATTGATTGCATAATTCTATTACTCTCTTTTCTGTATAAAGAATTGCTATTTGCTGTTGTTTTTCTATTTTACTTGGATAAAAACACTCATACAGTGAGGAACAGCAGCAGGAGCTCCTCAGATAAAGTTATGTTCTCATTTGTCTCAAGCCAGGACAGAGTAAAATGAGAGTTTGACTCCACAGAGCTAAGTCTGACACTGAAGTTACTCTCCAGTGTGTTAGTTTGTTATGCTAACTGGCTAGCATTTGCTAGCGAGCTGTATCTGCTTCTTTGGCAGTGCTGTTCTAGCGCCTCTAGCGGTATGGCGATTTAATTTTCCCTCTGGTATACCGGAAGAACTGGTATACCGCCCAGCACTAGTAGGTAGGTAGGTAAGTATGTAAGTAAGTAAGCAAGTAAGTATGTAAGTAAAAAGGTAAGTAAGTAAGTAGATAAGTAGTTTGGAATTTTATTAATCCCAAAGGAAATTTAGGAAACATTGATGGAGAGTCAGAGAGAAAAGAGATAGAGAGATACACGCACACTTAGTACATTAGAGAGTACTAAGTGTTTCTCTATAAATTGAGTGAGAGAGTAAAAGAGAGAGAGTAAGATAGAGGAAGCATCAGGGGATTATCATTACCATTTGGCAGAATCTCTATGGAGAGTCTTCACGTCTCAGAACGAGTGAAACAGTAAAAGAAAGGAGGATAAAAACAGAAAGACGGATGTTTGAAGAGGAGCTCTCGAGAGCTGCACATCTTCAAACAACAGCAGATCTGCAAATATAGCGGATTTACCTGGTCTGGTTAGTCATACAGATGTTCCAGCAACACTTCCTCTCTCTCCTTATCTATCTTTATCTCTTTCCATTCCTTTCCGCTCTTGTTCTCTACCTCACTTCACCCTGGTGTTTCAACACATTTTTTCAATGTGAAGCCTGAGCACTGCTGCTCCAGAGGATGAGGAATCAGATGCGTATGCACACCTACACACACTTTCCTACGCTCTTATAGAACACAAAGTGCTTCACTGCTAATTAGGACTGATAATTACACAGAAAGAAAAGCCTATATTCCTAGAACTACAAGTGCAAATGTGTAAATGTGTAAGTGTAATTGTGCTTAATTAACATGAATCTATATAATTATAATACATGCACTTAAAATGATGGTTAATGAGGAAATAGTGTAGCTTTTAGTTCATTATTGCAGTTTAAAATATGTGCAGTATGTGGCAGCTGTATACTAATAATATATCAGTGCTAGTGCAAATGAACTGAAACCAGTCATACTATAAGAATGGGTTGCTCTCAGGAGCTCAGTAAATTCCAGCATGCTGCTGTAATAGGATGCAGAACATTGTTCCACAGCCAACTGTCAATGATATTATAACAAACTTTGTGTATCTTCAGGTTAGCTCAAAAACAGTAGAGCGTATTGAGCTTTAAGGAACGAGTTTCCATGGCCAAGTAGCTCCATCCAAACTTTACATCATCAAACACTGCAATGCAGGCCAGTGGACACCTTTGACAATATGCTGCATCATATTTTTCTCACTATAAGACGTATATAAAATCCTTTAATTTTTCCAAAATACATCAGTACACCTTTTAATCCGGTGCACCTAATGTATGAATTTGACCAGTCAGGTATTAAAAGGCAGTAAAGCCACTCAGCTGAAGTGCAGTGTTATACAGGAGTTTCAGTTTAGCATTAGCAATAGCCACTTTCCGTGCTTGCTGTTTTGTTGTTCAGAAGCGAGTATTATCGGCCTGTAGTCTGCATGTTTACAGTGTTAAAACAAAAGCTGCCTCGGACGAACCTCTAGCTAATATCGCCCTGGCTTACCGGAGCACTCAGGGTTCCTCAGTGTAGGTCAGTCAGGTGGCATTTGCCGCTAATGCTAATACTAAAGCTAATGCTTCAGCCTTAGTGCTGGAGAAATTTGGGAATCTAAGCTTAGTGTAAATAAACAAAAGCACTTTACTCACCTAAAAGAACAGTTTTAGGACATAAATCTGTGTAATTTAACATCCATCGCTCGTTTGACTTTAAAAGAAAGTCTTTTTTTATTACAGTTTTGCTTACTTAGCTTAGCTTTATTTAACTTAGTTAGCTAATTACCTCCCCATGACCCAGTGGTAGGACCTGCTGAATTCAGTGTTCCTTATAGCGTCACTTAAAATGCGCCTTATAATCCAGTGTGCTTTATGTATAAAAATAGACCAGAAAATAGATATTCAGTGCGCCTTACAATGCAAAAAAAGACAGTATATTCAGTTTGCTGTAAAATGAATGTTAAATCTTTTCTTGATCCAGTGTAAAGACTGGGACTTGCTACTCGTTTTCACATTTTGACCAAGCTGAAGTCAAACCAAGCTGACCAAGCTTGACCAAGCTGAAGTCAAACAGAGTTCCCCAATGGTGGAACAAACTACCTTCCACTACCAGATCAGGAGAATCTCTCACTATCTTTAAGAGACTCCTGAAGACAGAGCTCTTCAAAGAGCACTTATTCTCTTAACACCTCTAACACACTAACTACTTCTAACCTCATTTCCTTCTTCCCCTCCTTCACTCCTCTATCCTATTATTCCCCTTTGACCTCCTTTTATCCCTATCCAAAGATGTTTTACCTTTAAAATTATTTTACATTGTACTTGACTATTGTAAGTCGCTTTGGACAAAAGCGTCTGCCAAATGTAATGTAATGTAATGTAATGTAATGTAATGTAAACTTGGAGCTCACTCTCGTCTCTTTGATTCCTTCTTTTTTTTATCTTGGAATCCCAAAAACTCAGTTTTTGTAGCCCTGAGAATCTTCCAGACAAAAACAAACATCATCCCACTGTCACAAGGATGGTAAAAATAGCACAAGGGACGAGATTAAAGCTCTTCCGGCATGAAGAATTGTGTGCAGTAAAACCAATTATAAGCAGTTTTACTGCTGGTTGAAATATGACTATGATATCTCCTATTGCTTAGCACAGAATCTGTTCACAGATAAAGTCCAGCCTTTCAGCACAGAGTCAATCAGATTGCTGGTAACACTGTGAGAGGGGGAAGCCCCTAAATAGTGTATCATGTATCACAGTATTTTTCAAGATTCTGATGGTTTTATGATCTATTATTTTTGTTTTATGTATTAATATATATATATATATATATATATATATATATATATATATATATTACATTACTGTACTGTTAGGAATACATATATCAAACACCATTGCTTTAAATTAGGGCTTTGATTACTTTGTTTCAGAAAATGACACAATATATGAATAAATCAGACTGCATTAGCAGAAAAACAGTTAGCTAGCAAGCTGCATCTGCTTCTTTGGTGGTGCTGTTCTATGCAGTGCTCTGCAGCGCCTCTAGTGGATTGGCAGTATGAGAAAAATGCATACCAGTTTTAATTTCCCCTCCAGTACACTGAATAAACTGGTATACCATCAAACACTAGTCCTAAATAGAATTATTATGGCAACTCACTGGCTAGCGGCGTAACTGGGGATGTTATCGTAAAGCTTTGGGACAGTTCTGGGACGGTTGTGAAAAAAGTTATTTTGGAGCCCTAATTTATTTGAATAAAACTGACAAATGCCCAACATTTTTTATATCGTAGCATCAAAATATCAAAGTCTGGAAAATGCCTATACTTTTAGGTATAATAATATATTCTAGGGGTGGATATTATGACCCTAAAATATAATATTGGTATTTCAGGATTTTGTGATTATGATATTCTTGGTGATATGACAAAATTTCAAGTACATACCTCTTCAACAAAATAAATATAATATATATATTTTTTTTTCGTACATTCAGTAGAAACAATACAAATTTATAAACGTTTTGTAAACAGTAAATAACCACGACAAATAATGTAACAAAAATAAAAGAAACACCAAAATAATGTATCTGTAAGTTAAGAAGCAAAATAAATACAAAATAAGCTGCTTTCAAGAACATTACTATTATCACCATATGGAGTTTTTGATTGTTTTTAGAATTTTTTGCAATATTATTGCATACAATACAAAACCGGACACCCCACCTACAATACAATACAATACAATACAATACAGACAATCTTGCTCCACCTTAGTGCTTATTGTTAGACATAAAATAATGAATTTATTCATACTTAAAAAAAAATCTTCTTTAACATTTATGTAAACGCAAAGAGAACAATTTATGGACAATTTCTTTCCGCTATCTTCTCTTCAATAGTCACAGGTAGTGCTGTGCGATATGATGATAAATATCGTGGGGACGATAGAAAAGTGTTTATCATGCTACTTACCTTCTATCGTCCCTATCGTTTCTAAAGTAATTTCATCAATTATTCATGCAAACATATATTGGCGTGGTGGTCACTTTGCATAAACTCGATTCATATAAGTGATTATAAAGTAATCTTCGCAAAAAAAGCTTCATAATGTGGTTTTGCGACATGACGCTGCTTTGCGTTATTTGACGGACACTTTAAAAAATGTTAATTGAGTTTATTTTGATAACTCAATTTAAATACCTGTATAATTTAAAAAAAAATAGCTACTGCATCTACCTCATCTGTTTTCATTTGATACATATATATATATATATATATATTACTGCACTAAAAGGTAGTAATTCTAATTTGTGAAAGTTTGGTTTAATGTCAGCAATGATATTATTTTGTCATATTTTTCGAATAATAACTGAAAACATACTTAAATGTGGTATATCATGATAAATATTGTTATCGTGATATTAAAAATTCCATATCGTGATATATGATTTTTCCCATATCGCCCAGCACTAGTCACAGGTTTTATTGCATGCCCTGATTTGGAACAGTAGTCCAGTGATGTTATCCCAGTAACATTCCTCTCACCCCAGGGGTACACTGCAGCTCATGGCCTGGGGCTTCTCAGGGTGTATTATAGTGTAACTGACAGGGGCTCTTTGATCAACAGCCACCAGAGCACCCTGCTAAATTAATCATCTATTCCACAAACTCTGAGCCCAAACCAAATCCTCTTAAAGTCCTCATGTTCTAATCTCTGCATCGCGTCTCAGCTGGGGGTTCGCTAATTCTACACTCCCTAATGGAAAAGTCCAGAACCAATATCCCGAGCCGGTGACTGGGAAGTTCTCATTAAAACAGCCAACAAAATTTAACAACCAGAAATGTACAGCTGGAACTTTTACACTGAAGAATTGCCTGAAATAGCAACAGTTGGTCTCTACTTAGCTGTGATAAATAAAAAAATATATATGTAAAATATACAGCTCTAGAAAAAAATAAGAGACCACTTAAAAATTTTTAAGTTTCTTTGATTTTACCAAAATAAAAACCTCTGGAATATAATCAAAAGTAAGATGGATGATCACAAACCAAGCTGAACTGCTAGAATTTCTGCACCAGGAATAGCATAAAGTTATCCAAAAGCAGTGTGTAAGACTGGTGGAGGAGAACATGAAGCCAAGATGCATGAAAACTGTGATTAAAAACCAGGATAATTGCATTCCTAAAACTTTATGAATATGAACTTGTTTGCTTTGAATTATTTATGGTCTGAAAGCTCTGCATCTTTTTTGTTATTTCAGCCATTTCTCATTTTCTGCAAATAAAAGCTCTAAATGACAGTATTTTTATTTGAAATTTGGGAGAAATGTTGTCTGTAGTTTATAGAATAAAACAACAATGTTCATTTTACTCAAACATAAACCTATAAATAGCAAAAGCAAAGAAACGTATTCAGAAACTGAATTGGTCTCTTATTTTTTTCTTAATTTTCATATGGAATTATACGGTATTGTAAATTGTCATATGACTGATGCTTCAAGAAGTTGATATTTGAAATGTAGCAAATCATTATATGTGTAAATGTGAAGATGACATATTAGAGTGATTACAATATTAGAAAGTTTGTCTCTATTATTAATATTTTTTATAATTCAATATTATGTCATATCACCACGAAATATTGTGATATTTTTTTAGGGCCATATCGTCCACCCTATACCCCACTACCCAAACGTAGCCTCTAAAATAACACCAACACAACTGAACAAATAAAAATGTATCAAAACAATTTAAACAAAGAATATTTTTTTTCTTTCCTTTTTAAAAATAACCATTCATTATTTGTTAAATTACTTATTGTTGTAATTATTGTTGTTGCTGTTTTAGAGTAATGAAAATAAAGAATGACATTTTACGTTAACATCATATTTAAGGATGGGATTATTGTTTTGTGCTGAAAAAATGCCTAAATGCACAGTTTAATGAGCTTAATAAGTATATAAGTACACTTACCTTATACAATCAGTTAGATCAGACGAAAAAAAAGAAACATCAGCATCAGAGCTGTAGATTCATCTGTTTATCTGAGCAATTAATCTGCTGCAACAAATACGTGTGAGAGTGCGAACGGCAACGATTATTCACCTCACATCCATAAGGACGGATCATATTTACAGCCAGATCAATAAAACCACAACAGATTGATTCTAATTACAACTGAACATCGCAAACAAATGCTGTGAGTCTTATTGAACAAACAGACCTGAGTGCGTCTCTGATTGTGTTTATGTTCTGTAAGTTTCTGTCAATCATATGTGCATAACCCCAATAATAAAAATGTCAGCAGAGTTTTGTCTATATTAATATAATGTGCCTTTTTCGGTGCATAATAGTTGAATTTTATAAAAACACTGTGTAACAATAAATTTTTTAACAAGATTACTCTAAATTAACACATTATTACACATATAAAGGAATATTAATCTTTACATTAAATAACTTTTTCTTTCATGTGTTATTTTTGCCATGTTAGCAGTGCTGCCTGGTTATGCTAAATAATTATTTTAAGTGGTTAAATAACACAACTTTTAAAAATAATCCTGGGATAACCCCACCCCTTTAAGAAAGTAACCTGACATCATCAATGGCATCACAACTTTATTTTAAAGCGACTGAAGACATTTGCTGGAATCAATTATTTTTAATTAGATTTAATATCTCTCATACTGTCTCCATACTTAGCTTAAACAAGTAAAGCTTAACCTGTTGTGGTAAATTATCACTGTAGTTAAAATTATTTTCAAAATTTTAATGTATCTTTTAATTTTAATACATTTTAATGTATTTAATGTAACAGAACAAGAACAAGTTGCTAAAAATAGGATTGAAAAAAATAAATAAATAAAAATAATTCATGCTCATCTCATTTAATGCTTGTCTTTTATACTGGGAAATGGAGACAGAGAGAGTTCTTGCTATTCTACGCTGAACGCAGAGATATGCAGAGAAGTGAAATATCTAATTTTGTGGCCTTATTTATTCTGCGCAGTTTTGATATTTAATTTTATTGTTGTAACTTTTATAAATGTAGTTATCAAGTTCCTCCTCAGTCTCTTGAAAAAATGCTCTTAAATTTACTTTGTATGCATATGCATGTTTAAATGGGTATTAAAATATTAAAAATTGTAGTCCTTCTATTGATAGTTTTGAGGGCCAAGTGTTCAAAAGCTAACACCAGACCAACCAGCATTTTGTTTTATTTTACCTAGTGAGCTGGAGCCTCTGAGGCAGCTAAAAGCTAAATGCTTAGAGACCAAAGCAAACCATTGATATATAGTGCACTGGAGCCTCTGGAGGGGCTAAAAGCTAATACTTGTTGACTGAATCAAGAAGTGGTCCTGTTATCTGATGTGCTGGAGCATTTAAAGGGCCTAAAAGCAAATGTTGACTAAATTAAGCACTGGAGTCTTTGGAGGGGCTAAAATCTAATGGTAGGCCAATCACAGCTAAACTCAATGTTGTTATTTGGTGTCCTTGAGTATATGGATTGGCTAAAGGCTAACACCTAGTGACAAAAGCAAGAACTGGTGATCGAAAGCACTGGAGCTTATGGAGTAGCTTAAAGCTAGACATAGTTGACCAATGCAAAGACCAAGGTGGTTTTTGGTAAGCTTAAGCCTTTGCAAGGGGTAAAAGCTAATGCTAGGTTAGTCAAAGCAAGAACTGATGCTGCTAACTAGTGGACTAAAAGCTAATGCTAAGTCATTCAAAGCCAGAACCTATGTTTTCTGATGTACTGGAGCTGATGTACTGGTGTGGCTAAAAGCTGGTGACAACACCTAGTGATTAAAGTATAGACCAATGCAGTTATACAAGGAAGTTGAATCTTTAAACTAGCTAAAACCAACAACAGACAGACCAGCTACTTTCCCTTCAGCTAGTTAAGTGCACACCATGTCAAAGACAAAACAAAAACAGCTACACTAAGTAAATTAGCTCATTCATTACAAATGGTGTACACAAACATTTGGAGAATAAATATTTGTATACTGTTTGTGGACCAGTAGCATTAGAAGGCAGGCAACTGTCACAGACAGTCTGTCAAAACATTAAAATTCATTTCAATTCGATTCACCACCACTCCCTTACAGCTAATCTACCTCAGAGAATAACCAGGAGGGGTGCTTTGATGCTAAGCTAACCACAAAGCAGCTGTATCAATTCTAACTCACTGCAATAGCACAGCAGTTCACCAAGCCTGGACAGAAGAGCCATATGAGCAGGAAGAATAGAGTCTTAGCAGGTTTAGAATGCTTTAGGACGCTGTATTATAGAGGAATTCCTGAGAGGTTTCTGCATTTCTGTATAAATTACACAAGTAAGATGTAAACAGTCATTCAGGGGGGTCCGAAGTGAAAGAATAAACTTTGGGAGAACATTACTGAGACTGAATTATTCACAGTAGTGGAGAAAAAAAAGTTTTGATCCCTGGTTTAGGACATATTCTATTAAACACAGACCTATTGACGTATTTCTACTACTCAAAATGAAGGGATATAATACTGACTGAATAAGTTGCACCACATTTTATATTAATCCAATCTAAATTACTTTTCTTTAGATACTACTTAAAGATCTGGCAAAATTGCCTTTTAATAAAAAAATGTTATAATATAATGTTATAATGTAACAGGTAAATAATGTAGCATTGCAATGACACGACATGTCCTTTAGCGAGTATTTTTTTTTATATAGCAATTATATTAACATAAAAAACTCAAGCTTTAATGTAAAGCTCTAAAATGCTCATGTGACGTGCTTATAACTAAATTTCAATTTGTTTTAATTTATTTTATTTTTTTATCTTTTGTTGAATATGACAATGCCTAAATTTACCATATAAAGACCAAACCTAGATGTTAGCATCACACCTAACCTGATCGAACCATGTGGACCCTGATTGCTGTCTGTGGTAGCATTTCAACTCCAAGCCTGCCAAGTCTGGCTGTTAGCATCACATCTAACCTGCTTCAATCCTGTCAAGTCTGGCTGTTAGCATCACAGCTAAGCTCTTCCAACCCTGTCAAATCTGGCTGTTAGCATCATAGGTAACCTGCTCCAACCCTGTCAAGTCCGGCTTTTAGCATCACAGCTAACCTGCTCAAACCCTGCCGAGCCCTCTTCTTAGCATCACAGCTAACCTGCTCCAACCCTTCCAAGCCCTAATCTTAGCATCACAGCTAACCTGCTCCAGCCCTGCCTAGCCCAGCTGTTTGCAGCACAACTGTTAGCATGACGGCTAACCTGATCCAACCCTGTGTATCCTGTGTAAGCCTGGCAAGCCTGCCTATTAGTATCATGGCTAACCTGATTTAAGCCTATTAAGTCTGGCTTTTAGTATAGTGGGCTAGGGTGTCTTATGCCAAACTTAAAATTTGGAATGGTTTATCAACTTTATTGTTATAAGTCTAAGATATTTCGATGGTAACCTAAAATTGTTCACTCGCTCTTTTATGTGGAGGGCTGAAGCTTTCACCGGGTTGGCCTGAAATGCAAGACCGGATGGACCAGCAGAGAAGACACATCTAATAAGTGGTTTGCTATATTTTAGTTTTTAAAACGTCAGATTTAAATGTATCGGATGCAATAATATCGCACAATTACACAATAACACAATAAAAAAATATATTCTTGGCCGTCAATTTTAAATTTGTTTTGCAATTTACTGTATTTACAGCTTGCATGCAGTAAATATGCTGCCTTATAGTATTTAGGTATATTTTTGTTGTTGCATTATTTTTGTTTTTGTTTTATACAAAGTAAGGGTAGACAGTAGACAAAGAAGACAGACTATACTAAATACAACTTCTTACAATACAATAAAACAGCATATTATGCATATAATTCTACAGGTTTTTGTGTGTGTTTTTTTTTCTACTGTGGTCTTTCTTAGCGTTTCAGTATTAGTGTTTCTTTTTGTGAGGTTCCATGTTCACCTATGTTTAACAGGTGATGGAGGTGGGTTATACTACATGTTTTATTATGGTTACTGACATCTGGATATTAACTTTGGACGCCTTTATTCCACTACCTCTAAATTGTTTGCTATATTTCAGTGTTTAAAATGTCAGATTTTAATTCAGCACATGCAAGTCTTCCTGAAATCAACGCAGCTATGAAAAATCATCTTCAGAAGGATGCACTACAATGCACTAATAATGCATTTGACCATCAATAAAGTTTTTAATAAAAGAAGAAATTTAGAAATAAGTGCACTCACCCTAAGAAACTTCATGCACCCCATAGTGCATAAGACGGTCCTAACTAGCAGGCTGCTGAGTGGCACCATTCTCAGGCCTGCATTTCATTAAGTGACTCATTGGCCTGGGATATCTAAGCCTTTCAAAACTGGAACAGAGGATCCATGTAGCTTTTGTGTAAAATTACAAAGAGCTCTTTATGGCAATAATCAAGACAGCAGAGCGTCTGGAACCGCAGCCGTCGGCCAGCAGACGTAATATTAATTATAAACCGCATTCTAGCGAGGAGGCATCAATAGAACTCTATCAATAAGACAATCCGGCACAAGCGTCCAATCTCGTCACTAATAGCAGCTAACCTCGCACGCCCCGCAGAGATCAGAGATGAATAATACAGCTGAGATCGCTGTACCAGGCTCTGGATGCCAGCCTGTGAGTAATTTTGAGCGTAGGCTGTGGAGAAGGCCAGAACAGCGGAACAGTGAAACAGCAGAGCCATCCTCACTCACTGTACGTATCCGGTCCGGACCGGCGCTGAGGTCCAGAGGAAGTGTGAGGATGAGGGTGTGAATAGGAGGCTAATAGAGGCTGAGCTGTGAGTCAGTCCAGACTCCAGAGGGGGTTCATATTTTCACACGGCTAATTGCATTCCTGCTCTTCTCTTCTGATGAAACTGGAATCAGCGAGGGAAAACTGCACTGCTGAACAAATTTTTGCACGTGTAAATCATGTAAATAGCACTTCAGATTAGCCTCAGATGAAGGAAGAATATGATTAGGTGTGTGTATTTTCAAAAACCTGCCGATTTGCATTTTAACATACTTACAGATTGTATGCACTAAATATGCTGCAATATACCACAGTTAGTTCCGACCCTGCAATGTGATTGGCTGAGAGGCGTTTTTATGAGTGACATTATTAGCTGATAATGCACTGTAACCGAAGCTCTCCATGTATTACTCCGCCACATACAGGTAACCTAGCAACGATGCAGCGCTTACAAACCAAATACAAACCAAATCCAACATCATTATACACCACTAAGAGCCGCTGGATCCCATAGAGACACTGTGCAAAAACACCATGTCTCTAATAGGTGGCACAGGCAAAGATGCAGACCACACAAATAAATAATCCCAGCGATTTGAAAATACACATTATAACACATTATTATCAGCCACCAATATCATGTTAAGAGTTGTTTTTATTAAAATAAAAGCTTACGTGTATATATTTTCCAGTTACTATGGGGTATTTTAAGCTGAAAGTAAGGTTGACCCTTGTAATTCTGCAGGTCTCGCCACTGGGGGGCGCCGAAATAAACAAAATTTTAATTCTTAAAAAAAAAAAAAAAACATTTTCTTTCAGTCAAACGAGCACTGGACTTTAATCTACACAGATTTTACTACTAAAAACTGTTTATTTGGGTGAGTAAAACGATTCTGTTTATTTACAGTAAGCTCAGATTTCCACAATTTTGACTGAAATGGTCGATAATACAGAGCTTAACGTTAGAGTGCAGCTAAAGCAGAGCAGTAATAGAATTATTTTAACTCGCGGAGTGTTTATAACCAAACCGATCACATTTTCTCATCCTGTTTAACTCAAAATCGTTCAATAAACAGTGATAATGCAACTGTAATATGATCTCAATAATACACTCGAGGTTTGTGCTATAACGTGTAATATTTGCACTGCTGTGCTGCTCTATGGCACTCTGCCTCGTGCCTTCAAACGCATCACCGCAGTGCCAATATGACACGTTATAGCACTCCTTCTCATGTATTATTGCTTAATTATAGTATTTAGGTGGATTTTTGTTGTTGCATTATTTTTGTTTTTGTTTTATACAAAGTAAGTTTGGTAAGTTGCTATTTACAAGTAGACAGACAATACTAAATACAACTTCTTGCAATACAATACAATACAACAGCATATTATGGATATAATTCTACAGGTTTTTGTGTGTTGTTTTTCTACTGTAGTCTTTTATAGTGTTTTAGAATTAGTGTTACTTTTTGTGAGGTTCCATGTTCACCTAAGTTTGACAGGTTGTGGGGGGGGTTATACTAGATGTTTTATTATGGTTACTGGCATTTGTATATTCGTTTAGTCCCTTTTTACTTCATTTATTTTTTCTTGGATTTTTTTATTTTATTTTTATTTATTTTTTACATTTTTTAACTGAGAGTTCCCTGGGTCTCACATATTTATAATCCATTGCACTTAAATGGCTCATATCAATATTTCTGAAAGGTCGCACAGCTGTTTAGTTAATTTTGTAAGTTGCAATGTGAAATGTTAAAAAATCACTTTAAAAAGTGAAGCTATTACATAACTATTAGAAGTGGAATTTTTGTCAAAAATGTACCTCAGCAGTGCCAGTCAAGTTACATGTTGTGTAAGTTGTATATGTGAAATTTACACTGAGAAATACAGTCATTCTGTTGGTAAACAAACAAATGCTAAAGCTCAGTGACCCCTGCTAATGTTACTATCCAAGTCCTGTACAGCTTGTATCTTTCATCTGGAAAAAAGTTTGTAAAGAGGCAGTAAACTTAGTAAACTGATACTAAGCGTACAAAAAAACAGATAATTTAGACATCAAATAATGCAAAGAATACAAATTCATATACATAAAGTTTTAAGAGTTCATAAGTCAACTCTTGGTGGAAAAACCCTGTTTTTTAATCACAGTTTTCATGCATCTTGGCATGTTCTCCTCCACCAGTCTTACACACTGCTTTTAGATAACTTTATGCCTTTACTCCTGGTGCAAAAATTCAAGCAGTTCAGTTTGTTTTGATGGCTTGTGATCATTCATTTTCTTCTTGATTATTTCCATAGGTTTTTATTTTGGTACAATCAAAGAAACTAATCATTTTTAAGTGGTCTCTTTTTTTTTCATTTATTTAGTTTAGTTTCTGGATTACTTATTTATGTAAGCACCTATTCAAAATCACAAGAGTTCATAACCAACAAGTTTATTCTGACGCAGTAAAACAGCAGGTCTGTCTGACTGGGCAGGAATGATACAGACAGAGCTGCTATAGGATTACTGTTAGACTGGAGTCCAGCAGGACCAGAACCCGTCTCTGTACCAACACGTCGGGTCAGGTGCGACAGTGACCTGAGTTATTTATGCTCATCCTCTGCCAGAGGCGATTCAGCACATCTCAGTGCGGGACACGCCGTGAGTCCCGGAGGTGCGAGTCAGAGACTCAGCGTGAGTTACACTGTGAAAACCATGCTTCGGCTCAAAGCTCTTATCTCCACAAATCAGCTCCATCACCTCTCAATCAATACCACAACACCAGCCAGGCCTGAACGCCTCCCACACCCTCTGCTAATGGCAAGCTGTCAGATTACATCACTCTTCAACACAGGAGACACCATCACCCAACTGTACCCAACAGAAAAATAGGAAAACACAGAGAGACACATTTAATAAAACATTTTACCTTGATTATGATTAGGGGTGTCACGATTCTCTAAATCCTCGATTCGATTTTATTTCCGATTTTAGGGTCACAATTCGATTCGATTCTTGATTTTCTTTTTTTTCTTTTTTTTTTTTTTTACAGCAGAGTGGCCTATGCCAGTTTTAGATTAGTCTATGGTCAGTCATTGGTTTGATTCATCAAATTTACAATATCTTATTTCAAAAGGTGGGCTTGATATAAGTGATGCAAAGTGATACAAGTGATCTGTAATACACCACATTAGGCACTAACAGTCAAATTTAAATAATTTAATTAAGATATATATGTAATGCCATCTAGTGGCATTTTTTTTTGTAGCAGCAGTGTGCGCTATTAAAACAGCAATGTGCAACATAAAATAAATACGAAAAAAAAATACAGGAACAGTCATGTACAAAATAATAGAAAAATTAGAGCCTTAACAAACTCCATCCCACTATAACAGTTAAACATGAAAAATAAGACTTTAAGACTTTTTCGGTCCCTGAGAATTACAAGTTTTTTTCTTTAATAAAGATAATTTATTAACTTTATCTGATAGAAAGATGTTTCTTAAGGTACCAAAACTATTAACATATTTGAGTCTAGAAAAAACAACTGTTATGTCCACATTCTCTGGAGAAAGGGCTGCTCTTTGAGCTACAGTGTGTTGCACCATTTGCGTAGCGTGCTGCGGTATTTGCTTAGCGTGCTGCACCATTTGCTTAGCGTGCTGCGCCATTTGCGTAGCGTGCTGCACCATTTGCGTAGCGTGCTGCGCCATTTGCTTAGCGCGCGCTCGTGCTTGCGTAGCTTAGAGGGAGGGATCGTGGATATAACATAATTTCGGATCCAGACTATAACATAATTTCGATCGATTTCGATGAAATATCAAAATCGTGACACCCCTAATTATGATTAATGAACAATCATGCTTATGAACAACAGTGTTTTAAGTTAGACCTGATGAATACCAAACACAGCTTTTTGCATATTTTCATTAGGTCTATACCCATCTCATCAGATTTGGCATTTCAATATGAATATTCAGCAATGTTTTTTTTGCATAATTATCTAGCAATAAGAAAATTCCATCGCTAATGTGGTCATTAAGAAAGTTAACAGGAACACAGCGTAAGACTAATGATCTGAATCACATGGAAAATTCATTATGTCATATGGATTTGTGGAATAATGAGACAGATAATAAGATAATAAATAATCTTGTGCAATCTATTGTATTTCTTCTTCTATTTTATTTTAAACATTAAAATCAACGTATAAATAAACATTAAAGACAGCTATTTAGAACAGAACATTTTGTCATGTGTATTTTATAGTTACCAAGAGCAACATCAAGCTAACGTTAATAAGAGCTGTCCTTTAAAAGGGCTTCCATGATAACCAGCAGCTATCTGTGATTAACGGAAAAAAGCAAAGTCGGCAGCTCCACTAAAATGTTAAAATATCATCTTTATGCATTTTTTTTTTTTTTTTTATAAAAAAATCTGCTCGATAAAACTACTTACAAAATACTTACAAACCATTAAAAACTAAAAAAATATTAATATCCCAGGAATTCAAAACACAATGCACAAAACAATTAAATTAAAATGGTAAATTAGTTCTATTCTAATCATACATTTACTTCAGTAGTGCTACTAAAGTCACATGTGAGTGAAATTTACACAAACGAAAGCAACAAATGCTAATGCTATGTTAGCTCAGATTTACTATCCTAGCCCTGTACAGCATATATTTTTCGGCTCAAAAACAGACAGTTTTTGACAAGTGACGCTGAATGCTTAATTTTGTATTAATTAACTAAAACCTAGAGAAAACACTGTAATGTGACCTAAAATACACTACTCATCGTTCTCTATGAACTATTTGTTTTATCACTTATTTGTCGAAACACCAAAACAGTTTTTTTTTTCCATTATTGACTGAATATTTTCAATTGCCAAATACACTTTTTCTACATAGTCAGCTTCAAAGCCCACCTGAAACATAATTAGCCCCCACTGCACGTTCTGTACATCCAGGTATGTAAAATGGAAGGAAATGAGCTGCACTACAAATGGCAGCATTCTGAATATTTAGATGCCTAGTGACAGGAGGTGGGTGTGTAACAGAGACTTGTGAATGGGTGCAAGAATGTGTGTCAGAGCACTTTCATGCTAATGTAAAACACACACACACCCCAGCAGCAGCAGAGTTGAAGAACGTGACCAGAACGCAGATGAATGAAGAAAACTATACAACAACATGGTCAAAAGTTTGTGGACACCTGTTCTATTGAAAGAATTTCACTTATAGCAGAAACAGACATGCAAATAAATGCGCACACACACAGCTTGTTGAGCCCATGTAGCAGAAAAAGTACTGCCAATAGAATAGGACCGTGAGAAGCAGATAAACTGCAAACAAATAATTAAAATTAAATACAGTAAACAGCAAAAATACTAAATAAACTGCTTTCAAGAATATTGAGCTATCACAATGAGTGTTTTGAGATATTATTGTTTATTGTAATGTGCATGATACGATAAGACGCACCTCTAATATATTTGAAAGTGCAATTAATCGTGATTAATCACAGAATGCTGTTGCCATTAATCAGAATATTACACTTTTTAACCAATAAACTTCCACGATGTTTTCATGACTTTTCCAATTTGCCTTCAAGTCAAATTTTCATGACATAGACAATAAAAATCAAACTCTAATCAAAAACTATAAACTATAATTAAAATTTATTATAGTAGATCTAAAATAAATCAGATAAAATGTTGATACACAATATTTAATGATAAATTGTGTTAGATCATGAGAGCTTCATTGCGTAGGCCTAAATTACTGAATTAACTCTGAGCTGACGTATATGTTAGCTCAAAAAAGGTTTTTCTTTACCGATAAACAGAAACACAAAGGATTGTATACCAAATTTTCATGACTTTTCCAAAACTGTTTGGGTATTTTTATTTTTTCTAAATTTATCCAGGTCTGGAAATTGCTATTTTCAAATTCTATGACTTTTCCAGGTTTTTCATGGCCATATGAAGAAAAAAAAAAAAAAATATATATATATATATATATATATATATATATATATATGGTGACTTACACTTTACACACAATACACTGGGCATCCCCTGCTTATGAGAAATAGAAACATAAAGACGTGAATTATTCTTTATATTTCTTTCATCACAGGATGATTGATGTTTTTCTTGTTTCTTTAAAATGAATAAAGCGTGTGTTTGATTTGTGCTGAAGTGCTGCTGTTTGTTCTCTTTGTTAAATCAGCTGCTCTGGACTGAATGGGCTGCAGACAGAGATTGGCAGCACGTCTGTTCTGCCGACTGTTAACTGGGTGATGAATAGATTTGCCTTGGTGTGTGTGTGTGAGTGTGTAAGTGTACGTGTGTGTGTGTACGTGTGTGTATGTGTGATTAATGTGGCTGTGTTAAATTGTCCTCTTGTGTTTCTCTATTAGTCTTGGCCTTGCCCGCCGCTGCTGTATGAATCGGGGTGATGAATGTTCTGCTCGGGCCGGTACTGGCTGGGTACTGTACCGCTGAGGGAGAGGTGGGGGCACACCGGGCCGACCCAAACAGCGGGGCAGAGGTGGTCCATACAGAACCTGCCAGCCCTGTTCACTACAGCAGCTGTGATCTTTACATTAGCTCTACAGTGTGTGTGGGAGATGGATGACGTGTTTAAAAAAGCTAATAATGTTCTACATTGGAGGGTGGGATCTATATGGTTTAGCCATTTCAGGATCAAGCTAGAAACATTATAGCAACCAGCAGAGATATCATAGCAACCGCCTAGCAAAACCATAGCAACTATTTAGCAACACCACAGCAACCACCTTCCAGCTCCATAATAACCACCCAGTAAACAATTAGGAACACCATAGGAATTACCTGGGATACCACAGAAACCACTTGAAAACAGCTTAGCAATAGCCTAGAAACCATCTGGGATACCACAGCAACCACCTTGCAACACGGCAGCAACCACCCAACAATCACCTGGGACCCACAGCAACCAGCTAGCATCCACCTATCAACACCATAGCAAATATCTGGGATACCATAGCAAACACTTACCAAAACCATTGCAGCCACTAAGCATCCACCGCATGAAACCATACCAACCATCTGGGATACCATACAAACCATCTAGCAAAAACACAACCACTTAGTAAGACCATAACAACCACCAGAGATATCATGACAACGCTCTAGCAAAACCATAGCAACCATTTAACAACATCACACATCCACCTTTAAACTCAACAGTATCCACTCAGTAAACACTTAGAAACCACCTAGAAACCACTCAGCAACAGCTTGGCAAACACCTGGGCTACCACAGCAACCACCTAGCAACCACTTATTAACACCAATGCAGCCACATTGCAACACCACAGCAACCACCCAGCAATCACCTGGGATACTACAACAACCAGCTAGCATCCACTTAGCAACACTATAGCAGATGTCTTGGATACTAAAGCAACCACTTACCAAAACCATTGCAGCCACTAAGCATCCACATTCTAAAACCATACCAACTATTTGGGATACCATACAAACCACCTAGCAGAAACACAACCACTAAGTACGACGAAAACAACCACCCTGCAACACCACAGCAACCAACCAACAATCACCTAGGACACAACAGTAACCAGCTAGCATTCACTTACCAACACCATAGCAACTGCATGGAATACCAAAACCATAGCAAACATCTGGGACATCATACAAACCACTTACCATTACTATAACAACCACCTAGAATACCACAACAACCCCCCATAAACCACTTACTACAGCACCCATCTACAGGGGTTGGACAATAAAACTGAAACACCTGGTGTTAGACCACAATAATTTATTGGCCTGACGGACAGTTCTGGTGGAAACACACACATTGAATTCTGCAGTGATTTAAGCAGCCGTGGTTTTATGTTTTTTGAATACAATCCCTGTTAGCACCCAAACATCCCTTTTAGACAGCTTCCTCTTACAGCATCCACAGTTAATCCTGTTGGATGTGGTTCGTCCTTCTTGGTGGTATGCTGACATTACCCTGGATACCGTGGCTCTTGATACATCACAAAGACTTGCTGTCTTGGTCACAGATGCACCAGCAAGACGTGGACTCTGGTATGTCACCCATAATGTTGTGTGCATTGCAATATTTTGAGTAAAACTGTGCTCTTACCCTGCTAATTGAACCTTCACACTCTGATCTTACTGGTGCAATGTGCAATTAATGAAGATTGGCCACCAGGCTGCTCCAATTTAGCCATGAAACCTCCCGCACTAAAATGACAGGTGTTTCAGTTTCATTGTCCAACCCCTGTAGCAGCACCAGGAAAAACACCTGAAACCACTTAGCAACAGTCTAGCAACTACCTGAATCTTGTTTTAGTTTATAAATATATTCTAAATACATTTTCAATAGAAGTCATGGTAAAAAGAGTTTATATTTTATTTTATTTTTAATCATTTCTATTGGTCTATTTCATCAATGCATTCTGATACGACGTAATGAACAACTGTTGAATTCAAATGATGTTAGTCATATATGAAGTCAGTGTTTTTTCTGTTTGGTTTAAAATTTGATTAAAGTCATTTTTATATTGCTTAATTGCTTGTGGAGTCTAGAATAACAGCCCAAGATTAGATCTAGTACCTATAAGTAGTGGTAGCACTAGAACTCCAGTACAAGTACAGTCCAGACAGATATCAGCCACTCTCTGCAGAATGTTTTCCTGCTTAGGGAGGTGTGCTTCAAAAACATGCATCACAGAGAAAGCTGCCTCCTGGTTTTCTCAGCATACAATTAGAGCCCGTTTAGATTTGCTCTGTGCTGCACTGGGCCCGGCAGGTTCCGGCTCCAAGCTGCCGTCTTTGTGATAAGGCTGAGAGGAGGAATCCGGCACTTTCCGGACAACGGGACTTAGCCCGCGCGAGAGGCGGCTGTCAATCAGCACAGCCCCCCCCCCCCCCCTCTCTCTGCCCCACATTCCCTTTCACTACAATGCCGGCTTTGCCAAGGAGACCCCCCAAGTGGAGCAGAGAATCCACTCCAGAACAGAGGCCGGCTCCAGTTAGGGGGCACACAGTGAGCCGGTGGGGAAATCCACGGCGCTGTTCCCACACTGCTCTCTAAAGCCATCCCGCATTCAGCGCCAGTCTTCCATCAGCCCCCGCCGCTATCCCTTCCCACAATCCCTCCCGGTAAAGCAGCAAGCGGCAGCCAGGCGAGCACGGCAGGGATTTTTTGAGTTAGTATTTTTTGAGTTTGGATTTAGGATTAAATGGTTCCCAGGAAAAAGAGCATATTACACAGGACTTTACTGAGACAGGTCTTTTTAAGCTTTGTGCTATTAGCATCATTACCTGCAGCCTTACTATTCTGTTACTAGATACCACTTACCAACATATTGCAATCACATGGGTAGGGGTGGCCAAATATGGCCGATATGGCCAAAATTTTTATCACATCTTTTAATTGCAATATCGATGTGAACTGTATAGCCACTGCCCTTGGTGTATGAAATGATGAACTAATAGAACTGGGTGATGTTAAAAAAATATTACTCTAAATATACATATACATTGTCAATATATATATTAATACACAGTATTTATCGAGATTTGTACTTAATTTTTGCTGCCCATATTGCAGTTGTGACAGAAAGATCAGTTGTGACAGTTGGGTCAGTACAATAAAATATCACCTAGGATACCATAACAATAAGCAAAATCTCAGAAACACCAATACAATCACCTGGGATGCCAAAGCAGCCAGCTAAGAAATTCTCAACAACACCATAATGATCACCTGTGATACCACATCAACCAGGTAGCAACAAGGGCTTTATATTGGCAGGAACTTGGAGATAGTATACGCATCTTTATACAGGGGTTACGATTCAATCCATCGCAATGTACTGTAAAAAAAAAAAAAAAAAAAAAAAAAAGCCAATATATTGTGATTGTTTTTAAATCAATCAATTTTAATACAAAAACAAAATATCAAACTTATCAAATCTGAGTAAAATAAAAGTTTATATTTTTTTTCAAAGTGGGATTAATTGACAGCGTACAATACTGCTATCTAAATAATATTGATATTTTTTACACCCCTACTAGCAAACACTTAGCAATACAATAGCAATCACCTGGGATACAACAGTAACCACTTAGCAACACCATAGTGACCACTAAGTGTACTGTTTTTTGACTGGATGCGGAGTTTTCATGTAGAAACATACTCTGCCCTCTTTTCCCCAAAGGAATAATTTACACTAAACCATAAACATGGGCTACTACAGCAAGCACTTCGCAACTCTTTAGACATCGCAGCAACCATTTATCAACACCTTAGCAACACCATAACGACCACCCAGCACCACCACAGTAACAAGAACATCATGTGGAGTCCCACAAGGTTCTATTTTAGGGTCTAGAAATGTATATTATTAGGAAAATAGTTTAGAATATAGAAAACGCAGAACTGAAATGTAGGCTTGCATACAATACCTAAGGGGTTTATATTTAAAACAAAATAAATAAACAAATACACTGCTCGTTTTTTCCCACCTTTTTTAAGTTAAAATTTCCACTTCATAGAGAGTGTGGACCTACTTGTGGGCTTTAACACTATAAGGGGTAGTTCTCAAACTACTCCACAAGGACCTTACCCCCTCTATCACCCCTCCTCAATGCCCTAGATTTTTTACTCCAACCCAACTGGCAACACATAAATGAGCAAAAATGCAGGCCTTCCGGGGGTCTCAGAAGACCAGATTAGGATCTACTGCCATGATAAAGATGCTGTTAGTGTATAAAATCTACAGTTCCCAACACCAGTATTATATACTGTACATTCATTATAAGGAGTGTCCACAAACATCTGAACAGATACACATTATATGCAGTACATTATATTGCCAAAATATATTTACTCTCCCATTCAAATCATTGAACTCAGGTGTTCCAAACACTTCCATCTTTACATGTGTATAAAATTAATCACCTGTGCAGACCTTTGCCGGTTCAAATCCTGTACATGCAGCTTGCCTGTTCATGCAGGTGTTGCTCATTTTGGTTGGTAGATGGCGCTCTTTTCCCACATCACTCCAAAGTGTGATGTCGATCAGCACAACGCATCTGTGAGCTGATGTATCAGAAACGAGTCGCTGTGCTTTTCCTCCGAATGCACTGTGATGCTACTTGGCAATGCTGCAATGCAAAAAAGGCATGTTCTAATCCTTCCGCTCTTAGTGTTGGGGCATCACTTCTGATGAAATGAAAGAAAATGAATAAAAAAAACAAGGAGTTTTATCTGGCCCTTTAACCATCGGTGTGGTAGATCCAACCCCATACTTCGTACCAGTCCGATACTTGCCAAAATCACTGGATCGAACATCAGAAAGCCTTTTGTGGACCGTAGAGACTGTTATTCCATCAGAAACAGAATAAACTCTTTCAGTATCCTTGATTTCAGAAGAAACAATAAAAGACCAGGTGTCCCAATACTTCTGTCCTTCATATTAGTGTAATAACATTAAAACAATCACATAAAATGCTGTTCCTTTATCCGTCTCGCCCCCACCGTGTCCACATGCAGCATATGGGCAGGCACATTATTGAGATGAGAGTCCGTCTGGCATAACCGTCCACATCTATATTCAGATTTATGCGCTGACTGGGACACTTTCGGCTCCTCCTCACTGCCTGAGGTGTAGCTCTGTGTCGCTGCTGCTGTTAATACAGAGTACAAGTAAACCTTTCAGGAGAGACGCGCAAATTAACTACTGTGCATTCAGAGAGTCATAAAATCCACAACATCAAACAAAACTAAATAACACGATAACTGACTGCAGGCTTTTAGACAAGGCAAACAAAAAGCAGACCACCTTAATGTTTAAAAAGGTCAATCCTCAAACAGAATACACCAACATTCGACTCAAATCCAATATTTATCTCTACCAAGGCAGGTTTATTTGTAGAACATCTTACACTGGAAGTACTTTATATAATCACAGAAAGATAAAACATGGTTTATACAGCTTTAAAGCTAATGAAACACTGAGAACCAATATCTCAGAAAGCCTTTGAAAAAATAACTACAAATAAAGGAAAACTGCTAACATAAGAACAGAGCATTTTTAACTGTTTCTTTAGTTCTCCAGGTTTAGCTTTAGATCTCCAAGTTTAGATTTAGATGCCAGGTTTAGCTTTCGTTCTCCAGGTTTAGCTTTCGCTCTCCATGTTTAGCTTTAGCTCTCCAGGTTAAGCTTTATCTCTCCAGGTTTAGCTGTAGCTCTACAGGTTTAGCTGTAGCACTCCATGTTAAGCTGTAGCTCTCCAGGTTTAGCTTTAGCTCTCTAGGTTTAGCTTTAGCTCCCTAGGTTTAGCTTTTTTAGCTTTCCAGGTTTAGCTGTAGCTCTCCAGGTTTAGTTGTAGCTCTCCAGGTTTAGCTTTAGCTCTCCAGGTTTAGCTGTAGCTCTCCAGGTTTAGCTGTAGCTCTCCAGGTTTAGCTGTAGCTCTCCAGGTTTAGCTGTAGCTCTCCAGGTTTAGCTGTAGCTCTCCATGTTTAGCTGTAGCTCTCCAGGTTTAGCTGTAGCTCTCCAGGTTTAGCTGTAGCTCTCCAGGTTTAGCTGTAGCTCTCCAGGTTTAGCTGTAGCTCTCCAGGTTTAGCTTTAGCTCTCCAGGTTTAGCTTTAGCTCTCCAGGTTTAGCTGTAGCTCTCCAGGTTTAGCTGTAGCTCTCCATGTTAAGCTGTAGCTCTCCATGTTAAGCTGTAGCTCTCCAGGTTTAGCTTTAGCTCCACAGGTTTAGCTTTAGCTCCCCAGGTTTAGCTTTAGCTCCCCAGGTTTAGCTGCAGCCCTACAGGTTTAGCTTTAGCTGTACAGGTTTAGCTGTAGCTCTCCAGGTTTAGCTTTTTTAGCTTTCCAGGTTTAGCTGTTTTAGTTCTCTGCATTCAGGTTTTTTTTTAGCTCTCTGCATTTAAGCTATCTAGGTTCAGCCTTAGCTTTATCTCTCTGCATTTAGCTTTAGCCCTCAACATTTAGCTTTAGCTCTCCAGGAATAGCATTAGCTCTCCAGGGATAGCTTTAACTTATCAGGGTTAGTTTTAGTTCTCAAAGTTTAGCTTTAACTCTTCAAGATTAGCACTAACTCTCCAGGTTTATCGTTAACTCTCAAGGTTTAGCTTTTTTAGCTCTCCAGGTTTAGATGTTTTAGCTCTCTGCATTTAAGTGTTTTAGCTATCTGCATTTAGCATTTTTAGCTCTCTGCATTTTAGCTCTTCGTGTTTGGCTTTAGCTCTCCAGGACCAGCCTTAGTTTTAGCACTCTAGGAAAGGCATTGACGCTCTATGGTTAGCTTTAACACTTCAGGTTAGGTTGAAGCTTTTAAAGTTTTGCTTTAAAGGTTTGTCTTTAACTCTCGAGGTTTAGTTTTAGCCTTGTTCTCTGTTTAGCTTTAGTGGTCCAGGTTTAGCTTTGGATGTCCAGATTGCTCAGACACAAAGAGCATATTTGTCTTATGAAATAAATACTTTTAAATGCTATTATATTCTAATATCTAAAAGCTTCTATAATCAAATACCTAGAAGTCCTCAGAGCATGGGGAAATCTACATTAAATACAGATGTCAATATGTTCTACACTCCATAATTCAGCCCTCACTTTGGGATAATATTAAGTGAGGCTGATGTTAACTGGTATGAAGCCCGTTGGTGATTTTGGAGAGCGTCGGAGGTGCAGCAGAAGCACATGGGAATAAATCACTCTATTTAGAAGTTGGCCGAGCGAGGCCTTCTGCTAAATAGCGCTTCACCATGTCCCGCTATCAGCTGCCCCCTGGGCTTCTGGGTAACGAGTTTGTTTCCCAAGGCTGCCAGAGAGCAAGTGGACACGCCTGGGAATTCACCTCCTGCTAACAAGGACGCCCAATCTTAAATTTGGACCAATGTCACCATCACGCTGAGAAAGGTCACGAAAAAAGCAAGTGTAATTTTCCACTGAATTTCACGGTGCTCTTACTGATGCACATAAACCTCTCCAACACTTTACCAGGCAACGGTAAAATATCAGTCAAATGTTTGGACACCTTCTCATTCAACGGATGGTAGATTAATGTTTAAGACACCAAAACAGTGAAGGAATAAATTATTTGTAGTAGCAGAAGCAGCAGCAGCAGCTTTTCCTTGATGACAGCTTTTGTCCACTCTTGGCATTCTCTCAGTACCGGTACTACTACCAGAGCAGGAGCATCCCTTCCTATCTTTAAGAAACTCCTGAAGACAGAGCTCTTCAAAGAGCACTTACTCTCCTAACACCTCTAACAAACTAACTACTTCTAACTAGTGCTGGGTGACATGGAAAAATTATATATCACGATATGAAATTTCTTATATCACGATAACGATATATATCATCATATACCACATTTAAGTATGTTTTCAGTTATTCTTAAAAAAAAATGACAAAATAATATCGTTGCTTACTTTTTTTCCAACTTTATTTCAAAGTGACATTAAACTCAACTTTTACAAATGTGAATTACTACCTTACAGTGCAGCAATATATATGTATCAAATGAAAACAGATGAGGTAGATGCAGTACCTAATTTTTTCAAGAGAACAATGCGTCTCCATTGTTCAGCTCTCATGAGTTTTATAATGAAAGGCATGTCGGAAACCGGCGTGTCCGTGCATGTCCGTCAAATAACGTAAAGCAGCGTCGTATCGCAAAACCACATTATGGACCTTTTTTTGCGAATATTACTTTATTATCACTTATATAAACCGAGTTTATGCGAAGTGACCACGCCTATACATTTCATCGTAGCCTACTTTATATATTTGCATGAATAATTGATGAAATTACTGTAGAAACGATAGGGACACTTTTCTATCGTCCCCACGATATTTATCGTCATATCGCACAGCACTACTTCTAACCTCATTTCCTTCTCCCCCTCCTTTCTTCCTCTATCACACTCTTCACCTTTGGCCTCATTTAGGCCCTGTCTAAACAAAAAGTATTTTACCTTGAACTTCAACACTCTCTATTGCTAAATGTGCATCATTTGCTTTGGATAAAAGTGATTGCCAAATGTAATTTAATGTAATGTAATATAATGATTTTTAATGGTTGAAACCTTTGACTGGTACTGTGTATAAAGTGTGTATAAAAAGAACATTATCACAGAAATGAGCACTTCAAGTGCTTCTTCAATAATATCATGTATATATTCATATATTATATAATTTCAATTAATTCATTAATACATAAATAAGAAAATATTTTTTTTATGAAAATAAATGTAGACCAAAGTTCAAGTGTTGCACTCACAACTGAGCCACTCCAAAAACACTGTGTGTGTGTAATGAAGCGGACCCAGGGGACAGCAGGATTAACTGACTGCCCACACTGCAGATATTACAACACTTCCACTGAATCTCAGTCTCACACAGTACTGCTGAGAACTTGTCTCTACAACTTACACAATAACTGTTTTCTCACACACACACACACACACACACACACACACACACACACACACTGTATCAAAGTTGAAAGTATCACATTAACACACCAGGGCCAAATTCCATTTCTCTTTTGTACCCCCACCCCTTGTTTTCGAGTGCAACCCTTCTCTGTTCCAAGAAGAAGGGCTGAAATCCTCCTCCTGAGTAAGTATTGGGACAACAATTTAAAAACCTGTAGGCTATTCTGCCGGGCTAATGTTGTAGCATAGCTGATGAATTTAACTTACTTTACTACATTTTAGGGCTTTATCATTATTAAGTATTAAGAAAGGAGGCAGGCGGTGCAGCAATTATTTATTATTGTTCAATTTTTCATTTGTGATGAAGAGCTGAAATTAGCTTTTAATAGCAGTTATTTTATTTTGTTTTCCCTGTCCAAATTTAATGCAGCCTCTGATGCTGTTCCACCTCTGTTTAAGGTGGAATGGGAAATTTAGTTAGCTAACTATTGACATGCACTAGTAGAAGGACTGTGCGAAATATGACGAAATATTTTGTTCTAAAAACAGTAGGGCTGCAACTAACGATTATTTTGGTAGTCGACTAATCTGATGATTTTTTTTTTTTTATTAGTCAGCGATAGAAACAGCTGATCATAAGGTTTAAAAGCCATTTGAAACATCTAGATGTTGTTTAAATGTGGAAAATGCTGATGTTTAGTAAGTAAATATGTAATCTGTTAAGTTTGAGCCCTTTTGGAGCTGAGTGTACCTGTGTGAGTGAGCCATTTACCCATCTCCCCTTGCAATTCTGTCCCCAGCACTTGTGTAATGTGGTACAGTTACAAACTAACGATAAAATTTGTAATTCACAAATTTTTATTATCGACATTGTCGATTATATCGACTAATCGTTGCAACCCTAAACAACAGAAAGCCGTCTATTGATTAGCATTATGCTTTATTACCTATATCTAACTAAACTCCTAACAAACACAACAGAGCACAGCCCAAACCCAAATGATGTGTTTTTAACCAACAACCCAACAACCACTGCTAAGCATGAGTGCGGTGTCTGCCCCAATTGTGCCAGACACTAATGTCTTGTTTGAAGTGTACACTCTAAATAGTAAGTAATAGGGTTGCTATTTTCAGTGTTTGGAGGTTGAGATGGAAATTGGGACACTTCCCTTAACATATTTCATTTTAACAGTCCCTGCATTAACTATAAAACAGTATTTCTCACTATTGATCCTGTACCACTGCTCTGCACACTTCTGCTAGAAGTCCTGTTAGATTAGCAGGGGTGAATTAAAGCAGACAAAATCAGAAAATGTGTATTGTTTTGTGTATTGTTAAATTATAGTTATTGTCATTTTTGATCACTTGATCTCAGTGCTCCCAGCTCTCTGTTTGGAGTGTGACTTTGCAAAAAACTCTAATTAAAGGTCCATATATCCCCTAACACTTCACCCTACCCCTAAAGCCTAACAAGAATCAGGATGTCCTTTAAATAAACTTTGGACAGTGTCAGAGTTTCTTAAGGGAAAGAAAAAGAGAATATAATGAAGGTACATGGCTGATATATAAGGCTGTTGATCATCTAGTTTTGCTATTGTTTTTCCAATTTTTTTCAGCCTAAATCATGGAACTGAAACTCATTATTAAGCGGCTTAGCTCTTCTTAGATCCAGTATTTCAGAGAGTAAATTAAAAACATACTAAATTTCCATATATTTGTAGACTCCTGCTGCTTCAGAGTTCTTTTTCTACCGTATTTTCTACCGTATTATAAAGCGCGTTATCAATGAACTTCTAATTTCTGGTCTATTTTCATACACTTTCTGATAGGGAAGATAGTGGAAGCGCATAATAAAACAAAACTGTAATTCTTAACAACCTAAAAAACCTTTTCGTTCAAAGTCAAACAAGTGCTGGATGTTAATCTACACAGATTTCTCTACTAAAAACATTTTAAACGTTTTAAAGTGCTTCCATTTATTTACAGTAAGCTTAGATAAACCATATTTTGTCTAAGGGTGAGTTTTCAGTGAAGTTTCTCCAGCACTAAGACTGGCTGCAGTACCATTAGCATTAGCCGCTAACCGCAGCATGGACGTAGCTTGTTTTAACACTGCGAACATGCAAACTACAGCCCCATATACTCGCCTCTGAACAGCAAAAGAGCTAGCGCTGCATTTAGCTGCTATTGCTAATGCTGCTGCACTTAGCCTTAGTGCTGGAGAAACTTCACTGAAAGCTCACTCTTATAAAGCTGTACTTCCGAGAGTGACTAGTAGAATTCATACATAAGGTGCACTGGATTATAAGACATACTGTCGATTTTTGAGAAAATTAAAGGATTTTAAGTGTGAAAAATACAGTAATAAAGGGAAAAATTGGGAGTTTTTTTAGAGGTATTGTCTGAAGCTCGAGCCAATGTGGAGAACACAGTTCCATTGAGGCTGCAGGGCATTATACCCATATTATGCCCATTTACCGGATGGCATTGGGCATAGTGGATTTACACTCAGGCATGGCTGTTATATTGGCAATGCCAAGTAACTGTAACTGAAGTAACTGTCAGCAGTTCATTAAACATATGATGCCCCCTGGCAGCTGTGGGCACCAGCAGAACATGCCTTAAACCATATCAACCAAGAGTTTACTATTGTTCTGATCATCTGAACCCTAAACGAACCTGAACAACCCGGCCAGTGACTGTAGAACAGCAGAAAGTAAACCCACCACAGGTCTAGCACCTACAGTGGCTTGCAAAAGTATTCATAGCCCTTTACAACCACAAACAAATGTATTTTATTGAGATTTTAAGTGATAGACCAACACACAGTATTGCATAAGTGTGAAGTGGAACGAAAATGATACACGGTTTTCAAAATTTTTATTAAATGAAAATCTGAATAGTGTGACGAGCAAAAGTATTTATCCCCCCTATATCAATACTTAGTAGAGCCACCATCTATTGCAATTACAACTGTAAGAGCTTTAGAGTTTGTCTCTACCAGCTTTGCGCATCTAGAGACTTTTGAGATTTTTGCTCATTCTATTTTATAAAACAGCTCAAGCTCAGCTAGGTTGGATTCCACTGTAGCTCTGGCTGCATGTTTAGGGTCATTGTCTTGCTGGAAGGTGAAGCTCCTTCCCAATCTCAAGTCTTTTGTAGCCTCCAACAGTTTTTTTTTTTTTCCAGAATTGCCCTGAGTTTAGCTCCATCCATCTTCCCATCGACTCTGACCAACTTCTCTGTCTCTGCTGAAGAAAAGCATCTCTACAGAATGATGCTGCCATCACCATGTTTCACAGTGGGAATGGTGTGTTCAGGGTGATGAGCAGTGTTACACAGTGTAGCGCTTTGCATTTAGGCCAGAAAGTTCAATATTGGTGTCATCTGACCACAGCACCTTCATATGTTTCTTTTAACAGTGGATTTCTTCTTGTCACTCTTCCATTAAGGCCATATTTGTTGAGTGCATGACTTATAATTGTGGTCTTGTATACAGATTCTCCTGGGCTGAAAACTTTTGCACGTAACACTTTTCAGATTTTTATTTGATAAACAATTTGAAAACCATGTATCATTTTCGTTCCACTTCACACTTATGCAAAACCTTGCGTTTGTCTATCACTTAAAATCTTAATAAAATTCATTTAAGTTTAGGATTGTAAGGTGCAAAAATTTGGAAAAGTTCAAGGGTTATGAATACTTTTGCAAACCAGTGTATTCTGGCTGGCTGAAGCATGTGGTATAAGCACAAAAACTGTACCCATTACAGATGATTTACCCTGTATGATAGAATGATATCACATATACGATTTTAAATCACTTGATGCTGTTGCGACTGTATGAGGTTGGGTGCTGGTGCCTGCCTACCCTCTGGATCAGGCACTTCCTGCTGTATAATCCCATTAGTGTTTGCCTTTGTTTTAATTTTCTTTCACCCTCTTTTCTATGTATTGAGATGTTCTGTTGTGTCCACTACCCTGCTCTTCACTATGGTGTTGTCCTGCTCTGGATCCCTGCACTGATTCATTCCCACCACACAGTGCAGCTGTTCATTTCACTGTTTAACCTGCATGGATTTTCACATTTACACTGAGCATGTGTCCAATACCAACTCACATTCTCAGTATTCATAAGCTGCTCTTATACTTTAGCCATTAGCCATAGCATTATCTCACTCTCTGTCCAGTTTTTCTAGTTGGTCTATTATTTGTTGTACTGACCTGTATTTAACCAGGAAGGAAGGATTGTGATTCTTTCTATCACTAATCATTTACAGAATTGATTTGATTATGATTCACAAGGTCACAATTTGATAGAATATTGGTTGATTCAAAAATATCTGTATATATATGACAGTTACATATTTTACTACAAAGAGTTTATTTTAACTATTGTAACTGTACAAGGAACCTGTACAACCTTCCATTATTAAAAATATTACTAATAATTAACCCAAGACAGTTACATTAATGTTAATGTAACTGTTAAGGATTATTTAATTTGTGCTCAAAACAATAGCAGTTTAGATGTAATGTAAACATTTACTCAGGTTTGTTCTGAAAAGACCTTAAAAAAAAGCCATGTCATATCGTATGCAATAATAGCGCCAACATTTTTGAATATCAGAAACTATATTATACCATGAAATATTGTGCCATATCACCCACCCTTAATTATCACACCAGGGTACTACATTTCTGCTGTTTTTAGCAAAAAACAAATAAAAATAATAATAATCACACTGTTCTCATTTCCTATTATAAATCTACTAGTGACAGATTATATCTATCGAATATAATTTATTTTACTTAAATCCAGGATATATGGAGATATTTGGAGTTATTAGAGTTATTATTAGTATCATGACATTCTGGATCATTGACTTCTGTTACAAACCAGATAAAATTCTTGTATTTTTTTAATATCTCAGTTAGGGGTGTGCCATATCATATTGTATGCAGTAATAAAATTACATTTTCGTTTTGTTTTAGTAGTGTATTCTTGAAAAAAAAAAATCTATGTTTTGTCATATCTCTAAAAGTTACTGTGAAAATACGATTGAATTTCCTGATATTATTTTAGGGCCATATCACCCACCCCTACTTTGAAATAATTAAAAAAAAAAAAAGTTTGAACTGATTTTCTTTTACTTTGAATGACCTTCCGCCACACTTAAGGTGGAACAGAAACTTGGGGAAAATTCTTAAGCTAACTTGTTCGCTAAATGTGAGTGAGCTATAACCAATTTATTAACACATCGGGTGTAATTAATCTGGTAGGCTTCAGTAACTTTTGTTGCAAACATTTGCTCCTCTAATAATATGGCATGTTTTAGAACTGCTGGTAAAAAAAAACGCTGGCCGCAGCTGCTCTCTGGCTCTGCAGATGTAAGATACTGATGCACTGGGAGGATAGGCTAATTAAAAAAAAATATATCGACTTTATATCTATCGGAACCTCAGCATTGATATTTTCTACAGGCATTGGTTGCGACCAGAAGTACTGCGAGTCTATTCATTGCTGAGTGCTGGTGCCTGCCTGCCCTCTGGATCAGGCTCTTTCTGACTCGAATCTCTGTAAAGCTGGTTTTTGACAACACATGTTCTAAACATTAAAAGTATGAGTTTCTTTAATTTTACTAAATTGAAAAGGATGATTACAAGCCATCAAACCAAGCTGAACTGCTTGAATTTTTGCACCAGAAGTGGCATAAAGTTATCCAAAAGCAGTGTGTAAGACTGGTGGAGGAGAACATGCCAAGATGCATGAAAACTGGGTTATTCCACCAAATATTGATTTCTGCACTTATAAAACTGTATAAAAAATAAATCGGTTTTCTTTGCATTATTTTTTGTTATTTCAGCCATGTCTTATTTTGTGCAAATAAATGCTATAAATTACAATATTTTTATTTGGAATTTGGGAGAAATATTGTCTGTAGTTTATAGAATAAAACAACAATGTTCATTTTACTCAAACATAAACCTATAAATAGCAAAATCAGAGAAACTGATTCAGAAACTGAATTGCTCTCTTAATTATTTCCAGAGCTGTATAAATGTAAACTTAAATGTGAACTAAACCTGAATTACTAAGTAACATACAGTGCACACACAGTATTTTCTGTTTTCAGAATGTGAACCCTAAATGAACCTGAAGTAGAATTCCACAAGGAATCATTTGGTCCAGACCAGTAGACAGAGAGGAGCTGCAGGTGTGAACTCTTTCTCAGCATGTAAATCATTCTGAAACTCATTTCATTATATCGCCAAACATTTTTGAATTATCCAGCGAGCCGCACTGTTCCGGCAGCCGTCAGAGTGATTACGCCGCGTGTTATTCGCATCCGGCTGATGGAATTCTATCATTCCGTTCTTTAATCTCCCCGCCGAGGCGAATGCAGCTCAAACTGCCGCCTTTTTTTACAGCATGGATTTTCTCCCAATTTCAATCATGAAAGCTCCCGCACATATAAAAGAGATTCATTTATTCCCGAGCGCCTCCACTTCCCATTTTAAAAAAATATATAATTCATACTTCAGTTCATTTCAGAGCTTTTCAATCGCTCGCCTATTAGCCGCACTGCTAATAGCGTTCCTCAGGCATGCTGCACAATAATTAAGGTCATTTAACTTCTTGAATTTTTATCAATATGATAAGCTGAAAACCACTAAAACCTACCTGTGCGGCGGCATAATCACACACATACTTACTAAATAACAAAGAGAAACCAATACCAAATCATTCTTCTGTGTATTCAAGTTCATCATTGATGTACTGACCTGAAATACAGCAATGAAACATGAGCAAAGAAACCAAAGACAAATATTAATCAATGTACTTAAGTTCAAAAGTGAAAAAAAAAATACTGATAAACATTGTATATGCAGTGTGAAGCATGTTGGTGTGTGTACACATGTTACAGAAAGAAGGTTATGCTACTGACTCCTTATTATGAGTGTAATATACAGTATGCTGTCGCTGTCCAATGAAAACCTGTATCTGCAAAACAGCAGCTTTACAGAAGAAATATAAAATCTTCTTAACTTTCCGTGAAAGTTGATGTAAGAGTTTTTTTTAGGTTATTTTGTAGAATTTCTATTGGTCCACTCATTATTCATCATTTTACACAGTGTAAAGGAAAAATTGTGTAGTAAAGTAAAAAAAAAAAAAGGATAAACTTGTTTATCATTGGACATAAACGATATACAGTATTGTAATATATTTCATTGTAATCAATGTATCAATACACAGCTCTTGTATTGGGGATGTTCCATTCTGTCTAATACACTGTGATATTAGTATAATTTAACAATGATAATAAATACCTCTGAAGGTGTTAAAAAAACTAAACAAAGCATAACTGGACAACTATAGGGATAAGGATGCACTGATTATTGGTCAATCAAGAAAAAAAGTCAGCCCAAAAAAGAACTAATACATAATAAGTGAAAAGTTCTATTTTCAGCAGGATTGGCCCACATCCCACCCTCTCCCTCAGCCCACTGCTGTATAAAGTGCAGGGAGTGAGGGAGAGAGACAGCACATTTAGTAAAAGTAAGTTTTTAATCATCATATATAATGCCCTGTATCTGTTTACTGCCTCTTCACAAACTATTGGTTTTCCAGCTAAAATATACAAGCTACCTCTTAGTTGAGTTGCACTGCTGAGGTAAAAGTATGATTGGAATTGCACTGCTGAGGTAAATTTATTAATAAAAGTGCACTGCTAAGGTAAATTAATCATTAGTATTGCACTGCTGAGGTAAATTAATCATTAGAATTGCACTGCTGAGGTAATTATATAAATTTATTGTGCTTGATTTGTCTATTTTGATATTGAAAATTATTGTACTATAAACATTAAAACTTTTTTCTTGTATTCACTGTAATTACATTTCCTTAAGTAGACAAAATACATTTAGGTGATTCAATATTTTAAATGGAAAATTTAGAAAAAAGCTAATTTAATGAAAACCTCCACATTTCAGTGCATGTCTACTTAATATAAGATTAAGCATTATACCATGTCACCATGATACCATCACATCCATTGCATTGTTACATATAAAACATGCTCTGCTAGTAGGGGTGTGCCATATCGTATCGTACATGATAATATCGCCAAACATTTTTGAATATCATGAACGATATTATACCCTGAAATATCATGCCATATCACGCCATATCACCCACCCCTAATTATCACATCAGGGTCCTACTTTTTTGCCGTTTTTAGCAAAAGAATAATGCACACTGTTCTAATTACACATGATATATCTACTAGAGACCGATTATGTCTGTCCAATATAATTTATTTTACTTTAATCCTGGATATATGGAGATATTTGGAGTGCATTATTATTAGCATCATGACATTCTGAATCATTGACTTTTACTGTTACAAATCTGATAAAATTATTATTTTTTTAAATATATCAGTAAGCCATATCATATTGCATGCAAAAATAAAATTCTAAATAATTGTTCTAATTCAGTGTTTTGTCATATCGCCAAAAGTATCGTTATCATGAAAATACCATGAAATATCGAAATATCGAAATATCTGCTAGTCAATTCCGGAATGATAATTTGATCTAATCTAGATTTAATCCCAGATATAGTTGATGTCCAGAAGCACAGCTAGAGTCTCTGGACCCGTCTGGACCCGTCTAGACCAGTCTGGCTAAATCAAATAACAACCAAAGCTACATGCCAGTGTTCCAAAGATTTAAACAGGAGCGAATCAAGTAAAATAAACAATAAAAAGAGCCTGGCTTGTTAGCAGTGAATGACAATGAGATTTACAGCGCTGACACGCAGGCTTGTGACAATCTGTGACAAGACAGAGCCGAGGGTGTTCCATCTCCTAATGAACACCGAGAACACCCTGAACACCAACCCGGCCCGGCGTCAATAAACCCAGGCCTCTGAAGGCAAGTATTTCAGTCAGATTTCACTCAGCTGTCACTCCAGCCGTCACATTTATCACGATCCGGAGAATCCTCCGAGCTCCGAGCAGTTTAATTAACTCCCATCTTAATGGAATGATTCATATCTGCAGGCCCATCATGAAGATTGTGAAAAATGTAAAAGTGTTGGTTATGAAAGGTGTAACTCCTTAAAATTATTGCTAGTCTATGCAGCTCCTCACATAATTAAAACAAAACTGCGAGCACAGATCACACTGAATTAACTCAGGTACACAGAATAACGTGGTCTGCCTTGCATCATGCAAACATGCAGTAACACATCCATATTGATGCAAAACCCAGTGCAGTTATGTCTCAGACAGATACATAAATTAATAAAGTGTGGTCTGACTAAACATAGTCTTGCCACAAGAGGGCGTGAAAGTGCTTCTCTCACTGCTCTATAACAATGGTTCATTTTGGGTAGTGTACCTCTTGGTGAGAGAGTGCTGACTGATGACATGCCTCTACAATGCACAATTCAAAAGCCCTATCTGGACAGGATTAGTTTCTCAGAGGGACTTGTGTGAAAAATATTTCACACTTTTACTCAGAGATAAAACGCTTGTATCTGGACTGTATTTAAAAAAAAAACAGGAGGACCAGTGAGTTTTTAGGCATTCTAGGTCACATGACATTGGGTTCAGTAGCTCCTCCATTTCCACTAGCTGTTGTGTTTACGTAGATCTCCGTGGAAACGTGTGCCTAAATCGTAATTAAGGTGTGTGGCAGTGGACAAATAGCTATTTTATTAAACATGAAGTAATGAAACTCAGAGATTTCAGTACTTTCAGATAACTGAACGTCTGAAAAAAACATATACATGGCCATTCCAGACGGAAATAAAATCAAATATAAAAAAAAAATGATATAAAAAAGAAAATTACCCCAGGACCCCCTTAGAAACTAACCCTGTCCAGATAAGACTAAAGACTATAATTTTGGACTTAGATGAAGATGATTTGCTGGAAAGACTGCATACAACAGTCGGCTACCCCTAGTAGTGATACAAGGGACATAAGCAGCTCAGCAATTTGTGCTGAACATCCTGCAGCAACAAGTGTTGCCTCTCAAACATTTTTCAGCAGGATAATGATCACGCACCCACAGCAAGAATCTCAAGAATTGCAATAGTTCCTTGTCCTCCAGATCTACCACCAATCAAGCATTTATGGGAGCAATTTGGAGGGCACCTTCAGCATACACCTACAAGCATAGAGCAGGATCTACAGGCCCAGCTTTAGCAAAACATCTGTGGGTAAATGTGCTGCAGGATTCCATTCAGAACAGGGGTGTCCAAACATTTTTGTTGGGGCCAGAAGGAGAAATATATTTGAAGTCACGGGCCACACTCTGTAATAAAACAAATAATGAAATCTACCACTTTAAATAATACATTTTCCTGATTATTTCATTTAAACACCATTTTATTTGACTTACTTTATCTTTATGCTTATCTTTGACAGTGTTGTATAAACTAAGATTTTTCAAATTGATGTTTAATTTCATGATGTCTCTTAATATTAAACTCCTTAATTACGCCAACTTTTAGACTCTTTGGCCCGTTTTTCTGCGCTAGAAATGCGCCCCCTCTCCGCTTTTAGACTCTTTGGCCCGTTTTTCTGCGCTAGAAATGCGCCCCCTCTCCGCTTTTAGACTCTTTGGCCCGTTTTTCTGCGTTTTCTGCGCTAGAAATGCGCACCCTCTCTGCTTTTAGACTCTGTGGCCTGTTTTTCTGCGCTAGAAATGCGCACCCTCTCTGCTTTTAGACTCTATTGCCCTGTTTTTCTGCGCTAGAAATGCGCACCCTCTCTGCTTTTAGACTCTTTGGCCCGTTTTTCTGCGCTAGAAATGCGCCCCCTCTCCGCTTTTAGACTCTTTGGCCCGTTTTTCTGCGTTTTCTGCGTTTTTCTGCGCTAGAAATGCGCACCCTCTCTGCTTTTAGACTCTTTGGCCCGTTTTTCTGCGCTAGAAATGTGCCACCTCTCCGCTTTTAGACTCTTTGGCCCGTTTTTCTGCGTTTTCTGCGTTTTTCTGCGCTAGAAATGCACACCCTCTCCGCTTTTAGACTCTGTGGCCTGTTTTTCTGCGCTAGAAATGCGTACCCTCTCCGCTTTTAGACTCTATTGCCCTGTTATTCTGCGCTAGAAATGCGCACCCTCTCTGCTTTTAGACTCTTTGGCCCGTTTTTCTGCGCTAGAAATGCGCCCCCTCTCCGCTTTTAGACTCTTTGGCCCGTTTCTGACACCTAGTGAAAGGTGAAATTCCAGCAGCAGGTGACTTCTCTTAGAATAAATGCTAGAGGTTGTGCAGCTACTCATATAATTAAAACAGGACTGTGGGCAGTGACAACACTGAATTAAATCAGGCCTGTCTTGCATCATGCAATATTTTCACATCAACCTGTAAAAAGCTTTAGTAGAGAAAAAGCTCTTTTCAATTATGCTTCTCTACTAAAAAGCCTAAAGTACAGAATGAAGTGCTAAATGAGTAATGATGAATTTTAGCACATTATAGCAGCTTTCAGTACTGAGAAAAAGCCAAATACCAACTATCATTCATTTCTTTTCCAGCAAAAACAGCAGTTAAATAGAGACTATTCCTTTTTCACTATTAGAGAATAAAACAGAAGAATTACATTAAATGAAGCACATTGCGACAGACGAGTGCAGAAATGTTCGCCATAGATAGGACCACCTCCTATCAACACCAGGTCAACCACACCAGGTCATCCATCTGAGATACCTCGACAACTGCCTAGCAATTACTATACAACACATTAAAAACAAGCAACACACTAAATCATTATTCCCCCACAGTAATGAATGGGGTCCTAAAGTTTTGGTACCCTTCTAAGGTCACAATGTTACTAAGACACCAGTAACACACTACCGACTAAACAGTGAACCACTGCAACCACTTGACCTGGACCATCACCTGAAACACCATCTGGTAGACACAACCTGGGATACCAAACAACGTGTCTAAAATCAACATTATGGCAACTACCTAGAATACCTTAGTATATATCAAGTACCACTACAGCAAGCCCCTGGGACACCATAACAACCAACCAGCAACAGTATAGAAATCTCCTGGCCTTTTTTAAGGGAAATCTTTGCAGTGTGTGGGTGAGCATTATCCTTTTAATACAGCGCAAATTCGCTTTTAAAAGGCCATTTAATGCCTGATTAAAGGGTCGATCGCTGTTGTTTTGCTGTTTTCCTTTTCCTTTTAAGCGCTCAGCTCTGACTCAGCTCTTGATCGGTCCGGATGCAAGACAGTGCACGGGTGGGGACTGATGATGTCATGGGCCCTGCATTGTTTAATATCACGATACATATATAATCAAAAAGAAAACTTGTGCAATGTAAAAATGTGCCAATATATTGCAGCCCTAATGCACAATGATGCTGAACAATATCAGTATTGGCCTTTTTTATTGGACTTCGACTTGACCGCTACATTTGGCCAATATTTCAAACAGATACTTGCAGATGTATTTTTTTGTTTGCTGGAAAAGGACCAAGAGATGCTGGCCATGCTACTTCAACCGCCCAACACCGATTTAAACTCAACTAAACTAATTTCTAAGGAGAACCCTTTGATTTTATGGTTTGTATAGTTGGTTTCAACTTTACCACCATATGTAAGACAAACATTTATCAACATTTTACAGTGTTAATAAATATAGTGCATTGAGCAAATGTCTTTTAATATTATAATGGTGTCATTTTAACAAATCATGCAGCCCTACTTTTGGGGAAATTGCAACTTTGGAAAAAATATATATATTGATTTCTATACTTTAAAAACTTTATGAATATGAACTTGTTTTCTTTGTGTTATTTGAGGTCTGAAAGCTCTGCATCTTTTTTTATTTATTTTTGTCATTTTTCATTCTCTGCATATAAATGTTTTAAATGACAATATTTTACTTAGAATTTGGGAGAAATGTTTTCTGTAGTTTATGGAATAAAACAACAATGCTCATTTTACTCAAACATATACCTATAAATAGCAAAAATCAGAGAAACTGATTCAGAAATTAAAGTGGTCTCTTATTTTTTTTCCAGAGCTGTATTTTCCTTATTCAGCTCAGTCTGAAAAAGCCACATCCCTTCACAGCCCATATCAGAATCAGACAATCCCATACTGTACCAAAGCCTGGCCCCTTGTCCCATCATTCGGCCCCCTGTCCTATCATTCGGCCCCCAGAGCAGGAGCCCCTGGCCTGTCGTCCTTCCCCTCCAGGAACCCAGCAGCAGCTCCTAATGAGCTTTTCCACTTAGTTAAGTGCTCAATGAATTCAACACGACCCGTTCTAACCGGAACAGACCCTTCTGCAGGGTGTTCGCTCATACAGCCCTGTCCCACTAGTTTCAGCCATGTCCATAAACGTTAGTGTGCACCTGCGCTGCAGAGCATCCATCATCTCACGACTCATTACATGTTCTGTTCAATTACCCAGAATCTGAAATCACCCACAATCCAGTCTGTGAAAATGAGCAGGTTCAGTGCACTGCTTCAGATAGATGCATTTCTGGATATGCTTTCTTTCATGTTCGTGAGCAAAATGAATACACTAGTAACACCCAACCGACTACATGTACAACAACGGCACCCACCCAACAGCGGTCCTGGGTTCAAGTCCCTATCTGGGTCCAAAAAACATGGAGATCAAATTGGATACTTGAATGTGGGTGTATGTATGTGTGTTTGTATATGTGTGTGTATGATCGCGTGCCCAGAAATGAATTGGCACTTTGGACATGCTGTACGTGATTGGCTGCCGCTTCTCACTGGTGCATGTGGATGAATGCTGAGTGTAAGTGATTGAGTGCAGAATGTAATTGTAAGCATTCTTGGATGCCTAGAAAGGCAGACAGGCATTATGTAATTGTAACGGCTGGTTGACCAACATGTCAAGCAAGACAACACTGGCCAACAAGAATTACAAGCAGATGCTAAATCAAATGTAACATACAGTAACCAGCCAGCCTAGCAGTATACCTGAATAAACAGCTTTTCAACCAGTTTAGATCATCTAAAACCAGTTCCCAGCTAAGAAACTTCTGAATGAATTATTAATTATGAATGCTCTTGGTGCACAAATCCATACAAACGTCAGACGCCATCATGTATGACAATCAAAATTAAGGTGTAGGATATGTGTCGGATAAGAGATGCACAATGACATCGAAATTCTATCTGTATTCGCCAATAATTGCATGTTTTCGAATCTTGAGCATCGCGCTGAAGCCTTGATTTGGACAATATTTTAATCAGATTCCTGGTGACATATTTATTGTATGGTAAAAAAAAGAACCAAGTGAAGCTGGCTGTGATAAAACTTAGCTTAAGTCAATGGATTTGTATTTTTGTTTTAATATATCTATTGTTTTATTTAACCTGTTAATTAAAAAAATAGGGTTTAAAGCTGTGACCACTTTAAGTAAGGACCAGTCAGCCAAATAAATTTGAAAACAAAATTCCTCAGAAAATGCCTTTCATTAAGTTAGAAATGTGTATATCAGCATCGATAGATATACAGCTCTGGAAAAAAATAAAAGAAAAAATGATTAAAAATGATTAGTTTCTTTGATTAAACCAAGTTGAAAACCTCAGTAATTTAATCAAGAGGAAGATGAATGATCAGAACCATCAAACCAAGCTGAACTGAGTGGCATAAAGTTATCCAAAAGCAGTGTGTAAGACCAGTGGAGAAGAAAACATGCTTGAAAACATGCTTGAAAATGCATGAAAACAGTGATTAAAAACCAGAGTTATTCCACCAAATATTTATTTCTGAACTCTTACAACTTTACGAATATGAATTTGTTTTTTTTTTTATAAAAAATCAGATAAACTGATTTGGAAACTGAAATGGTCTCCTAATGTTTTTCCAGAGTTGTATATATGCGTAATATTGGATATCAGCTCCAGAATTCCCACATTGGTGCAATCAATCCTATGAAAGAATGTCAGACCATGAACAGGCCTAGCTATTCCACAATGCCCACTACAGCCATGGAGAATTGGGCAAAGCCACAAGCATCACACACAGACACAAATCAGACAACTAGAATAAATAACTAATATATAATTTGTCCTCTTTCTATTTCCTCCTCCTTCAGGATTTGGCCTTCTGGTTAGCGACAAGCATGTGGCAAAAGCTGCCAGCCAGCAATGCCACCCACCCTTTAGCCACGAGCATTAGCTAGCTGATTAACAAGATCACATGTAACAGGTTCTTAAAGGTTGGTGGTCTATATATGATGAATAGCATTCAAGAGAAGGATGGAAGTTACACTGAGCAGGGCTAATCAGAGCTGGCTAGCTGGGTATGCGTGTGTATGTGTTAGTGCAGATCAATGTCTGTGGAAAAGTATGGACATCACAACATCTCTCAAAAGTGAAGAAACAACAGGGAATCTCAGGGGATAAACTCTGCCCTGCTTCAAGTGCTTTAGGCTGCACTGTAAACTCAATGAAAGCAGTCTGATTCGGCATCCAATGATTTTAATTCTAATGGATTAACAAGTTTCTCACCAGGAAGCACCACATAAACACCCCGTAAAGTTTTAAGCTTGAGTTGATCACATCAAAATTCAACATAATTCAACATATTTTTTTTTAACATGGCTTAAAAGGAAAACGCCAGTAAAACGTCAAATGTTTATTATCATTAATTATTATTAAACATCAAACATTATTTTTAAGGGTGGGACAAAATATTGTAGCATAGTTGTTTGTAACACATCATCCATACGTGGCATCAAACGCAAATATATTTGAGTATATAATTGAGTTAAACTGCTGATAATGTGCAGTTTAATCTGATATATATATATATATATATATATATATATTAGCCAGATAATATACTGCTATGAACAAACACTCTCTCTCTGTGCTGCTCCATGCTGTTTACACACACAGTATGTGCAGTGCTCACTGCTCACAGCCGCACAACTCTTGTTTACTACATGGACATCTGCACTGCACGTCCTAATTAAAAACACTGTGTTTGAAGCAGCTTTTTAATTAACCACACAAATCACAAATGAACACATTTTACTATGGAGAACACTGTAACAACCCAACACAACATGCACTTGAAAACAAAGTAAAACTGTTTGGTCTAAAGGAAAGCGGGCAGGTCTACCTGGTCATTTAACCAGGTGAATCTGGCTCCTCCTAATAATTTGCATTATTCCTATGGAACAGAAGGGAATGAAGCATAGCATCCATGTTTTCTACACTCACAGCTGCAGATCCAACCTACTTCAATGGAAACCAGATTATGGATCTTTGTTTATTATGTACCATCTCCTCCATTTTTATCTTGTCTTATCTGATATTAAACTGTCTACCTCCCAAACAAGCCAGCATGCATGCTGCAGGGTAAGGAAAGATAGATGAAAGACCCCAGGTCTTCCCACAGCTCACCCAGCTTCTCTCGAGACTCCTCCAGCTTCCTGATCTGGTTCTCGATGAAGAGCACGGCCACTCCGAAAGCCAGCACTGCCAGGAGCTGAAACTTGGGCGGCATCATGATCCGTAGGAGCCCCATGAAAATGACGGGTTATGTGCATGTCATGCCCAGCACCAGTCAGTTAGTCAGGCTGGCAGTCAGTCAGTCAGTCTGGTTGCAGGCAGTGTGTGTGTGTGTATATGTGTGTGCGCGTGCTCTGTTAGTGTCCAGACTATTTTGGGACTGTCTCGGTTTGTGCAAAACGATAAAAATGTGATAAAAAGCAGTGTGAAAATATGCACCGCATCTCAGCTGCTTATCTCCCTCCAGTCCACTGTTTTATGGCTCTCCTTGCAGCTGCTGCTGCTGCTGCTGTTCACCTACTCAGTGCTGCCGTTAGGATTTTCACCCATTCCCACCTGTATTCTGATAAACCCCGCCCACCACGCCTTACTATTGGCTATTTTCCATCAAATAGGCGGAGTGAGAACTGCTAGCCTACCCTACTCCAGTACTTCGGCTGCTTCTGGCCAATCACAAAGCAGGAATGTCAGAAAACGGGTGGGTTTAATACAAACCACGCCCATTACTGCCCTGCGTCACGCAGCAGTCTGTGAGGCACGAGGTGGAGGGTGCAGTGCCATCTAACGTAGTGGAGGATAGATAAAAAGACATGGGACTTTTCCTACTTCTCCTCTCCTCCTTTCCTCCTCCTCATCCTCCTTTCTTACTCCTTTCCTCCTCTCCTGATCCTCCTCCTCCTTTCCTACTCCTCCTCTCCTTCTACTCCTTTTCTATTTCAAATATATGGACATCCTGTTTAATGTAGATAGATAGATAGATAGATAGATAGATAGATAGATAGATAGATAGATAGATAGATAGATAGATAGATAGATAGATACTTTATTTATCCAGAAGGAAATTTAGGATGTAGATGTTTAAACTCCTGTTCATTGCAGAGAAAATACTAAATTTCTGAAATTATGTCAAATATTTGCCAATCAAATAAAAGTGTTTTTATTTTTTTCATAATAATTGATCATATATATTTTCTATAGTCATGTGTTTTTATAAAGTTGTATTTTTTTACACATACACAAGTCAAAAAATAAATAAATTAATAAGTAATTAATTTGATTATGTGTAATTTGTGCACATTTCCTGGATAGGATACTGTGGTGTATCCTCTGTTGAAAGGCTTTTTGAGTAGAATTTTAAGCAGCTTTTTTTGTCTCCTCCGGTATTCGGACAGGTGGCAAGATGGCATCACAAAATCAGATTCTGGGTCACGGAGGAGAGGAGGAGGATCGGTAGAAAAAAGGAGGTACCTTTGGGGTTTCTGGATGCAGAATAAGATTGTCTAAATCAGTGGTTCTCAAACTGTGGTACACAAAGCATTTCAGGGTGGTACACCCGATGATATGAGAAAATTTAATGCATGCACAAAAATATTTTTATATGTTTTAACCTTCAACTGTTATAACATCAGGTGTGTTTGCTTACACTTCAGCTCTTTACAGTTTCATATGCCCTACAACTTAACCCTGTGGAACTCCACAATTCACAACAGTTCCTGTATTAGTAATGATAGAAATTTAATTAGCCTATAGTTCCAGGGGTTACTTCTCTGTAGTCCACTACTCCCCATTCTCTCACACTCCCCACTGTGCAAAAGGACACTGGGCCAGATCCGTTTTGAATTGTGCCGGATCCGGGCCAGATCCTTTTTGCTATCTGGGTCCTGTTATTTTTCCCTCTGTCTCAAACTTTTCGATATGTTTTAGAAGGCTTACTGCATTTACAAAAAAAACAATAATTAAATTGCTTTAAAAGTTTAAGATCTGCTGGTCTAAATAAATACATTTAATAGTTTATTAACAAGAAAATGGCTGAAAATTGATCCACCTCAACAAGATGATTGATATTGTACAGAAATGACAGACAGCAAAAAATACCAGTTTTAAAAAAAAAGTTTAATAAAGACAAAGAAGATACACTCTTGAGAGGCTCTATATGCTCTATGCATTTAATGTTTAATGAAAATGTGGGAAAACAGCTAGTTTAATTTGTACCCATTGCTGACTGATGTGCAAATAAACACACACACACAGCTTGCCTAGTAATTGTAGACATATGCCAAATAATATAGGACAAATGACAGGTGTGGGCTATAGAGGGAAAGAAAGTCCCCAATATTGAGCTTTGGAGCAGTGGAACTGTGTAGTTTGGAATTGTTAAAATCCATCCAATACTTAATAAGCTTGGGTACTGATAATTTTTGCAGAATGCAATCAAATACTCACAGCAATCCTCCGAATCTTACCTGGACATTAGACACACTTACACACTTGCTTACGTACAAGAAAAGCAGAAGTAACTCTTTTTAATACCACTGAAGAAACAATGTATGATCATGTAAAAATATATACATAATTGACAAATAAAGCACTAAGGCAAAATCAACATATTGTGTATGTATAACTGACGTTATTACACAATTTTTTGAAACAATTATTACATATAAAAAGAAAAAAAAGGCTTTTGTAATAAAAAAAAACACCCATTATAACGAGATCCCTCTGGCCGATAAATGGCATCATATCTTTTGCGGCTCTTTGTGTGAAGGAAAGTCATTCCCCCAGGTTTGTCCCTGGTGTGCAGTGTCCCCTAACTCCCTTAAGAGGTGCTAACTCACGGTGCAGTGAGGGATGAGAGAGATAAGACTCCAACTGTGCATGAAATTGCACCAGATCAAATCAGCTGCATTCGCCTTCTGCTTAAAATAGCTCCGTTCACCTTCTATTACCAGCCAGGTACAAAACAGCAGCGGCACAGACGAGCGGGCCTCACCTGCAGAACCCCCTCATACTGATGCAGAACCACACGCCAGTGCGCCTCAGAGAGCCAGCCAACGTTTCATATTTATACTGCATGCTTTTTCAGTTTGAATAGAGAAAAGGACTGCACAAACACAATCATCATCAAAAAAATAATAATTGGTTGCACCCAGAAGGAAGTGTAGGATTGTGAGGGTATTTAGAAGGAAGATAAAAGTTACCAGGAACGATTAATGATGTGAGCAATTCTTATGTCAAATTTATTAAGCTTCACACACTGAAATGTGCAATGCAATATTGCAGAGATGTTCCTAATGGTGATTCTGCAAATCCTTTTGGAATAGCGCACCGGTGTGTGCAATCAAAAAATGAAGACCAAAGGTGATCTTCATTATACTGAATTGCATCCCATACACCAGGCCTTCTGAAGGTGTGACACATGACAACAAATCTTTGATTGTGGTGCTGACCACTCACAGAATCATTAGATGTTTCCACCAAGACAAAAGCGTGATTTCTTACTGATGATGACCTGCTGCCTTTCTGATACACTACATGAAAGTCTGACATAAAACTATTGCACTCATTATTGTTTTTTTTATCTTTGTTTTAATGGTCTGTGTGCATGTAGTCCGGTGTCATGCAGCAGTCTGCCAATGGTGCTGGCACTAAAAGGATGTACTGCTTTTACTGAGAGGTACTGGCATCATGCCTAAGCCAGGTGTGGGGTATAGAGGTATAAAGACCCCCAGTATTGAGCTGTGAAACAGTATAACTACATTGGTGTGAACAAGTGTTTGCCCTCTTCATGATGTCTTTTTTTTTTTGCATTCTGTCACTGTTTTAGTTCGTCAAACAAAAATAAATATTAGTCAGACAACACAAGTAAAAACAGCAGTTTTTAAATAAGTGTTTTTATTATTAAAGTTGAAAAAAATATCCAAACCTACATGGCCCTGTGTGAAAAAGAGTTTGCCCCCTAAACCTAATAACTTGTTGGGCCACCTTTAGCAGCAATTGTCTTTCTTGCAATGAGTTTTCACAGTGCTGTGGAGGAATTTTGGTCCAATCATATTTGCAAAATTGTTGTAATTTAGCCACAGTGGAGGGTTTTCCAGCATGAACCGCCTGTTTAAGATCATGCCACAGTATCTCAAAAGGTTTTTTATGTTATGACTTTGACTAGTGTGGGACCCTAATTAAGATATTAGGGACACTAGGCCACTCCATTCTTCAGCAATTAAAAGTTGGACTTGCTGGTGTGTTTTGGATCATTGTCCTGCTGCAGAACCCAACTTTGTTTTAGCTTGAGGTCACAAACAGATGGCTGGACATTATCTTTCAGGATTTTTTGGTAGACAGCGGAATTCATGGTTCCATTTATCACAGCAAGTCTTCCAGGTCCTGAAGCAGCAAAACAGCCCCAGATCACCACACTTCCACCACCTTGTTTTACTGTAGGTATGCTGCTCTTTTTCTGAAATGCGTTCTTTCTTGTACGCCATATGTAACGGGACACACACCTTCCAAAAAGTTCAACTTTTGTCACACCATTCCACATATTTTCACAAAAGTCTTGGGGATCATCAAGATAATTTCTGGCAAAATTTATATAAGTCTTAATGTTCTTTTTGTTCAGCAATGGTTTTCATCTTAGCACCCTGCGATAAAGACCATTTTTGCCCAGTCTCTTTCTTATGGTGGAGTCATGAACGCTAACCTTAACTGAGGCAAATGAGGCCTGCAGTTCTTCGGATATTATTGTGGGATCTTTTGTGACCTCTTGGATGAGTTGAGCTGCACTCTTAGTGTAAATCTGAGCGGCCGGCCACTCCTGGAAAGGTTCACCACTCTTCCATGTTTTTGCTATTTGTGGATAATGGCCCTCATTGCGGTTTTCTGGAGTCCTAAAACTTTATAAATGGCTTTATAACCTTCTTCAGACTAATAGATCTCAACTTTCCTCTTACTTTCTTTTTTATTTGTTCCTAAATTTCTTTGGATCTCGGCATGATGTCTAGCTTTTGAGTACCTTGTGGTCTACTTGGCTTTGTCAGGCAGGTCCTATTTAAGTGATTTCTTGATTGAGAACAGGTGTGGTAGTAATCAGACCTGGGTGTGGCAAAAGAAATTGAACTTATGTAAGATTAACCAGTTATGTTTTAACTGAGGGCTAACGCTTTTTAAACAGGGCCACATGTAGGTTTTTTTCTCCCTTAATAAAGAAAACCTTCACCTTTTAACCTGCATTTTGTGTTTAATTGTGTTGTCTTTGACTAAAATTCTAATTTGTTTGATGATCTGGAACATTTAAGAGTAACAAACATGCAAAAAAAAAAAAGAAATCATGAAGGGGTAAATACTTTTTCACACCATGCTATGTTTACCAGAATGATGGAGCTCAATCCAATACTTTGAGGATGATTTTGGAAGTGCTGCTGCTTGTTCAGCACTTTCTTATGGTTGCCTGTATGCCTGGAGATGTTCAAAGCCTGCTGTAATACAGAATGTCAGTGCTCACAGATGGATGAATTTATAGTCAATTCTGCACAACAGCATCTCTCTGGTTTCCCTCAAGCAATATAAGGCTCACACAGTTCAGATTATATCATTTTATGACTATTTTGAATATGTGCTAATTCCTGCAGCTACAGAGATACAGAAGTGACACCTCTCTAAAATGATAAGAAGTCTAACATCGTGAGAACGCTGCTAAGACAGCGCCTCAGTTTGAAACCTGACTCTAATATGAGCGCTGTTCTGCCAGTGTTCTCACCTGATCTCTGGAACAGGATTTTGGAATGCAGTGGATGGTATTGTGGAAGTGTCGGTTTCGTTAGTTTTTTTTAGCACCTTTCTGAAGTGGTTTCCCAGTCTGTGTTTTTCTCTCTTCTGCAAGAGGTGTGAGAAAAAGGTGCAGAATAAATTGATTTTAGGCTTGTTTGCTTCACCAGTTTTATAGCCCTGAAAAATTCTCAGTAACAAAGCTTTCTTTATCTTCTTTTTAGCCTTTGATGCAGACCATTCTGAAGATGTTCTTATAAAAGCTGTTTCTTTTTCTCTGTCACCAACAGAGTCACTGAAATGGAGAAGCACTTTTTCTTGACTATGAATTCCATTGGTTCATTTATTAATAGGGACGCACCACTGTAGTGGACATAAATCTGAAGCCTGTAAATCAAGCACTATGTATTCAGATTGTTGGAGTCCTATTATACTTTCCAGTCCACAGGACACCCTGCCCTGAGGAATTTATATGCATGGAAAAGGCTAGGTGAAATTTAGGTGGGTTTTCAAAATATACCCATCTTTACCACCCACATTACTCTCCTTTGTGTCTCATCTTGGCTTAATGTGCAGAGTACAACCCAGATGGGACTAGTGTAGGTCGATTATTGTATTTTTTCGCACTATAAAACACACCGGATTATAAAGCGCATTTTAAAAGACACTAAAGGGAACTTTTAATTTAGCAGGTCTTGCCACTGGGTGATGGTGGGGTAGCTAACTAAGCTAAGCTAAGTAAACAAAACTGTATTAAAAAAGACATTCATTTAAAGTCAAACGACCGCTGGATGTTAATCTACACAGATTTCTCTCCTGAAAACTGTTTATTTGGGTGAGTAAAGCTCTTCCGTTTATTTATACTAAAATGGCGCCGAGTGGTCCAGCGGTCTAAAGCGCTGCCACTATGAGCAGGAGGTCGCAGGTTCGAACCCCTGCTCATGCAGCTTTGCCTTTAAGCTGTCGGTGCTCAGAGGGAGCACAATTGGCCAGGTGGGTGGGTAGATGGCGCTCTCTCCCCACATCACTCCTAGGGTGATGTCTGCAGCACAGGGCATCTGTGAGCTGATGTATCAGAGCCGAGCCGCTGCGCTGTCCTCCAGGCGCGCTGGCTGCTCGGCAATGCTGCATCAGCAGCAGCTCGAAAAGAAGCCGTGGCTGACTTCACATGTATCTGAGGAAGCATGTGTTAGTCTTCACCCTCCTGGTGTGTTGGAGCATTACTAGTGATAGGGGGAGTCCTAATGAGTGGGTTGGATAATTGGCCGTATAAATTGGGGAGAAAAAGGGAAAAGCATTAGCTGGAGCATTAGCATTAGCCGCCCAACAGAGCTAAACTGAGGTAAGCCAGGGTGATATTAGCTAGCGGTTCGTCACACGTAGCTTGTTTTAACACAGTAAATGTGCAGGCTACAGTCCGATTTACTTCCCTCTGAGTGGCGCAAGAGCTAGCACAGTTAGCAGGTAATGCTTATGCTGCTTTAGCAGTGTTCAGCTTGGTTTGAAGGCTTGTGGTCATTCATCTTCCTCTTGATTATATTCCAGAGGTTTTCAATTTAGTAAAATCAAAGAAACTCATCATTTTTAAGTGGTCTCTTATTTTTTCCAGAGCTGTATATTCTATCTAGCTCACATTCCAGCAATGTAAGCTGCACATAAGCATATTGGCTGAGGTATTGATCTGCAGCACATATGCAGTTTTCCATACTTCCAGATCTTCAGTAACTCTGATAGAGTATCAGTACGCTTCTAGGAGAACAGAGCGGACAGAGAGAAAGCTTCACTCGCCCCACTCGAGAGGCAAGACAATCACTTCATTAAATAGACAGTGAGGGATGGGCCTGTTCACCAGGATTGGACGAGGCATCCAAGCTGAGAGCATGCACAAGATACATCTATTAAAACGTCCTGAAGACAGAGAGGGAACGAAGCATGTGTGCGGGATACACTGCCAACTGCACCAACAGGGCCAAAGAGACCACTGACTGCAAACAGAGCTAGAGAACTAATGTAGCCAGGTACATAATATGGAAAAGTATTGGGGCACCTGCTCATTAACTGTTGAAAGATTGTGAACCCCTTTTGAATTTTCTATATTTCTGCATAAATATAAGCTACATCATCAGATTTAAAAGTAGATTAACCCAGTTAACAAGTAATTGCACTGGGTCATTTATTTATTGAGGAAAATGATCCAATATTACATCACTATTGCACACTTTGCTCTTGGAATGATCTTTGTTGGGCTCCTGGGAAATAGGAGTCTCGAATTTCCTCCATTTGCACACTGCAATCTGTCTGACTGTGGATTGGTGGAGCCCAAAGTCTTTGGAGATGGTTTTGTAACCTTTTCCAGTCTGATGAGCATCAACACGTCTTTGTCAGAGGTCCTTAGAAATCTTCTTTTTTATTATGCAATGATCACTTCCACAGACATGTGCTGTGAGGAGTAGACTTTGATAGATACCTGTTCTTTAAATAAAACAGTTTGCCCACTCAACCCTGATTGCCATCCTATTGATTGAAAACACCTGATTCTAATTTCACATTCAAATTAAATGCTAATCCTAGAGGTTCACATACTTTTGCCACTCACAAATATGTAATATTATATATTTTTTCTCAATAAATTAAGACCAAGTAAAATATTTTTTATCTAATTTCTTTTACTGGGTTCTCTTCATCTAATCTGATGATGTTTTAGATTTTAGGTCAAGGGGTTCACAGACTTACAAGCACCACTGTACATACCTTCCTACCTACGTACCTACCTATCTAACTAAAGCTACGTTCACATTACAAGCCATATTGTTCAAATCCGATTTTTTGCTCAGATCGTATTTGGATCTTTACGGTTCACATTCACAAATGTAAGTGATCTGTATGTGTGGGTAATGTGAATGAATGTGTCCCTGAAATGCCTCACATGCGCACATTGATACCTGTATAAACGTCTCCTTCTTCACCAACAGTAAAAAACATCATATTTAAGAGACGACTCGTAGCTTTATAAATGGAAATGAATGAGTTAGCAGCTCATATGTGGAGCATCTTTTGTTTGAGAGTAGGGGTGGGTGATATGGCTCTAAAATATACAATACAATACAATTATACAATACATACACCTAAAGCTTCACAGTAAATAATAGACTACTTTTAAAACAGAACAGCCCTATTATCACAATATGGATTTTCAATATCACGATATTTCTGTGTCACGATATATTGCATACGATATAATATTGCCCACCCCTACTCGAGAGAGAAAAACGTAGCGCATGCGTAAAAGCAAAAAGACGCATGAATTCTGATTTGACCGTTCACATTTATGTCGCTTGTCCATGGATTGGATATGTATGCGATTTAGGACCACATATGAAAGTGGCTCAAATGATAGCTCTGATATTTAAAAAATCTGAATTGTTACGTTCACACAGCCACAAAAACAAAAAAATGTGATCTGAGACACATTGAACAAAAATCAGATTTGAGTCACTTCAGCCTGGTAATGTGAATGTAACCTAAAGGAATAATGTCATCTCTGACATCTCTGAATCAGACTGGAAAAAATCCACAATTAAAGTGCATGCAGTTTTAGACACAATAGGAAATCTGTGAGGCTATGAATTAGAAAAGCCACACTGACAACAATTTCTAAGCCCATATCTATAAATGTGTTATTAATAATTAATACAATATTTCAGCAATCAGTGGACCAAATCAAATACTGAAACAAAGTCAGAAATCCAGTTTAGTCTAGTTCAGTGTAAATTTGGACAGGGATAGATTACTTTTGAAATACTGTATATATAAAGAGGATAAATTCTATCTATCCCCAGTTTCCCAGCCATTACACAAACACTGTCCTTACAGTACTTCAAACTGCAGACTGTTATTGAACCTGGGACGCTGTTACTATTCCAGTGGGATATTTTATACAGTGTGTGATAGTGGTGTTAGTGTTTAGTGCTGTTGGCATGTGAGACTACCGGTACTTCTATTTGTGGAGCATGGCTTGTTTTAGCTGGGTAGAAGGCAATGGATTTTACATAGAAATATGACAATTTAAGTACCATATTGATCTCTTTAGGTTTTAAACTGATAAAGAAACTAATATTAACTAAACGGTAAGGCTGCATTATCTAGAATAGCTTTGGCCTATTTAGCACAAGATACTGTATTGTCCCTCACAGATCAGAAATATATTAAATATATTGATTATATTTGATTATATATGTTATATTACAGATATATTACTTAATTTAACTTGTAAAATTAATTTAAATGTGTTTGAAACAATTGTTGTAAATAACATATCATTTAAAATTGCAAATGCAGTCCAACAATATTAATAATACTATGAGAATATGCTTTGACTGAATGGAACTTTGTATATGGTACACATATGATATCCTTACATCCTAATTTAGTTAGTCTGGTATGTAAATGGCTGATGTTCAAATGCCTGACTGTTTAGGTGATAAATATTGTTTTGATTCTCAATAAACTAAGCTAGTTTAAAAGAACACACGCAGTATATTAAGGATAAATACATATTTGGCCATTTCCATTTGTCTTTCATAAAATCATTGTACATATTGTCACTGTTTAATGAAAAACAAGTATCTCCAAAATGGCAAATTTACAGGAGAGAGAAATAAAAACTTCTTAACTTTCGATAAAAGTCAATATAAAAATAGTTAATTTCAGGTCATTTTGGAGAAATTCTATTTGTCCATTCAACAAGAAATGTTGACACAGTGTAAGTGACAGTTTGTGTGTCCAAATTATGTAGTAAACAAAAATCCACAAAAAGGAACTTACTTGTTTTTCATTGGACAACGACAATATATTTATTTTCTATATGGAGTGACATCCCTAGGGGTGGCTGTTATTTTTTTAATTAATAAATTAAAATATATATATTGTATATGTTTTATATATATTTTTAAGATTTTGAAAGTGATTTTCTTTCTGGTTATTAGTATAATTTATAATAGAATATTAGAATGCATAGTTCAGGCTCATGAAATGACACCAAACTTCAGCTAAATAGCAAGAGCTCCCTCTTGTGTTTATTTTACTGATGCACTGGCTGATTTGGGTGCTGAAGTCCCAAAGTCATTCAACAGGGATTTAAACATATATCAGTAAATGTCCATTTATTAATCACATCTGTAAGTAATTATTATAGGCCTAGCTACTAGTCTAGACTTGCCTTGATCTGCTAATGCAGCATTATATTACATTATATCATGCTATTCTCTTTTATATTAACATATATCAGCGTGCTCTTGAACTGCATAACCTCTGACCATAAAACAGACTAATATAGCCTTGCACTAATAGCTTTTTAAACGATTCAAAGTTAAATGGTAAACATCATTAACTTACAATCAGGCAGAGCTATAATGAACCATGCCTGGCTTTAAGCTGGGTTGTCATACTCTGTACTGTAGCAGATCTCCAAGGAAACTGTGTGTGTTTACTCCACCCACCCACCAGCTGTTCCTCACTCCAACACACTGACTTACACACTCTAAATAACCTGTTTTTACTCTAAACTCCTAAATTACACTTTTCTTCAGAGCCATGCTGGAAACTTCTGCTTATCTCGGCTTTAGATACGATAGTTTGCTAACCTCGTTTATGTGCACCATGGTCCTTGGAGGAACGTTGTTTCGTTTCACTGTGTACTCTGTAACTTATATAGCTGAAATGACAATAAAAACCACTTTGACTTTGACTTTGGAGGAGTCTGGGAGCTCAGGTAAGTTTACCTGTTATATAACGTTAACTGAAGCTGAACTCAGATGCTCCAGTTTTATTCCTCGTTTTAATTCGTTTATTTTCTTTTTAATACTCCGTAAACACACTCACAGGCTGGGAAGGCTTTAAAGATAGTCCCAGTTTTTCTAGAAATTAGGGAAGAAGCGTGTTTAGGGCGAACGGCAACTGAAAACTGTAACTTAGTTAGTTAACTAGCTAAATAAACAATAGTTAGAACCGTTAGCTTAGCTTAGCTTAGCATAGCTAGATACCCACGGACCATTAACAAACAGTTCTTATAACTTAGCCTAGCTAAACTAAAGCCAGCTAACGTTAGCTACTTTCTGGAAGACGAACTAAAGGCTAAACTCGTCAGAATAATCTTGGATTAACTTAAATGTTATGAGGTAAAAGCAGGATTATTCAGGTTTATTTTGTTGTAAGATATAGTAGCTAACTTACCAACTAACTCTAGCTGGATTTTCGCATATTTTCCTCACAGAAAGTCTGGCGTTAACCCTTTCAAAAGTGATATGGCAAATAATTTCCAGACAAAAACACAGTATTCTTGTATTTTTACCATCACTGGATGAATGTAATAAGTAACGGAAACGTTAGAGTTAACAGTAATTTAAGCTGTAGAGGCTTTGTTTTTATTAATATCGTGCTGTCTATGCGTGTAGGTGCTAAAATATGCGATAGTATATGTGTTTTTGTTTTTTTACCAGCATGTTAGGTTAATATATTTATAAAAGAGCGAAGTTAACGACGTCCAGCTTCCAGCGATGACTCGAATCGATTCATTTGAACGAGTTCTGAACGCTGATTCGGGCACACAACGATTCACCTAAGATAAGGTGAAAAGTTATTATCACCGCACAATGTACTAATAAATAGAGCAGCAGTCTTGTTGTGCTTACAAATAAAATAACTAATTATAAAACACAAATGAAGACTTAGCAACAATACTGCTACATCAGTATACATTACCACTGAAAAACTTTAGGCACACCTTCTCTTTCAGTCTGTTTATTTCTTAATTTATGTTCTACATTGTAGATTAATATTAAACAGATTAAAGAGAAATCAATTAAAGGAACACATATAGAATTAGGAAGTAAACAGTAAAACAATCTTTGTGCTTCATAAACCTGATCACATGGTGATTTGGGATGAGCTGGGGCTTCACAGAGTGAAGGAAAAGCATTAACTATTGTTCAGCACCTCCAGGAACTCCTTCAAGATGCTGAAAAAAACTATTCCAAGGGACTCTACCTCATCTAGACACTGAGAAAATATAAGCTAAATGTACACTTCACATAATTCTGCATGTGTTCCTGTATAGCTTTAATATGGTATTCAATATTACATTTACAATGTAAAAAATATAAAAAGAAAGTAAACACAGTGAATGAGAAGAGATGTGTTCAAACATTTGGCTGTGTTTTCTTTAAGTGCACTATATTGCCAAAAGTATTCACTTGCTTGCATTGCTGTGTTTGGTAATGTAAGGATTAGATGAAGCTGCACGGTCATGGAAACCCATTTCACGAGTCTCTCTACACTCTACTGTTCTTGATCTAATCTAAAGCTACATGAAGTTTGGAAGTGTGTAGTGATGTTATTTTACACTGACAGTTGCTGCCTTCCACTGTGTTATACTATCACTGACAGTTGGCTGTGGAATATTTAGTAGTGAGAAAATTCCACAACTGGACTCGTTGCACAGGTGCTGCATCCTATCATGGTACCATGCTGGAGTTCACTGAGCTCCTGAGAGTGACCCATTCTTTCACTAATGTTTGTATAATCAGTCTGAATGCCTTGGTGCATGGTTTTATACATCTGTGATATAGTGCAAGACAATGCAGGTTTACCCTGTTCATTTGATTAGCACCACCACGTGGAGTAATGAAGCAGTGACTTTAGTAAGTCTAATTGGGGAGCGAGTCTCACACCACAAATCAATAATATATTGCAAACAAAAGTGATACAATCGATCACAATAACATATAATAGAATATATATTTGGTCCCACCCTTACTCTCTTTAATGCCCTTTAAACAAAATCATACAAAACATAAAATCTTAGTAGCACCAAACAAGGTGTAAAGCACAAAACATTAGGATTGTGAAACTTCTTCATTCTCTACCCAATCAAATCAACTAAAATGTATTTGTATATGAATTTTGGCAACTGATATTATCACAAAGCAGTTTTAAAAAATCTAGTAATAAGACAATAAAACTTATCTGGAATGATGGCGCTCTGCCAAATACTTTTGAATAGGATGAGCTGAGAAACTGGGGAGATGTAAAGGGGAGATGAAAAGGAAGTGATGATAACCCAACATTGTGAGCCCAGTAACACTCTGATTGTAATCAGATCCTCCCCATGAGGATTTGCTTGATTTTGGCACTCCCCAAATCATCTCAAAAGTATTGGATGGAGCTCCATCATTCCAAAGAACACAGCTCCACTGCTCCACAGCTCAGTACTGGGTGGCTTTATGTCTTTATGGCTATATGTAAGGGGTGTGCCATATCATATCATAAGCAATAATATCACCAAGAGAAAAAAGCAAAAAAAAAGCTTGAAAGCAGTCTATTTTTAATATGTTTTTTTCATATATATACAGTAGATTTACCATGAGAGTTTCAGTTTATAGAAATAGACTGTTCAAAAGAATCGGTTCAGTAACTTGATTCCAAAGGAATCAATAGTAACTTCTGTCAGCGTGAAGGGACGCCGTTGCTAGGGGGCGTGGCTACGCTGCTGCTTGTTTTGGGCGCGGTAATTGTGTTGCTAGGGGGCGTGGTCTTATCAGCCGTCCTCACCAGGACAGATCAGAAAATAGCGCCACCCATCGGGATTAACCCTGACCAGTTTAATACTGAACATTTACTAGAGTTTCACTGCTGTAACCTTAATAATAATAATCTCAGTGATTGTCAGTGAGTCTTTTTTTTTAAACATAGTAAAAAGAAACTAAATATCTATATTTAAATATTTTTGTTTAATATTTTCTCATTAGAATATAATAATGGTTAAATAAGTGTAATATAGGTGTATTGAATTGTTTTACTTACCTGCAGGATGTTAAATTTCAGGCCTCATTGCTTTACACACTGCTGACATGCAGCACTGATCAATATTCACATTGTATCTGGTAAATAAAACATTATATTAAATACTAATGTTTTGTCTAAAATCAAGCACTCAAACTTCATTTTAACTTGGGAAAACATTGATGGTAATCCTCCTTCTTTAAGGGCATCCTCATTTCCAATGCAGCTGACCATTTGCTATTTAAAGGGTCTGGAAATTTAAAATAATATTTAAATAAAGTTTTTTATTAGGTTAAACTAACATAAGTTACTTAATAAACAAAACAATAAAAATTAAAACAAACAGTTATTATTTAGGAAGAATTAAAATGATTCAGAATAAAAGAATAAGTAATGAGGCTGCAGTCACATTAAAAAATAAATAATTAGAATAATACAAAATAGCGAACACAAAAAACAATAGAAGACTAAAAAATGAAGTAACTAAATTAACACTAAGATATAAAGTAAATTATAAAATAAACTGTAAAAATAAAACAAACATGAAAAAAACATAAAATTTAATATTTAAAAATAGTAAAATAAATAACATAAATAATAAAATGTAAAATGTAAAAAAAAAAATGCATTTTGAATGACTTTGATTCATTGCAATGCTTTTTAAAAATCATGGCATGTTAACAGTATTTGTTTGGAACGCTATATTTTTGTCATCATTTGTTGCCATTGCTGTAATGATTGAGCATTTTGTATGATAGTACATTCTGGAATGATTTAGTTCAGTTAGTGAGGTGTGGACTGAAGGAGGGGCATCTGGTTGTCTAGAAACAGAGGCCAGTCAAAAAGCTGCTGTAGTATAGAACAATGGAGTTCCACACTCTGCTAAGAAACTAAGAGTGTTTACACACACACTCCGGGGTAACAGAACTACACTGATCATCTTCAGCTAGATATTTGACAAAGAAGATGAGTCATTTCCAAATATACAGCCAGGTAAACAAAGCTCTTTTTTTAGGAGTGTGTCAATAAAGTTATATATATATATATGTATTAAAATTATTGATCTAATAGTGTTACCTCTTATTGTTATTAATACAGAAAGGAGGGATTTCTACATTTGTGTGCATATTTATTATTTCACTTGATATTATTACAGTGTACTCTATTTCATTCAATTTTGCTCAGATCAGTAAAAGTTTGTTATCTATCTGTTTGTCTCCATGTCGGTCTCTCAGTTGAGCTGTCCATCTGCATGTCTTTCATATGCTTGTCTGCATCTTACTGCTTACTTGCTTGTCTTTGTATCTGTTCTCCGATACATCTGTTTATGTACTGCTCTGAAAAAAAATTAAGAGAAAACTTCTGTTTCTGAATCAGTTTCTCTGATTTTGTTATTTACAGCTATATGTTTGGGTAAAATTAACATTATTTTTTAATCTATAAACTACAGTTAACATTTCTCACAAATTCTAAATAAACATATTGTCATTTAGAGCATTTATTTGCAGAAAATGAGAAATGGCTGAAATTACAAAAAAGATGCAGAGCTTTCAGACCTCAAAAATTGCAAAGAAAACAAGTTCATATTCATAAAGTTTTAAGAGTTCAGAAATCAATATTTGGTGGAATTATCCTGTTTTTTAATCACAGTTTTCATGCATCTTGGCATCATGTTCTCCTCCACCAGTCTTACACACTGCTTTTGGATAATGTTATGCCACTCCTGGTGCAAAAATGCAAGTAGATCAGATAAGGTTGATGGTTGTGGTCATCAATCTTCCTCTTGATTATATTCCAGAGGTTTTCAACTTGGTAAAATGAAAGAAACTCATGATTTTTAAGTGGTCTCTTATTTTTTTTCCAGAGCTGTACATCCATTGGTTTGTCTGTCTGTCAGTCTGTAGCTCTGTCTATGTATTTCTTTCTATCTGTCTGTCCGCATTTTGTACTATATGTCTGTCTACATCTATCCATCCATCCTGCTTGCATGTCTGTCTGTCTATCTGTCTGTCCTCATGTCTGCATGCTTAGTTGAGTGTCCTGCATAATAAGCTCTATACCATTTGTGTAAATGACACATAAATATTGTACCTGTTAGTGTGTGTGTGTGTGTGTGTGTGAGTGTGTGTGTGTGTGTGTGTGTGTGTGTGTTGGTGTCGTATGTTACTGTTTAGGGATTGTTGAGCGCTCTGTGGGTTTGTCTTACAGATACATTTTCAATGAGTTGGATCAATTCTCTGGTCTGATAGCTCTAACCTCTCTCTCTTTTTCTCTCTCTCTCTCTCTCTCTCTCTCTCTCTCTCTCTCTCTCTCTTTTTCTCTCTCTCTCTCTGTCTCTCTCTCTCTCTCTCTCTCTCTGTCTCTCTCTCTCTCTCTCTCTCTCCCTCTCCCCTCCATAAGCCCTTCTTTAGAAGTGGTCACTACTCCTCATCCCGCCCTCTCTTCACTAAACCTCTTATCATGCCAGGCCAGTTCTCCCCAGCAGAGCCCCGCTCTCCGCTGGTCACTCCCCTGTCCTGGAGCACCGGACCCCCTGCCCTGCCCTTCCACTTCCGCTCCCGCACCGAGCCCATGGACTGGCGGCGTCTCTCAGCTCTGGACGTGGACAGGGTGGCGAGAGAGATGGACATAAACGTCCTGCAGGAGTTCATCACCGCTGTGACCTTCTGTGATGCTGAGAGTGAGCGGTGCCCACACTGCCGAGGGGCCACAGACCCCACCCTGCTGAAGGTCCTGCGCATGTCCCAGCTCAGCACTGAGTACCTGCTGCACTGCCAGGACTACCTGAGCACTCAGGTGTCTGCCCTGGAGGAGCGCCTGCATGGGGCACTGTCCCAGAACCAGCGGGACACAGAGGAGCAGGCGCGGCTGGAGAAGGAGTTGCAGGAGGTGAAGCTGGAGAGTCGGCGCAGGAAGAAAATGATCTCGACTCAGCAGCTCCTCCTACAGGCCAGTGCCAATAATTACCACAAGGTGAGCTGCTTAACCCTTTCAGACCCTGAGCACATTACAGTGGACATGTGTTTTCTTTTTTATGTTTTGTTGCACAGAACACTAATTAAAGCCTATTGTCCATCAGAATAGAACATTAACCAGCCAATGAAAAATTTACAGTAGCTTAGCCCCTGCCCACTTCATTAGAAAGAAAACAAAAACAAAACTGCAAATCAGGCATTAGGGCATGGCAGCACTAGAGCCAACTAGGCAAAAAAAGTAAAAGGTAATTTTTACTAATTTCAGATTTAGAACACTTTTATTATGTTAAAACTACTGTTTTATGATGCTTTATAAAGCAAAAAATGTCAATATCAAATCCAAAATAAAAATGTTAAACACAGACATCAAATGCAATGTATATTACAGAAAGCAATTAAATATTTTAGTTAAATGCATTTAATTTTTATACAGATTTCTCTAAGTCTGATTTTGTGTGCACCAAACAGAAAACAGAAAAGCATTTTTATATTTGTCACTGGGACATAATTCAGGTCTAAAAATGGTTAATTACCATAATACCTGTATGAAGCCTGTATGAAAACTTTATTGAGACACAAGCTTATTGATCAGTGTTTCTTCTAAAATCAGTTTCATCTAAAAGATTTTCTTCTTCTTTTGTTAAAGTAACTATCTCTACTGTCCAGTGGGGAATGCTTCCTCCTAAATTTTCTAGCATTGCTCTAAAGATTTGATTGCATTTAGTGACAAGATAAACATTAATAAGGCCAGAAAGTTGTATTATCACCACCCCAACTCATCTACAACTCCCAAACTCATTTCACCATCCCAAAAGTATTGTATAGGGCTCCATCATTCCAGAGAACACATTTCCACTGCTTCAAGGCTCAATACTGGGGGCTTTATACCCCTCTATAGTAGGGCTGCAACTAATGATTATTTTGGTAGTCGACTAATCTGATGATCTTTTTTTTTTTCGATTAGTCGATTAGCCAATGATTATTTCTGTCATGTCCTCATCTATAAAAACAACAGAAAAACAGCTAAACATAAGATTTAAAAGGCATTTAAATGTCCACATGTTGTTTAAACGTGGAGAGTACTGATATTTAGTGAATAATTATGTAATCTGTTGAGTTTGGGCACTTTTGGAGACACAGACCAAGTTTTTTCTGTCCCCAGCACTTTGTGTAATGTGGTACTGTTACAAATTAACAATTAGTCGACAATGAATAAATAATTAATAATAATCATTGTAATTTATATCGACTAATCGTTGCAGCCTTACTCTATAGCCCATGCCTGGCAATAAGCATGGCACCAATAGGTTTGTGTTAGTTTATCTACTTCAGAGAGTCCTTTTTTATTGGCAGTACTCCTCTACTAGGACTAGATTAACTTTGTGTTCATTTTTTTTGCGCGTATGTGTCAGGTGCAACTTAAAGCAGCTGAATACAGCATTAGTTAAAAAAAAATGTTCACAAACTTTTAGACAAATAAACTAATGTCAAAAGTCACGAGGCAGCATTCTGTAAACTGAATTGAAAATATGAACTTTTTTTTTCAGGGAACAACCTAAAAAGACCACTGCAGTATAAGTTGTGAGGTGTTATCTTGTGAGTGAGGATTATTAAACACTGGCCAGCAAGCTCATGGTAAGGCCAGGTGAATTGTGGGAGTTAGAGTCAGGCATTTAAACATTCCTCAAACCACAGTGTCAAATGTGTATCAGGAATACCTCATGAAAGGCATTGACACTCACAGTGGACAGTGCACTGGGTGGTAATTATAATGATTGTGATCGGCGGAGTCTGGCTGAAACTGTCCGAGTGAACAGACAAGTGACTCTGGCAGAAATCACATCCACATTCAATCAATAAATACAGAAGAAATATCCCACCCACATATCCCAAAGGTCAGTGCAGTGTTCTATGTGACATGGCAAATGTCATTATTTGACATGATACTAGTTCCCGTCCCAGTCCCATGACTTTTGGCATGTCAGTGTAGTGTAGCGTCTAAGACATTGAAGACAGTTTTGATGAAAAAGCCAATCTCTGCAATGATAAGTTAGGGTGTTAGCAATCTTTGAAAGTTTGTAAAAAGAAAAAGTTGGGATGTTGACTAAAATCTCCTGCTCGTCTCTCGTTTCAGTGCCAGTTCTGTGAGAAATCCTTCGTCAATTACTCCTACCTGCAGTCACACATCCAGCGGCGGCATCCTGAGATCACAGATGCAGGTACAGAACCTCCCACGTGTATCATGAGGAGAACTCACAGTGTGTCAGTCCTACAAGTTCTGGGAGTGGGTTTAATCATTAGTTTCTTAAGACATGTTTTGCAAAATGTGAGAAAATATGCAGATTTTCTTCTGGTTTAATGTGTGGGCTGCTGGGTCTAAAGTGTATCACGCTATGCAGATTTGCTTTTTGATGTGTGGAGATGTGTGGGGAAGGGTCATCTGTGTTCAAGCAATACTCTGATTTATTGAGTTCACATATAGCAAATGTAATGTGTAGGCCTGAATATGCCTGTCCTGATAATTATAATTATATTATCGACCTATTGTTAGGCCTGTCACAATAACTACATTATTGACTTATTGTTGAATAAATGAACATGACCTCAGTTATTTTAATAATCATTATATCGTCCATTGTGTTTGCACTTACAAAAATGCACTTACTTAGTGCAGAAGCACAGAGAGACACCGACACATGGAGTGAATTAACTAAAAATGTACCTTTATTAGGAAAAAAGCCTTCTATCAACACCGAAAACAAACATAAATAAACATAGTAACGGCCCAGTGCGGCTCTAGTTGCTTAACTTTAGTGTCTTAGGTTCATGTTGCCTTAGCCTGAGGCAGTGTCTTTATGCCGGTTCAACGCGGGCCAGCTGGGACAGACTGGGGCTGCATGTCATGGTGTGGGGCAGACCCACGGTTCCCCTGCCTCCGCACTTCACAATGTGTGTCTTTAAAAGGGTTATTTCCTTTGTTAAGATATTATGTTATAATTTTATTAGTGCCAAATTAGTGGTTTAAAAATGCCAACAATATAGTTTATCGCAATAATTTCTGGGACAAAATATTGTTTGCTATTGTGACAGGCCTACCTATCGTACAATAAATGGACTCTCCCACAGGTCAGACGAGGGACAGACATTTGCAGATAGAAATGACAGAGTTTATTACAAAAGGGACTAGGCTTACAAGAATTGTGAGGGACAGGCAAGGTCAGTAACAGAATGGCAGCAAATGTAAACACATTCCAGAGAGAAGTCAGGCAAGCAGAGTCAAACACGGTAAATCAAACAAAACAAGGGAAAAAGCAAAAGAGAAATGGTCGGTAACAGGTAATCAATAGAATGGGCAAGGCAAAAGACTATAAATGGTAATACAAAAAAGGGTCAGTAGTGAAGAAGGCAAAGCAAAGAAATATGTCATAGAAGAGCTAGAAAAAATAGATTCAATACTAGATGCAAGGAACTGAGTAAACTGAGGGGTACATATACTAGGGAGGGCAGGTGGAGCAAATTAGTAACTTGGAGAGCAGGAGCACCGTAGCGTCAAGTGATCAGTGTCAGAGTCAGGTTAGTCCAATGTGGGTGTATGCTGGGAACTTAGGTCTTTATGGCACAGTTCACAGAGTCTTGAGCAGGCAAATTGACAGCATCATGACTGACATGGACATTACCTTAAAAATATTAATTAATCATTATCTTCTATTGTGTTTATTTGTATTTTTTTCATGTATATAACAGTAAACAGTATTTTAGCCAGTTGTGCAATGCCCAATGTTTCAATAACTGTGATTTCATACTCACAGTGTGGACTGCAGTGGGTAAACAAAAATACATATATTTCCCAAACTATGATTAATATTTTTTGAAGACTGTAATTGCTTTTTTTTTTTTTTTTTATAATTCTAGTATCATTATATTTGTTGAATTTAATGGCCTGACAATTACAATAAAAATTGTTTATCGCAATAATTTTTGGGATGATATAGTGTCCACAAAAAAAAATTGCGAGCCTGCATTTACTGTGCAGATTCCAGTAGAGAAGTGGATGATGCTTCTGTAAATAGGTAAAATAAGTCTTCTGTTCTGCACAGTTTTTGACATTGAAAAGTGGCATTTGTGAATATAACTTTAAATCTATTTTTTCAGATAAATTGACCTAAATAAATGATCTAAAATAAAGGTTTTTCAGAGTACGTGGTTGCAGCAACCTGTAATCTCATTAAATAGTTCTCAGCTTCAAATAGCAACTGTGATTCTGTTTCAGAGAGACAGAAGAAGAAGCAGGTGGAGCAGATGGAGGACGGGATCGAGGAACTGAAGGAGAAACTGAGGCTGACTCAGCTTAAACTGGCAGCAGAGAAGGAGGCAGATGCTCACCAGAGACAGCAGGTGCGTCTGGACCTGCATGACAAGCAGCATTTTAGGTTGTGCTGCATATTTGTTTTATTGCGATTAAAGTGGAGAGAGTGGATGCAGGGCTAGTCAAAAAATTTATTTAAAGTTAAAGTACATATATATAAGATCAAATATTAAAGACAATGTCTACATACAGTACCCATGAAATGTTTGGGCACACCTTCTCATACATTGTATTCTTTATTTGTGTGTAACCCCACCCATCCCCATAGGTTTTAATGGCAAAACAGACAACGTTCAAAGAAGTTTTTTTCCAATATACTGTAATTATTTTAATGTAACAGCTAGTATAACCTCTGCTTATATTGACAAAGTTTTATATCCCCACAGAATTTGTTTTTTAACACGTTATTCAGCTCTATTCAAAAAGGTGTGGTTATTGTAAAAGGGCTGGGTTACACGTAGCCGGGGTGGGACCAATGACTTTATGGGCGGGACCATAGACTGTGTGAGCTCAGCCCTCAGGCAGCCCTCAGGGGCGGGGTTATTTAAATGAGTAGGCTGTCTCTCTACAGTCTTTTCATTGAACGAATGGGAACGGCGACACATGGCGTCCATCTTTTTTACAGTCTCTGATATTAACCAATACAAGCAAACACATTAATTTAAATAATTGCATCTAAATAGTCTCATAATGTTTGTCACTGCCCTTAACCCTTTAGGAGCAGGAGGAGCAGCGTAGGAGAGAGACGGCAGAGAAGGAGGCGATGGAGAGATGGAAGGAGGAGGAGAGGAAAAAGTTTCAGCAGGAGATTCAGGAACTGCGCCAGCTCTTTCTGCAGGAGTTTAAAGGCATGGCTAACAGGAGCTTCTCCATAGAAAATGTGAGGAAAAATATCAGCAATATCTTTCTGGAGCCACTAGATGGAGACACACACTTAGATCCTGAATAAATAAGACAGACTAGTTGGACCTGATAGAAGACAGCATGCATGTGAAGAGGTAGAGCTGGTATACAGTAAAAAGGATGCTTTAAAAGTATCCTCATATGCTGTCACAACGATCTTAAAAAAAAAGATATGATAAAACTGGCGCTCATCAGGCAAGGAATACCAAGGGCCCCCTTTTTTAGTAATCTATAATCAAGCCATCAACTGTGCACTGCTTAATTTAGGGCTTGTCGGTGTGCCAAGCAGCGTATCACTTGACATTCCCTTTAAGAGCACTTTCACACTGCAGTTTAGTGACTGAGCGCACAAAACATTTTGCTTCCAATTTTACTCTCACATAAATTTATATTAGGCTTACAAATTAATTCTGTAAAAAGGATAAATGTTTTTAGTGTAATATCATGATATTAATGTCCTACATCTTGCAATTACATTTTGTCACATCTGAAACACTTTTTTAAGAAACATAATGGAATAAATTACCAGATTGAGCAAATACACATCTTAATACATTGTATTATTATTATTTAGACTAGCTATATTGTTACAGATTTAAAGCAGTTCTCATATAAGTAATTTAGAGAACTGTCCCAAATTCCATTATATACATTTTTATATTTTATATATTTTTTCTTACCTCATTTTACAGTGTACAGTTAGAACTAAGTCAGTAAACACAATTCCACATTGTAGAGATCATAATTTGCACGAATATCATGCTTCACAGTATATATGACCTTGATATGGTTTATATAACACAGAGACATTCAATCAAATGTTTATAGAAGCGCAAGATAGGCTAGGCTACCGGTATAGATGCTTCGCAAAATCCGGACACTGTTACAATCTGTAACAATAGACTTTCAATAAGCAGCAGGTATTAAATGAATGATAACTGATGGTAATCACAGCAGCCCTGTAACAGATCATAAGCAGAAAATGCTCCTTTACCTCCAAGTTTCTTAAACTGGCAGCCCAATGAATTAATCTACTTTTAACTTTTAAAATTATGACTTTACTCTCGTGACTTTTCCTGGTAGGCTACAGTATTTTTTTTTTTTAAACCAGCCATTTCACAGCACTGTTCGCGGTACAGCTTATAGTCATGTGAAAAAAAAATAATAGTTTGGTGCGGCTTTAGGTGCGCTCAGTAGCTCAAAAATTCTGGTAGTACCTCTCCCATGACTTCTGGCATGCCAGCGTATTTACACAGAGAAAATGGCAACATTTTTCTTTCTCTAAATGATGAATAAATGATCATGTCTATATATGAAGCACAGAAAATACAACCCGGTAAAAACTCACTCATCTGAAGGTCAGTTTATCACAGCAAAGACATGTAAACATTTTATTACAATCTCTTTCCTGCTAAACTAATCCAGTCTGGATAGGGTTAATATGATGTTTCTGTGTGTAGAAACTGCAGGAGCTGGAGAGCAGAGAGCAGAGTGGGTCTCCTGTACGAGGTGAGGACGAGGTGGAGAGCGAGAGAAGACTGGTCAAGGAGAAACAGCTGAAGGAGCATATGGCTCAGAAGGTCTGGTTTTCTGCTACTTCATATCTGTCCTCTGCTTTATACATAAGTCTGACGGCAGACAAGACTATTATAATGTGTCTGCTATCTTGCTTGCTGTTTTTTCTTTAGAGGAATGAGTGGAGGAAGAAAGTGAAAGAGCTGCAGAACCTTCACCAACAGGAGAAAGAGGAGGTGAGAGGAGTTACATGGTTGGTTTCAGATACAGATGTTACATGCACTGCTGTAACCCCACTCAGAAAAAGCTGGGACAATGTGGAAAAAGCAAAACAGCAGTGTTCCTTCATTTTCTATTTATTTGACTGTTATTTGATTGCAGACAGTATTACCCAAAATATTTAATGTTTTGTCTGATCAACTTCATTTCATTTATGAATGGACTCTCCTAAACTCACATTCTCCCACCTTCTACCATCCCAACCCTGAACTACAACTCCCATCGACCCGCAGGCAGGCATCCTACGCAGGCAGCACGCATCAGTCAGCCAATCATAATCAGCATATTTTCTCTACATCACTGGAGTATTAACAAAGCTCAACTTTTACATTTTCTCATTTTACTTTGTTTGTATACATGCATTGTATATTGACGTCTTTGCAAAGTATTGCCAACTAGTGCTGTGCCATCTGGTACACAGTAATATTGTTAATTTTATTATTGTTAATAATAAAATTAAATAATGAAAAATCCATGTTGTGATAATATATGGATGGAAGTTTTTTTTGCCGTTTACTTGGAAAGTGTTTGTTTATATATTTAAATCAAATTAATTTTCTGCAATCAAGTAAAAGTCAGAGTAAATTACATGAAATGCTATTTTTGTTTTTTCCGTACTGCCCCATCTTCTGATTTCTACTGTTTCTGATTTAGGATTGTATTTAGATTGGCAGCTATCATATCACATATTATATGAAACCCTTGTCTTTAAATTACTTGAAATTAAATCTATACGTTTGTTGGTGTGTATCAGCTGCAGAGTGAGAATGTCCGGCTGCAGAGGGCTCTGACTGTGGAGCACAGCTCCAGCTCCAGCCTGCAGAACCTGAAGCAGCAGCTCCTGTCTCTCTCCTCTCAGATCAAACAGAAAGACAGACTCATCCGCTCCCACGAGCAGAAGGTGAGAGGGTTGGGTGTTGGGTATAGTGTTTAATAATGAGTTGTGTATTTGTTTCTAATCTATTTAATTTGAAATATTCATAATTATTTTAAAACTACTGTTAAACTGTTGAAATAACTTCTAATATTTATTTGTTGATTTAAATGAAATGACAAGACAAAACTGAGGTAATACTGAACGTGATAAGACAGGAACTGACTTTTGCCATGTCCTGTGTAAGCTACAGAACACTGCATTGTTTTAATGTGGTTGTGAGTTCCATCATTACCATCCACTGCACTGTCCACTGTGGGTGGTAATATCTTCTATGGTATATTCCTGGTACTCACGTGACATTGTGGTTGGAGGAATGTTAAATACTCACACTTTAACATTTACATCCCATCCACCTGCACCCACTATCAGACTTCACACTAATTCAATTAATTTCAGTTACATCTATGTTTGCATTTCAGATTAAGAAACTATCTGCAAGACCACTGTCAGGTAACTGGCCAGAATGATATTGGATCTATCCTGTGTGTAGTCTAATATTATATGTATATAATTTTAGACTACATATAATATATTGTTCCATATAATATATTATTCCCTGTATTATTAATCTGTATGTTTTTTGTTTTTTTTTGCAGGTCCACCAACAAATGTTGTTCCAAAAGCACAAAACTCTTCTGTAGAGGAAGAAGATGATGATAATGAGGAGGAAGAAGAAGAAAGTATGATTTTAAACAAATTACATTACATTACACACATTTTATATAACTTAATTGATAAGTTAGCTTAATTATTTACTTCAAATGAAAATCACATCAGAAGTCAGATGTATACTATACTGTTATGTCCTGTGCTGTATGGGATTCTGCAGGGCTGGAGGATTCGATGGAGGCTCAGAGGAAAGTTCTTGAATCACTGAGAGGAAATTCTGAGTTGATGAAGGAATTTAGACCCATCCTAGAGGAGACACTGGAGGAGAGACTGGAGAAGATGGGACTGAGGAAGGTAAAACACAAACACACAAAATAAATATGTATGTATAAATAAGTGTGTATTGTGTGTAATTATTTATTGTTTTGTATTGTTATTAATTTTCTTATTGTATAAATGATATGCTAGGATATGATATGATAGGATATCATCAGTGCTTAAATAACACTGACCCAACTGTACATATATTTTACAGCAGAATCTATATCAGAATCTTCTACTGCAATCTGTCTGTATGTAGAAACATGATAAATACGATTTATTTTATTTAAATATTGATGTAATGATAAAATATTATCACCCACCTCTAGCAACATATAACTATGTACACCAAGGGTGGAGCTATACTATTCATAATAATATTGTAATAAAACTATATTGAATCGACCAAAATTTAAAAAATATATATTGTGATATAGGTTTTGGCCATATTGTCCAGCTCTAAGGTATACTAACTGTAGTGGTGTAGTCATTAATAATATTAGATTATTTAAATACTTATTAAGTTTTAACATTATGTTGCCTATAATATAACAATTTACTTATATGTAATAATTTTATACAGTTTATATTTATATGAAGTTCATAATTATATGTAACACAAAAAAAAAAAAAAAAGAAATGTCTGAATACTTTTGTCATGTACAACAGAATCACAACCTGCAAATGAATGCAGCCATGGGCCAGTAATGAAAGAGTTAATTTCATTCTGATACAACTATAAGATATTGATTCTAATATTCTGCTATATATTTAGGGCACAAAAGGAATCTCTAAGCAGACGCTAAAGAGTCTGAGCTCGGTGGTGTCTGCTCAGCGACTGCAGAGGACCAGGAGCCAGGTCCACCTACAGGACCTGAGGGAGAACCTGGTGTTGGAGTTGAACACCAGAATGAAGGATCTGCAGAAGAACCAAAATATTAAATCTTCAGCTACACACACCCAGCGTAAGCATAGAAGCATATACATATATATACCTGTGTGAACACCACAGTACCAGAAAAGAACACCACAAGTACACAAACATGGAAAATCTCGGTTCGTCACCCATTAAACAATAGAAGAAGAAAAAGGAATTAGCGTTGTGCTGAAATTCAACTCCCCATGGCATGCAGGCATGGCTATAACAGACTATGCTGGTGATTCCTGTATCTACTGTAACTGTAGATTAACCCTTATTTTTAACAGAATTAAAATTGTATAGAATTAAAAAAATACATTATCCAACATAAGCAATTCAACAACAAATTAATGCAGAGTAAAGGGAGCCTCTGCCCATTTACAGGTGCAGTTCAAAATGTGAAATTCATATAGATATATTACACACACAGTGATCTACTTTAAGTTTATTTCTTTTATCATTGATGATAATGACTTACAGCCAATTAAAACCCAAAAGTCAGCATCTTCGAAAAATAGAATATTATGTAAGACCAATTGGTACTTTTGGCAGTGTGGGCAGTGTGCCAAGTCCTACTGGAAAAAGAAATCTGCATCTCCATAAAAGTTATAGGTTCCATTTATGAATAAGCTTGACGCTCTACCACACTCCCCTTAATTAAGTCCACCAAAAAAAAAGGAAATACGACAAGAAATCCATTGGGTTTAAAGTTGAACAGTTTACTTCGTCCAAAATTAGGTTTACATTCTTCCAAAGTCCTTCCAAAGTTAACCAAAAGGGGAATTTAACAAAGAAAGAAAGAGAGGTCAAAATAACTGTTTGGCTTTAAGTCTCCATCTTCTCCTTCTTGTTCACCAACTGACCCTCTCCCCCTCCCTCTCCTGCTGTAAGATTTTGTGGGAAAACAAAACTGCACTGACTTTAGGCTTGATAATAAAACACAGTGGATCAACACCAGCAGATGACATGTCTCTCCAAACCATCACTGATTGGTGGAAACTTCACACTAGACCTCAAGCAGCTTGGACTGTGTCTCTCTCCACTCTTGCTCCTAAGATGCAGATTTCATTTTCTAGCAGGATTTGGCACACTGCCCACACTGCACCTGATAGTGACAATATGTAGAAAACTTTCAAGCTTAAAAAGCTTGTACATTTAATACTCTTTGTAATATAGTATTGTGTGTGAAATATTTATCGTGACTGATGTTGTATTTTGTTCAGAGAGGAAGAAGCCCCACAGTCCAGTGATGGAAAGAGGCTCTAAAACCAGACAAAACAGCTCCAAACACTCCCATCAGAAGACTAGCACTCTGCAGCCTCCTATACCTGCGCCACGCGGAAAAACACCAGCACACACTCCGACTGCAGCTGCACACACTCCGAAGAAGAAGAAGAGCGGGTAAACATGATCTTACGGGGAAATATTACGTTTCTCACATAATGTTCCCAGCTAGATAAATACTAATGTTATGGATTTTTTTTTTATTAAATCGTTAACACAAATGATGTTGCAGTGGCGTTACTGGAACGTTTTAAAAGTTTAATAAAAACGTTCTAATAACATCCAGAAAAATTAACAGATTGAACGTTCGTGTTGGAGTGACTGTCTCTACAGTCACGGTAGGCAAGATACTATTACATTTTGGATTCACAGCATTGCTGTGATGATTTGAATGCATTCGGCAATTAAAGCACCCCACCTCATTACCAACTCCCAAACTTATCCCATACAAAAGAGTAGAATAGATTGGAGCTCCATCACTCTAGAGAACAATGTTCCACTGTTTCACAGCTCAATACTGGGGCTTTTTACCCCACTATAGCCTTTGCCTGGCATAAAAGAATGGTGTCAGTTGGTTCATGCTTGTTTTATGTTCAAACTCTAAACCAGGGGTGTCCAAACTAGGTATTTTAGAAATAGAATGAAAGCGGCGAGAGTGTGGGTTTCTAATGCAGAAAAACATGCCAAAGAGTCTAAAAGCGGAGAGAGTGCGCATTTCTAGCGCAAAAAACGGGCCAAAGAGTCTAAAAGCGGAGAGAGTGCGCATTTCTAGCGCAAAAAACAGGCCAAAGAGTCTAAAAGCGGAGAGGGTGCGTGTTTCTAGCGCAGAAAACCAGCCAAAGAGTCTAAAAGCGGAGAGGGTTCGCATTTCTAGCGCAGAAAACCGGCCAAAGAGTCTAAAAGCGGAGAGAGTGCGCATTTTTAGCGCAAAAAACGGGCCAAAGAGTCTAAAAGCGGAGAAAGTGCGCCTTTCTAGCGCAGAAAAAGGGCAAAAGAGTCTAAAAGCGGAGAGGGTACGCATTTCTAGCGCAGAAAACCGGCCAAAGAGTCTAAAAGCGGAGAGGGTGCGCATTTCTAGTGCAGAAAACGGGCCAAAGAGTCTAAAAGCGGAGAGGGTGTGCATTTCTAGTGCAGAAAACGGGCCAAAGAGTCTAAAAGCGGAGAGGGTGCGCATTTCTAGCACAGAAAACGGGCCAAAGAGTCTAAAAGCGGAGAGAGTGCGCAATTTTAGCGCATGAAAAGGACAAATGAGTCTGAAAGTTGCCGTAATTAAAGTGTTTAATATCAAGAGACATCATGAAATAAAACATCAATTTGAAAAATCTTAGTTTACACAATACTGTCAAAGATAAAGATAGTAAGTCAAGTAAAATGATGTGTAAATGAAAGTAATCAGAAAAAATTTATTATTTAAAGTGGTATATTTCATAATTTGTTTTATTACAGAGTCTTTGGCAAATATATTTCTCCTTTTGCCCCAAACAAAAAAAGTTTGGACACCCCTGCTCTAAACAGAGAATCCTGTTCTATTGATAGTACTTCTGTACAGGGCCTGGACAAGCCACATGTGTATGTGGGTGCATTTGCACATCTGTGTCAGCAATGGGTGTGACTTAATGGAAGAAAAGTATCTAAATGCATTCATTAGAATGAATATTTGGATATATAGTATAGTGCACATGTATGAACAGTTGGTAAATCATTTATCCAGGTATTTTAAAGGGTTAGGCCATTAAGCAAAGTAGCATCAGGTCCAGATGTTTGCACTAGCAGTCTTTTCTTATCAGCCAGCGCTAATGTGTGTTTAACCTGTGCTTTCCTTCTTTCAGCACCCCACCCTTCAGTTCAGAGGAGGACGAGTCGGCCGAGGACAGCGCCTACATCACCAGCTCTCGAGGCAAACCCTCACCCTCCACACACATCACCCCACCAGCAGACCAGCACAAACCCAGCACTGAGCTGGACTGGTCAGACAGTGACACATCAGAGGAGTCAGACCAACCAAAAGGTCTGCAGGCGTATGGTACACACGGTGAGGGAGAGTAGGGTTTAAATTAAATTTACTAGTATTTGGGTTTATATTGTAACAATGACTGTAAATAAGCATATGGTTCCATTCCCCCCCCCTTTTATTCTTATTTATTGTAAATGATGATAAGGAGGGGGCCATGTTTGTTTGCAAAGCATTGATATAGATTATAACCACAGTGATTATAAACACACAGAATAAGTAGTATAATATGGAAGATGGATGATCACAAGCCATCAAACCAAACTGAACTGCTTGAACTTTTGCACCAGGAGGAAAGGCATAAAGTTATCCAAAAGCAGTGTGTAAAACTAGTGGAGGAGAACATGATGCCAAGATGCATGAAAAAAAACTGTGATTAAAAACCAGGGTTATTCCATCAAATATTGATTTCTGAACTCTTAAAACTTTATGAATATGAACTTGTTTTCTTTGCATTATTTGATGTCTGAAAGCTCTGCATCTTTTTTGTTATTTCAGCCATTTCTCATATTCTACAAATAAATGCTCTAAATGACAATATTTTTATTTGGAATTTGGGAAAAATGTTGTCTGTAGTTTATAGAATAAAACAACAATGTTCATTTTATTCAAACATAAACCTATAAATAGCAGAATCAGAGAAACGGTATCAAAAACTGAATATTAAATCAACCTTGATATATACTGTAATATGTAAAAAAGGGTAAAACATTTTGATTTTGTTTTTGATTTCTGCCCCCAGGTTCAGTCGTCCAAACCCTGACAAGAAGTTTAGAGAAGCAGCTGAGCAGCCCGGTCACCAAACCTGCAGGAGGGGTCCAAATGTTTCCTCCAGCCACCTTGCCTTCCAGACCTTCTATCACCAAACAGCAGGCGGTACGATAAAACTGCTCCATACTGCATTTGTATGTTGAATCGTGGACGTGGCAGATTTTTATAAACTCCTATTTAAATACTCTTTCATGCATTTAGTACAGTGACTTATATAAATATTTGGCTGCATATGACTTAATTTAACATTAAATATCTCTTTAACCCTTATGTGGTGTTCGGGTCTGTGGACCCGTTTTCATTTTTCATCAAATGATACTAAAAAAATATTTTTTCTAACTCTAACTCTAATTTTCGATAAACACACACTGTACACCCCCCACCCCCCTCCCCCCCCCAACCATTTATATTACATACAGTATGTTTGGCCAAGGGCTAATAAACATTGCTTCATTTGTAAATGAAACTAAACAAATTTACTTCTCATATCTTGAGTTAAATTCATTTTCTTTTACATTTTATTAAAAAACTAATAAAAAAGAGTAGCACTTTTTGAAAGAAATGTAACATAAGAAAGGTAAAGGGCAAATATTAACCATGTAAGCTGTTTATATTGCTTGAAATTTAGGTAAAGCGAGCATGTGTAAAGCATTTTAATGTAAAATTGCTTAATTTTGCTGAATTAAATACAAGTAATAAAGTAAACCAGTAACAAAAATATGAACACCACACAAGGGTTAAATATATCACAATATATAAATATATCACCTCTATTTGCAACATGACATGAGTTCTATGAAAAAAAATAAGTGGTAACACATTTTAGAATAATAGCACAATTTTTTTGTAGACATTAGTTATTTAATGCATGAAAGAACATTTCCAATAAAAGCATTTCCCTCTGATCAACCAATCTATGAAATTTTAAATGGAATATGTAACACTCATGCATGTTTTACCAATAGTAAAGGCAAAAGCAGTTTATATATATATATATATATATATATATATATATATATATATATATATATATATATATATATATGCAATTGTTACTTTGTAAAAACATTATGCAATGCTTATGAATGTGTTATAAAGCCTGTATGTAGGTACATTTCAAATAATGTAACCCTCTATACTATATACATATTAAACACACTATTCACTATCCAGTCAGCAGGTCTGTGTATGGAATAAATAAGCTATAAAAACTGTACATTTACATTACAGTTATGATCGTTTGATTTTATACACATTTGATTCCATTCTGTGCTGTCGGTAGGTGTCGGAGGAGGAGAGTGATTTGGACCTGTCCTCCATAGAAGATCTCACTGCCCTGCCCACAGGACCTCACAGGAGCTCAGATATGGGTGGCACCTCAGGTACCAGTGTCTGGAGCTCAGCAGCCAGCCGGGCACGAGTGTGGTGAGCTGTGCTGTTGGGCACCGTGTCTATCACTAAAGTGCTTTAAATGTTTAAAGTAAAGGATCCGCCAAAAACACTTACTAACTTTTTGTGTAGCTCAAATTCAATGCCTGAAGTCTTGGGACAGGAACTGTATTGTGTCCCATGACTTTTGTCATACCCCATACAGGCTAACCCTTGCTGCAATTAACTGTGGAATGTGTGTGTGGGGTCTCCTGCATTAAATGTATAGTGGATGATATTTTCATTCAATTCAACAATCCCTTGTCTGTTAACATGGACAACTCTAGCCAGATGCTGCTGGAAACGATCATTACCACACACTGCACTGTCCACTGTGGGTGGTAATATTAGCCTTCTATGCCGTACATTTTTAGTTTCACTAAATTCCGAAACACAACTTCAGAAATGGAATGCTTCAAAAGAGAACACCTCGCAGCTTATACAGGCATGAACATTCCTAAGCCTGTCTTTGGGTTAACATTTTATGAGTAATTCACATACTGCTGTCCCATGAATTTTGGCATGTCAGCGTATATAGTGTCATAAATCGCGTAAACTGAGGTAAATATGTTTGTATGTCATGTAGTATGAATGATGTAATTTGGTCATAATAGCAGCGATTTATGACAGTTCACTGTTAGTGACATAAGCCTTGTTGCTCCAGTGTAAAAATTATAGTTTGACCACATTTTCTGTTCATACTATGTCATTATAAGTTACTAATTTATCTATGTGGACTAGGGGTGTAGCAGTCTATAATAGCATTTTTAGTATTGGTATAATATATACAGTGGTGTGAAAAAGTATTTGCCCTCCTATAGATTTCTTTTGTTTTTGTTTTTTTGTCATACTGATATTTTTCTCAATATCAAACTAACTTTATTATCAGACAAAAATAACCTGAGTCAATATGAAAAATATATATATATTTAAATATTTTAAATGTTAGATAATTCTATTTATTGAAATAAAAAAAAACTATCCAAACTATTCTAGCCCTGTGTAAAAAAGTGTTTGCACCCCCATAAATGAACTGTGCTTAATCACACTTTTTGGAAAGCTGAGTTCAATTTTATTACTAACCACAACTACGCCTGATTAATGCCAGACCTGTAGAATCAAGAATGATGATCTATCATTCTAGAAATAGTTAGAAAGTAATTTTTAAGGGCTTTGTGATTCACAGTACACCACAGTTAAAGCTAAAATTCACCAATGGAGAAAACATACAGTAAAACACAGGTGAACCTTCCCAGGAGTGGCTGGCTGAATAAGATTATTCCAAAAGGGCATGAACAACTCATCCAGGAGGTCACAGTATAACCCAGAACAACATTTAAAGAACTGCAGGTCTCACTTGCCTCAGTTAAGGTCAGTGTTAATGATTAAATAATAAGAAAGAGACTGGGTGAAAATGCTATTCATAGAAAAGTTCCAAGACAAAAAAAAACACTGCTGAACAAAAGAGAACACAATGGCCCGTCTCACATTTGCCCAAAAACATCTTACTGATCTCCAGGTGTTTGGGTTAATATTCTTTGGACTGACGTGACAAAAGTGGAACTTTTTAGAAGGTGTTTGTCTCATTAAATCTGGCATAAAACTAACACATATTTTCAGAAAAGGAACATCATACTGAATGTAAAACATGGTGGTGGTAGTGTAATGGTCTGGGGCTGCTTTGCTGCTTTAGGGCCTGAAGAACTTGCTGTAATAGATGGACGCAGGAATTCTGCTGTTTACCAGACAATCCTCAAGGAGAATATATCCGTCCATCTGTTTGTGACCTCAAGCTCAGGTGTACTTGGGTTCTGCAGCAGGACAACCACCCACAGCACACAAACAAGTTCACCTCTGAATGGCTTAAAAAAACAAACAAAAAAAACCTACAATGTGGCTGAATTAAATAAATCTGTAAAGAAGAGTGGAACAAAATTCCTCCACAGAGATGTGAAAGACTCGTTGCCAGTTATCAGTTAAGCTTGATTACAGTTGTTGCTGCCAAGAGTGACACAACCAAGTAATTAGGTTTAGGGGTCAAACACTTTTTCTCAAAGGACTAGATTAGTTTGGACAGTTTTTTTTCCATAAATAAAATAAAATTATCATTTAAAAAGGGCTTTTTTATTTACTTAGGTTATATTTGTCTGATATTAAAGTTTGTTTGATAATCGAAAAAATATCATTATAAAAATAATACAAAAACACAAAAATCTGTAGGGGGCAAATACTTTATCATCTGATCCACTACAGTTTTCTACCACAGTTTTCTACCACAGTTTTCTACCACAGTTTTAAAACTACAGTTCGGTTCGGTACGGATACATAAAGTGTTACACCCTTAATTAAAGAGAAAATATGCACACAGAAAATGTGGATTTAAAAGGGCTGTTATTTATATTGTTATTTTGCACATTAATTAGCACAAAGACAATCAGCTATGAAGTAGGTAATGATCTATAGTTTCATTATCATATTTTATAAAATAACATATGAGCCATTTTTTTTTTTTTAAATATTTATATATATATATATATATATATATATATATATATATATATATATATATATATATATATATATATATATATATATATATATATTTACTGAAGGTACATTATTTACAGTGTCTTTAAATGTTTTTTTATAATTCTGTATTTGTATGTACTAATAATACATAAAATATTTGTATTCTTTTTTTAACAGTAACAATAATTCACTGACAATAAACACACTTTTATTCAGTGCGTTTGTGTACAGAATGTTGTGACTTTATTTTACCAAAAGAATAAACATGATAGAAATTTAAACACGAACATATAACATACAACAAGCATAAACATAAACAGGAAAAAATGATATTAATAAAAAAAAATGAGAAATTAAATCACATTAAAATTACATGAAAGCTGTGAACATTCAAATACAGCACAATTTTATATTTATTATTATTTTGTTAGTCATACGTTACACGCTAAGCTAAAATACAGTAATTCAGTATATTACATGACAAGTGGGTTCTTTGACGGTTTAAAAATGTGATATAAATGTATAATAAAACCATCTACAAAAGGCTGTGGAAGCATCTAAATGTCATAATGTAAATCTAAATTGTCATAATTCTATATACAACTAGTCCTGTCATGATAATTATGTTACGAACAGATACTGCTTTTGTCTGTTAAGACAAATTTGATATTTGATATTGATATTTGAATGATATTTTCTGAATATTTAAGCAATAATACACTCGTGGTTTGTGCTATAATGTATAATGTTGGCACTATAACTACACCTTGAGTGTCTTCTTGCAATTATACCACAGTTCCATTATCACTGTTTATTAAAAGATTTTAAGTTAAAGAGGATGAGAAAGTACGATCTGTTTGGTTAAAAACACTCGGCGCGTTAAAATAGTTCCATTACTGCTCTGTTTGTAGCTGTGCTGTTTGGTTTGTAAGCGCTGCATTGATGCTAGGTTACCTGTATGTGGTGGAGTAATACATGGAAAGCTTCACATGGAAAGATACAGTGCATTACCGGCTGATAATGTCATTCAAAAACTCCTTTCAGCCAATCACATTGCAGGGTTGGAACTAACTGTGGTATAATTGCTTAATTATTTCTCGCTGTTTTTGGGACTTTATATCTTTAAAAATTGTTATCATGACTGGCCTATATCTAAATCATAATGAGCTACAGTTTCAGTGTTTGAATATTATTTCTTTATTATTAAATTGTTGTAAAGTGTATAATATTGCAATAATAGCAGTCACAATATGCAATAAAAAAAGGTATTGTGACAGGCCTATGTGCCACACCTTTCCTTAGACCATACTATTACTACTTCCTGGTAGATACTGGCTATTAGTACATTTTCATTTATATCAAGAGCCTGAGATCATTAACGTGCTTCTACATTTTCAATAAAAAGCTATTTTCCCCTGCTGTTAATAGGCTCAAATCTTGAGTGTAGTCCTGCAGCTGGTTACTGATGTTATTAAACGTAGTCGAATCTCTGGGTGGAGTGTCTGCCGTCCATACTCTGCCCTCTGTGTGACTCGTTGTAGGTTTTGGACTTGGCCTCTGACCGGTAGATGCTGGCAGCTTTGTACGCTGTTCCATCGTAGCTGAAGATACAGGATAAATTGGATTAGTAAAATATACATAAAAACATATTAAAACCTCTGACTGATGCTGGAGCTAAAACTCACTGCTTTTCAGGCATCATTCCACGACAGGCCAGACACAGCATAACTCCGGCCACTAGCAAAATACCTCCACCCACCCAGCCGACAAACAGGGCGGCGCCAAATGTGTATCTGTAAAATAAAATTTGATTTATTCACTCATCATCAAACAATATTTATATTGGAGCCAAAAAGGACTGAACCAACAGGAATTAATCAGTCAACTTTTATATAAACTCTGATTACAATGCTGTAATGGCCCTTATTTACAATGTAGCTGAGCAAATACATAGAATATAGATTGATAAAGAAAAAAAATGCATTATAATCATAATAAAATTAAATATAGAACAAGCTAAATAACATAGTTATTGTCAAATAATATAGTTAATTTTAACTTAAATCAAATAAAACCAAAAACAAAGAAAGTTAAAATGGGATTACAAGTTGGTGGGTAGGTTTGACATTGGACGATATGTGAATGATTCAAGTTTATGCACAGAATGACCCAACAGTCACAATTGTGGACATTCATTGAGTAGTGGAGGCCCTCCACGAGTCATCCTGTTAGTGCCAGCACCATTGGCAGACGGCTGTATGGATTATCACAGGACTCCATTAGGAACCTCTACAACTGTCTACATGCTGAGATGTCTGGCATGTTGCAGTGTTACATGTATGTTATGCACTAATTCTGTATGTGTAGTTCAATTAATATGAGCAAGATTTCCCCTTATGAGTATAAATATTTAATCATTTATAGTTCCTGGTACTGTTTTTTCCTCATTCTGAATAATACTGAAATCTATCCCTTCCTTCTGGATGCAGCTATTTGTTTTAAAACATATAAAAAGTGGACAGAAAGAAAGAAAGTGTCAGAAACTGTGTATCCTCACCTCGGAGTGAGAGGTGACCCAACAAAGCCTGTGCTCCCGAAACTCCCGCCGAAACCTCCAACTGAGGTAAAACTAGTCAGGGCGAAGTTGGTCACAATGAGATTTGCGAAGATGGAAACCCCAGCGATGGCGCAGATCCCTGCGGAGAGAAAACGCAGCGTGCATCAACAATTTATGAGAACATAATGGGTGGAAAAATGAAAAATTGATGATGGAAAACACATATTTCTCACCCGCCACGATAAACATGGCCCCTGAAGTTATCGTCATGGTCGCTTTCACTCGGTCCTCCATGTTCCCCATTCTGAGGCATTTGAGGGCAAATATAGCAATGAGGACCCCGATTACCCCCAGAACTATACCCACTATCATCAGCGCCCGCACGCCCTGGAACAGACCTGAGGACCAATCAGAGAATTAACAATAAAATCAGTTCATACAGAAAATAATACAGTCTTAATATTAATTTCTCCACACTTTCCACACTTCACAGTTATAATAATCATGATTTGGCTGAGGCCATCGAACAGTGCAAAATTCAGGGCCAAAAATATGATTCCTGATAATCACACCTTCACTCCAGACCAGTGAATCCTACAATATACAGAAGTATAAAAAAAAAAACATTTCTACCTATGCTACACACAACATACTCAAATACGAGTTAGTATTAATAATTAGTACACAATCAAGATACATCTTTTATTTGATAGTAATAAGACAGAGAGTAATTTTATAGATTTTTTTTTTCCCATCTAAAAACAAACAAAAAAATATATATATACATATATACAAGTATTCCAGTTATACAGATACTGCTTTTTTTTCATATATTTCCATATATAGATTTTTCAGAGTAAATAAAATATATATATAATACTGTAAAATTGATTTGGCCAAAATGTATGCATATATATATTTCTTTTAAATATATCAATATTAAAGTTGTACTTTTATACAAAAAAATGTATACTCAAATAACTGTTCCAGTTTTAGCTTTAAGAGAGTTCAGACTAAAGGGCGTCATAAAAAGAAAAGTATACATTCTGATCAATTAAAAAATTATAATGTAATGTAATGTAATTATAATGTTACTTTACAGATATCCTAATTTATAAATGTTGAAATGCCCCTCGGTTTGCTTTATTATGTCATTTGTGTCGATAAACAGACAGGAAACAGTGTGATATTCTGAAAAAAATCAAAGTAAGAAATATATATTCCAAAATATATATATTTTTTTATACTAATATTATGAATAACTTGTAATATTAATAATAGTAAATAAGTACTAGTATAAATTAAATATATGTATATTATATTGTTTTACATTGTGTATGATACTGGTTTTATTTTTTATTTTTTTCAGAAACTAATTTTGGTGTTTAAAGCTACTGAAAACCCGTATCTCCACCTCTAGCCTTTGATACTAGGCTAGGCTGATTTACTTATTTGAGTCTTATCGTTCTGCACACGAAAAACACAGCTATCTTATCAGCGCCACACCCAGAGAGAAACACGCTACCTGCTACTTAACGGCCAACGGCACTGACAACCTTTCACCAATTAATCATCTGTGACCTCATTTAATCTGTCCTAATCATCTATTCCCTAGTATTACACTAACTTACTGTACAGTTATTTAAAAACGGCACAATTTCACAAAATTCACCAAAAAACAAAAAACTCACCCGGCAGTCCCAGAATAGTGAAATATGGCCGACACTGCGTCGTACCGTACTCTGTCCCCACGCACGAGTACCACAGCCCATAATACGCATAAATACTCGTAACTACGGTAAACGACCGGTCCTCAATACTCCACATGTCCATGGCCGCGGCCGAGGCGATCAGAAACGTCCCCAGAGCCGAGAGCATGAACCCGGCTACCTGCAGCAGCGACGCCGACATCCCCCTACTGACCCGTCACTGCCCACCACTGAGAACCAGTATGAATCTGCCACAGTAGCAGGAGGGTCTTATCATGGTATCCAGGAGGAAGCTGGTCCTATCTCATGTTTGCTCAAAATGTTCATGAGTTCCGTTCCCGCTTTCAGGTTTCGGCTAACGATTTCACCTAGCTGTTTCCGCTAATGACTAATTAAAGGCGTGTCTCTGTTTCAACACATGATGGCGTCACTTTTCATCACTTAACAGTGTCGATCTTCTCCACCTGGCAACGCGCCAATATCTTTTATTTTTCCTTTTTCAAAAAAAAAAACAAAAAAACGCAGAATCAATTTTGCAATGTTTTGTAACGAAATTTAAAAAAAAGTATACAATTTACAGATGTACAGATTTTACATATTTTTGTCATTGTCCAAGCAAAAAGAGCTTTAATGTACTTTTAACTTTTTACTTTTTATTCAATGTATGGGTTTTTTGTTTTAATTATTTTAGTATATATTTTCTCAGAATATTTAACAGTTTTCTGTTAACTAATAAGATAAAAGTTATAAAACAAATAGTAGCTAATTCCACAAATGACAAGTGCCTCTGTTGCAACACTGTTTTAACACCTAATGGCATAATTTTTCATCACTTAAAATAATTGATTAATTAATCATCTGCACCAGGTGCGGTGCCAAGATTATATTTATTTATTTATTTTCTTTTCTTCAAAAAAAAAAAAATGCATTATATTGCGGAAAGTCTTGTAACGTGATTTTAAAAAAGGCTGCTTTTTTGTACAGATTTCAGACTACTGTCCCAATCAGAACAAAAGAGATAAAACTGTTTACTGTTACTGTTTTAATAAATGATAATATAACCAATTCCTTCTCAATTTAATCTTGTGTACAGATTTTTACTGTCATTGTGTATAACAAATTAAATAATATATATATATATATATATATAATATATATTATATCTTACTGTTTTCTGTCTGTTTACGAATATGATTAAAAATAATATATGTTTTTGTAATATTATCAAAAACAATGAACTTTCATTAAAAAAATGAAATTTCATTAACAAAATGATTTACTCAAATGACATACAGGGAAAATACAGGTATGATTACGGTAATAAAAAAAATAAATAATAATAATAATAATAGTGCATTTTCCTGGAGTTACAAAATGTTACATTTGTGTGTGTGTGTGTTTTTTTAATTTATTTTCTTGCATATTTTACATATTATAATCAACAGTAATATATCTGCATACCAGCAGTGTTTTCATAAAATTATGGATTGTGTACCTACATTTTTAATAAAAAGAAAACATTTCTCCTAATAAAAAAAAAACTTTTCACAAAACTTTGAGACAAAAAGCTGCTTAAAATCAGGTAAGTAATGTATTCTTCTCTTTTGTAAAAAATACTCTTTTTGTTGTTTTAAGAGAAAATACTGTAAAATTTACTGTAAAAAACACATTACCTTGAATTTGTTCAAAAGCGGTTATGGTGATTTTTCATTACAGATTTTTTTTCATTTGCATAAATTTTTTCTGATTTAATATAGAATAGAAAAGGGAAATCACTCATGACCCGTGTTCCTCATTTTTGATCATCTGTCAGGCCTCTTACCTGGCAGTCCCAGGATGGTGAAGTAAGGTCGGCACTCGGTGAATCCCGAGCTCTGCCTTACACACGACCTCCACAGGCCGGCGTAGCTGTAGACGGACGTTACGGGGTTATCGTACAGATCCTCTGTGCTCCACATGTCCATAGCCGTCGCTGCGATGATCCCCGCGACCCCTATGACACCCAGCACGAAGCCCATCACCTGACACATAGTCACCGCCATGCTGCCCAGACCCCTCAGAGGCTCTGCACTAATATTATAACTCTAGTGATGGAAGAGTAGTACTAATGCAGTAGTAGTGCAGCGGTAATGCAGTAGTTCTCTAGTCCTAGTCCAGACTGTGAGCAGTGGCTGGACTCCTCAGCTATAAGTGTGAGAGTGGCAGGCAGGTACAGGTGGGTTTGACCTTAGTTGTGACTACACCTCTCTGCATCTGACCAGGTATTTGTCCACAAGAGCCGTTAGCAGGCAGGGTGGGACTACAGGAGAACGGTCACAGGAAGGAGGCTGGACTCGATCTGAAATCGTATCGAAACTCAGATAAGCAAATGTACGCAGAAACTTTCCGAGGAGGGAAGTTTCTGTACTTCCACGCTTGTTTTGTAGTTTTCTTCTGCCTTTAACCCTTGTGTGGTGTTCATATTTTTGTTACTCGTTTACTTTTTTACTTGTATTTAATTCAGCAAAATTAAGCAGTTTTACATTAAAATGCTTTACACATGCTCGCTTCACATAAATTGCAAGCAATATAAACAGCGTACATGGTTAATATTTGCCCTTTATGTTACATTTTTTTTAAAAAAGTGCTACTCTTTTTTTTATTAGTTTTTTAATAAAATGTAAAAGAAAATGAATTAAACTCAAGATATGAGTAGAAAATTTGTTTAGTTTCAAATTTACAAATGAAGCAATGTTTATTAGCCCTTGGCCAAACATACTGTATGTAATATTAATGTGTGTGTGTGTGTGTGTACAGTGTGTGTTTATATATGTTTTGATATATGTTTTTCACAAAAAATGAGCCAATGCCAATGAGTATTGAAAAAATATTTTTTTTGTATCATTTGATGAAAGATGAAAACTGGTTTTCATTTTTCATCAAATGATACAAAAAAAATATTTTTTCAATACTACTTTCAACACCACACCAGGGTTAAAATAAAGCAGCTGACTTTCTGTACATTAAATTGTTACATTCATAAAATATATGAACATATATTTTATGAAAATGAACAAATATATGAAAATATATGAACAGTGTATTTAACTGATGTATTACTTGCTATTGCATAGATAAGATCAAAAATCAGATAATATACAGTTCTGTGCAAATGTTTTAGGCACCAAATCAAATTACACTAATCCATTTATCTCAGACTTATGAGTGTTTTTACCTGAAAAAAGCACCACATATGATTTAAACAGATGCAAATAAACATACTGTACATACAGTAAAACGCAAAAAGGAATTCTCATTTTTAACTATGTTATATCCTGTGATCCAAGCTGAAGAACAAAGTGTAGAGATTCCAGATTATTCCTGGATGCTCCTCAGGCAGCATGTGTATATTATGTTCAGTTCCGTCAGCAGCTCACCTGATTTACCTGATTTACTGATTTATCAATTTACCAAACCAGGTGTTGATTAATATGATGAGAACTAGAAATAACTCAATTAAATTCAGATGAGGAGAGATTAGGAGATGTTTTAAGGAAAACAGTTTTGCTTTTTGTAAAATTGCTTTAGTGTTTAGTGTTTTAGTTTTAGTTAGTGTTTTACTGAGCTAATAAACACAGATAAGACACATACATATTCTTTCCTGAAATTCCCACAGGTGCCTAAAACTTTTGCACAACACTGTACCTTAGCTTGTGACGTATTACTCGCTTGGCAGTTGTTGTTAAATATAAATACTAATATTTATTATTTAGTATTTTTTATAAATTCCCTTGTAATTACTATGAATTATTAAGAAATGTAATTATTAATTATTAATATTAAGGACTGTTATCCAGTACGTCAGCACATGTTAATGTTACTACTTCTAACACTTATTGTTGAGTAGCGACAATGTAAATTATATCACTGTCCTATATTACCACAATAAATACTGTAAATTATACAGTAACAAGTATAAATTACAAAAAACACTCCAACACAACAAATCATTACAGGCCTAATTAGACACTAAGTGCCCTATTTTAGCAATCTGTAGAACACTGCTCAGTTGTGTATCACACAGCTGGATCTAGGGCGTGTCGTGTGTATTTGGTATTGTGAGGCCACAATAAATACGCCTTGCGCAAAAGACATGTACTATTTCTCTCAATTAATCATGGGTGTGTTTTGGTTGTAAAGTGAAATAAACCAATCATTGTTCCAGTTGTCATTCCCTTTTAGAGTCAGGCGAGCTCTTACTTTGGCGCATTCGTATCTTAACAGCGCTGTGCTTTTGTGCATCTTAGCAGAGAATGCTGACCTGTGCAGTCATGCTGTGAAGATATGAACTTCAACTCGGTTTCAAGACTTAAATGTTACATAGAGTAAATAAGTGAACTGAACTTCAGTCAATCCTTTCTTTAATAAACTTTACTTAATATATTTTTGCTGCATCAATTCTTTCTTTTAGTAAACTTTACTTAATTTATTTCTGCTGAATCAATTTATGATACACAATATGTTATAATTCCTGAAATTTAAATATTTTTTAAGTTAAAAAACACGGATGGCATGTAATACATTCTTTATAGTATAGTAATAAGAATGTATTACACTCCATCCATGTGTTGAGACAGTGAGCCTTGGTCTGTTTACAAAATACATTTTTGAGATTATGTAAATATTTGAATATTGTGTGGTTTAACTAAAGATTTCAGGATAAATTTCAGGAATTATTTTATATTATGTATCATAAATGTATTAAAGATACATTTCAGGAAGTAATTTTAATTAGGTAATATTGTATGCAGAATTAAGTAAAGGTTACTAAAAGAAAGGATTGAATCAGCAAAAATAAATTAAGTAAAGTTTAATAAAAGAAAGGATTGACTGAAGTTCAGTTCACTTATTTACTCTATGTAACATTTAAGTCTTGAAACCGAGTTGAAGTTACTTTACTTTATTTATCTAAAATTAAATTTACTTAAAAAAAAGCTTTAAAAAAAATTTTTTTAAAGTAAATTTTACTCATTTTTTCAGTGTGGGAAAATCTACGTTTCTTACTGGTAAGTACAAGTTTGTGTTGGCGTTCATGTGCTATTATCTCGTAAATACGATATTTCTGACACGACTTGAAGGCAGCATTAATCTCTGTCTGTAAAACTGACCCTAAGAGTTAACACAACTGAAACTACATATCTGTTTAAATATTCTGTAATAATGAATCTACATCTGCTAATAAGACACTGGGCGAATGTTTTGTAACAGTTTTTGCATGATGTTGTTTAACTAAGTCCTATTAGCTGTAGATGAGTAAACAGAAGCAGTTCCTCACCGGCAACACATGCAAACACTGATATGATTGTTGTGAACTGAAACCAATACAGGCCGATACTGCATTACTCACACACCAAGATCACACACCTTAACATGGTCCTCTAATATCTGCCCTGAACCCTGAAACTTTCAGAGAAATTACAGGAAATTACATACAAAGAACCAGAACATTGTAGATTAACTTTAAAGACATGAAAACTTTTCCATAAGGGACACATTATTTGTCCTCCACATTAATCCCCTGATCTAAACCTGATGAACTGAGATGGTGATTTGAGGTGATTTAATTGGGATGAGCTGGAGCTTCACAGCGTGAAGGAAAAGCAGTAACTATTGTTCAGCACCTCCAGGAACTCCTTCCTTCAAGACGCTGAGAAAACTATTCCAGGTGACTCTCCCTCATGAAGACACTGAGATTAAAATAGCAAGAGTGTGCAGATCTGTCCTCAAAGATAAATGTGCTGCTTAGAAGAATCTAAAGTATAAAACATATTCTGGGTTGATTAACACTGTTTACTTACAAAATAATTCTGCATGTGTTCCTGTATAGCTTTAATTGAATGAGAAGAGGTGTCTCCAAACTTTTGACTGGTACTGTAGGTCAACCAGAGATGGCAGAACTTCAGTTTCTGAATCAGTTTAACTGATTTTGCTATTTATGGGTTTATGTTTGAGTAAAATGAACATTGTAGTTTGATTCTATAAACTACGGACAACATTTCTCCCAAATTCCAAATAAAAATATTGTCATTTAGAGCATTTATTTGCAGAAAATGAGAAATGGCTGAAATAACAAAAAAGATGCAGAGCTTTCAGACCTCAAATAATGCAAAGAAAACAAGTTCACATTCTTAAAGTTTTAAGAATTAAGGAATCAAAATTTGGTGGAATAATCCTGCTTTTAATCACAGTTTTCATGCATCTTGGCATGTTCTCCTCCACCAGTCTTACACACTGCTTTTGGATAACTTTATTGCACTCCTGGTGCAAAATTTCAATTAGTTCAGCTTGGTTTGATGATTTTGGATAATTCATCCTCCTCTTGATTATATTCCAGAAGTTTTCAACTTGGTAAAAAAAAAAAAAAAAATCATTGTTTTTACAGTTTTTCTCAATTGGTTTGGCTCATTTCTTGAAACTGAGATGACATTCCTATAACTAAAAGGTAAATTGGCCAAACAGACTTACAGTTCTTCACAACACTTCAGATAACCAGCAAAATGTCATATGTCTCCCAAAACGTTCATTCTTGCTTCAAAATGAAGTCTTTCTCCCATATAAATAGTCAGTACCATAAAAATGGCATAGATCCTTCTCAATTGCTTTGGCACATTTTCATTAATTTTGTCCATCTGTCAAAATAAACTGGACGGTGCAGCAAAACTACATGGATCCTCATCACTGCTCATATCGCTCCAAAAACAGTTTACCCACGTGTCAAAACTGATTTCCTTTCTCACACAAATCATCAGTGCCCCCAAAATGCATTGTCCCTTTGGCATTGTGTAAGTACTGCAAGTCAAAATGCTTAGATGTTTTGTCTTTATGGCAGAGGTCTAGCTAAAGGAATACAATGTTCACACCACACACACTGCACTCTTTCTGCTGAGGAAATTGTAACTATTTTTATTTACAAGTACATTTTTACACATTACTGTAGGTAGAAAGAAAAGAAAATACTAAGGAAAATGTATCAAATATACTATGTATACAAATTACAAAAACCTGCAAAAACAAAACAAAATACATTACAGTAGGTAAAAAAATAGTCAAGCATCACAAATGCAATACAGTAACATTCTGACTACTCTGTGTCACTCCCCTCTCTCTCCTGCTCATCTTCCTGGCCATCCATCCGCTGCAGTCTGTTTGGCCATAAATTCTCATCAACATTGCATCTGATATGTTCTTTAGCAATGCACTGTGGGAAGAATGCCTGAGCCATCCTCTACACTGATCGCCACAGGACTATATAATCATTATATCATCACAGGACTATATCATCATTATATAATCACAGGACTAGCATCAAAGAACTAGCACCAGGCCAAGATGTATACAGTGGATAGAAAAAGTCTACACACCCCTGTTCAAATGGTAGGTTTTTGTGATGTAAAAAAAATTACAATAAGACAAATCATTTCTACCTATAATGTGACCTATAACCTGTACAATGCAATTGAAAAACAAACAGAAATCTTTCAGGGAGGTGAAGTAAAAATAAACAACTGAGATATTGAGGTTGCATAAGTGTGCACACCCTTTTATAACTAGGGGTGTTGCTGTGTTCAAATTTAACCAATAACCTTCAAACTCACTTTAAATTGAAGTCAGCACACACCTGTCAACAATTAAAGTGCCTCTGATCAACTCCAAATAAAGTTTAACTGTTCTTGTAGGATTGTCCTGATATTTTTGTAGCCACATCTTTCAGCACAAGCCATGGTCCACAAAGAGATGCCAGAGCATCAGAGGTATCTCATTATTCATAGATATCAGTCAAGTGAAGGCTACAAAAGTCATTAAATATACCATGGAACACTTTGAAGACTGTCATCATCAAGTGGAGAAAACATGGCACAACAAGACATTACCAAGAACAAGACATTTGACAAAAATTGATGATAAGACAAGAAGAAAATTGGTCAAGGAGGCTGCCAAGAGGCCGACAGCAGCACTGAAGGAGCTGCAAGAATTTCTGGCAAGTACTGGCTGTGTAGTACATGTGACAACAATCTGCCGACTTCTTCATATGTCTGTGCAAAACAAACATCCAGAAAACATCTAAGCTCTACTTAATTTTCCAAAAATTCATCTGATATCTACCAAACGCATGTGGGAAAATGTGTTATGGTTTAATGAAACCAAGGTTAAACGTTTTGGACATAATTCCAAAAGGTATATTAGGCGCAAAAGCAACACTGCTCGTCACCAAAAGAACAGCATACCTACAGTGAAGCATGGTGGTGGCAGCATCATACTTTGGGGCTGTTTTTCTTCAGCTGGAACTGGGGCTTTATTCAGGGTGGACGGAATTTTGAACAGTTCCAAATACCAGTCAGTATTGGCAAAAACCTTCGGCCTCTGGTAGAAAACTGAAGATGAAAAGGAACTTCATCTTTCAGCACAACAATGACACAAAGGACACATCTAAATCAACAAAAGAATGGCTTCAGCGGTATAAGATTAAGGCTTTGGAATGGCCCAGCCTGAATCCAAACCTGAATCCCATTGAACATCTGTGGGGTAATCTGAAGAGGGCTGGGCACAGGAGATGCCCTCACATTTTGTCAGATTTTGAGCAGTTATGCAAAGAAGAGTGGGCAAATTTTGCCACATCAAGATGTGTCACGCTGATAGGTTCCTACCCAAAAAGACTGAGTGCTGTAATAAATGCAAAAGATGTTGCAACAAAGTATTAGTTATATGTATTTAACCAGGTGATTTTTTTGTTTTATATTTTTTCGCTGTAAAGATTTATGTTTGTTTTTCAATTGCATTGTACAGGTTATAGGTCACATTAAATGTGAAAAAAGTTATGAAATTATTTGTCTTGCTTTAATTTTTTTTACAACACAAAAACCTTGCATTTGAACAGGGGTGTGTAGACTTTTTATATCCACTGTATATAGAGCAATGCCAGCATTCAAAATAATAGACAACAAACTGATGGATTGGTCACCAGTAATGTGGGACACTCATTTTCGTCAAAACCTGCTTTCACCTGTTACCTACTCACCTGATTGTAATGAATTTATGAAATGTTCCAAAATATGTGTTCTGTATTGTATTACAATTTCTTAATTCATTTTGAGAATTGAGCAGACTATTCTGCAGATGATGACTTATATGATGAAATTGTGCTGACATGTTTTGAAGAGAACAACCATTACACTGAGAACTAACCAATTAAGATAGATCAACTAGATGCATTCTTTTGGAAAATGTACTAAATGTAGGATGATTGTGTTAAGTGTAGGCTACTTGTACAAAACCATTTGCAAAGATGTACTAAGTGCTTGAGACATGTACAAAGCATTTGAAATGTGATGAAAGCAATGAGAAATGCCATTCTGTTATGAGAAACTGCAAGTTAGTTTGGGAATTTGTCCATGTTATTTTGAGAATGTCATCTCAGTTTCAAGAAATGAGCCAAACCAATGGAGAAAAACTGTAAGTGGTCTCTCATTTTTTTCCAGAGCTGTATATATACACTATATTACCACATATATTCGTTCACTCCTGCAAATCATTGAACTGGTTAAATTGGTGAAATTGGTTTCAGGCATGCAGAGTGTTTCTACAAACGTTAGTAAAAGAATGGGTCGCTCTCCTTGGTACCATGATAGGATGCAGCGCCTGTGCAACGAGTCCAGTCGTGAAATTTCCTCATTACTAAATATTCCACAGCCAACTGTCAGTGATATTATAACACAGTGGAAGAGACTGGGAACGACAGCGACTCTGTGCTCTGTCAGTGTAAAATAACAGAGTGGGGTCAGCGGATGCTGAGGAACATAGTGCACAGAGGAACCATCTTTCTGCAGAGTCACTACATCACTACACACCGCCAAACTTCATGTAGCTTCAGATTAGTTCATCACTACACACCTCCAAACTTCATGTAGCTTTAGATTAGTTCATCACTACACACCTCCAAACTTCATGTAGCTTCAGATTAGTTCATCACTACACACCTCCAAACTTCATGTAGCTTCAGATTAGTTCATCACTACACACCTCCAAACTTCATGTAGCTTCAGATTAGTTCATCACTACACACCTCCAAACTTCATGTAGTTTCAGAGTTCATCACTACACACCTCCAAACTTCATGTAGCTTCAGATTAGTTCATCACTACACACCTCCAAACTTCATGTAGCTTCAGATTAGTTCATCACTACACACCTCCAAACTTCATGTAGCTTCAGATTAGTTCATCACTACACACCTCCAAACTTCATGTAGCTTCAGATTAGTTCGTCACTACACACCTCCAAACTTCATGTAGCTTCAGAGTTCATCACTACACACCTCCAAACTTCATGTAGCTTCAGATTAGTTCATCACTACACACCTCCAAACTTCATGTAGCTTCAGATTAGTTCATCACTACACACCTCCAAACTTCATGTAGCTTCAGATTAGTTGATCACTACACACCTCCAAACTTCATGTAGCTTCAGATTAGTTCATCACTACACACCTCCAAACTTCATATAGCTTCAGATTAGTTCATCACTACACACCTCCAAACTTCATGTTGCTTTAGATTAGTTCATCACTACACACCTCCAAACTTCATGTAGCTTTAGATTAGTTCATCACTACACACCTCCAAACTTCATGTAGCTTTAGATTAGTTCATCACTACACACCTCCAAACTTCATGTAGCTTCAGATTAGTTCATCACTACACACCTCCAAACTTCATGTCGTTTCAGATTAGTTCATCACTACACACCTCCAAACTTCATGTAGCTTCAGATTAGTTCATCACTACACACCTCCAAACTTCATATAGCTTCAGATTAGTTAATCACTACACACCTCCAAACTTCATGTAGCTTCAGATTAGTTCATCACTACACACCTCCAAACTTCATGTAGCTTCAGATTAGTTCATCACTACACACCTCCAAACTTCATGTCGCTTCAGATTAGTCCATCACTACACACCTCAAAACTTCATGTAGCTTCAGATTAGTTCATTACTACACATCTCCAAACTTCATGTAGCTTCAGATTAGTTCATCACTACACACCTCCAAACTTCATGTAGCTTCAGATTAGTTCATCACTACACACCTCCAAACTTCATGTAGCTTCAGATTAGTTCATCACTACACACCTCCAAACTTCATGTAGCTTCAGATTAGTTCATCACTACACACCTCCAAACTTCATGTAGCCTCAGATTAGTTCATCACTACACACCTCCAAACTTCATGTAGCTTCAGATTAGTTCGTCATTACACACCTCCAAACTTCATGTAGCTTCAGAGTTCATCACTACACACCTCCAAACTTCATGTCGCTTCAGATTAGTTCATCACTACACACCTCCAAACTTCATGTAGCTTCAGATTAGTTCATCACTACACACCTCCAAACTTCATGTCGCTTCAGATTAGTCCATCACTACACACCTCAAAACTTCATGTAGCTTCAGATTAGTTCATCACTACACATCTCCAAACTTCATGTAGCTTCAGATTAGTTCATCACTACACACCTCCAAACTTCATGTAGCTTCAGATTAGTTCATCACTACACACCTCCAAACTTCATGTAGCTTCAGATTAGTTCATCACTACACACCTCCAAACTTCATGTAGCTTCAGAGTTCATCACTACACACCTCCAAACTTCATATAGCTTCAGATTAGCTCTAAAACAGTAGAGAGTAGAGAGAGATTAAATGGAGAGTTTCCATGTCTGTGCAGCTGCATCCAAGCCTCACATCACCAAACACAGCAATGCAGGCTCACGGATACTTTTCGCAATATAGTGTATTTAACAAATTCAGCAACCAACTACTTCTACTTCTACTATCACTGCTTTCCACCTCTGGTGTTTAGGACCAAAAATAAAGTTCAACTTTTGATTTGGTGTTGTACAAAAGATTTCTCATTCCATTTCTCAAATTCCAAACACTGAATGGCAGTTTTAAACATTCCAGACAGCAAATTACTAATTCCAGACGTGCTTTTAGAAGTTTTGGAGAGACTCATGTGGCATGTTGAACACTGTGTGCTGAAGTTTTAATAAACTCAGATAAAGACCTAGAACACACAGCAGCAGATTAGATTAACCCTACCCTGTATTAACCCCTTAATAACCGCATATCTTAGAGTGCCTCACTTCCTCACTCTCCATAAAAACGCAGTCCAGACCAGGGGTGTCCAAACTACGGCCCGCGGGCCGCTCCAAAAAAGGAAACGGGCCGCAAATGGCCCGCGGGCCGTAGGTATTTTAGAAATAGAATGAAAGTTGGCCCGCTGTTAAGCAGGTTTTTATAATGTGAGATTCAAAGTTTGAACGCTAGGTGTCAGAAACGGGCCAAAGAGTCTAAAGGTGGAGAGAGTGCGCATTTCTAGCGCAGAAAAACGGGGCAAAAGAGTCTAAAAGCGGAGAGGGTGCGCATTTCTAGCGCAGAAAAACGGGCCAAAGAGTCTAAAAGCGGAGAGAGTGCGCATTTCTAAAGCAGAATAACGGGACAAAGAGTCTAAAAGCGGAGAGGTTGCGCATTTCTAGCGCAGAAAAACGGGGCAAAAGAGTCTAAAAGCGGAGAGGGTGCGCATTTCTAGCAAAAAGTCTAAAAGTTGCCGTAATTAAGGAGTTTAATATTAAGAGACATCATGAAATTAAACATCAATTTGAAAAATCTTAGTTTACACAACACTGTCAAAGATAAAGATAGTAAGTCAAGTAAAATGGTGTGAAAATGAAGTAATCAGGAAAATGTATTATTTAAAGTGGTAAATTTCATTATTTGTTTTATTACAGAGTGTGGCCCGTGACTTCAAATATATTTCTCCTTCTGGCCCCCAACAAAAAAAGTTTGGACACCCCTGGTCTAGACCATAGCAATTTAGGCACATTCTACATTTGCACATGCTAAAAATCATGGAACAAAGAGCAGTATGTAACTCAAGGGGATGGCTTGGAGAATCCAAGTTTTTGAGATGGCAGTGGTGTGTGGAGGAGCATTGTTTTCTTGGACCAGAGCACCAGAGTGTGTGTTCAAAAAAGGTTTTAATTTCATAACAGTTACATTTATATTTGTGGCATTTAGCTGACGCTTTTACCCAGAGCAACTTAAAAGGTTTATTCATATTACAGAGGTGGATTAATGTAGTTTTGGGAGTCTTGCCCAAGGACTCCTATTGATGTAGAGCAGTACAGTCACTCACACTGGGAATTGAACCACAGTCTCCCACATGATGTTGTAGCTCACTGGCATTCAGTGGTGTTATCCACTGTGCCACCACAACCACAGTAACACCCAACATAACATTGTGCTGTCAATCTATCTGTAGTAGAGACCAAATGTGATCTTTTATACTTTACATTCTTTTAAGCAGCACATTTATCTTTGAGGACAGATCTGCACACTCTTGGTATTTAATTCTCAGTGTCTTTATGAGGGAGAGTCACCTGGAATAGTTTTCTTCTGCGTCTTAAAGGAAGGAGTTCCTGGAGGTGCTGAACAATAGTTGCTGCTTTTCCTTCATGCTTCAAACTCCAGCTCATCCCAAATCACCTCAAATCACCATCTCAATTCATCAGGTTTAGATCGGGGGATTAATGTGGAAGACAAACTATTTTTTTTACTGTTTACTACATAATTCTATATGTGTGCCTTAACACTTTTGATGTCTTTAATATTAATCTAAAATGTAACAAAAAGAAAGAAAAAATGAGAAGGTGTGTTCACGCTTTTGACTTGTACACTATAGGAGTATCACTGTCCAATGAAAATGACCATTTGACCATGTTTAGCTTTTTTATTTTTACTACATAATTTTAGGATGAATGGAACAACAGAAAATCTCCAGAATTACCTCAAATAAAATTTAAAAATACATTTTTTCATTAAGAAAGCTTAACTCTTTCCTGTAAAGATGCTGTTTGTTTGTTTTTTTAAACTTGTCAATATACAGTATCAATTACTGTTACTTAAGTTTGAAACCATCTCATCCAGTGTTTTTTCTTTATGTTTATTATTTTCTACACTGTAGATTATTACACTGAAGATGTACGTAATTAAATTGTATAATATGAAAGAGTTTGGCTGAGCTGGTTTGGGAATAGTGCTCAGCACCTTTGGAGCAAGACTGTTGGAGAACCATTCCGGGTTCTACCTCATGATGCTGAGGCAAGAATCGGCAAAACTGGCATCAAAGGTAACGTTCTCCATATCTCAACAACAGCAACTTTACAGGAGAGAGATTCCTTCTTTCAGTGGAAGTCGATGTAAAACGAGTTTATTTTAGATAATTTGGGATAATTTCTGTTGGTCTATTCATTAAGAAATTGTAACACAGTGTGAGGGACTATTTGTGTGTTTTTTTAGTATTACGTATTAACCCTCCTATTATGTTCATTTGTCAGGAACAGCAATGTTTTTTTTTTTCAGCTCAGTTTGACTCAGTGTATGTTAAATTATCCAAAAGATATCTGAAACCAAAAAATAAACCCTAACGAGCAGTGGGAATATTTAATTACTAATTCCATTATTAATTATTTTATTAATATTTACTGCACTGGTGTTCCTTACCTCTAACAGGAAATGCTTCAATTGGTACTTTTGGTATTTTCAATTCAACTGGTATTTTTCATAAAAATAACATATAAGTTCAGACTTTTTTTTAATGTTTCACTACTTATTTTATTTTGAAAGGCCAACATATAAAACACAATAGTTTTACATAATATTGAAACACTGCAATTTTGTTTTAGCACACAGAAAATGTTCATACTGAAAAAAAAATAGTTTGAACTATTTTTCCTAAATATTTAAACTATTAAACAGGAGGGTTTAACTAAAAAAATCAACAAAAATGGAGATACTTGTTTTTCATGGACAGCGATGATATTCTGCTTTTGATATCTTCTCTAATCATCTACAATGTTGAAAATAATTAAAATCAATTGAATGAGAAAGTAGTGGCTCTAAATGTTTAACTGGTACTTTATTTTAAAGATAATTAAATCAATAAAAAATATTTAACAAAATGTAAAAAATAATTAAAAATAATACCAAACTGAACTGAACTGTAGTGTAACTGTAGTGTAACTGCAGTGTATTTCCAGGCCTTTGAAGATGATACACAGTAGAAGGATCCGTGCCGGTCGGTACAGGTAATGGCGCTGGCGAGGGTACAGGAGCTCGTGTCCAGAAGGATCAGGCGGAGCTGCTACAATGACTCGGCTACCTGTTATCACCTTATCACTCTGTCAACAGAGCAGGTTACCTTGGCTTTCTTATCGCCGTCAATTCATCGCAGAATGAGATTAAATGTTGAATTATATGTTTCCCCGTTTCTCGCCTGGCAACACACACCCCTGCCTACTGCCAGTCTTTCAGAGGGTGCCCGCTTATTGTTTGCCCCATTATACTGCAGGACCTGGAATAGCTTCCATCCCCACAAAAAGGATAAAAGTTTCTGCTCCTTTCCTGCTCTTATACCCTCTTATACCCCGAGCCCCCGCAATCACTTTTGGCAGACCATTAGTGAAGCAGCAGAGAAAGGATCCGGCGCAGGCTGGCGCTGGCCAAGATGAAAGCTTCTCTGGGAAAATGGTGACAAATGGGGGCATTTACAGCCTTTCACCTTCAGATACACGTCCTACTTCCTCAATGACTCTCCTCCTCCTCCTCCTCCTGCTCTCACTCTCAACACAGAACACAGAATTCCTCACAACAGTATCTTACTTTACTGTAACTTAATTTAGATTAAAAAATTAATTACGTTTACACATTTCTTACAAATACTACAACCTACAAAACAATCATATGAATAATATAACATGAAATGTTGGTGCCACTATAAAATACTATAATCTACAAATATAAAGGGTTTATAAATGGATTAAAAAAGAGTTTATTAATGATTACAAATAAGGTTATAACCCTGGAGGAAAAGAAATTGCACTTAATTGTATTTAACTGTCTCATAAATATACAAGCAGATGTATGTATTTATTTGAAATATAAAAAAAATACAATAATATTATACTTCTATCAAATGCTTGCATTGACCAAAGTGTATTTTTAGTAAATGCATTTTTATTTAGTATATTTTTAATATAAATAAATTCTAATTATTATATTTTTAAAGGCTTGATCTCTTTTTTTCTTTTTTTTTTACAAAATGTAATAAAAATAAATATTTAAAAAATACATTAATAATATGCTTTTATCAAATTCTTACAGTTAAACATTGATCACATTTTTCATTACAAAATGTAGTGTGTTTTAAATAAATGCATTAGTGTGACGTTTTTAACATTGTAGTTAAAATATATATACATGTATACATATATTCTCAAAGTGTAATAAAAAACAACTAAACAGTAATTCATTTAAAGTATGATTTATCTGATGATCCTATCATCCAGATGCTTTGTATGTTATTACACATGTAATTAGAATGTTATTACTACAATGGTAAAATGTACAGGTGTATTATGCATTACTTGCATTTTAATTTCACCAAAAGCATATTTTAAATATGGGTTTAATTACTGGAAGTATTAGTTTAAATTCTAAAGTATATTTAAAAGAATTCCATTTTAGTACACTTAATTAAAATAAGACATTTGTAATTTTTTATGCAATTAAAGTATAAATAGTATAAATTAAACAATTTAAATACGAAAACCGATCAATAGTGTGCTATACGTATACTATAGTGAACTGAAGCATAATAATGTTAAGTACATTAAAGACACATAAATAAAAATAGCTTTAGTGAGCTGTTATTTGCAAAATAGCGATCCCACATTTATTTATACTGTCAAACCTTCTTCTTTCTTAAATACTACTTTTACTGTCTTTTCCGTCAGTCAGCATCAAACCTGGATCGTAAGATAATAAGTTTAATCTAGTTTAAACTACCCAAGTTGAATATTTAATCAGTAATAATAAATAATGCAGTATATATTCGCATGCTAATTGATTACACTGACATTCTATTTGATAATATTTACCTTGACATTTTTTGAGAGTGACAACTGATATCTTCATATTGTAACAGGTATTATTATAAAAGTGATGTTTTAACTAGTTAATAATGATTTAAAGCCATTTATAAATAACCCAATGAATAATTATGTTTATAAACCTTTTATAAGGATTATGGCGTCACATCAATGTCAGAAGCCGAGGCACAAAAATACCAGGTGAAAGAAATTAACCAGCATGTTTTAACATTTTGCATGTGTAAATTAACTTCTAGCCAGCGCAAATTGCAATAAAAAAAGGGAATTGTGTGCGCACTAAATAAAATATTGTTTTTTCCTTCTTGAATTTACAGTTCTTCTCGCGCGCCATTCAAATTATCTGCAGCTGTTGTTTTTGCCGAGTTTCAAAAGGGGTGGTTTTGACCGTTTGGGGGTGGAGTCAGAGTCACCTCCCTCAGTGAATGCTATTGGCTAATGTCTCCAGGGTTTGTGAAGGACCGCCTACCTCTAAGAGCCGGAGGAGGGCGGAGAAAGAAGGACAGCAGGAGAGTTATGCTAAAATCCAAACAACCGGCTCTCCGGCCAATTAATAATTATATTTATTAACCCTTTATAAGGTCGTTCCAGGCACTAAACCCGGGCAGACCGCAGAAGAGGGCCGGTCACTCCGGGCACTAAACCCAGGCAAACAGTGCCGAAGAGCCAGTTATTTGGATGTTAGTTACTATATTCACTAATACCACTTACAACTTTACTGTACACAACACAAGCCTTATGTTCACCATATCCAGAAGCTCCGCCCACTTCTCTACAATACAGAGTTACTATATTCACTAATACCACTTACAGCTTTACTGTACACAACACAAGCCTTATGTTCACCATGACCAGAAGAAGCTCCGCCCACTTCTCTACTATAATACAGAGTTACTATATTCACTAATACCACTTACAACTTTACTGTACACAACACAAGCCTTATGTTCACCATGACCAGAAGAAGCTCCGCCCACTTCTCTACTATAATACAGAGTTACTATATTCACTAATACCACTTACAGCTTTACTGTACACAACACAAGCCTTATGTTCACCATGACCAGAAGAAGCTCCGCCCACTTCTCTACTATAATACAGAGTTACTATATTCACTAATACCACTTACAACTTTACTGTACACAACACAAGCCTTATGTTCACCATGTCCAGAAGCTCCACCCACTTCTCTACTACAATACAGAGTTACTATATTCACTAATACCACTTACAACTTTACTGTGCACAACACAAGCCTTATGTTCACCATGTCCAGAAGCTCTGCCCACTTCTCTACTATAATACAGAGTTACTATATTCACTAATACCACTTACAACTTTACTGTACACAACACAAGCCTTATGTTCACCATGTCCAGAAGCTCCACCCACTTCTCTACAATACAGAGTTACTATATTCACTAATACCACTTACAACTTTACTACTGTACACAACACAAGCCTTATGTTCACCATGTCCAGAAGCTCTGCCCACTTCTCTACATTACAGAGTTACTGTATTCACTAATAACAATTACAGCCTTACTGTACACAACACAAGCCTTATGTTCACCATGTCCAGAAAGGTCATATAAAGATTGTAGGGTTGTATATGATAGTAAAGGGTTTTATAGAGAGTGTAGGATATTATAGGGAGTATAGGGTATTATACAGAGTATAGGTTAATATAGGGTCAAGTTTATATTTACAGCCTTTAACCGTCACATACACATACTGCTTCTTCAATGACTTCAATGAGCTTTACTCTGAACAGAGAAAGCCATACATGGCTAGCCTGGCACCACTAGAGGGCACTACAGAATTGCTGCAGAGTCAGGGTTGCAGGGTTGGTACAGAGTAGGCAATGGGCACATGTGGGAGGAGGAAGCAGATTTGCAGAGAGCATGATAAGAGAATGCTTCCCTTCAGTCTCAGCAGTTCCCGAAAAGAAACGTTGTGCCTGGGTGAGAGTATAGTGTATATATAAAGTATTTTTCTGCAGGCATCTCCACAAGACATCCCTGTGAATGTGTTCGACTGGTCAAAAGAGGACAATTAGGATTTCCTCGCCACTTCTTTCCCTCTGCAAATGAGTGCCGGGCACAAAGCCGCCTTAAAAAATTCCCCTCACTCAATCTCCAGCCTTTCTTTTCTTCTCCCTCACTCCTTTGACGTCCTCTCTCTTCCTTTATCTCCTGTCCATCCATAACACCACCACTGCCGCTGCTGCTGCTGCCTTCAGCGAACTGACAGCAGATGTGAAATCCTTTCAGAAGGACGCCTCGGGCCTAAGCTTCAGTCTCACAGCCAGTATCCACTACTGCACCAGTAGCCTATCCACTAAGAAAAGCCATTCGCGACGTCCAACATACTACCGTACTGCTGTAGTAGCTCTTATTCTTCAGCTGGAGCCACTTTAGAGTTGTTTATGTATGCTCATCCTCAAAAAATGGCTGCAAAAATAGTTGTAGCCACAAGAGAAGTGTAGGATTGCAGTGCAAGTTGGAAGGAAAAAGATCAAACTTACCAGGAACAATGAACAATTAGTAATTTAGACTAATACATACAGAAGTATTGGGTAATGCATGTGTAACACAACATACCAGACATCTCAGCATCTCAGATGTGAGTTGTAGAGGTTCCTAATGGAGTCCTGTGATAATCCATCCCGTGCAGCTCCAGTAATCTATAACACACATCCTGCAAATTTTGCAGTTGTTGTGGAGTGTTGATAACCCATCCAATAGCATCCCACACATTTTCACTCAGGGATACAGTAGGTCTGGTGATGCTGCTGGCCATGGTACAGTATCTTTATCTTCAAGGCAAGCATTTCAGATTGTAGCAGTGTGTGGGTGAGCATTGTCCTCTTGACTGGTCCAGACATGGATTCAGTGAAGACACCAACAAATTCAAGTGCCGTTCTGAATCACTCTTTGACTGTTTGGCACAACTACCCACCAAATTGATTTGATCAGCCTAGGAACAGTCTTTGACACATTGAGTTTCACATTTTAGCTGGTCTAAAAGCATGATAATGACCATGCTATACAACCAGTATGACCAAGTTGGTTGACTATGCTGGTTCACCAGAAACACCACACAAGTTTTTGACCAACTTGAACAAGCTGGTCGACCAGCATGACCAGCAAAATGAAGCAGGTTGACTGGCATACCCAAAATTAAACGTAACATACACCATGCTGCTCAAGGTATTACCTGCTTTTCAACCACCAATAGGAAACATAGGGTAGGATAGGGAGTATGGAAAGTATGGGATTGTATAGGAGGAAGTATAGGGCCATATAGGGTAGTATAAGGAGTTAAGGTAGTGTAGAGAGTATAGGGTAATATAAGTTAGTATGATGAGATTAGGATAGTGTAGGGCGTATAGTGTCATATAGGGTAGTATAGGAAGTATAGGATAATATGAAGAAGTGTTGGGAATTATAGGGTCATATAGGCAATTATAAGGTAGATGGAAAGTTTAAGGTACTGTTGGAAGTATAGGGAGTTTAGGGTACTGTAAGGAGTAGATGGCCATATAGGGTAATATAGGGAGTATAGAAAGTGTAGGATAGTATAAGAGGATGTATAGAGAAGTATAGGGTCATATAGGGAAGTGTAGGGAGTATAAAAAGTGGTCTTTAGGGGAGTTTGAAAAGTTTAAGGTAGTGTAGATAGTGTAGGGTCATATAGGGTAGTATAGGGAGTATAGAAAGTACACAATAGTATAAGAGGATGTATAGAGAAGTATAGGGTCATATTGGGTAGTATGGAAAGTTTAAGGTAGTTTAGGAAGTATAGGGTCATATAGAGGAGTATGGGAATTTTAAGGTAGTGTAGGGTCATATAGGGTAGTATAGGGAGTATAGAAATGATAGGATAGTATAAGAGGTACGAGATAAGATAGTACGAGAAGTTTAAGGTAGTGTAAAAAGTATCGGGTCATATAGGGTAGTATAGGGCAGTATGGGAAGTTTAAGGTAGTGTAGAGGGTTAGTGTGTGAAGTATAGGTTAGTATAGTGACAATATGGTAGTATAGGATTTCCATTCTATGACCATTTTCAAAAAATACACAAGATCTCAGTGAGTGGAAAACCTAAACCTATTGTAACGACCCTGGGGTCACAATGCTGGCAATGAAGGGATCAAAGGTTAGACTTTGCTTAAGCTCCGTACTGGCTGTTCCAGAACTCTCTTTAGCTAACCCTAAAAACCCTTAAACGGTCCTAAAGTAAGCTCCCGCCCCACCCCACCCCGCCTCCACCTCGTCCTCCGTCCCCGACTGCCGACCTCAATATCACCCTTCATTTTTTAAAGAACCGCTGTGACAAATGTGGCTGCACTGCTGCACCGCCGCCTTAAGCTCAGGCTTTGGCTACTCCGAGCCTCGGCGGGACGGGTGGGCTCGCCGTGGAAGGGCCAGGCCAAGATCCCCTCCGTTTTGAAGGATGGGTGCAAACTTCGCCGATCCCCGAGCAATTAACCAATCGGGTCCGGCAGGACGGCGTGACAGAGTGAGCACATCACGGCCCGCCGCGGCTCACATCCGTTATGCATTCAGCGCGGCCAGATCTAAATTAGAGAGCCAATTAACTCCGCTAATAGCCCTCTCCAATTTAATCTGGGAGACAATGGGGGATTGAAGACGACGCTTTATTAAAGGCTGGAGCTCACACAATATCCTCTTTCTGCCGCCATTCGCAGGGCCTTCGCTCGCCGCCTTGTTTTTGCTTCAATTAGCCCACCACTTCCCCATGATTAAGTGCCTATAATTATTTTTCAATTAAGGCTTTGATCTGCTGTGTACTGTATACAGCTCCATGGCGCAGCGCGAAGAATGAGGAGGAGACAGTGAATTTGTTGCCTTTCTGTCTGCGGTTGATGGCGAGCGGCAGCGAGATTACGGTAGTGGTGTGGGACCTCCGCACACAGCTGGATGAAAGCTGGGGCTATTTCTTTTCCTCGTTTTAACCGCGTCGCACCGCGTCCGTGTTTGTGCAGTCCTGGTACGCGGGCGATGCCGAGCGAGGCAGGATTGAGTGTTTCAGGATTAGGGGAGATAAAGGATGGTCCGGCGGGGTTGGCGGCACAGCTGTGGCAGTGGAGTAATAGGTTCTGGCCTTGCAGCAAGAACAATAGGGCCATTACAAAGCCCTTATCTCCACCACAAGCTTTTAATTACCTCATAGGATGGATTTTTTTATAATAGCAATTATTACTCATTAATGCGTGAATTAATGGTGACATTTCGCTTTATAAGGTGGCTCACAGACAATTATTCACGGGACTTTAAAATGCCACGTAGAGTAGGGCGTCATAAAGCATCTCTGCTGAGGAACGTCCAGTCTTAAGAATAATGCAGCTTTCATACACGACTCGGCCAAAGATTCGTGAGAATGGCCTTTAGTTAATTTGGTGGGGACAGTTGCCAAAAAGCAGTGGGATCTAAAATTCACAAAATTCCCCCCCAAAAAACAGCCAATCCTTTTGGGCACTAGTGCTTCTCTTTATTACCGCGACCTATATCCCCAGAAAAAAAAAGTTGGGACAGTATAGAAAATGCAAAAAATAATACCACTTACACCTTTACTGTACACAACACAAGCCTTATGTTCACCATGTCCAGAAGAAGCTCCGCCCACTTCTCTACTATAATACAGAGTTACTATATTCACTAATACCACTTACAACTTTACTGTACACAACACAAGCCTTATGTCCAGAAGCTCCACCCACTTTTCTACTGGAATCTGGAACAATTTTAATAATAAGTAGGAATGGCAACATTACACAGTAACTGATAACAGCTTAACCGTCCCAGCTTTTTTGTGGATGCAAATGACCAAATAAAATTGTGAATAAGCTAAAGCATTACCTGTAATGTACTTTATGAAACAGTAACTACTTGGCCAGACTGTTGCTTTATTCAATTCCCGTTGAACCTACCTGTTCTGGAACCTGATCAAAGTGCGGCGCTGTCTGACAGGGCGGCTCTAATTATCAGTATAGCTGCAGGGATTAAGAGCGATCAGAGAGAGATGCCATTCATGGCGGTGTGAAAGTGACAGCTGCTTTTGTGCCAGAAGCCTAAACCAGTAGGCCTCACTGCACCCTCCAGGCCCTGTCTGCCATCACACGCATATATACACACACACATATACATCTATACATATATATCTACACACACACACACATAATAGCAACGTTTAATGCTGCATTTAGGTGGTGTCATTTTTATTGGAAACACCCTCTGTTGTAGTCGTGAACTGTTTGAAAGGCAGGGCAAAAAAAAAGGGAATCTATTATTACACTATATTCTAGAGGGTGCATGGCTAGAATAAAAATAACAAAATTAATGGTACAGATTCAAGTTTAGGAATGGGAATGAGTTTTTTAATTTTTTTATTTGTGTTATCACTGGCAAATCAAATCTTGTAATACGCAAGTGTCCAAAAAACAGGTAAAAGGGCAAGGAAAAAGAGAAGTCTATAAACAAAATAAAGGGTCAGCAACGAAAAAAAAAACAAAAAACAATACAGGGCAAGGCAAGAGAGTGGTTGATAAATACAAGCAAAGAAGCAAAACAGATTGATGACTAGATTCAATACCAGTCGAAGAAGAACTGAAAACATTGGGTATTTATACTGGTGGAAACAGGTGTGTGCAATTTAGAAGCTTGGCGAGCCAGAGCACTGAAGCATCACATGATCAGCAATGTCCGGGAGTCTTTGATGTGTGTATAAGAGTCCATGGCAGGCAGACTGACTGTCATAACTGAAAACATCATATTTAATACACTGGTGGGCACCTCTTAATTAGAGGGGCACCCTACTTACTCTTTATCATGTTTTCTCACCTGTATTTACTTTACTGGTAAGGGCACCATAGCTGGCACTTATTTTTTGATCTAGAGGAACATCACCATCATTTATTGCAAGAAGGAACAGAGTAGCATCACTCAATCATCCTCTGAGTCTTGAGTCCACCAGTAAGAAAGGACTTATTCTGCATTTAACTGGTTTTGTTTTATTGGGAAAATATAGTATAGTTTCCCACCAGAAAGTACCACATGAACTGAAGTGAAACACATGCAAATTTTTGAGGCAGCACAAACTGACTATTTGTGATGTAAACACTTTCCAGTAGGGGTGTACAATATAGATATATAGGGGTGTACAACAGGAATATATAAATATACTACTGCTAAAAGTTATCTACACTATGGACCCTATTATTATCTTATCTTTAAGCTCTATAGCTGTCAAATGTCCACCATGCAGCCGGATTTAGGGCGTGTTGGTGTGTCTTTGGTATCGTGAGAACGCAAAAAATATGCTTTGCGCAGCTCAAAACACGCAAAAGGCATGTATTAATTCTCTTAATTAATCATGGGTGTGTTTTTGGCGTAATGTGAAACAGACCAATCAGTGTCACTGCCCATTTCCCTAAAGAGCCAGGTGTGCTTTGACTTTGGTGGATTGCTATTTTAATGCCGCAGTGCTTTTCTGCTTCTCAGTAGAGGAAGCTGACCTGCTTATTCATGCTGTAAAAGTGCATGAGCAGGTATATTATGGGAACAGCAAGACAGCTATGACTGTTGACGGTTGACTATTGTCAAGGTTCAAATCAGTCAGTGGCGCACCTGTGTTTTTTTCACAGCCAAGATAGCAATACACCAGAAATTTAATTAAACACACCTCACTTTCAGACCACCATGCCCATCAGCGTCAATATATTCACAAGCATGTTGGCTATTTTACCGGCACAGGCGCATAGTGTGGAAATACTGTTGACGACAGTCTTGTAAAAGTCTTCTCTGGACAGTAGAGACAGCTACTCTAACAAAATCAGGATAAACTCTTCATAATACTCTTGATTTCTTGAGAAAATGGAATGAGCTGGTATCCCAGGAAGTTTGTTCATGCAGTGCGCTTGATATTTCAATAATTGAAAGAAATCAGCATCGATCAGAGCTAACAGTTAGCCAACCAATCTGAACCAATTCAAATAACATGTAAATATTAATGCCTAAATAAATATTAATGTTATGTATTCATGTGTTTATACTAAGGTGTACGAGCTGAGAGAATTACATCAAAGCCCAGAACAAATAAGTGCTCTGTAATAATAAATCCTTTTTTATAATCTCACTTTGTATGTAACACTGTTCACATATTTTATGCATGCTTTATTTTTTTTTTACCATCATATGCTATTCTATTAATCATATTTCATATGTGGTGGAGACAAACACTAGCTCTACAGAACCTTAATATTTATTTATATACAGCAGCTACCTCTGTGTAAAAGAAGTTTACATACACTCATCATGAATCATATAAATGTCATGCTTATATTGAACTTTCAGTGATTTCAGTTTAATACAGGTCATAAACTGTCATGCCAAAAAGTCATGCGACAGCCATGTTTAAACTAATCATTAGTTGAGGAAGGATAACCACTGGCCTATGTGCTCATGGCAAGGCCAGGTAAATTACGGGAGTTGGAGCAAAGTCTGATAGTCGGTGCAAATGTTGTGCAGGGTATTACCATATTTTTCACACTTTAAGGTGCGCCAGATTATAAGGCGTACTATGAATGAACGTCTGAATTCAAATTTTCTGGTCTATTTTCATACATAAGGCGCACTGGATTATAAGGTACATTATGCGACACTAGTAAGGAACAGGGGAGTCGCCATTTTTTCCTTCTAATTCAGCAGGTCTTAAAGCTGGGTGGTGGTGGGGGGTTATGTTAACTAAGTTAAGTAAAGCTAAGCTAAGTAAACAAAACTGCAATTCTTAAGTCAAATGAGAACTGGATGTTAATCTATACAGATTTCTCTACTAAAAACTGTTTATTTGGGTGAGTTAAGCACTTCCGTTTATTTACAGCAAGCTTAGATTCCTGAATTTCTCCAGCACTAAGGCTGGAGCATTAGCATTTGCGTCTAACCACTAACTGACAGCGTTACATTGAGTGACACTGAGTGTTCCGGTAAGCCAGGGTGATATTAGCTAGCGTTTCGTTCCACTTAGCTTGTTTTCACTCAGTAAAGCGCAGGCTACAGGCCGATAATACTCACTTCTGAACGACGAAAGAGCTAGCATGGTTAGCAGGTAATGCTAATGCTGTTTCAGCAGTGCTAGCCGGGATTAGCAGCAGGCTACAGTCCGATATACTACCTCATGAACAGCAAAAGAGCAAGCACAGTTAGCGGGTAATTCTAATGCTGCTCCAGCACTGCTAGCCGGGGTTAGCAGCAGGCTACAGACCAATAATACTCACCTCTGAATGGCAAAAGAGCTAGCAAGGTTAGCGGAAAATACTAATGCTGCTCCAGCAGTGCTAGCTGGGGTTAACAGCAGGCTACCGGTTGATATACTCCTCTCTGAATGACGAAAGAGCTAGCATGGTTAGCAGGCAATGCTAATGCTGCTCCAGCAGTGCTAGCCGGGGTTAGCAGCAGGCTACAGTCTGATTTACTCCCTTATGAACAGCAAACGAGCAAGCACAGTTAGTAGGTAATGCTAATGCGGTTTCAGCAGTGCTAGCTGGGGTTAGCAGCAGGCTACAGTTCGATATACTCCTCTCTGAACTGCAAAATAGCTAGTGCTGTTAGTGGATAATGCTAATGATGCTCAAGCAGTGCTAGCCGAGGTTAGCAGCAGGCTACAGTCCAATATACTCCTCTCAGAACGGCAAAAGAGCTAACACGGTTAGCAGATAATCCTAATGCTGCTCCAGCACTGCTAGCCAGGGTTAGCAGCAGGCTACAGGCTGATAATATTCACCTCTGAATGGGGAAATAGGGGTTACCAGCTAACGCTAATGCTACTCTGAACTGAACTGAACTGAAACTCTTGTGTAACGCTATACTGGCTCTACTGCTCCTTAATACCTGACTAATAAAATTCATATCATCGCTGCCCAATGAAAAACACTTATCTCCAAAACAGCAACTTCACAGGAGAGAAAAAACCCTGTAAACTTCAAAGTCAAGTTAAGAATAGTGTATTTCAGGTCATTTTGAAGAGTTTCTATTGGTCCGTTCATCAAGAAATTTTGGCACAGTGTAAGGGACAGTTTGTCTGTTCAAATTATGTAGTAAACTACAAATCGACGTAAGTGTTTTTCATAGGACAGCAATGATATATTGATTTTTGGGAAAATGTATTTATATGTATTTTAGATGCACCTTATAGTGCGAAAAAATACAGTATACTGTATATCTGCCTGAGACTAAGCTGCATCCTGAGTTATGCCGCAATCATATAACGTTGCTTTAACATGTAACAGTTAAGCTGAAAGATTATAGATGAAATAAAAAGTACAAAGCACTTAGTGCAACACAAAGGCAGAAACAGGGTGTGTCTGCATTCCTGTACCCGCCCTCTATTTAAAGAGTAATTACACCTGAATTCACCTGTATACATGCAGCACGGTTCACACCGAGGCTGGGAAGCCCGGATTTGTACAAGCATACAAATGAAATCTCTCATCAGCAGTGCGCCATTGACTAGTGAAGGATTTTGACTTTAAATGAATCCCAGGGGCTTGGCTGGAAAACACTGATTAAACATTATGGTCTGTGGTTTGACATGATGTCTACAGCAGTGAACTCTCCTCATGTAAACTAGAAGCTGTAAATGTTAAAGTCGTGTTGTGTCAAGCGGAGAAGTCAGCTGCATAAATGCAGAGTAAAACACTTATCTGACTGAAAGCATGAGTATAAAAGCTCTGTTTTAGGGGACGTTTTTATATAAAAGAAAGATTACACGTAAAAATGCAACAGCAAAAGGCCAGAGCTCTATAGAATAGATACATATACACAGCGGGGTCTCAAGGTCTAAAATCTTCTGGAAATAAAAAAAATATATATATACAGTATCGGTCTAAAGTTTCGACACCTATGCAAACCTATGCATTACTGTATATTATTATTTCTTGGTGTCAAACAAATGTTTAATATTTTAAATTATTCAAAGTAACACCTCTTGCTTTTTGCATTTGGCATTTTCTCAGTCAGCTTTATAAGGTAAAGTCACCTGGAATTCAGGCTTTCAGTTAACAGCTGTGCTGAACTTGTCAAGAGTTAATTACTTGAGTTTCTTGCCTCTTTATGTGTTTGAGAGCCATCAGTTGAAAAGATGTAAAAAGGTAGAGTTCACTACCACTCAACTGAGAAGTTGAGTGCAATCAGAAAAAAAATCAAGAACCATCAAAAACATTGTGATGAAACTGGCTCTCATCAGGACCACCCCATGAAAGGAAGAGCGAGAGTTACCTCTGTTGCACAGAGTCAGAGTCATCAGAGTTACCAGCCTCATAAACTGAGTATTTTGGTTTGTTTAATACTTTTAAGTTACTACATGATTCCTTATAGGTACCTTCATAGTCTGGACTTCAGTATTCATTTACAATATAGGAAAATAAAATCATTGAATATAAAGATGTTTCCAAAATTTTGTAAACATTTTGTCTGGTATTGTATAAAAATATGTGTGAATAAAAGTTTAAATCTTATAATTTTGACATACTGTTACATATAAACATTCAATTTTTTTTGCCAAAAAAATTACAACAGCAACAGCATAAAGAAAATGCATTAAGAAGCAGAAAGTAAGTTATCACTCCATCACAATTAAGAGAGCTGCCCAGTTCACAAGCCATGGCAGCGATTGTGTATTGGACCGCGACCCTGATGACATGGGTTTGATCCCGTGTGAGGAGCGATGTGTTTTACCTGCTTTGGGTTCAACAACCCTCTGGGCTGGAGAGCTACTTGGCTGTAGCACTCCATCCCATTACACTTCATTTTCCAAAACAGAATTTTTGTGTGGCCCGCCACATAATGGCTTGGAAAATATCTGGCTCGCGGCCAAACTTAATTGCCAAACCCTGGACTAGAGGATGAGCAACGCTGTAAACTGTGCAGCATCAGATTCAGAGCTTCAGTCTTTGATTTTACTTTATCTACAGGGTGGAGCAGCTGTAGGTAGGAGTGTGTAATAAACACACAGTGTTTAACAACCCCAGCAGCACTGCTGCATCTGATCCGCTCACTGTACCAGCACAACACACACTACTAACACCTCATACACCACCACCAGTGTCACTGCAGTGCTGAGAAATATAATTATAAAACTACACAGGGTCCCGTATGAATGTGTGCAGAAACAAGAAGGTGGTCATAATGTTATGCTCGATCAGTGTGTGTCTCTCTCTTTTTCTCTGACAGGTGGAGACGGGGTAAATTCCTGCTGACTGATGGGCGGGAAGAGTCACTGGAAGGCTACATTTTAATTGCCAGCCTGTAATTAAAGCTCAGGAAGGCTTAAATATGCAGAACCCTAATGAGGCGTGACATTAGATTCATCCTGAGTACACACTGTAGTCTGACATATGCAAACACAGACACACACACACACACACACACACACACATAGCACACACACACCATTCTGCCCTCCACCATTCAGTGTAATAATGTAGAAAGAAGGAAAGAAGAGAACATAGTGAACAAAATAGATGAGACATGAGAACAGAACCACTGACAGAATGAAAGTAAAGGATGAAGAGGATGAAACAAGAGATGAATTGATATAGAAATAGAAAAAAATAGAAAAGTATTCTGAATAAATAAATAAATAAGAAAATCATCTATATATATATATATATATATATATATATATATATATATATATATATATATATATATATATATATATATATATTTCTCAGGTCTCAAACTGAATCTAAATGTTCACATATGAGGACTGATTAGCCACTGGGTGTTGTCACAAGAGTGCTTTGGGTAGTGTACCTCTTGGTGAGAGGTTGTTGATCAATAAACATTTCTCTACCAAGCACTCAAAGATTTTTGCCCAGTTAACAGACTTGGAACGGGGGTCCATCACTGCACAAAAAGGAGCAGGATGGTTATTTTGACAAATTGCCCTCCATTTAGGCCATTTATCCAATATGACTGTTACCTTTAATATCACAATCTAGACTGGTACCATATATTTACCAATAAATACAGGTTCTGTCTAGGATTCAACAACAGTTGAGTTCAAGTATGGTCTCAATGTTCAACTGTATCTTATCTTGTATCCAGACTAGAGGCACCAACGGGGTACTAGAGAACAGTTTTCCCCAATAAACCTCTCCTTTCTCCCTAATATTGTAATCACTCAAATATATAAAAATTACATTCACACATATAAAAGAAAACTGCAGTTAGGTGAGTGACAAATAAAGAAAAAAAACATTTAAAAAAGACAATAAGAACAAAATAGGAAAATACATAAAATAGAAAAAGACAGTTTAACGTTTCTTAAAACAAATAAGAAAAGAAAAAGAGAAAGTGAGTAAATGAAAGAAAATAAGAACCTAGGAAAAGTAAAGAAAAGAATGAGGGGCAAAAACAGTTTAAGAAAAAAGTAAGGAAAAAAAGAAATAAAGAAAGAAAGAAAGAATAAGAATTAAAAAGAAAGAATGTTTTGTTACGTTTACCATTAAAAATACAAATGGAAAAGAAAGAAAGAAAGAAAAAGACGGAATAACAATTAAAAAAAGAATGTATTGTCGTTTACCAGTAAAAATACAAATAAAAAAAGAAAGAAAGAAAGAATTTTTAATAATTGATATTACAATAGAGAAATAATAGTCCTATAAAAACCCCATTAGAAAGAAATGGGGAAATATCTTTTTCAACAAAAATAATGAAATAAATGGAAAAGGCAGGAAGAAGTGAAGGGCAACATAGGGAAATAGATGGGAATGGAAATAAAGAGCGGAACACCCATCAGAAGAAAGAAATGAAGGAGGGAAGGAAAGAAAGCAGCGGAGAGGCGGTGATGGGGAAGTGTGGCGGGCTGGTGGCGAGGGGTAAAGTGGGCAGAGATGGGAGTGTGGTAATGAAAGCTGGTGGAGGGGGGGGAGCTGTTTAAGCGGGAGGTGGGAGGGAGGTATTGGGGGGGGCGTGTGTCGGGGGGGAGGGGGTTTTGGATTGTGTCTGAAACATTTTGTATGACCTCCTCTCTCGGCCATCCATCAGAACGGCTGCCTCATTATTCTAACTAGCCGGCTCTTTTCTTCTGTTGCGGGACGCCATCAGTAGCAATCTGCATGCCAATTATCGGCCAGACCCCCTGATACCCCGCCTGAAAATGATCTGTCAAAGGGAAAAAAGCCGAGGAAAAAGGAAACCGAAAAGGCTTTTGCACCATAGCCCCAATCTCTCCCCTCCCCTTCTATTGTACTCTCTCTCTCTCCCTCTCTCTCTCTCTCTCTCTCTCTCTCTCTCACTCTCGCTCGCCCCGTACGGGTACTGACAGGGCTTCCTGGAAAATTAATCTATGGAGAGTGAAGAGAGAGAAGGAGAAAAAAATTATAAATGTAGCTATTCTCTCCGGCCAGCTCGGCTCTCGCGGCTCCGCGGGGCACGGCGAAGTGGAGAGGGAGAGGAATGAGAGAGAGAGGAATGATAACAAAAGGATATTCCTCCTGCTCCCAATGTTACACCGAGGGGGTGAGGGCGGCCCGGCCAACGGCGGCCATCTTTAAACGCCCGGTGCCCTTCCAGGTACACTCCTTCCTCTCCCTTTCATTCCACTCTCAAATTACAGATGGGAATCCAATGTTATGTCAAGGTTCTGATTAGGCTTGAATAAAACTCCGTCCTCATCTGTGTGGTGGGAAAAAGAGCAAAGCCATATGTAAGCGATGATTACACTGCGGATTTCGACTTTGGGACAGTGATGATCTGCATGCTTTTGCTGGACACTTCGCGGGCTGTTATAACTGACTGACTGGTCAATTATTTCAAATAAGGTCAGCAAACCCCATAAAAACACACTGGAAGTAACATTTTAGCCCCCAAGATATCATAAAGACTTAGCTCACACACTGGACAAAAGCTAATACAGCAGCACGAAGACAGTGAACTGTTCAAAAAGATCAGCAAACAGAAGAATTAAACATTCAAGTGACACTTAAGCTTTAAGGTAACACACTGACAACAAGGTAACACATTAAACCCCAGGTAACACACTAGACTCAATGTAACAAACCACACCACGAGGTAACAAACTAGACTTAAGGTAAAATACTAGACTCAAGGTAACACCCTGATCACAAGGTAACACACTAGACCCTAGCTAAGACACTAGAAACACCAGACTAGGTAACAAACTATACCATACTATACCTGAGGTAAAAACGTCACAGACATCGGCCATTTTTAAATGCCCAGTTTCCTTCATGGGACTGCTTTCTCTCCCTTTCATTTGACTCTCAAATTATAGATGAGGACAGGATGATCTGCCTGCTTTTACTGGACTCTTCAGGGCCTGTTGTAACTAACTTACTGATCAGATATTTTAAATAAAGTTAGCAAACTGCAGAATAACCCACCGGAAGTAACATTTTAACCCCCACGATTGCATCAAGACTTAGCTAACACACTGGACAAAAGCATACAATACAGTGATACAGTAGCACAAAGACAACTAGATCAGCAAACAGCAGAAATAAACACTGGAATAACACTTATGCCCTAAGGTAACACCCTGGACAGACTGCAGATCTAAGGTGACAATGTAACAAACTACACCACAAGGTAACACACAAGACCTAAGGTAAAATACTAGAATCAAGGTAACACACTAGACACAAAGTAACAAAATAAACCTTAGCAAGCAAACTAGACCCTAGCTTACACACTAGACACAGCAGACTAGGTAACAAACTACACCACACTAAACCTGAGGTAAAAATCTCACTGACGGAGGCCATCTTTAAACGCCCGATGCCCTTCCAGGTACACTACTTTCTCTCACTTTCATTCCACTCTCAAATTACAGATGGGAACAATGAGGATCTGCCTGATTTTGCTGGATTTTTTTGTAGGCTGTTATAACTGACTGACTGGTCAGTTGTTTCAAATAAGGTCAACAAACCTCAGAAAAACCCACTGAAAGTAACACTTTAACCCCCAAGATACACTAAGTAACACACTGACTAAAAGATATTTGATCTGACCCCAAGCTAACACACCAAAGATAAAATGACCAAAGGTAAAATACTAGACTCAAGGTAACACCCTGCCCAAAAGGTAACACACTAGACCCTAGCTAACACTCTAGACACACCAGACTAGGTAACAAGCTACACCACAGTAGACCTGAGGTAAAAATCTCATCACAAGTTATCGCACTATACCTAAAGTAACATACTGACCAAAAGCTAACATCCTAACTACAAGGTAACATACTGACCACAAGGAAACTAGCCCTAAAGTAACCAACTAAACCTAAAGTAACACACATGGTAACACAAGGTAATATCTTGACCTCAAGGTTATACATTATATTAAAGGTAACACTCCAACAACAAGGTAACACACTTGCCCCAATCTGACATATTAGCCGCGAGCTAACACATCAAACACAAGTTAACACACCAACAACCAACTACTTGCCGTTGTGGTCTAGATTAGTATTTCTCAAACCTGGTCCTGGTCCTTATAGCAGGTACAAGGCATCAGCAACCATGCAAACTGTTCCAAGAAATCACACTCATAATAAAATAAATAGAAGGAAGTGTCAGATTACTGTTATATTTGGAAGGAATAAGGATTATGTTTACCAACAAAACATTGCAACACGCAGAACATCTCAGCATGGAGTTGTAGAGGTTCCTAATGAAGTTTTTTGACAACTCATTCCATGAAGCTCCAATATTCTCACACAGTTCTTGCAGATGTTGCAGTAGGAGTGGAGTGCTAATAGAGTGTCCAATAGCATCCCACATATTTTCAATCAGCGATAGGTGTGGTGATGCTGCTGGCCATGGTATAGTATCTGTGTCTCTAAGGGAAGCTCTTGAGATGGCAGCAGTGTGTGGGCGAGTATTGTCCTGTTGTAACAGGGCCCTGGAGTGTGTGTTCAGAAATAGTAGGGTTACTGGCTGCAGGACCTTATTAATGTACTTTTGGGCTGTCACAGTGTCTATAATAATAATAATACTGAACAAAGTCATCTGATATTATACGACACCGTGACACCAGGTCTTCTAGGCACGTGACGCCTGACAACGAACCGTTGATTTAGCGTTGAACACAGTGTCTCCATACACGGTTTTGTTGGTCATTTCCACTAGGATACTAGAATGCCATTGTTAGTCACTACATTACAGTCTAGCATGACTACCCACCAAGTTTCATTCCTGTCAGTCGGCTCTGTGAGTGTGTTCCACGCAGAGCTCCTCTTAGTGGTGAGCTGAAGCAGAGCAAAAGCCCGTCAGAGGGCAGGAGAGTTCCCAGAGTGAACGAGGCAGGCTAAATCCTGCGTGTCGGCTGATTTTCGGCGTAGGGGACGCCCGGCCCAGGCGCGCTGGAGAACAGAGGCTGTGGAACTGTGGCGGAGAATTGCGTTTGCACCGTCTGCCTTTGTGCTGCATGTGTGTGCGCCTCGATTAAAGAAAGAAGAGGCTCTAAGCGCGTTAGGGCCATTTTGTCCGATTGTTTCACGCCCCCGTCCATATCCTCCTGCGGAGAAAGCTCAATATAGATGCCAGAGCCAAGCCAAAAAAGCTCTGTCTCCCTATCCGGGCCTGCATTACCCAATCTCAGCGAGCAGGGCCAGCACAAGGGAACAATACAAAGGCTGAAGGGCTATTGTGTAGAAATTGTTTCATCATGTTACCATCAGGACTGGTGTGTGTATGTGTGTTGAGGCTGTACACAGAAAGTACAACTAATGTACTATAACTGGACCATTTTCTGTGTGCTGAAACCATTCAGACTCACAAAAAGTACTGTATGTTGAAACTTTATACACTTAGAAAGTATATTAAAACCAGAAAAACAAGCACACAATAGATCTACTCTGACTTGTATTTGATTGTAGATGGTATGAACCCAATATAGTATGTGTTTTATCCGCTCAAATTAATTTAATTTTTAATATACATCCATTCCTGCATTTCAGGCTGCTTTGCATTGCAGAAAATTGGTATTAGGGCATTCTTTCTCAGCAAGGCCACGACCATCTGCATTGACTGAACCCAACTCTGCAACCACTTGTTCACCTTACTGTTTCACAAGCCTTATGTTCACCATGTCCAGAAGCTCCGCCCACTTCTCTACTATAATACAGAGTTACTATATTCACTAATACCACTTACAACTTTACTGTACCCAACACAAGCCTTATGCTCACCATGACCAGAAGCTCCACCCACTTCTCTACTATAATACAGAGTTACTATATTCACTAATACCACTTACAACTTTACTGTACACAACACAAGCCTTATGTTCACCATGTCCAGAAGCTCCGCCCACTTCTCTACAATACAGAGTTACTATATTCACTAATACCACTTACACCTTTACTGTACACAACACAAGCCTTATGTTCACCATGACCAGAAGCTCCGCCCACTTCTCTACTACAATACAGAGTTACTATATTCACTAATACCACTTACACCTTTACTGTACACAACACAAGCCTTATGTTCACCATGTCCAGAAGCTCCACCCACTTCTCTACTGGACTCCTGGAGGATTCTAGGATAATGGACCTTTACACAGGGGAAACAGTGTATTGTGCTGAGATGAATCAGTATTCCAGATCATATTCCAGATCTTTTTGCTTGATCCTTGATCATCTGGTTCAAATAGAAAAAATGACTGGTACAGTCAGCAACAAGTCCAAAAGCCAGGTTCTGTCTGGTATGGGGGTGTATCAGTACACTTCTGTGATGCTGCTTTGTGACTACATGAATGCAGAAAAGTACATTAAGATCTTAGAGCAACATAAGCATTAGTCTTTCACTTATACTAGGTGGCATTCTTGCACATTCACACTTCACAAGAAGATCAATTGATTCATATTCTGTATGGTAAAGCCATTCACTCTGATAAAGTAGGTTCATTTTCTGTCCTACGTAGGTTTTTATTTACTGTGCAGTTTTCAATGTGGTTTTATTGAACTATTTTATGTAAGTTAAAGACTGAAATACTTTGAAGCTGGATCTATTCAACAAGTTTGTGAATGTTGAAACCATACACACTTACAAATTAGTAATTTCATACACATTTAGAAGGAACATCTATTGAACCATTTAGCTGGCGTCCTCCTCTCTGTAGCAGACATTTTTCAATGAACCGTTGTGATAAAAGCTAAATAGAGTCATCAATAAGCATATAACAACTGTATTCTGTATCACGAAGCTTGACGCACTTCAAGTAGATTCAATTGAACCATTTTTCCGTGTGATAAAGCCTTTCACATTTATTAAGTAGGTCCATCCTCAGGATATTAAGCCGACCATAGTTATAAAATAGGTCTAAATTTCTATATACTTGGCGTTTAGGTGTATTAAAACAAGTTGAAGTCATATTTACTTTTAAAGTAGTTTCATTTTACTATTTTATGTAAGTTAATGGCTTAAATTCTTTTAAAGTAGGTCTATTCAACACATTTGTGCATGTTGAAACCACACACACACACAAGATAGTCATGTTGACCAGTTTTATAAAAAGTGACGCCAAGCAAATTCACAAGAAGGACAATTGAACCTTTCATCTGGTGTCCTTCATTTACACTTGATTCCATTCCTTTGCAGACAGACATTCCTTAGCAAACAGACACTTTCCAATGAATTGTTATGATAAAATAATTCAATAGAGACACCAGTAAGCCAGAAACTGGTATATTTTAATGTATACTGTATCATGAAGTTAGGGTGTACTCACACTAGGCAATCCATGCTGTGCCCGGGCACGGTTACCTCCCAAAGCATGGCTCGATTGACTGAAGAGGTGGGCCAGAGCATGGTTTACTTGGCCAAGAGAACCATGTCCTGGAACAGGATGACATCACTGATGCAAAATTCTTGTAAACAAATGTTTCAGTGCTGTGCCAAATTCAGCACCCCACCAGGAAAAGCACCCCCTCTCGGGAGAGTGCGCTATGTTGCTATGTATGTAACCGCGACTGCTTTTATTAAGAAGACGCGTTCCCAAGAGAGGGTGCTTTTCATGGCGGCGGTGTTGAATTCGACACAACACCAGCAATCCACTAAACAGTAAGTGATGTAGGCATTCACGGATTGTTTAAACACAGTTCCAACATGATTCAACCAAAACGTACTTAGTGTGAGAACATCCTTAGACACACATCGAAGGTAGAGCGATAAAAAAATCGTCTATATGTTAAAGCCATTTACACTTAAAAACTAAGTCCATTCTCAGTATATTAAGCAATTTATATACTGATATGTGATAGGTGTACATGTACAAACCCATGCTGAAGCCATATACACATTAGAAATAGATTTATTAAAATATTATTATTTGTGATAAAGCCTTAGATAATTGCGAAGTAGTTGTTTTTAACAAGTACACACTTATGACAATACAGTCACGTTGAGCCGTTTTGAGATTATTGAAGATATATGGATTTGCATTGTCTTGTTGAAAAATGCATCAAAGTACTTTTTTCACTTTTTTAAATGCTGCAACATAGAAGTAAACACAATGTAGACTTTTAAAAGTATGTCTGTTGAACCATTATATGTACCTGTGTGTTAGATGTTTGCCCCCGATACTTACAAAGTATGTCTATACAGTATTTATCTAACTAAAACTATTTAAAGCAATTTTTAAACCATGTCCACTTACAAGACAGTCATGTTGATCCATGGTTTTTCCAGTGTGTTGACACTATACACACTTACAAAGGCGGCTTATTGAAGCGTTTAGCTGGTGTCCTCCACTCACACTGAGTGCCATTTCTGAGTACGCCCTCTCCAGCTGAGACATTATCAGTGAACGCGTGTGATTAAAACACTTCAAAATGCCAAACAGAGAGGCTAAACAGAGCCATCAGTAAGCCGGCCATTGATGCATTGTGTCCGGCGCAGTCAGAGTCCTGACTCCAGACTCTAGAGAGACAGAACGCATTTGAAAGTGATAAGCGCAGCAGTCACGGCTGTTTAAGTACACTGAGTGCCAGCGCTGAACTCTCCCCCGATGGTCGCTCTACCCCGGGGTAATAATTAACAGCCCTGTCGCCAATTCGTCAGCAGTCAATTACACTCGCCGCTCCCGCCGACCGGACACCATGACTGCGAGCGACGGAGAGTTACGCCAGAGAGAGCGACGGGGAGAAAAACCTACAGAAATGGAGATTATTGCGGCGAGGGCTTTTTTTCCAGAGAAAGCTGAAGAGGCCTGTGTCAGGAGGTGAGCGGCGAACACCGGTGACCCGCTTTCCCCCAAAACATAGAGCCATTATTGCGGATTACACAGAACCGGGACTTTTGGCGCCGGCGTTAATTGGAGCCCAAGCTCATGTCGGTTTTCCAATTACTTTTATGCTAGCCTACGGTTAATGCAGTGACAATGGGCAGCGAGGATGACATTCGCAGGGATTGAGAGTCTGAGGGTGTGGGGGGGGAAGGGGTAGGAAGAAAGGAGGGGAAACGTCTGCTGTCACTGATGGTGATAGCGCTAATCGGCTAAAGCTAATCGTTATTTGTTGTCCAGGTGTACAAGCTGAGATTGGTCATAATCAAGAAAAAAAAAGTATTAAATATTAAAGAATTAATCATACATCTGTGCTCCGGTTTGTAGTTCTATAATTACAGACTGTAGTTCTGTATCTGTTTCTCTACATACTCTACATAAATATTATTATCCACCTTATTTCACCCTGTTTTTCAATACCTACAGAACCACCACAAGAAAGAAAACCAAAACAGAGCAGATATTATTATTATTAATAATATTAATATTTGGGTGGTGGTTCATCATAATTCTCAGCACTGCAGTAATTAGCACTGATTAGCATGGTGGTGGTGTATGAGGTGTTAGTAGTGTGTGTTGTGCTGATGGTATGAGTAGATGGTTTACAGCAGTGCTGCTGAAGTTTTTAAACACCTCAGTGTCACTGCTAAACTAAGAATAGTCCATCAATCAGAAATATTCAGCCAAATATTTAGCATCCTGTTGACAGCATTTTCAGGCAGCATCCTGTGAGCAGCGTTCTGTGACCACTGATCAAGCTTCTGTCTCTAAAGCAGCTAGAGGTAATAATGAAGACAGTGTTTAAAAACTCCAGCAGCATTGCTACATCTAACCTACTCATACCAGCACAACACACACTAACAAACACTACACAAAAAGATAGTTTTATATACAGTAGTTTTAGATATTATAGGATGTTTTTTTTTTATTCTCCACTGTAAAAAAGTTGCATGCTGACAGTAACTAAACTCTTTTATGCACCTTCTGAGAACTCTCCTCTCCTCAGTGCTGCCGACTAGACAAATAATGTGTGGTTATGGAGCCTTGACGACATGAGATGGCGCTCTGAGCACTGTGGTTAAATCAAAGACGTACAACTGGATTTGGATTAAAATAGCTTCACACAGCTTGATTTAGAGCATGTCAGTGTGTCTTTGCTATCGTAACGCTGGGAAAAGTATGCCTTGCACATCTCGAAATGCGCTCACTCAAAACACTGTATCTATTTTTTGGTGTCAAGAATCAAAACATTGGAACGTGACGTGTTCGTTTTAATTGCCTTAGGTGACAATGCACGTCACGCGATGTGACTATCATTGCACAAGCGCACACCGCAATGATGATGCTTAAATGATATATCGTGCAGCGCTAATATATATATATGTTCATTCACAAGCACTGTTGCTATTTAAACGACGCAGGCGCAAGGCGTAAAAATAGACAGGGTGTTGGTTGGATGTAAGATAGCAATGAGCATTGTGACGTGTTTTGCGCAAGGTGTAAGACCATATAATGCCATATTCTTTGCACTGCTACTGATGCACGCCTCTTAGTCTGACACAGTTAAGAAACACATATATTTATTCATTCGCACTGTAGAAAAAGATAGAGAGGGGTTGTGATCCATTTGCCATGTTGTATCAGCAGGTCATTAATGCCCGGTTGTATTAGAAGTGCTTTTGTGAGTTTTGCCATTTACTCTGCGCTTCACGACGCCGTGGATGACCCGATGCTCTGCGCTCCTTTTTGCGCGTGCCCTGCTCATAAAAGCATTATGAACTTTCATCTGTTATTACACCTGTTTTTGCGTCGTAATGCTGCGCCTCTTAGCCGGGGCTTTAGGACCCGCAGCACTTATCCTACTGACACTGCTGCTTTACGGCTCGGCTCCTCTCCGACTTAATAGGGTTACAATGCACAGTATTCTCGAGGAAAAGAGAGTGGAGGGGGAAGAGGGGGTGGGTTTTTGGACGAGGTGGTGGGGTGGTGGATAGGATGTGTGAAGGTGGGAGTGAAGTGCTGGGTGCTGAGGAAAATGGCCTATACCCTCAGGGCCAGAAAAACAAGGTGAAAAGGGTACAAGAAGTACCAAAGCACACTTCAGAGTGGTACACAGCTAACACAAGCAAAGCCAGGAGACTTTGTTGGCAGAGATGAATTAGAGCACTGGAAATAGCCTTTTCCAGCTTTTCTCTGATACAGCCAGTTAACACACACACAAGCCAATACACTCTCGTACACACACACACCTCAGCGCACTCCTCACTCCTCTATCTCTTTCACCCGCCTTCTGCACAAACAGCCGCGGAAAAAAAAGCGACAGAAAAGGAGAGAAAAAGCTTCGTCCGGCCAGAAGAAAAGGACCGCCGCAACGCCTTCAAAGTCAGCCCTGTTCCCAGTTCTCCCGCCGCAGAAAGCCATTACGATTAGCCGGCGCGCGTGACGCAGGCAAAAATAATACGCCTGACCCCTTTTGTGAGCGCACTCTGAGAAGTTTGTTAGGCCGAGGAGGCTCGTAATAATTCACAGCAGCTCATGTATATTAAGTAGAAATGCGCCGGCTTTTATGATGAATTGCCCGGGTAACGGTGGGACACCTCTTTTGCATTTCAATACGCGGCGGTGTCAGATTCTTATTTCATTACCCGACGTCACATTAGCTGATGGATTTTAATTTGATTTTTTCTTCTCTCTCTCTCCTTCTACTACTCTCTCACTCACTTACTCTCTCTTTCTTTCTCTCACCTTCTATCTCACTCCCTCTATTACAACCGCCAGCTCCCTCCACTGAGACCAGGCCTCCACTGAGAACAGGCAAGGCAGGTTCCTAACGCAGAGTGGGGGAGAGAAGGGAAATAAATAAATATATATATATATATATATATATATATATATATAAATCAGAATATGTTTTATACTTTAGATTCTTCTAAGTAGCATATTTTGATTCTTTGAGGACAGATCTGCCCACTTTTGGTATTTTAATCGCAGTGTCTTCATGAGGGAGAGATGAGGGAGAGTTGCCCGAGATTTTTTTTTTCAGCGTCTTGAAGAAAGGAGTTTCTGGAGGTGCTGAACAATAGTTACTGCTTCTCCTTCACGCTGTGAAGGGGCTCCAGTTCATCCCAAATCACCATCTTATTTGATCAGACAAACATTTTTTTTTTTTTACTGTTTACTAGACATACCTAGACATACATAATTCCATATGTGGCCCTTAATTGTTTTCATGTATTTGATATAAATCTACAATGTAGAAAATAAATTAAACAAAGAAATAAAGAAAAACACTGATTGAAAAGGTGTGTGTGTCCAAATATGTTTGTACTGTTTTAAGCATAAAGTGTTTCCCCCACAGCATTGTAAAGTCTTTACTCCAGATGCTACATTTGGGTAGTGCAACTCTTGGTGAGATATTGTTGACTGCTTGCCATGCCTCTATAATGTGCTCATAGAGATTTTGCCTTTGACAAATTCTATCCATTTAGACCATCAATCAGCCAACCACTGTTGAGTTAGATTTAAGTGGTGTTACAAAATCTGGACTAATACAGACTAAACCCAAATTGTCTTTAATAACAAATGCACATTCTGTTGATGACAGACATAATGACAGTCTGGTTCAAATATATAATAATATGCGAGCCCTAGTAGTGATACTAACAAGGGATACTAACAGCTCATCGATATGTGCAGGACATCCTGTGAAGATATGTGTTGCTTCCTCTCATGGCAGGACTTCGAACTGGCATGGCATTTTTCAGCAGGATAGGGAATTGTAACACTTCCTTGTTCTGCCGTTCTCCAGATTTATCACCAATCGAGAAATTATGGGAGGAGCCTATGAGTGTAGAGCAGGATCTACAGATTCAGCTGCAACATCTGTGGCTAAATGTGCTGCAGGATGCCATTGTATGTTGTGAAGCAGATGGATCAGGTGCTATGATGTCAGGTAAAATATTAGTAATTGGAGATAATATAAGATCCTCATAAGCATCCAACATTTCCGCTTTCGATTAGTTTAAAACTTAATCCATTTCTCTGGGTTATTCTGGTCTTGATTAACCTTCACACAATGGTAGAAGCAGAAGTATGGATGCCTGGGGAAGTGTTTTAAATTTACTCCAAAAAATGTATATATATATATATATATATATATATATATATATATATATGTAATGTACTAAGACATGTTAAGAAATGTTTCCTTTTCCCATTTGTAATGTTTCTCACTTGTTCAACTTAGGTAATATATACTAACAATATGTTATAAATGCAATTTAATAAAAAAAGAAGAGTCTAAAGGATTCTATATATTCTATAGGTTTTATAGGTATTCTATATATTCAACTTATACATTCTATAGGTTTTTTTTTCAAGTGTACTGTGGTTTAAAAACCACTGTCCAAGTGGAAACATAGTAGATAGTGTGGTTTTAGCACTTTTCTAAATCAGTAAAAAAGACTAAAAAGGAAAAAAAAAGATGTTGAAGAAGTGTGAAAATAAGCATATGCCATGGATATGGATTGCTGGGCTGCTCTTTGCTGAGTGGGCAGAAAATCAAGGTTTAATTCATTTCTTGATAAAAATCTGGACGTCACCAAGACTAAAAAAGTGGCAGGCTGAAGCAATACTGTGTCATTCATCTACTTTTTCTCCCTCTCTCTCTTCCCCCATCCCTCTCTCTCTCTCTCTCTCTCTCTCTGTAATAACCCCATGGCCTAATCTACAATACGAACTCAGCAGCTGAATTCCTTTCCGCCTCGCTCGCTCCGAGTGGGAAGAGGGATCCAAATAAAAGGTGCCTACTCAATTAACAAATGACTCGTGCCTTTCTCGCCCTCTGTTTAATCTGTTTGTACCAAATCCAACTAATAATACATTAATGGAGAAAAAGATTATAGCGGATGAAATGAGACACTCAATGGAGGCGGTAATTACTCTCTCTCTCTGTAGTGCTCGGCGGGCGCGGGCTGCTTCAAAAGCAGGTCGGCGTGATACCTGAGAAACGCTCGGTGATCCCCGCCGCCAGGAAGCCACTCCATTATAGCGCTCGCACCAAAGCAGACGCTTTCAACGATTAGACGATGTTGGCGCAGAGAGAGAATTGAAGCAAATTAGACATTGGGGATGAGTCATTCAAATTTAAATTTGACGATATGAGTATATATTGTATATTTATATTTCGAGTGCACGGCTGTGCATGTAAGCGAAGACCTGAGAAAAGTTGTAAAACAGGTACAGTCCAAAATATCTAATGCTGAAAGTGAATTTTTGGTTGAAAGTCCTTCTTTGCTTCTTTTTTGTTGCATGGTTTAGCTTTTCTGAGCATAGACTGTGTATAGCTGGACAGAGCATCGTCTCTCAAAAGTGAAGCCACCACAGGTCGGGCGCCCCCTGCTGTTCGGTTGCAGAAAACTGTGTAACCCCACCCATCCCCATAGGTTTCAATGGCAAAACAGACAACTTTCAATCACGTTTTTTTTCCAATATACTGTAATTCAACCTCCTTTTTTAAATGCAACAGTTGGTGTAACCTCTGCTTATATTGTCAAATGTTTATATCCCCACAGAATTCGTTTTTTAAAATGTTATTCAGCTCTATTCAAAAAGGTGTGGTTATTGTAAAATAACCGCTCCGCTCTGCAGCCTGTGACCTCGAGGCAGCCCTCAGGGGCGGGGTTATTTAAATGAGTAGGCTGTCTGTCCACAGTCTTTCTCCCTCCTCTGGTCTCTACTGCGCAGCCTCGGGTTTCAGGATCGCCAACATGGCGGACGATTTTGGCTTTATTTTCATTAAATGAATGGGAACGTGACACGGTGTGCACGGTGTGCATGGTGCGATCTTTTTTACAGTCTCTGGTTCTGAGCATGAAAAATACTGATGGACACTGATGGACATAGTTAATATTCGAATGCCTACAAATTAGACCAATTTTTATTTTCTATGCACTGTTGACTCACTATACTGGGAACCACAGAACTGTTAACTGGGAGGGCTTATTATCTATATATATATATGTGTAGGTATCTGCTGATTAGCTAGCTTGACCATGCTAACACTGCGATAATGTGAGACAAAGCTCTTAGCCAGAGTGCTAATGCTGTAGTATTGATGTTAGATGAGGCTGGTAGCAACGTGGGACGAGGAAAGTAGTCAGCATACAAACCTACCTCACAGTTTTCCATTTTACATTTAGTTAGCATGCTCAGTCTCTCAAGTTAGCATGCTAAATTACTAACCCTGTGAAATCCCAAACTCCAAAGCTCCTTCCACAGCTCCACAGCTCGATGCTGAGGATCTTTATACCCCTCTATAACCCTAGCCTGGCATTAGGTAGGCATGGTGTCAATGAGTCCTATTTTCTTGGCATTACTTATTTCAGGAACTAGACAAGTTATGTGTGTGCATTTGCACATCTGTGTCAGTACTGAGCACAACCTAGACATCAATAGTTTGTTGTCTCACAGTACACACCCAGAAGGCCTAGTGTCATGGTCTATGCTACAGGTATTTTGGAAGTCCAACATTACATTTCAGAAAAGGTAGGGCCACTGGTTGCAGGAAATCATTACTGTAATGTTGGGCTTTCAAAGTGCCTTTAATGAAGACCAAATTAAAAAAGGCATTAATTGCACCCACATCATGAAACCAGGCCTTCTTTGCATGTAATGCATGTATCACCACTCAATTCCTAACACAAAATCAGCAGGAACTGCGTGAGCATATTTAAGCTGCATGAATGGATTATTGGAAGACACCATTAGGAACCTCTACAACTCTATATTGAGACAAACATTACAGAGTTCTATTCTACTGTCTGTACATCTCTATAGAAATTATACAAGCAGAAACCGTCTTGAGGAACCTGTCTGCTCTCTGAATCAGCCACAAATCTCTTTACAGTACAATGATTACGCTTAAGTTTTGGTATTTCATATCTTTGTCCAAGGCATCGCACTTTTTGATGCTTTTCTGCAGCAGAGAGATCCTTTTTCTTTCCCATCTTGCTTGAAACCTGTGGCCTGCTTGATAATGTGAAACATCCTTCTCATTAAAGTTGTTTTCCTTTAATTGGGCTCACCTTGCAAATTAATTATCACAAGTGTCTGAAATTGATTTCAGTGATTCAAAGTGCCCTGAGACACAATACCATCCATGAGTTCAATTGAGAAACAAACAAAAAAAAATCTTTAAATCCAATTTGCATAATAATTTGGAATGCGGTGTAATGCTATAGTAGAGATGCTGGACAATGCAAGTTGAAATGTACTGGGATGATGAAAGTAGTCAGCATGCTAACACTGTGGTAACAGTCTTGGACAAGGCCATTAGTGATGTGGGACAAAGTGGTGTGCTGCTAGCATGCTAATGCTATGGTATTGATGATAAATGTGTGTGTGTGTGTCTGTGTGTGTGTGTCTGTGTGTGTGTATTTGCACATTTGTTTCAGCAGTGGGTGTTACTAGAAGCAGCTGAATGTTTTTTTTTTTTTTTTCATTAGAAAGAGTGTCCACAAACATTTGGACATATTTTGTCACTAAAAGCGATCAAAATGGCCCACTTTCCAGAATCAGCCTCTAGGTCTCCATGCCTCTGTATGGATTGGGGAACAATGTGAGATGGCAGCACGCTCTCGTCTACCCCCTGCCACTGTGTGCATTAGCTGGCATCCCCTCCCTGCCATTTATCTTCACCCTCCACTGTAATTCACATGGGCCGGATGAATTGGGGAGATAGGAGTGTGTGCTGGAGTGCATCACTGCAGCTCATAATTCAAGACTAATGGCTAGTTAAACTGCAGCGGGGGGGGTCTGAGTGTGGCGCTTAATACAAAGTCAGGTAACGGGGAGTGAGGGATGACGGAGGGAGATGAGTGATGGAGGAGGAATGAGGGGAGGTGTGAACCAAATGTACTCTCTCTCTCTCTCTCTCTCTCTCTCTCTCTCTCATCACACATAATTAGCGGTTTAATCGTACATGCTCTGCTTCTTAATCTGTGTTCACAGAGATGAGAGATTAGGAGATGATGAGATAGTATATGGAGAGAATCTGAGAGATCTCAGGAGAGCTAGAGCAGCTTGCTGTTTCTTGCTGCACTAAAGAATGGTGCACAGTGCGTGATTTGTGACCCGATTTTAACCCCAGTTTACACTTCCAACTATTTTTTCCATGTAAAACTAAATTATTGCTATTAGGTGAATCAGAATTGTGCATAGATAGTCTGATAGTGTGATAGCAGCAATGAACCGGAATCCTGACCCGACAACATTTCCAGAAATATGAAAATATATCGTCGCTGTCCTATGAAAAACACTTATCTCCATTTTTGTCGATTTTCAGTTTAGTACATAATTTGAACAGACAAACTGTCTTTTACACTGTGTCAAAATTTCTTGATGAACGGACCAATAGAAACTCTTCAAAATTACCTGAAATAAACTGTTTTTACATTGACTTCCAATGAAAGTTTACAAGGTTTTTTCCCTCTCCTGTAAAGTTGCTGTTTTGGAGATAATTGTTTTTCATTGGACAGCGACGATATACAGTAAATATGACTATATGACTAATGACTGACTTAGTTACTTTTTGAAGGAGTATCTATATAGGACCACTTAAAATAAGTATATGTAGATTGTCACTGAAGGCATCAAAACTATGAATGAACACATGTGGAGTTTTATGTACTTAATAAAAAATGAGCTGGCCTCCACAGTCACCGGACCTGAACCCAATCCAGATGGTTTGGGGTGAGCTGGAGCAAAGAGTGAAGAAGGCAAAGGGGCAACAAGTGCTAATAAACACCTCTGGGAACTCCTACCTTCAAGACTGTTGGAAAACCATTTCAGGTGACCACCTCTTGAAGCTCATTGAGAGAATGATGCCAAGAGTGTGCAAAGCAGTAATCAGAGCAAAGGGCGGCTATTTTGAGTAAACTAGAATATATATATTTTTAAAGTTATTTCAACTTTTCTTGTTAAGTACATAAAACTATATTTGCACCACTGTTTAATCAGGACTAGAATGTTCATAAAACAGGTCATATTGGCAAACTCCATGTTTTTTTGCAGTTATGACCATCATCTTGCATTACTACCAGTATTATTTAACATCTCTAATGCCACATTAGCAATGCTGGCAACCAGACTCATCTAACATTGTTAACGTCACTCTTGTGGTAATGCTTCTGTCCAGGCTCAGTCAACATGGCTAACATCTTATTAGCAATTCCTTTGACTGGCCTTATCCAGCGATGCTAAATTGGTTGGCCCAGCTAGCCAATCAACAGTGTCTAAGTGGCTGCTTTGTGGGCCCACATGCCACCGGCCCTCATGGTTTAAGATAGTTTTAAAGGAGAACTCTGGTGTAAATTGACTTTTGTTGTAGTAAAACATGATAAATATCCAGAAATTGAAACAGCTTGTCTAAACACCATTCAGACTGGGTGACACGAGACATAATTTTCCCCGATAAATCGATTTTTCCACCGTTACCAAGCTCAAAGTAGCTCCAGACCTGCTCACCATCCAGAGAGCCCTGACATTTAAAACAAGGTATTAAATCCTTAAAAGTGCACAAGAAACTGTTTACATCCTTTAACTAGCTAGCTTCAGCTTCGAACGCCGCCATAACTGAACTGATAATAACATAGACATATATATACATAACATATGAATATGAATAGCATAGCAGCCGGTGCCAGGAGGCAGGCTATGCAGAATCTATGAATATATATGTCTATATTATTTTCAGTTCAGTAATGGCGACGCTCAGAGCTGAAGCTCGTGTTACGGGATGTAAACAGTGGTTTTTAATAAGCTTCTTGTGCACTTTTTTAAAGTTATTAATGCCTCTCTGGATTCTAGCAAGGAGGGTGTGGAGCTACTTTAAGCCTGAATAACGATGGAAAAAGTGATTTATCTGGGCAAATTATGCCCTGTGTCAACTAGTCTAAAGGGTGTTTGTACAAACTGTTAAAATTTCTGGATCTCGGAACGCTGTGGGAGAACTGAGGTGTGCAATTCGTCAAAGGTAAGTAAGTACTCTTTATCATGTTTTTTATTATTTACTATTTAAAGCACTGCTATATTAATAACAATATGGCACTCAAAAGCAATCAGCACAAAATATTGTTTTCTACTTCTGTAAATGTCCCCTCCAAGCCAAAGCAGCCACGAGAGCGTCCACATTATCCAATCCAAGAGGGTCATACTCAGGGTTGAGTGTCTAAAAAAGAGGCAGAGCACAAAGCAAATGCAACATAATACATCCTAATCTGCGCTTAATTCCTTTCTGCGCGCTCTGCAGTAGGAGGGTTTTTACTCCTGTGTGTGTGCACAGCGGCATTGTGTACCATCAAACAGCCTCTAATGAAACGGCCCACTTCAGCATTAATGAAAGCTGCCGTGATGAGGCCGGGGCCTTAAGGGAAGGAGGAGGGTGTTTTTTTTTTTTCCTGCGCAGATCATTTCCACAGCCCACTACGAATTTCAGCACAGACGGAAAGCTGTCATATCAATCTGTGGGGTCCGCCGCCGGTCGGTAATGCATAATTTATATGACATGTTTTTACCGCGGTCCGCTGTAATGCCATTATATTATTTCAGAATGTCTTCTGGATTTCCCCCTGGAGATTCTCCTATACAAATCAGCCCCGTCTCCAACCAACCAAACAGGGCCAAAGATTAATGACAAACGTGGCAAGGACAAATGAGAGCGTCCAGCGATATCGTGCAAAGTTTTGCATATGAAACGCCTCCGTGAATATTCCAGAGGCCCGGAAACAAAGGCGGGCGTTCTCAGGCGGCCCTCGATGACCCCTATTCGTACCGACACAAGGGCCGGGTCCCACACTGTAATCGCAGCCTTTGTCTTACTTGTTGGCGTCCAGGATGGTTTCGCTTCTATTTAGCATGTGTACCTTTTTAAATTGGTCTGCACCACATCCTGACCTGCTGCTATATGATGGACCAGAGCAGCTACTGGATGTGTAAATTAAATTCAGGCCTTAACCTTTCGGTACAGAGCGTTTCCACAGTTGATTGGTAGTGTAAGGGATCTGACATAAACATAAAATTAACATTTTTATAGGAAAAAAACATCTTAACCTCCCTGTTATGTTTAAATCGATCCATGTTTAACCGTGTTTACACGATTAAAACAAACAGCTATGTTTTTTTTTACAATAAAAATTACAATATTTATTTCACTATATTTACACTTAAAATCGTTTAAATTTTCCCAAAAATCGGCACTTATAATCCAGTGCATCTTATGTATAAATTCTGGCAGTCAGGTTGTAAAGAGCAGTTAAGTCACTCCGTTGAGGTCTAGCATTATAAAGGAGGTTCAGTGAAATTTCTCCAGAATGATGCAGCATTAGCATAAGCAGCTAACCGCAGCGCTAGCTCTTTTGCTGCTCAGAGGTGAGTATATCGGTCTGTAGTCTGCACATTTACCATGTTAAAACAAGCTATGTTGGGTGGCATTTACTAGCGCTAAGCGCTGCTATCCGAAGCTAGCACTGCTGCTAACCGTTCTAAAATACTTGAAATCTAAACTTACTGTAAATAAATGGAAGTGCTTTACTCAGGGAAATCTGTGTAGATTAAAAACATGGCAGCACCCTTGTTCCTTATTATTGATGCTTAAAATGCACTTTATAATCTAGTGCGCCTTATGTATGAAAATAAACCAGAAAATAGATATTTATTGGTAGTGCCTCTTAAAATATGGTGCGCCTTATAGTGTGTAAAATACGATTCCTTTAGCCTAGTTATTTTATTGAAAATATTTGTTTACAGTTAATTGTTGACATTTTATTTTTCATTCTACCAAAACAATTTTCTCAGTTTTGGTGTGAATTTTAGATTTTTAGATTCAGTGAAGTCTCCATTATCCATTAACATACTGCTACACGGAGGCCTAGAACAGTTATTTGATTTGTCTTAATGATATTTGGATCTTAAATTTTCAATACATGGGTGTTTTCATGACAAGCTGTTAGTGTAAGTGATCTGACACTAAAATTATATTCCCCATAGAATAGTATTTTGGAAAGTGAAAATATCTTTAACCTCAAGTTATATATTCTAACTCAACATTGTTTAACAATCCAAAGGTATATAAAACAAATGTGTTTAAGTATGTACCTTTCAGCCACTTTGGTGTCCCGGACAGTTACTAGTGTATGTGTATGTGAGTCTCAGCAGGGTTTCAGCAAGTTAGCCACAGTGCTAACAGCCAGCCTCAGCAGAGTTTCAGCAAGTTAGATACAATGCTAACATCCGTGTTCAGCAGTATTTCAGTTGGTTAGGCGGAATACTCACAGCTGGGTTTCAGGAGATTGGCCACAATGCTAACAGCTGAGTTTCAGTAGGTTGGCCGCAATGCCAACAGCTGGGTTTCAGTAGGTTGGCCACAATTCTAACAGCTGGGTTTAAGTAGGTTGGCTACAATGCTAACAGCTGGGTTTCAGTAGTTTATCCACAATGCGAACGGTCAGATTAAGCAGGGTTTTAGTAGGTTAGCCACAATGCTAACAGCCAGGTTCAGCAGGGTTTCTGTAGGTTGACCACAATGCTAACAGTTGGGTTCAGCAGGGTTGGAGCATGTTAGTCACAACGCTAACAGCCAGGTTCAGCAGGGTTTCTGTAGGTTAACCACAATGCTAACATCCAGGTTCAGTAGGGCTTCAGTAGGTTAGCGACAAAGCTAAAAGTTAGGCTCAGACTCTTAATGAGCAATGCTGACAACAGGGTTGTCCAACATTGCTAACCCAGCGTTAGCTATGGCAGAAACAGGGCTCACTCAACACCATATTAGTAATACTGACAATTGGGTTGTCCAATCGCGCTAACACAGGGTTTTGACAGTATTAAAACTGCCACATCACTGTAAAATATGCAATATTTAGCAGATAAACAGCAATGCTAACAGCCGTGCTTGTTAGGGTTGGAGCTGCCATGCTAACAGACATAAAACATGAGTTATATGTTCAAAGTGACACTTTATTAATGGTCATTTCAATGGAAAATCTCCATTGAAGACTCAATCTAATCACTAAATATTTTAATGACAACAGTAAAACAATTATGACATATAATTTAATGTATATTTTGACAACCTAAATTGTGCATTTAGGTCTTAAAAATAAAAGAATATCACAACACACTGAGGCCCATTTATTATAAGACCCACTATGATAAATGCATGTATACTAAGCAGCGTGTTGACTGACCCATGACCAAAGCTTAAGGGCCTGTGACAGGAGACATATGGCCCATGAACGAAAGAGAGAGAGAGAAAGAGAGAGAGAGAGTAAAAGAGAGAGAGACAGAGAGAGAAAGAGAGACATATATATATATAGAGAGAGAGAGAGAAAGAGAGTGATTGTCACATGCAGCCAGTAGCAGTGGAGATGGATGGCGGTGGCGGGTTGCTGATGAGAGGCCGTTCACAGTAATTTCCATCCAGCTGAGGAGTGGGAGCTGATTAAAATGTCCACACTGCTCATTCCTATTACCCCCGCTCTCACTCGCGCCCCAGCCCCGCTCTCTCAATTAAAGAGCCCTCGCTCGCATCACTGGAGCCCGCAGAATGGCAGCCGACAGAATTACAAATGCTTCCAGTCACAATTTACTCTCCTGACAATTAGAGAGCAATTTGTTTCATGTTAACTGGTCCTCCAGGGCCCGGGCCCGCCTCCACTGCATACCCACCACCGCTGCCCCCAACACTGGGCTAGGTATAGTTTACTGCAGTTATAAATATAATATATAAGATCTCCCTACTGGAAAAAAAACAGCTTATACCAGCTTAAGCTGTGTTTTGGCACCTGGTAACTGGTTTCTAGCTGGTAACTGGTTCATAGCTGGTCAGAACGTCTAAAACCAGCTACCAGTTACCAGATACAGACCAGCTACAAGCTGGTTTTAGATGTTCTGACCAGCTATGAACCAGTTACCAGCTAGAAACCAGTTACCAAGTTCCAAAACACAGCTTAAGCTGGTAAAGCTGGTCAACCTTTAGCTGGTATGAGCTGGTTTTTCCATTAGGGCTGTTACACATAAATATACGTCCACGGTATACAAATACAGATTTAGTAACACATACCTGTATACAACATTACAATACGCTGCTGTTATGGCTTACCCATCATTTGCAAAGTCAATCTGCATATGTCATGGCTCTGTTTGCATTATTTATACATTCATTAATTCTGTAACAATTCATGCATGCTTATATTTAATAGATTTTCTAACAGTCTAACAGTAAAAGTAAGATTAGGAGTGGTTTATCATGTGGTAGGTCACATGATTCTATTCCACTTTGTCAGACTATGGAATGTAGATGTGTTTTAAAATCAAGATTGCAGTTGATATAGGAAAGCCTAATGAGGCATTTCTTCAAATAAATTAATTAGAATGAAAAAAAAAACCTTTTAAAAAACATTTGAAAACACTTGAAAACTCTTAACTGGGGGCTTAGTTTCTTACTGTTTTTGTTGATTTTTTTCCATTTGCATTGTACATGTGCAGTGAATAGTGCATAACCAAGGGAACGGAAGGATACATCAGTTGCATCCTCCCCATCTCTCCAAGCATTGGCCGCATTTCTCAGCTGTATTGGACTATATATAGTCGTCTATGATGAAGCAGCTTAGAAATGCCTACCACCTGAACTGCATCCTAGACTTTTGTAATTAACTGAACGACCGTGATTGAAAAGTGATGCTAAAATGTCTCTATGGTCTCTTGTGGCTGGCTACAGTACAATTTTCTAATACCACTCATTTCCATGTAAATACATGGAACCAAAAGAAAAAAATAAAATAAAATGTGCCAATTCAGAATTGACTTGTCAGCCAGTTGTCTTCTGACAATTCTGCAAACTCCAACCACACAACCCCTAATGCCCCCATAACCTCTGTCTTACCAATTAACTTGTTATAGTGTTGTAGGATGATAGCTTTGCAGTTGGGTAGCGTACCTCTTGGTGAGAGATTGCTGATTGATAGACATGCTTCTATGACACATGCTGTACAGTTGATAGACTCTGCACTATTTTTATTTGTTTTTTTGATACGTATTCTTTTCATCAGAAATCGAGTGTTGATAAAAAAGCAGTGTATGATCATCATTATTATGTCACTATTATATCATCACTATCATCACTATTAACCTTAACCTAACCATAACTTGAGCTTAACCATAACCTAATCTTGACCTTAACCTTAACCTAATCTTAAGCATAACTTAACCTTAATCTTAACATAACCTAAACTTGACCTTAACCTAATCTTAAACATAACTTAACCTTAATCTTAACCATAACCTAAACTTAACCTAACCATAACCTACACTTAACCTTAACATAAGTTAAACTTAATTTTAACCATAACCTAAACTGAACCTTTTCTTAACCTTTACCAAAACCTAAAGTTAACTTTAAATTTACCTTAACCATAACCTTAACTTAACCTTAATCTTAAACATAACTTAAAACTTGACCTTAACCTAACCTTATCCATAACCTAAACGTAACCTCTTCTTAATCTTTACCAAAACCTAAAGTTAACTTTAACTTTACCTTAAACATAACCTTAACCATAACCTAAACTTAACCTTAATCTTAACCATAACCTAAACTTAACCTTAACCTTATCCTTAACCATAACCCTAACCTAAACCTAAACCTAACCTTAACGTAACCTAACCCTAACCTAAACTTAACCTCAACCATAGCCATAACCCAAACCTAACCTTAACGTAACCTTAACCATAACCCAAACCTAATCTTAACGTAACCTTAACCATAACCTAAACCATAATTATAACCATTACCATAACCATAACCATAACCTAAAATAAACATAACTTAAACTCGAACATAACCATAACCTAAATTTAACCTTAACTTAATATTATCTATAACCTAAACTTAACCTTGACCATAACCTAAACTCAACCTTATCCATGACCTAACCTTAACCTTATCCATAACATAAACTTAACCTTGTCCATAACTAAACTTAAACTTTACCTTAACCACAACCTTAACCTTAACCTTAACCATAACTTTAACTGAACCTTATCCATAACATAAACTTAACCTTGTCCATAACTAAACTTAAACTTTACCTTAACCACAACCTTAACCTTAACCTTAACCATAACTTTAACTGAACCTTATCCATAACATAAACTTAACCTTAACCATAACGTAAGCCTAAAAATAACTGTAATAGATAATAGTGGTGGCAAAACAGTACCACTGGTAGACAGGAGCTCCTTGTCAATACTTGTCAATGTATCAAATATATTCATACAAATGTTATATTTTTTTGGTTTCATTTTAGTAGTGTATGCATGTATTTGTATGAGATGTTATTGTTATAAAAACACAGCTTCAGCTATGAAACGGTGCAGAGGTCTGCTACAGAATGCAGAGGTCAGCGATATAAGCTAATAATAGCTGATTATAGCCGTTTTTATAGCCATTATTTTGCTGCAGTGTTTGTTATCCACACTGTAAGTACTGGAGCTTTTTATTTACACAATGGCCCTCGGCTTGTGCCGCAGTGTGGCTGAGAAACGGCGAGCCGTCTGCCTTTTCTCATGCGCCACGCTTCTCTCCTGAGCTACTTTCTGTAGCGGAACCGCTAAACTTCTATGGTGGTTTTCCATTGTGCTTTGAAAAAGGGCTTTGAAATGCATTAGCGCAACACGCTATCTGAAGAAAGAGCGAGCACGGATTTGAGACATAGCAATAAGGCACAAAAATGGGACAGTGGGAATTTTATAAATATATAACAGATTGGCCCGGCCCTTTCGGAGGCTTTGCTTTATTGTCTGGTGACGACTTGATACCGCAAAGTTATATCAGTGATAGTTTTTTTTTCCTCCTTCTTCTTCTTCTCCTTCCAATCCAAATCACTTTTTTCTCTTTTCTTCTCCACCGAAGCAAATTTGTTTTCAGGCTCCATAAAATAGCCTTTTCTTATTTGTGAGCAGAGCTGTATACGGTGGAAAATCTTTCACATAATGTATCTTTAAAAGCACATTACTCTGTCCAGCACAGCGTTACAGAGTTAAGAGCGCGGTTAATATTTACAGTCCCGAAGAAAGAGAGAGAAAAAAGAGACGGAGGAAAAAAAAGAAAGGAGGAAGAAGAGAGAGAGAGAGAGAAAAAAAAACACAGAGAGAGGAAAAGAGAGAGGATTTCAGCGTGGAATAAAACTCCCCCACCCACATATACACACTCGCTCCCTCACTGCAGCAGTCGAACAATTGCTATTCACAATCCTATCCTTAATGCCTAAGACCCACATAAAAGAAGAGAGTTTAAGAATATAGGGATAAGCTCTTTCAGCTTTTCTAAGTCTTAAGGCTGGTTTATGCTCGCTGAATGCCGAGCATCGGCAGCCACTGCTGTTGCCACTCTAAATAGATATTACAATGATTCGGGAACAATGCGACCCGGCTGATTCTCCCAGACGCAAAAATACATATATGTGTGTGTATATATAGTTGAATGGGAAGGCAAACATTAGCGGCGAGGCCTGACAATGTGAGCGGCGGAGAGATGCGGGAGAGGAGAGTAAGATTAATGTCTGCCGCGGAGAAAAGGCGCCGTGGCAGTCGGGGTGTTTGTGCCGAAAGCCGAGGCTGGGAGATGCTTTAGAGAGGCTAAGTCTTCCCCGCAGCACAATGCGCCGGCGCTGATACAAGCGGCAGACATGGGGTCACCTCCCCTCCGGAGACAAAGGGACTGCGGTGGCGGCGGCGGCAGCACCCGGAGACGCCCAGCTCCTCCACTTGAGCAGCTCTGTAGCACAGCCTGTCCAAACATGTGTGTGTTCACACATAACTCTGATCAATAACTTTATTGGCATGATCAATCTGTTAATCAGTGTGTTATGTGCTATAGACAGATATACAGACTACTGTAATGACTATTATATGACACACTTGGAAAAAAAAAAGAGCTATTGGTACAGTTATATACAGCGGGTGGGCAATGAAACTGAAACACCTGTCATTGTAGTGTGGGAGGTTTCATGGCTAAATTGGAGCAGCCTGTTGGCCAATCTTCATTAATTGCACATTATTGCGTCACTAAGAGCAGAGTGTGAAGGTTCAATTAGCAGGGTAAGAGCACAGTTTTGCTCTAAATACTGCAATGCACACAACATTATGGGTGACATACCAGAGTTCAAAAGAGGACAAATTGTTGGTGCACGTCTTGCTGGAGCATCTGTGACCAAGACAGCAAGTCTTTGTGATGTATCAAGAGCCACGGTATCCAGGGTAATGTCAGCATACCTGCAAGAAGGACCAACCACATCCAACAGGATTAACTGTGGACACTGTAAGAGGAAGCTGTCTGAAAGGGATGTTCGGGTGCTAACCCGGGTTGTATCCAAAAAATATAAAACCACGGCTGCTCAAATCACAGCAGAATTCAATGTGCACCTCAACACTTTTTTCATTATTATAACATGTCCTACTTTGTAGATTATACTAAAGACATAAATAGTAAACGATTGATGAATCCAAAAACATCTCTAGTTTAGATGACAGTTTTGCACATCTTGGCTGGATTTTGCCAGTAAGCTTTATGAGGTAGGGTCATCTAGAATTCAGGCTTTCAGTTAACAGCTGTGCTGAACTCGTCAAGAGTTCATTACTTAAATATCTCATGTGTTTGAGATTATCAATTGTAATGTTGTGTTATTTTGTAATCTATTTTATGAAAATAACTACTCAACTAAGTAAACAAAAAAAGGGATTTTAAGAAATGAAGGTCAGTTAATCCAAAACAAATCCAAAACTTTGAAAGTATCCTCAAGTGCAGTCACCGCAAAGACCATCCAAAACATTACGATGAAACTGGCTCTCATCAGGATTGCCCCAGGAAAGGAAGAGCTCTGATGAACTTATCTGTTGCACAGGTTAAATTCATCAGAGTTGTCAGAGTCTCAGAAACTGCAAATTAACAGCACCCCAGATAAGAGCACCTAAATGTTTCTCATTGCTGGTGCTGGTGCGTTTAGATGAACCATAGACTGTGTATAGCTGGACAGAGCATCGTCTCTTAAAAGTGAAGCCACCACAGGTCGGGGCGCCTCCTGCTGTTCGACTGCAGAAAGCTGTGTAACTCCACCCATCCCCATAGGTTTCAATGGCAAAACAGACAACTTTCAATCACGTTTTTTTCTAATATACTGTAATTCTACCTCCTTTATTTAAACGCAGCAGTTAGTGTAACCTCTGCTTATATTGTCAAATGTTTATTTCCCCACAGAATTCGGTTTTTAAAACTTTATTCGGCTCTATTCAAAAAAGGTTATGGGTGGGACCAATAACAGACCGTCAGCTCCGCTCCGCCCTGCTCTGCAGTCTGTGACCGTGAGGCAGCCCTCAGGGGCGGGGTTATTTAAATGAGTAGGCGTATCTCCACAGCCTTTCTCCCTCCTCTGGTCTCTACTGCGCAGACTCTGGTCTCTGACTCGCCAAAATGGCGGAAGATTTTGCCTTCATTTTCATTGAATGTATGGGAACGGCGACACGGCGTCCATCTTTATATACAGTCTATGAGATGAACCATCAACTGTGAATTGTGTAGCTTGATTTAGGGCGTTTCAGTATGTCTTTTCGTAACGACGTGAAAAGTAAAATGCAAGTGCTAATTCTCTTTATTAATCATGGGTGTTTCTTGGGCATAACATGCAATAAAACAATCAGCGTGCCATTTGGCATTCCGTTTAAGAGCCAGATGCTCTCTGACTTTGGCAGAATAACGAATTGCTATTTCAGGGGTGCATCTACCTGAAGGTGTCTAACACTTCTCAGCAGTAGAAACTTACTAGTTGATGTAAAAGTTTGCATAGATGCCAACTGGTAGGCGCTATGAGTTTGTGCACTGCTGAGTGTCTATGTGTGTGTAACAAGTGGCAGTGTATGCTGGGGATGCACCTGTGGACAACTCACTACCAAGATAGCAATGAACTTCTGACTGTTGATGTTGATGTGCCTAGGTTGTATTGAGTCAGTGGAGCACCTGTGTTTCCCATTGCTAAGATAGCAATACGCCAGAAATTTACTTGAACACACCTCATTTTCAGACCACCACACCAGTATTTCCTACGTAGATATATTCTCAAGCACTGTTGCTATTTAAATGATGCCGGTGGAAATTGTGAAAATATACTGTTGGTGGGGTGTAAGATAGCAATGAGCATCACAACATGGTGCCCCCTTGCATGGGGTGTAATGTTATTCTTATTATTTCTTCTCACAATTACTGTATAACCCCAAAAACAGTACAAATCGTTTTAAATCAGTGCACTACTGATCTGAATCTGATCACAGTGATTGGACTGGACTCTTGCTCTGGTTTATAAAGGCAGAACAGAACCTCACTAATGAACCATCAAACAACAACGAGTCCAGCAGAGGGCCTTTGGTGTAGCTCAGAAAAAAAAAAAAAAAAAAAACGATATTGTGGTTTTGAGCATTTATCTCTTTCTCCGGCTCAGAAACTGTGAGAGGCTTTTCTCTCCTGTAAAAATAGCCTGAGGGGTGCAGATGAACCCCCTCCAGTACACACACACACACACACAAACACACACCCTTGTCTTAATCCAGTAGAATCACTGCTCTCTGACTCTGCCACCTTTCCACAATTACACAAACCCCGTAATCCCAGCAGCCTCCATTTTCCTGCACGATTTAAGAGGGGTAGAGATCAGGGGGGATCACTTCACCCCCCCCTCCACCCCCCCCCCCCCATCTACCCCCCCACCCCCCATACAGCCCTCCAGCTCCTCCAGCTCCTCCAGTGTAAATCACACAGCGATGACTGGGAGAGATTCTAATGCCGGCTGCTGTCCTCATGGTCAGTGCTTAAACACAGTTTAGTGGCTTAGCGCGGATTTGCTTGTATCAGGGCTGCTGGGTGTTTAGGACCGGCTTTTTCCGAGTCTACCGCGCTTGTTCACATGTGTTATGTTGCCAAGATGGCCTTTTCGGAGGGGCTCAAGAATTCACCAAGTTTGAAGTGTGGTCAATGAGATACTTGACTTAGAGGGTGAGCCTTTCTCGGTGGCCATGCTCCCGCAGTTTAAGCTGGTTCTAACGGAGACATCCCTAATTCAAGCAGAACAGATAGAACTGCCATATCCTTCAGGATAGGAATCCCAAAACCCTCACATTTCTGCTGCACCACTGGTCTAGCAGGACAAGGAAGAGGCCTAATGATCCATATGGGACATAGTCGTCCATAAGAGCGTTCAGAGAAATGCTGGAGATGCAAAATCTACTGGAAATGTGTGAAATGTACAATATCAGGGACATTAAAAATGAGGAGACTGCCATAAAAAAATACAGTATTTAACTGGCAGCATTTTACTATCAATGTACAGTGCTTGTACTGTACAGGGGTTGGACAATGAAACTGAAACACCTGATTTTAGACCACAATAATTTATTGTCCCGACAGACAGTTCTGGTGGAAACAGGAGAGTTGAGGTGCACATTGAATTCTGCCGTGATTTGTTCAGCCGTGGTTTTATGTTTTTTGGATACAATCCGTGTTAGCACCCGAACATCCCTTTCAGACAGCTTCCTCTTGCGTCCACAGTTAATCCTGTTGGATGTGGTTGGTCCTTCTTGGTGGTATGCTGACATTACATCACAACACGTGCACCAACAATTTGCCCTCTTTTGAACTCTGGTATGTCACTCATAATGTTGTGTGCATTGCAGTATTTTGAGCAAAACTGTGCTCTTACCCTGCTAATTGAACCTACACACTCTGCTCCTACTGGTGCAATGTGCAATTAATGAAGGTCCAATTTAGCCATGAAACCACCCACACTAAACTGACAGGTGTTTCAATTTCATTATCCAACCCCTGTAATCGTCGGTAAGAGCGTTCAAAGAGATCCTGGAGATCCAAAATCTACTGGAAATGTGTTAAATGTACAGTATCAGGAACATTAATAATGAAAAGACTGCGCTATACAATGACAGTATTTAACTGCCAGCACTTTACTATTAATTTACAGTGCTTCTACTGTATGTTTTAACAAGGTTAGTTCCAACTCTGCAATGTGATTGAGAGTCTGAGAGGTATAAGTGCCATTATCAGCTGGTAATGCACTGTAACCGAAGGTTTACATGTATTACTCCTCCACATACAGGTAACCTAGCAACGATGCAACACTTACAAGCCAAACAGATCGAATGTTCTCATCCTTTTTAACCCAAAATCTTTCAATAACCAACAATAATGGAACTGTGGTATAATCGCAATAATACACTCGAGCCCCTGCAATGTTTTCTAGGTATTCAATTTGAGGCAAAAATGTGCATTTTCTATATCTGGCTACAGTTCATCCCCTGGTCTTCCCATCATAAAGATGAACTGCATAAGCAGCTACTTCATTGCTGTTAACTGCCAACATGAAGTCACGCTTTGCCTTAAAGAAAATGGTAAGAAAACTTGCTCTAATGACCTACAATACTGTGACCAGGCACTCAAGCGTAGTCATTACATTACATTAAATATACTGTAACTGAATACTCAAGGGAAGGTAGCTATGGTGGGATAGACTACACACTAAAGGTAAGTAAGGGTTAGAGAGGGGTGATAAATGAAGCAAATAAATGATGCCAGGAGCCAGTAGGAATGCTTGCAATTAATTTGCTCGAAGTGAAGGAGGTTCAGCATGCTGGAGGGAAAGTCTCTGCTAGATGTGGAGATCTGCGTAAGTGCAGTAGCCAGAAAGATTTGTTTCTGAAATTATAATCTAACCTTGGTCTCGTATGATTGTAAATAACTATAAGACAGCATTGCAAAGATGGGTGCCAGTGAGCAGACTTGCATATATGGACTTTGAATGTATACTCTTCTATGATGAACCATGATTTTTGCCATGTCCATTGGAAGCTAAACTACACTGCACTGATATAGTGGGATTTGTGGGCGGGGCTCCTGCATTCAGTGTGGATGTAATGTTTGTCAGAGTTGCTTGTTTGTTTGCATGGACAAGTTGTTTGTCGGTTGCGATCATTACCACCTACTACACTGTCCACTGTGGGTGATAATATTAGTCTTTTACAGTGTATTTCTGATGCACACATGATTCTGTGGATGGACGAATATTTAATACCCACACAAAATTCAGAAATGGAATGTTCCATCCATTTGCACCCACTATCAGACCTAGTTTGAATTTGAACACAATAAGTGATAATTCATGTCACCTTGCCATCAGTAATTTGGCCAGTGTTCAACCTTACTCACAAGATAACACCTCACACTATATACAAAAGTGGGCTGTCCAAAGCCGAGGTAACTCTTCATGATCAAATTATCAAATTAAACTGCTGACCATAATTCACTACACTCTATGTAACTACACTAAATGGGCAACTGTATTAAGGACGTGCTCAATTATTGTTTTATTTTTTTTAAAGAGTGTTTCCTGCTTTTATTGAAGTAACTGTCTTTACAGTTCTTCGACCAGTATTAAACCTTATTCACTAGATAACACCTCACACATTGGACAAGTGTGGGTTGTCCAAAAGATGAGGTAACACTTCATGATCAATTTATTTACTGCTGACTATAATTCACTACATGTAACTATACTATTTGGGCAATTGTATTAGGAAATGTGATCAATTATTTTTATTTATTTATTTATTTGACTTTATCCTGCTTGTGTTGAAGCAACTGTCTTTACTGTCCAGAGAAGACTTTCTGTTAGATTTTAAAGTATTTCTGTGAGGATTTGATTGCATTCAGTGGTGAGATCATCCCTAATTTTCCAACTCATCCCACCCAAAAGAATTTAATGGAGCACCATCAATCCAGAGAACTTACTTCCACTGCTCCACAGCTCAATACTGAGAGCCTTTATACCTATTCTACTGGCAATACTTCTCTACTGGGACTAGATAAGCTGTGTTTTGTATCCTTTAACCATTCACCCTGTATCAATCTGTATCAACATTGGGAGCAACAGATAAAATGCTAAATTCTCCCAATCTATTAATAAGGGTGTCCACAAACATGTGGACATATAATATTGCAATTAGTGATGTAGAGAAGCCTAGCAAAAGCCCTATCTGACTAATGCTGTGTCTCTAAGTTGGACGCAGCTCTCCGAGGAGCTTTGGAAATGCCTTGACTGCTTGTTAAGTAAAGTGCTCTGCAGTGAATCGCTGGCCCCCCACTCTGGAATCTGAATCATGAGTCCCCAGAAGCAGCAGCAGCACAATGCTCAGTGCTTAAGAAGACAAGAGATGTGCTTAAATGAATCATCCAGTTGGCTTAAACTGAGCTTGGCTGCCTCTGTCCTCCGAAGAGTCTTTACAGCGTTTGTTTGCCTGCGGGGCCTGCGATTCTCTCCCCAGCCTTTCTCTCAAATGCAGGGTAGATTCTCTTCTTAAAAAAAAAAAAAAGATTTATTTCAAAACCTTTAAATGGACTTGAATCGATCAATACCTTATTGTGCGTGTGACGAAAGAGGCGCAGGAGGAGGGGGGTTAGCGCCCCGATACGACAGATGTTACAATTCCGATTTGCCTTTCATTCTTTTTCAAACGGGCACAATAGCATAGCGAAAGGCATTTCAAAGGCTGGTTTAAATTGATTTAAGTTACAGCCCTTGTCATAAAGCTCTGTGTTTGCAAGTATCACAAAGATGACTGGCAAAGAGAAGCAAAAGAGAGCATAAAAATGGACTAAGCCATTGTAGGCTTTTGCCCAAGCCTTAAGATTCTGGCTTTTTTATTTTTTTTATATTTTTCTTTTTTTTTTTTAAAAAAGACCCAGGCATGGACAGATTTGCTCTGGAAGTCCTTTGAGATATATAAAGATATTTGTTCAGTGTAAAAGATAGTCATCACGAAGAATAAACACCTTGGATTCAGAGGAAGGGGGGACATGAAAGAGAATGCTGTAAAAGAACACCCTACTGGTAGGAAAACCAGTAGAACTGAAGGCCATCGCTACCGTTAGATCATCCAGACGGCTGCAGAAACCATACAAAACACACACTATAGAGAAAAGCGCCATGTGTTCATGTGTAGAATAGAGAGGAAAGCGTATGGTAAGCTGTTATTTCTATTCAAATAAGAGAAATGGAAAGATCAAAGGTCAAAATTCATAATGCATACATGCATTCACAGATAGTATGAACCCAATATTCTGTATTTTGTCACTTTTTTGTTTATTTGTGCCAAATATCTATTTTTGCTATACCAATTATCTATATTTTTTCTTATACCAACTATATATTCCTGCTTTTTAGGCCTGCAGCACAAAATCAAAGAACAAAAAACTAAAGAACCATCCAGACTGTTCTCAGCAACAAGTCAAAAAGCCAGGTTCTGTCATGATACACTGTAAAAAAAACATATTTTGGAGAGTGGTATATATAACCCATGCAATTAGTTTAAAAAATACTCAAATGTGTTAGTCAGCAAGTAAAATAAATTACAATTGATTAATTCTAACTACAATACTCATTTGTTAACAGTTTGTTAACTATTGGTCCCCTGCGCACTTGTCGTCGAGCTGCTGTTTTGAAGGTAAGATTAGTTGTTAAGCTGTTGCTGTGAGTTCAAAATTTAGATTTATGTAAGTATTCTTAATTTTATATCCAGATTCGTAGTCGGTGTGCTCCTGAATAATATTATACCCTTCTAGCACAGGCTGGCTCTAATAGCAGGCTAATTATTAATACATGTAGCCACTGCTAACCCCTCTGTGCAACGTTAGCTAACCCTAGCTAGGTTCGCTAGCTAAGTAGCTATTGCTATTCAGCCTTAATAATGAAATGTAATGCTGTCTAGCACGTGTGCAGATTCATGATAAAAATGTTGGTTACTTCAAACAAGCTAGTTAGCACGCTACATGTTGTATTTTGAAAATATGTGCATGGGCATGGTTTGCATATAGCTAATGCAAATTTCAGGGTCTTGACTGAATGTTTGTGTTTGAGGCGAGTTTTATTGTGGATTATAAAACACTGTGGCTACAGGAAGATTATTGGTGCATGTTTTAGTGAGTATCACAGGATAAATGTCGTTTATATAGTTTTAGCCAACTTAAATAACTGGAACTTCTAAGTAAGTCAAGTTTGCAGAGGGTTGTAGCTGTGGTTCTCACTCCCTGACATTTTTAAGTAAATTTAACACTCTTATCTCTAAATAAGTAGTGGTTAGCTAGTCATATTAAAATATACTTTACTATAATATATTATTTAACTTATAAATATGAATTAGATAAAGAATCAACAATCATGTTAATGTTATTTCATTTTTTTAAGCAAATAGGATTGAAAATGTTTGATAAGATTTACCTTATTTCTTTTAGTGTATCACAACTGATACATTTATGTAATCTTTACTCAATATATGGGGTCAAATCTACCCAAACAAACCACACATTTATTAAGTAGATTCTATAGGTTGTTTTTTTTTACAGTGTATAGGGGTGTGTCAGTACACTTCTGTAATGCAGCATTAATGCAGAAAAGAACATATGCTGCCTTCAAAATACAATATTTTCTAATAAAATCTATTTTCTAATAAAATCTATCTAATAAAAGTCAAAGTAAATGTAAGAAACATCATCAAACTAATTTGAAAGCTTTTTTTAAGTGTAGTCAGGCCTATGTTGACCACACAGACAGTGTTAGATAGTTAGGTTGCCTCTTCTATTTTGGCATTTTCTGACATAAAGTACTTTGTAGAAGACACACTCTGACATAATCAGAAAATATATACTTTAACTTATATTTTGTCACATTTTTTTAAGTAGCCTTGCTTCCATTTTTGCATTGTCACTACACTAAATGAACAAAAGTATTAGGACACCTGCTGATTTATTGTTTTTTTTTCTGTAATAAAGGGTATTAAAAATAATTAATTCTGTATTTGTTGGAGTAAATTTCTGTACTGTCCAAAAAAAGCATTGGAGCATTGAGTGGTCCTTTTGTAGATGTTTTATAAACTCTTAGTAACACTGTAACAACTTAACAGTGAAGAAGTAGGAGTAGTGAAACATTTAAATGCTAAGTTAAATATCTTAAAGGTGTGCTGTTGATGCATTACTAACATTTAATAGATGTTCTGTTGATATGTTACAGGAATTAGGCCTAATATGCTACTTCCACTCACCCAAAACCTCAACACTGGGGGCTTTATACCCCATTATAAATCACACTTGACATAACGCATAGTGTGAATACAATCATGCACGTTTATCTACTACAATTTTTATAATACTTACTCTGTTCTATAATCTGTAGGGAATACACTAGCAGTGTGTGGGTGTGTGTGTGCATTTGCACATCTGTGTCAGCACCAGTGGACACATAGTGGCATTTTTCCAGACAGGGATTAGGCCTAGTCTTGGACTAACTAGTATTTTGCATTTTTGGAGATTTTAAATTAAAAGGAAATTAAAATCCATGACTACACTTAAATCTCTTTTTTGGTAAACTGGCCCATAGTGTACAGTACAGGCCAAAAGTTTGGACAAATGCAATGCATTTTCTTTAATTTCATGCCTATTTACATTGTAGATTCTCACTGAAGGCATCAACACTATGAATGAACACATGTGGAGTTTTATGCACTTAACAAAAAAAGGTTAAATAACTTATATATATATATATATATATATATATATATATATATATATATATATATATATATACTCTAGTTTCTTCAAAATAGCCATCCTTTGCTCTGATTGTACTGCTTTGCACACTCTTGGCATCATTCTCTCAATGAGCTTCTTTAAGAGGCACAGTCACCTGAAATGGTTTTCCAACAGTCTTGAAGGAAGGAGTTCCCAGAGGTGTTTATTAGCACTTGTTGCCCCTTTGCCTTTGACCACTCTGTGCTCCAGCTCACCCCAAACCATCTGGATTGGGTTCAGGTCCGGTGACCGTGGAGGACAGCTCATTTTTTATTAAGTACATAAAACTCCACATGTGTTCATTCATAGTTTTGATGCCTTCAGTGAGAATCTACAATGTAAATAGTCATGAAAATAAAGAAATTGCAATGAAAAAGAGAAGGTGTGTCCAAACTTTTGGCCTGTACTAAGACATTGTAGTGTAAGTTTCCAGAACTATCTATAATTCTCATACACACTGTGTCATTTTCATGTTGGCTATATATATACACTATACAAGGTATAAATTCACTCGACTGTGGATTCGCACTAAAGCAGAAAGTTCCGGAGAGCCGGCGATAGCGATTTGCACTGCTTCCCCCCAGGTGCACCTCAGCAAGCCTCTGTGATGGATCTGCGGTGTCTTCCCGAGTACCGGGTTCAATTAAGACTGGGCAGCGTTATTGCCCGGGTCCAGCAGCCATAAATCAGCCTGTGAATCGAGTGGCTGAGGAGGAGGAGAGCGAGGACGGAGGAAGAGACTGAGAGATGGAGGGACTGGAAGAGACAGCCGGTCTGCATGCGCTCCGAGTCGCTCGCAGAACAAAACGCGTAATTAGAGCAGCAGCAGACTCTGAAGTGGTCATTAGTGACACTAATGAGCGCACTATCTGCGGCTGCATTAAAGTGCTCACTAACGACGCCTTGTTCATCATCAGTGAACACAAGTCACCGCATAATCCTATCGGCCCTGCTCCGCGCTCCTCGGCACAGGGACAGGCCTTGCTCAGCACAGGCTGGACAAAACACTCGGGCCCCTGGCGGCCCCCGGCCCTCAGAGACCGCCTGAGCATCGCTCCTATTCCTCACAGCTCTGTATTGTACACTAGGTATGCCTGGATACGCTGAATTTACTTAAATAATCTGAGTTATTTAAATTTACAACTTTGAGTTACTTTGCCTAAATTGTGTGGTTTGTAAAATAATTTTACTATGAGTTTAATGATCATGTGAATCCAATTTCGTTAATGTCATTTAACTACAGTAAAATATTTGAAAATCGAAATACTTATAGAACATTCAATGGAGAATGAAAATGCTATAGAATATTAGTCCTTAACCTTTTTTACTGTCCAACTTTTTAAAATGTTGAGATATTCATAATTCGGCTTTTTCTCACCATTTATTACTACAATCTTTAAGCAGTGCAGCTGCAGCTTTCACTTACAAATAAAGGAAAACAATAAACTAAACCCTCAACTATATTTATATTTGACTATCTTTACTGAAATTTGCTTTCTACTTTACTATTTTCTCCTTTATTTTATTAGATGCAATATTACAATGTTTTTATGATTAAGTTTGGCCAAGAATGAGACAAAATCCTTTTATGCTCCCACATCTTCAGCACTGTGCATCACTTTAGGGCCTTTAGGAGCAATAACAGACAAAATTAGTAATGAAGAACTATATTTAACTGTCTCAGAATGTGACCTTATGATGTCAAACAAATGAAACAATATAAAGAAAAGTACATACATATGTTGTTGCTGGTTTGACATCACAAGGTCACATTTTGCGAAAGTTAAATAGAGTTTATTAATTACTCGTTTTGTCCAGTATTTCTTACATGGTCCCTAAAGTTCGGCTCAGAGCTAAAGACACAGGATCATGATGTGATTTTGCCTCATTCTAGGAATAATAATATAATAATATAAAAGTTAAGTTTGGTCAAATAAAAGCTTGGTTTTACAGATAGTTAATAATAATATGGTATATGATCTACAAGTTTATCTAAGGTGGCAATGGCAACAAACTAAGCTTAATTAACATAAGTTGATTGAACTCAATTATCCTATTTGAGTGAATATGTGGCCGCAAAAAGTAGTTGTTTGCAAACTGACTTTGCGTTTATAGTTAATGTGTTTTGAGAGAACATTATTCCTAACTCTCACTTTTTGTCAGAGGCACAGTGAAAATAGATTTAGGTTTGTGTATGTGGGAGTTCTATATTATTGGCAATACATTTCTACAGAAACTAGACAAGCTGTGTTATTCAAAAGTTAGATTTTTACTTGCTTTTGTTGGAGTAACTAAGTAAGTTTTTACAGTCCAGAGAAAACTTCCTACTAGAGATTGGACTCTCACTGCCATAAATATTTAATTGTATGTATTTAAAGAGTCCTAATCTATTGGCAAAACCTTTCCACAGTGCATTTAAACACCTGTGTAATTTTTCTAAAACATTCATAAATCATCAGCTCTAGTTAACTCTACACCAACAAGACATACCGTGGTATGAATATGTTTGTGGGACCCTGACAATTTTCCTGATTTTCCTTTATAAATCATGATAAAGGGAATAATACGACCCTTGTCTTTTTATTGCTTTAAATACATTTAGCGCTAATTATTGGTACAAAAAATTTGTTTGGTAAGCTCTTTGAACCTTGACCTACATACGCAGGTGAATCCAATTATGAGAAAGGGTTAATGTGGCTAATTGCAAGTTTTTCTCCTCTTTGCATGTTCTCTGAAGAGCAGCAAAATCTGAGCCTCAAAACATAAACTCTTAAATAACCTAAAAAACAAAGTTTAACATTAAGGTTTGCGAAGGATACAAACAGCTCAAATCTCAGAGATTTCAGCTGTCAGTTTCCACTATGAGGAACATAGTGAGGAAATAGAAGAACCACAGGCACAGTTTTAGTTCTAGTTAAGTCTCGAAGTGGCAGAAAAAGAAAAATCTCAGATAAGCAGAGGAGAAGGATGGTGAGAAAAGTCATAGTCAACATCAACCCACAGAGCAGCTCTAGAGACCTACAACATTATTTTGCTGCAGATGGAGTCACTGTGCATCGTTCAACTACTAAGTGCACTTTGCACACAAAGAGGCTGGATGGGAGAGTAATGCAGAAGATGCCACAAACAGAGTCACTTAAGGTATGCTAAAGCACATTTGAACAAGCCAGTTTTGGAAATAAATGCTGTGGACTAATGAAGCTAAAAAGTTGCACAACTCCTAGCCCATGTTTGGTATTAGGAATGAGGCCAAGATATTCATTGCCATCTCCTGTGGGGTTCTGAGCATTGAAGGACAGGGTGAAAGGAAGAGAAGAATAAAGTATGCAGAGAAACAAATACCTATAAAGTCTGTATTTATAGAACTACAACTTGTGAGGTTTGAAGGGAAGGGAAAATATATAAAGGTCACCTACTGCATGGCATAGGGCCCTGCCAGTGTGCAAAAAGCTACAATGCACAATTTACAGTACTTTAAAATAAGTTATTATTTGATAAAAGAAGGATGAAAGAATGATGGATATTTACACACTGCAACAAAAAAATTCAAAGAGGGGTGGGGCTAAAGCTGAAAACTAATGGAAGGGCAGAAAGGCGCTCATAGATGGCACTCATTAGGACACATTACCAACATCTTTGGTTCCTTGAGACACATCACCAAAATTTAAAACAAGAAGAGACTCATTTTTAACACAAGTTCAGGCAATACAACACTTTTTTTCCAGTCTGATGAATTTCATGTGAAAAAATGAATATGTTTAAGTATCTAGGTTAACTGTGTGTAACATATTAACATCCACAGTACTGTGCAAAATATAATTACATTCTATAAAACATATTAAAATGAAATTTACATTACATAGATTCAAAATAACAATTTTAATGGTGATTTATTTAAATATTAAATATTTCAACAATCATTTTCACAGCCATTTAACATTAAACATTGTTTTAACAATTTGCCAATGATAAATTGTATTTTTTTTTTATAAATGTTTTGTTGTGTATTGTTTTTCTTTTTTTCTTTTTTAGATGTTTTATTTCTATATAACGGCCTTTTATGATTTTTTAAATATTTTTTTTGTTTTAATTTACATTCATTTTTACTTTGATTTTAATGTGTATAATCTGCTTATTTTTATTTGTGGTTTTACTTATGCCTATTAAATACTGTTCATTTTCTTTAGTCTCTGTTATTGTAATTATTCACCTGCACTGAAAATGAAGGACACACTGTACTAAATGTACCAAATAAAGTCAAAACATAGGTTAATTGATAACATTGTTGGTTTCAGTAATTTCATCATGACTAGGCTAAAGGTTTTGTCTCACCAGCTGTATGAAGATAATCTTTGAGAATGTTGCATTTGTCCCACTGGAAATTTTTACTACTAAAAATAGTATGATACTGTATTTTATTACTAAATTTAGAAGTCATTTGTTTAATTTAGATGTTAATAGCATAACCTACATTGATAAAAAAAGTAAACCTTTATTGAGTATTAGACTAAAGCTGAATACACAATTAAGTTTTGTTTTTTTTAATACTGGAAAACTTGTATTTGCTTTTTTAACAGTGTTCAGGAAATGCCACTAAAACATGTATTTTATTTTATTTTTTTTATTTGTTTATTTTTTTCTGTTTTAAAGTTTACATTAACTCTTCTGTTATTATATCAACCAAAACTCAACTCTGAAGTTGAGTCACGTGACAGCTGGGTTATAGTTAATGCACCAATAAACTCAACAGAAAGAAGATGAAAGGATCCGCAGTGTTTGAAGTGGCCTGACCTCAGATCTCTGTTCATCCCTCCACCACTAGAGGGCACTGCAGCCCAGATCTTCACTTTGTCTGAGGCTCTTCAGAGAGGCAGCTAAACGCTGATAAAGACAGTGGTTCAGATGGTTCAGAGTGATAAAGGGGTGGGTGGGGGTGGGGGTGAGGAGGAGTGCACTCCATAGGGTGCACAGATTCCAAAACATTTATTATCTCCTTCGATTCACTCCTGATTACTGAATATTTCCATTGGCAAATCCTCCCACCGGGCCTAAAACTACCGCCCGCCTCCCCCAGAACTCTTTCTTTCTTTCTTTCTTTCTTTCTTTCTTTCTTTCTTTCTTTCTTTCTTTCTTTCTTTCTTTGTGCTTCTATTTACACTTACTAAAATATAAAAAATAGAGAGTAAAGGCGAAGGGACATATTGTTCTTTACCGCTGACTGGAAAAAAAATAAAATAAAATAAATATGTAGAGTTAAAATCACATTCCGAAAAATTTGAGGAACTAAATAATTGAATTGAACTGAATTGAGTGAAGTAAAAATATAGAAGTGTTTTGCAAACCACACATTCCAAATAGTTTGTGGATTAAATAACAAAAAACTATTTTAAAATTTTAAAATTAAAGATTAGAGAGAGTAGTGTTGACAATAGCAGTAAATAAAGAGATATCTTTCTCCCTGACTCTGTTAGTCTCTCTTGCTCTCTCACTTTCTCTGGCTCTCTCACACTTTTTCTCCCTCGCACTTTCACTCTCTCCTTTTCTCTCTCTCTGTAGGCTTGCTAAAAAAAGTAAAACGAGAAAAGGAAGGAGCAAGAACGTTTTTTTTTGCTCGCTGATGAATTGAAAAAAAAAAATTAAAAAGTGTGTAGCGAAGTTTACATTCTGAATTCTGAATACTCTCACTCAATTCCTCTCTCACTTTCTCTCTCTCTCTCGTGCTGTCTTCTCTCTTTTCTCTTGTGCTCTCTCAATTTTGATCTCTTGTGGTCTCTTATTTTGCTCAATCTCTTGCACTCTCTTCTTTTTTGCACTCTCGCTTCCTCGCTCTCTTTCTCATTCTCTCTTGTGCTCTCTTATTTTGCTCATTCTCTCTTGCTCTTTTTTCTCTTTTACACTCTCACTTTCTCCTCGCTCTCTCTAGTTCATTCTCTTTCTGTCTGACTCTTTCTCTTTCTCTTACCCTCAGGCTTTTTCTCACTTTCTCTTTGTTTGCTGCTGACTTGAAAAAAAATAAATAAATAATGAAGTGTTTAGCGAAAGACACGTACTGTACAGTTTTAGGAACCAGGAACAGAACAGATTAAAAATTTGAGCAAAAAACAGCGTGAGAGTTTACAATCTTATTTTTGCTTGTGTACGCTCTCTCTCTCTCACCCACTTTCTGTCTCTTGTGCACTCTCACTCTCTCTTGCTCTCTCTCTGTCTTTCACACTCTCTCTTGCGCTTTCTCTCGCGTGCTTTCCCCTCTTCTTTAACTCAGTTTTGCTTGCGCTCTCTTTATATAACATCTGGTGTGTTCCCGACTGCTTTTAAACAAGCACAGGTCACACCACTGCTTAAAAAGCCTTCTCTCAACCCCGCCCAGGTTGATAACTACAGACCGGTCTCACTACTGCCTTTTCTTTCTAAAACATTAGAAAGAGCAGCTCTCAATCAAGTCTCTGGCTTCCTCACCCAAAATGACCTCCTGGACCAGAACCAATCTGGTTTCAAGAAAGGGCACTCTACTGAGACGGCTCTGTTGTCTGTGACTGAAGCGTTAAAAAATGCTAGAGCTGCAGGACAGTCCTCAGTGCTCATTCTGCTGGACCTCTCGGCTGCTTTCGACACAGTCAACCATGACTTCCTCCTAACTATACTCTCGAACATGGGGATCTCAGACAATGCGCTGTCATGGTTCAGATCGTACCTCACTGGGCGCTCGTTCAGGGTGTCATGGCAAGGACGGCTGTCCCCAGCCCACTCGTTACCCACTGGGGTTCCCCAGGGTTCGGTACTGGGACCTCTTCTCTTCTCAATATACACCACCTCTCTAGGTCGGGTTATCCGCTCACATGGTTTTTCCTACCACTGCTTTGCTGACGACACTCAGCTATACCTGTCGTTCTCACCAGATGATCACTCAATCTCTGCACGAATATCACAGTGTCTCTCAGACATATCCGCATGGATGAAGGAACATCACCTCCAACTAAACCTCTCAAAGACTGAACTTCTGGTTATACCAGCAAAACCTTCTATTCAACACAACTTTGCCATAACCATCGACTCTCTCTCTCTCTCTCACCGACAAATGTTGCTAGGAACCTGGGTGTTCTGGTTGATGACCAGCTTCTCTTCACGCACCATGTGGCCTCAGTTGCTCGATCCTGCCGCTTTGCGCTTTACAACATCGGAAAAATTCGACCGTTTCTGACGCAACAGGCCACCCAACTCCTGGTACAAGCTGTGGTAATCTCACGCCTCGACTACTGCAATGCCGTACTAACTGGCCTCCTGGCCTGTGTAGTAAAACCACTACAGATGATTCAGAATGCAGCAGCACGTTTGGTCTTCAACCAACCAAAACGGGCACATGTCACCCCGCTGCTCATTGAGCTCCACTGGCTACCGGTTGCTGCTCGCATCAAATTCAAAGTGCTTACAATTGCCTACAAGGTGATGACAGTACAGGCTCCTTCCTACCTGCACTCGCTCTTGAAGGCTTACGCTACCTCCCGGCCGCTGCGCTCCTCCAATGAACGTCGCCTCGCTTTGCCAAACACTCACACAAAGCAATCCAGACTGTTCTCATACAGAGTTCCCCAATGGTGGAACAAACTACCTTCCACTACCAGATCAGGAGAATCTCTCGCTATCTTTAAGAAACTCCTGAAGACAGAGCTCTTCAAAGAGCACTTACTCTCCTAACACCTCTAACAAACTAACTAATTCTAACCTCATCTCCTTCTTCCTCTTCTCTACTCCTCTATCCCATTATTTCCCTCTGACCTCCTTAAGGCCCTGTCTATAGATGATTTATTTTTAACTTCTATTATTTTTGTACTTAACCTCTTCTATTATTTGCACTTCAATATTGTAAGTCGCTTTGGACAAAAGCGTCTGCCAAATGTAATGTAATGTAATGTAATGTAATGTAATATATCTCTCTCTTTCTTTCAGTCTTTCACTCTCTCTCTCTTTTTCTCTCTCTCTCACTCGCTCTCTCTCTCTCTCAGGGTCCCTCACTTTTGCTCAGTCTCTCTTGCTCTTCTTTCTCACACTTTTTTTCTGTCTGACTCTCTCTCTCTCTGTTTCTCTCACGCTCAGGCTTTTTCCCGCTTTCTCTTTGTTTGCTGCTGACTTGAAAAAATAAATAAATAATGAAGAATTTACGTACGTACTGTACAGTTTTAGGAACCAGGAACAAAACAAATTATTGTCTTTACAATCTAATTTTTGCTTGTGCACTTTCTCTCTCTTGCTCTCTCTCTTTCTTTCACACTCTCTCTTGCGCTTTCTCTCGCGTGCTTTCTCTCTTCCTTTACCTCAGTTTTCCTCACGCTCTCTCTCTATCTCTCTCTCTTTCTTTCAGTCTTTCTCTCTCTCTCTTTCTTTCTCAGTTTTACTCTCTCTCTTTAGGCATGCTAAAAAAAGTAAACAGGGGACAGAAAAGTTTTTTGTTGTTGCTGACTTTGAGAAAAATGAAGAAGTGTTCAGAGAAGTACACATTCGAATAGTTTGAGGAACAAAACAGATTCAAAAGCGAGGCGGATTCAAAAAATAGAGAAACGAAAGAATAGCAGTAACAATAGCAGTAAATAAAGAGATGATTTTGTTGGATTTTGTGCTCTCTCTCTCTTTCTCTCTTTCTCTCTCTCTCGGCTGGTTTGTTTGTTTCCGCCGCTCCGCAGGGCGATGCTCTGGCAGTCACAATCGGATGAACAAGTTTTTCTTTCCTCTTTATAGAAAGTCTCTCACACAGCCGTGACTCATTCACAGTCTGTAATTACGCGGTTAAGAAAAGAGAAAAACAGAAGGTGAATCTGCCTCTAATGCTCTATAATTGTGTGGGAGAGCGTGAGTGTGAAATGGAGTTTGGATGGCAGATTTGATGTGTTTTAATCCGACAGTAGGAAATGATCTGATTGTCACGAGCCTGTCATGCAAACTCTCTCTCGCACAAACACAACAAACAAACTCGGCACACTGCATTACATACCGTCAGATTGCCAAAAGATTTACATTCACACGACGGGAGACTTCACTCATCTGATGTTTTTTATGAGCTGCTGCATTTATACTGTATTAGAAAACATGAATAGGCCCAAAGTTTGAGCTACCATCTGTGTAATGCTGACCCCTGAGAATGTTGAAATTGGCCACTTTTGGCCGCCACTGAATCATTTAATAAAAACCAATACACATACATTTATAATGATTCCCAAATAATATACAGTTCCCGTCGAAAGTTTCGACACACCTTACATTAATTTTATTTTTGTTCATTATTTTATTTTTTTCAACAGTGTTCAACAAACCAGAATATGTTTTATATTTTACTTTATTCAAACTAACACCTCTTGTTTAGATGAACAGTTTTGCACATCTTGGCTGGATTTTCTCAGTCAGCTTTGTGAGGTAGAGTCACCTGCAATTCAGGCTTTCAGTTAACAGCTGTGCTGAACTCATCAAGAGTTAATTACTTAAATTTATTGTCTATTAATAAAGTGTTTGAGAGCATCAGTTGTAAAGTTGTGAAGATGTAGAGTTACAGGTATACAGTGAATAGCTCTATTAGAGTAACGTTCTAATTTATATTATGACAAAAACTACTTTGTTTACTAAGTAAAGAAAATAAATACTTTAGGAAATTAAGGTTAGTTAAAGCAAAAATTCCAACAACTTTAAAAGTATTATTAAGTGCAGTCGCAAAGACCATCAAAAATGTTATGATGAAACAAGCTCTTATCTGGACCATCCCAGGAAAGGAAGACCAAGAGTTACCCCTGTTGCACAGGATTAGTTCATCAGAGTTACCAGCCTCAGACAAGAATCTATTAATAATGCTTTGTAAAAAAAAAGGGACAATTCATAAGAGTGGACAAAACAGGCAAGGTTCGCAACGAGAGTAAAAACAAAACAAAACAAAACAAAAAAAAAACAGGGTCAGACCAGGAGAAGGTGAAACAGTCCAGGGTCAGTACATGGCAAAACCATGGCAAAGGCAAAGCATAATAATTAACTGTCAACTGTAAACAGGAAAATACATGGGAAAAAAACAGTGAAATGAACAGAACAATATTTAGCAAGGACACAGTGGGCATGTGTTGTATATATGTGGCTTAGAACAGGTGAAAAAGTAAGGAGATGCGGAACAGGGAGTGTCATGTGATCATGTGAGTGCATTCTGGGTAATGAAGCCTGTAGGTAGAAGTACAGAGATTGTCACAGTAGAGACAAGTGTGACTTAATGTATTCTTTTTTTGAAAAACTTCACCTGCTTAATAAAAAGACCACACATACTTATATATATATATATATATATATATATATATATATATATATATATATATATATATATATATATATATATTATATAATTATATAATTAAGAACCATTCTCATACTGGAACTGCAGGTAGGTCCAGCTGTTTTACATAAGAGAAAAATATTTTCTTGTGGATACTTTAAGTGTGTGATAGATTGTTTCTAATGTCCTCACATTTTTTCAATAACAAGTCTAAATGCAAGAGTTGTATCACTGAATAAAATTTTGAAATATTTTTCACAGACGTCCCCCTGAGAAACTAATCCAGTCCAGATAGGGCTTTATACAGTATAGGCCAAAAGTTTGGACACACCTTTTCTTTTTCAATGCGTTATTAGACTATTTACATTGTAGATTCTCACTGAAGACATCAAAACTATGAATGAACACATGTGGAGTTTAATGTACTTAATAAAAAAAAGGTAAAATATCTGAAAACATGTTTTATATTCTAGTTTCTTCAAAATAGCCACCCTTTGCTATGATTACAGCTTTGCACACTTTTGGCATTTTCTTTATGAGCTTCAAAAGGTGGTCACCTGAAATGGTTTTCCAACAGTCTTGAAGGAAGGAGTTCCCAGAGGTGTTTATTAGCACTTGTTGGCCCTTTGCCTTCTTCATTCTGTGCTCCAGCTCACCCCAAACCATCTGGATTGGGTTCAGGTCCGGTGACTGTGGAGGACAGCTCATTTTTTGTTAAGTACATAAAACTCCACATGTGTTCATTCATAGTTTTGATGCCTTCAGTGAGAATCTATATAACCTTACATCTAATAAGGAGTAATACAACTCCGCAGCATTAGTCCTTAATTGTAAGATAAGCTATAAATCTATTAATCTGTTCTAATCAGCAACACCAAATAACTAAAATAACTCATACAGGCATTATTTAGGCTCTAAATATAACTCAGATCACTGAAACACTCCTGGCAGTAAAACTGCTCACTCTGATATTCCCTCTCCTGGCATCAGTGCTTCCCAACATTTCCACGACGTTCGTTTAAGTGTGTTTTGAGCGCCGGCCACATAATGAGCTGCGGGCGCTGAGTGAAGCTCCTGTGCTGGCATGTGTCCCCAGAGGGAGTGTGGAGCAGGAGACAGCAGCGGAGATAAGAGGCCTGAACACTTTCTGCTGAAACACGACACCCCGGTGTACTCTTTACGTCTAGACATGTTTGATCAACACCTGAAAGGACGAGCGAGTGTGTGTGTGTGTGTGTGTGTGGAGGGAGTTCGAGGAAACTGGTAGTGAAAGCTTGCACTGCCCTGATGAACACACACATCACTTAGTGGTGATGGTGTGATGGACATGTCAGAATTAGTGCTGTGAAATTTAACAAGTTAACATGTTAACATGTAAATATATCAATACAACAAGCTTTTTGTGTTACAGCATAGGTATTTTATAATTTATATTTCATATAAACACTGAAACAACACCTTTTACAACAATTACTCTGAATAAATGTATTTTTACACATATACGAATATTAACCTTAGCTTACATTTTATACCGTATACTTTGATTTATTAATTTAGCTATTTTCATAAATATATATCAACCCAGCTAACTTGTTTGGCTATTTGAACATTTTCTAAACATTACAGTTCTGCACAGAAATGTTTAATGTGTCAAGTTGTCTGAATGTTTTTAGAATATTTTTAATTTATCGGTCCCACTTTATTATAAGTGTCCCTAAGTACTGTGTAGTTACACGGTAACAATCCATGTAACTACAGTGTTACTACTGTAGATGAAGTACACATTATTACAGATTAACTACAGAGGCACAGGTTATAATTATGTAATTACACAGGTGTATTATGGTTAATTTTGACTTGTGTAAGTTCACATGTGTACCAGGGTGAGTGTACTTACACAAGTAATAGAGCAAGTGTAATTACACATGTGTAACAATGTGTGTGTACTTACATATATGTAAGTAATAGTGTGTGTGATAAGTTGAGTATAAACTTATCCAACAGCTATTGTCTAGTATGTAATTAGGGCTGATTGAGTACACACACGTTGTTACACATGTGTAAGTACACTTCCTCTATTCCATGTGTAAGTACACTCACCCTGGTACACATGTGTACTTACACAAGTCAAAATTAACCTTTATACACATGTGTAATTACATAACCTGTACCTCTGTAGTTAATCTGTAATAATGTGTACTTCATAAGTAGTTACACAGTAGTTACATGGATTGTTACCTAGTAACTACACGGTACTTAGGGACACTTATTATAAAGTAGGACCAATTTATCTTTTTTTTTATTAAACATTATAAAAACTTTGCTTAAATGTTCTGCAATATCACTTGTATCCTTGGTTTTGAAAAGAGCCATTCAGCAGCTGATATAATCATCAAGCTTTTCCTTCACGCCACTCTCAAATATGACAAGTTATAAATTGGGGAGAAAATGTGAAAAAATTAAATTAAATGAAATAAGGAAGGTAGGTTTTCGGAAAGAATGGGAGAAAAAAACACCTAAAACTCTATAGTGATTCATGTCCTTGATGCCAAAATATCTTTTAAGTGTTGAAGTAAAAGAAAGAATGGCAAAATTACATAGAGGTAAATGCCTTACCGTCCTTACATTTTGTTAGGTATATTATCAAAAGGAATTAACCCTTCCAGACCCAGTGTCTATTACAATAAGCATCATGAATTTCTTTTTTTTAAAAGCTATGTTGTACATAACAGTAACTGAGACATGTTGTCATCAGAATAGACAAAGAATAAGACAATAAAACAACAGAAAAAAAAACAACAACAACAGAAAAAATTATCAACTTGAATTAGGGCATGAAAGCACTGGAGCCAACAAGGCAATATAAGAACTCAATTTGAAATTGGTTGTGATTTAGAACACTTTTAATCATGTTTATTTTCCTTTTAATGGACGTTTTTTTCATATAAAAGTGTCAATATCAAATTTTAAATTATAAAAATGTTAAACTTTTTCAATGCAATAGGCATGAAAAAGCTATTAAATATTTTAGCTAAGTTGGATTGGTTTTACTAAGAAAAACATAATTCATATATCTTCTGCCAAATATAAAATATAAAATATATGATGGCACATTACTTTTTGCTATATTAATTGCTTTGCTCAGGAAATGATGCTTGTTCTTACAGCCTACAACACAGAAGCCAGACAGTTAATCATAATAAATAATCTACAAGTTTACCTAAGGTAGCCCGGGGGGAATCACTACACACTGATAGTAAGTGTCAGAAAATGGGCGACACACTAAGTATGCAAATATATTGTGCCAGAAGCCAATGGAAAAGAAGCTGCTAATGACAACAGACTGAACTCAGTATTTATAAATGTATATGTGCCCACAAATGGTCAGCTAACTTAAAATAGTTGGGTAATGTTTAGAAATATCCAACTTTTACATAAAACATGCTTAATTTATTTGAGTTCAGACAAATAGTGGGTTTACAGTGTGTGTAAAAAGAGATTTATCTGCAGGGGAAAGTGAATGCTTCGAAGTGGCCGTTGTAAAGAGTGCTGGGACAAATAGCACAAAATTACTGGCTCTTGGAAAGCTGCAGGAGAGCGGAGGTGTGCTATTCAACAAAGGTTAATACTTTTTATTATGTTTTACAACTCCAAAAGTCAAATTTACTCATTTCAGTTTTCTTTTAAGTACTGGACTTAACTAATATAATCTAAATAAAGGGAAGAAACAGTCTTTTGTATAATTGCACACACAAAAACCCACATTATGCATTATTTTTAACCCATCTGTTTTCATAGCTGGATTTCCTTTGAGCTGAACACCCACTCACGCCATCCTTTTGTTTGTGCCTAATCTGTGTTTGCATGGCATCCATTGGTGAGAGCTCAACTAATGAGCAGGACTCATTACAACTCATCATATCAGGAGAATGCCACCGACTGCACAGCCACCCTACTGCATGATCGCCCATCAATTATACATGGAGTCTCCTGGGCTGGCGTGTACCCTGTGTTTTTCGGGGTGACTGGCGCAGGGGGACCTCCAGCTGGGGGGCCGTACCCATTCTCCATTATTAATCAGACCCTAACCGGGGGCGGCCCGGGGGTCATCTCCTATTAGTGCCAGCTGGGACAGGAAGCCCACTCCCACAGATTGGGCATTTCACGCTGCGCTGCTCACACCACTCGCACCCTGATTTGTTATTAATATCCATTTAGGGTTCCCCAGCTTGTCTCGCTGTGATTATCAGATCCTGCGCTTGGCCTTTGACACTCATTAAGCTGCTGTGCGATTCGCTGCAGTTGTGATGAAGCGCGGTTTCCCTGCTTCGGTGTTTCAGGTGGGGATTACTGGTGGAGAATGATGGTGGATAAAGATCTGTGTGAAGTTGGAGGGCTTTGTTCTAGAGTACAATACTTTCTTTGATGCTTTAATTAAGTGCGATGGCAGCTAAATGCTTAAAAGCAAAGGAAGCTAACACACACATACACACATGTACATAGTGCACATAGGCAGCCATACACTTTGCCCTACTTACAGGAGATGCTGGAGAAGTAGTAGTAGTAGTAGTAGTAGTAGTATTGGGTCCCATGATTTTTGGCATGTCAAATGGAGGTTAAGGAAAGCTGCACTGATCTTCTACACCTACTATCGCACCCTGCTTGTGCTCACTCACATGATAACACCTCACAATTTATGCAGGTGTAGGCGTTTCCATGCTATTACAAAATGGTCCCATGATTTTTGGCATGTCCTTCAGAAGCTAAAGAACGCTGTAATGACCTGTACTGTTTCATCCACTATCAGACTTCACTGGAGCATGATCGCCAGTGTTCAACCTCACTCACAAGATATTACCTCACAACTTATACAGGTGTGGACGTTCCCAAGACGTTACACACTGCTGCCCCATGATTTTTGCCTTGAACCACGGAAGCTAAAGAAAGCTGCACTGACCTGTTACACTCACTATCAGGCATCGTTTGAACATGCTGTGCACTGATCAACATCATTCATAAGATAACACCTCACAACTTACAGTGGATCAACACCAGCAGATGACATGTCTCTCCAAACCATCACTGATTAGTGGAAACTTCACACTAGACCTCAAGCAGTTTGGACTGTGTGTCTCTCCACTCTTCCTCCAGACTCTGCTCCCCTGATTTACAAATGAAATGTAAAATTTACTGATGGTCAGTGATGGTTTGGAGAGACATGTCTGTCATCTGCTGGTGTTGATCCACTGTGTTTTATTATCAAGTCTAAAATCAGTGCAGTTTTGTTTTCCCACAAAGTCTTACATCAGTTCATGCTTCTCTCTGCTGACAACTTTTATAGAGATGCAGATTTCATTTTCCAGCAGGACTCGGTAAACTGTCCACACTGCCAAAAGTAGCAATAATGAATTTTGAGTTTTTATTGGCTGTAAGCCATAATCATCAACAATAAAATAAATAACCACTTAAAAACACTTTACTGGATACTTTCCAATACACAGACATACACTACCTTGCAAGAAAGTCTCCTCCTGGAAGTAAATGATGTGGGGTTGGTTGATACTGCAGTTGGTCTGCAGGTTTAGGTTCAGCAACAGTATGTGCTGAAAGAATGAGGTCAGCTGACTACCTGGATATACTAAATATAGACCAGGTTATTCCATCAATGGATTTTTTTCTTCTCTGATGGCACAGGCATATTCCAAGATGACAATGTCAGGATTCATAGGGCTGGAATTGTGAAAGAGTTCAGGGTTCAGGGAGCATGAGATCATCATTTTCATACATGGATTGAGAGAGAGAGTTCACCACAGAGTCCAGATCTTAACCTCATTGAGAATCTTTGGGATGTGCTGGATGGAGAAGACTTTGTGCAGTGGTCAGACTCTACCATCATCAATGCTGCTGCAAGATCTTAGAGAAAAATTAATGCAACACTGGATTGAAATAAATCTTGTGACATTGTAGAAGCTTATTGAAACAATGCCACAGTGAATGCAGCGTGCAGCAATCAAAGATAAAGGCCGTCCAACTAAATATTAGAGTGTGTGACCTTTTTTTTGTTGGCTTTTTTTTTTTTTTTTTGGCCAGGCAGTGTATTTACATGCTTCCATTTGTTTCAAATCTTCCAAACACTTTGGAACAGGGGTTGGACAATGAAACTGAAACACCTGTCATCATTTTAGTGTGGGAGGTTTCATGGCTGAATTTGAGCAGCCTGGTGGCCAATCTTCATCAATTGCACATTGCACCAATAAGAGCAGAGTGTGAAGGTTCAATTAGCAGGGTAAGAGCACAGTTTTGCTCAAAATATTGCAATGCACACAACATTATGGGTGACATACCAGAGTTCAAAAGAGGACAAATTGTTGGTGCACGTCTTGCTGGCGCATCTGTGACCAAGACAGCAAGTCTTTGTGATGCATCAAGAGCCACGGTATCCAGGGTAATGTCAGCATACCTGCAAGAAGGACGAACCACATCCAACAGGATTAACTGTGGACGCTGTAAGAGGAAGCTGAAAGGGATGTTCAGGTGCTAACCTGGATTGTATCCAAAAAAACATAAAACCACGGCTGACCAAATCACAGCAGAATTTAATGTGCACCTCAACACTCCTGTTTCCATCAGAACTGTCCGTCACCACAATAAATTATTGTGGTCTAAAACCAGGTGTTTGAGTACAACACACCAAACACCACCCCAAAGCAAATGCTGACATGAAGTCAATTTAAAATCCCTAATTTTCTGATGATTTATAAATCTTGTCTGGACATTGTTGAGATGTTTATGCCAGAACACTGATACTCCTAATTAGAACTTTTTGTTTCCTCCTAACTCCCAACTGTTTTCAATTTAAAAGAAAAAAGAATATATATATATATATATTTTTTTTTTCTTTTTTTTTTTTCAAAAAATACTTTTGTTAATGCTTTGTGCAATTCTATCCAGAAGCTCAAAAGTAACCACACACACATAAACACCTCCCCCCCAACACACACACACACACACACACACATACACACACACACACAGAGTGTCCTACATACTTTCACCTGCAATCATCTTCAAGGTGAGAATCAGATTTGATATTGGACTGTTTTTTTTTTCTTCTTCTTTTTTTTCAATCCAAACAAACGGCGCTTCTTCTAGGCAATAAGTGAAGCTAGCAAACCACTTTAGCGTGACAGTGGCAACAAAAGCGGCGCTGACATCCCGGCGATGGCAGCAGAATGACTTCACCAGCCGCCGCCACATTTCCAGCGGTTATCTGATGCCATCAGATCTTGTTAGCGGACGACTCCAGGCTGGAGATTGAGGTGAGCGGAGGGGGGGGGGTTGTATTGGAGGGGTATTGGCGGACATGGCTGAGTGATTCAGGCCACGCTGTCCGGCCCGTCCTCGGCTGGGTGGTGGGGGTGTGGTGTTGTGGGGGGTGGGATTTTGGCCCTGGGGTCTGAAACCGCACCCCTCTCTCAGACAGGCCCGTCTTTCACCCATTATCTGCTGTAACAGCGGCGGCCCACCGAAACACAGCAGGGGTCGGGGGTCGGGTCAGAGGTCAGGTTAGGGACAGTGATTCAGACACTTGAACAGGGATTTTGCTCGTCCTGAGAGTCTCGAGCCCGGGGGGCTTCCTCACTTTGCCGCCGTGGTGGTGGGAGACTGACTCCGGATGTGTTTGAGTTCTGATATCTGTTTAAGTAACTTGAGTGTATCGGTTTTCCTTTATGTGTTAAATACATTTAAAATATATAAATACATAAATATAAAAGTACATTAATTAAAAATACATTTCCTGGCCGTCTTTATACACATTCAAATACATACGTGCAAATATTTACTTTTATGGGTCAGGTTTTTTTTATATATATATATATTTTTTTCAAAGGATAATTCTCACCTAATTTAGGCCATAAGATAAGATACCAATTAAAACTAAAGAAAAAAACATCTTCTAAGAATCTTACAAATTTGATGAATTTCTGAAAGCACAAAAAGTATATTTTTTTGTTATTTTGCCCGTTTCTCATTTTCTGTGTATAAATGCTCTAAACGACAACATTTTTTTAATGTTGTCTGTATTTTATAGAATAAAACAACAATGTTCATTTCACCTATAAATGTACCTATAAAAAGTAAAATCAGAGAAACAGATTTTAATGTCATCTCTTCATTTTTTCAGAGCTATATATATTCCCTATATATTTACACTTATTTAATTTCTATGGATAAAAATGGGTAAAAAACACATCTGTGAAATTATATAGTTAATAATTTAGATAGTTAGATAATAATTTTTAAACATTTTAACAGTATTCCATTAAATAAAAATAACACTATTAAAACAAGTAATTATGAAATCTAATGTTATGAAGTTCAAATGCCATTAATATCTAAAATTAGGTTTTAATAAAGTTTATGTGCATTTTTTAAATGTTTGAAATATAACAGCCTTAAATAGCCTACCTCTCAGTGACCAATTGTTTATAAATTCTGTATTTTAACATGTAGTTGAGTTTCTCTTTATTGTAATTAAAATCTTTATGTTCAGTGAACTTGGTTTTATATGTATAAATATTGGTGTTTATGTATATCAACATACAGCTCTGGAAAAAATTAAGAGACCACTTCAGCTTCTGAATCAGTTTTGAATGATTTTGCTATTTTTAGGTATATGTCTGATTAAAATGAACATTGTTTTTTTTTTTTTTTCTATAAACTACGAACATTGTTTCTCCCAAATTCCAAATAAAAAGTATTGTCATTTGGAGCAATTATTTGCAGAAAATGAGTAATGGCTAAAATAACAAAAAAGATACAGAGCTTTCAGACCTCAAATAATGCAAAGACAACAAGTTCATATTCATAAAGCTTTAAGAGTTCAGAAATCAATATTTGGTGGAATAACCCTGGTTTTTAATCACAGTTTTCATGGACCTTTGCATTTTCTCCTCCACCAGTCTTACACACTGCTTTTGGATAACTTTATGCCGCTCCTGGTGCAAAAGTTCAAGCAGTTCAGCTTGGTTTGATCGTCCTTCCTTTTGATTATATTCCAGAGGTTTTTAATTTGGTCAAATACAATAAGCTGTACTGTATTTACAATATGTCTTTATTACATTGTATTAAAATGTATTGTATCTAAAATAATAAAATGACAGGTTGTGGTAAACATATGAACAGTAGTGTAACATTGCAACATATATTGCTTCTGTTTTAATGACACCAATTAAACAATTAAGACTCTTATCAGGGCAGCAGATGAGTGTTCGCACCTAGGGCCTTCCCCTCCGTCTGAACCCTACACCTTAAATCCATCCTCACTCCAGAACACTGAATGTGTATTAAGAGATCATGGGTAAACGTTTGGGTAATTAGTGGTGTAAAGCTCAGGAAACACCCCCTCTGTTTGCTTTAGGAGCTGGGGGGTGGTAATGTGGTGACGGGACGGTGGGATGTTTGTGTTTTTACTTTCAGGATGTCCTGTCATCTCGTGATTTAAAGAGCCTGTAGGGAAAACTGTCTGAGACCCTGAGCTAAGCCTCCATCACTCCTTAACTGCTTTAGAGCAGAAGGAACAAAGAGAAATGTGTATATATTAAAGCAACAGAACAAGAACGCGAGTGTGTTATTGGCTGTAACAGGGCTGTAGAGCACCACAACTGTGATGTCATTCATAATGACACCTAATCTTAAATGCTTCGGAACTTTTATTCAAGAATTTGAAAAATGTGCTTGAAAGAATGAAAGAAACTAAAATATTGTTTCAGCATCATTATTGCAATATGGGCATGCACAATAGTCACATGTCAAGAAGTAAAATGTTATGTAAGTCTCTCAGAGGCAACCTTTCGGATAGTGTACCTCCTTGTGAGAGATCACTGACTGCTACTATGCACTATGAAGAGTATTCTATAAAACTACGAACAACATTTCTCCCTAATTCCAAATTAAAATATTGTCATTTAGAGCATTTATTTGCAGAAAATGAGAAATGGCTGAAATAACTAAAAAGATGTTGAGCTTTCAGACCTCAAATAATGCAAAAAAATCTTCCTCTTGATTATATTCCAGAGGTTTTCATTTTGGTAAAATCAAAGAAACTCATCATTTTTAAGTGGTCTCTTTTTTTTTTTACCAGAGCTGTATACTGTATATATAAATTGTGTGTTTTCCACTCTCATACTGAAGAATTGTATCTCTTGTATGTATGTATTCAGAGGAGTAAAGGAGATCTTGTGCTGACTGAAGGAACCACCAAGAAGTAGTGGGACAACAGGCCTTATTTACATGTCTATCAGAGAGAATTCTGGGGGATAATCGCATAAGAGAAACAAAAAGTCTCTGTATCCTCCCTCCATCTCTTTATCTGCTCTTTGTGAGTGTGTGTCTGTCTGTGTGTGTGTGTTAGTGAGTGCACGCTTGCTGTAGGCATGAAAGTAGTATTTGTAAAGTGTGGAGGAATGTGTGTGTGTGTGTGTGTGTGTGTGTGTGTGTGTGAGGTCACCTTGAGCCCCGGGTTTGGGCCCTCTGTGTCTCCACTTCTCCGTGCTTCACTGAGCGCTCCGCCAAGCGCAACACTCCCTCACCTGCAGCGCTCGCTCCGGGACTCCGGCCATTTACTGCGGATTAGAGAGAGAGAGAGAGAGAGAGAGAGAGAGAGAGAGAGAGAGAGAATAACAATGGTGGTCAGTTTGAAAAGGAATGGTGTCATTGGTTTGCTAATAATTTCAAGAACATCCCATTCAAAATCAAATCTTATTCCATTGGGCTTACAGCATCAAGAACCCTTAATTAACACATCAGTCTACACTGGGCAGAAAACATGAATGAAACTTTAACCCCTTAAACCAAATATTAAATTGGATTATTTAGCTTTCAATATTTAAAAGGTCTATATCCTATATTTTTTGTGCATTGCCTCTTTGGTCATTTGTTTGGCTTCATGTTGCAAAAAAAAAAAAAAAACAGCCAACGCGCTTGGACCCTTTTTTGGACCCATTGCCATTTTCCAGCATCTTCTATTCTTTAACAATTTTGTTTTTTTGAATCTGGAAGAAATACAGTACCAGTCAAAAGTTTGGAGATACCTTCACACATCACACAATGTTTTATTTTTTAATTTTTTTCCTACATTATAAATGAATACTGAAGTGAACTATGAAGGAACACATGAGGAATCATGTAGTAACTTAAAACAAACTAAAATACTCTTTAAAGCATGTGCAACAGTGATAACTCTTGGCATTCCTTTCCAGAGTCAGTCCTGATGAGAGCCAGTTTCATCATAACGATTTTAATGGTCTTTGCAACTGCACTGAACTGAACTTTTTAAGATGAACTGACCAATATTTATTAAAGTATTTCTTTTTATTTCTAATTATTTAAGTAGTTCTTGACATAATATGGATTATAATATTATTCAAACAGGGCTATTCACTGTATATACACTTTTAAAATACATTAAGAGGGCAAGACACAGCTTTTAACTGGAATGTGACTCATAAAGCTGACTTAAAAAATGCCAAGATGTGTAAATCTCTTATCTCAGCAAGAGGTGCTACTTTGAAGAATGTAAAATCTGAAAAATATTTTTTTTTTTTTTTTACACTTTTTGTGTATTAAATAATTTCATATGTTTTTTTTTTTCATAGTTTGGATCACTTTAGTATTACCCCCTAATTAATCCATCACCTACAGTGGCAGAAAACATGAGTAATGAGCGCATAAGCCCCTTAATAGGCAGAGTGTATTAAATTATTTAGTAATTCAATAATATTCATATTTTTAACATTGCCATTTTACAGCCTAGTACTTCCAATAGATTGACTCTGTGGAGCAGATAAGCAAACATTAACCTATTGGAACCATCACCAATGCCAAACTTGGGCTATAAATGGGTATAAGGCAAGCTATATAAGGCGAGCATGAGAGAATGGAACTGTAACCCCTTGGTTTATTGAATTATTTAGTTATTAATATTCAAAAGGTTTCATATTTCACCTTATTTGTGAGTAGTAAAAAAAACAGTTAATGTAATTGGACCTTTTTGTCCTACATTTCCATTTTCCAGCCTCTCCCGTTGAATAATTACTCTGGAGGAGCTGCAGAAACATGGTGGTAGCAGTATCAAACTGTAGGGATGCTTTTTTTCAGCAGGAACAGAGTTGGGAAGCTGGTCAGAGTTGATGGGAAGATGGATGGAGATAAATACAGGACAATCATGTAAGAAAAAAAAAATATTTTGGAGGCTGCAAAAGACTTGAGACTGTGAAGGAGATTGACCTTCCAGCAAGACAATGACCCTAAACATGCAGCCAGAGCTATAGCGGAATGATTTAGATCAAAGAATAATCATGTGTTGGAATGATCCAATCAAAGTCCTGACTTGAATCCCATTGAGCTTCTGAGGCAAGACAGGAAAATTGCTGTTCACAGACGCTCTCTGTCTAACCAAAAACTTGGGATTGTGTTTGGTTATGTTCTTATTTTTGTTAGTCTATTACTTAACATCTCAATAAAATACATTTAAGCTTGTGGTTGTAAGGTGACAAAATGTGAAAACGTTCAAGGGATATGAATACTTTTGTCCATATAGTTACAGTCAAACATTCTTTTCCGTAATTCTCACAGCTGATGGCATTGTCTGAACAAATACTAAAATAATACTAAAATAATTCTAAAATAAAAATACACCATACAATCCTCTCTACGCTTTCTCACCTGTAGCCGCCGGAGCGGGTCAGTCAGCATTCCCGCACAGCCGCTCAGCTGACGTGACGGGAGTGCCGGCACATGCCAGTGGATCAGGCAGCCACACAAAGCCGCTGTTGGTGGGTAAGGCCGTGCCCACTGCTTCTGCACTGGCACCGGCCACTCTCAGGCTGGCATAGGCCCGCGCCAAGGCCTCTCACACAGTTGGCGGAGGAGCAGGGGGGACGAGGGGGATGCCAGCAACAGAGCCGGCTGCCCAAAACTGTCTGAGGAGCACTTCTACGACTAAAGACCCCGGCTCTTTCTTTCACTATACAGTATTGTGAACTCTTTATATTGCATTGTGCTTAAAAAAAAAAAGACTTTACAGTGCCTGGACCACCTTTAGCTTTGATTGCTGCATGCATTCACTGTGGCATTATTTCAATAAGCTTCTGCAATGTCACAAGATTTATTTCAATCAAGTGTTGCTGGATTAATTTTTCACCAAGATCTTGCAGCAGCATTGATGATGGTAGAGTCTGACCACTGCACAGTCTTCTCCAGCACATCCCAAAGATTCTTAATGAGGTTAAGATCTGGACTCTGTGGTGAACTCTCTCTCAATCCATGTGTGAAAATGATGATCTCATGCTCCCTGAACCCTGAACTCTTTCACAATTCCAGCCCCATGAATCCTGACATTGTCATCTTGGAATACGGCCGTGTCATTAGGGAAGAAAAAATCCAAAAATGCATTGATGGAATAACCTGGTCTATATTCAGTATATTTAGGTAGTCAGCTGACCTCATTCTTTCAGCACATACTGTTGCTGAACCTAAACCTGCAGACCAACTGCAGCATCAACCCCACATCATTTTCTTTAATTAAATCCAGGTGGACACCTTTTTTTTTGGCCAGGCAGTGTATTTCATTTCATGCTTACTTATTTGTCTGTTTCCAAAGAATTAATAATGAAATGTACAGTACCAATCAACATCTTTATTTAATTTATTTTATACATTATAGATTAATATTAAATATATCAAACCAATAAAGGGACACCAATAAATATGGAATTGTGTAGTAAACTATTAAAAGTGTTTGTCCTCTACAATCCCCTGATCTGAACCTGATGAAGTAAGATGGTGATTTGAGGTGATTTGGGATGAACTGGAGCCCCTTCACAGCATGAAGGAACAGCAGCAACTATTGTTTATCACCTCCAGGAACTCCTTCCTTCAAGATGCTGAGGAAACTATTCCAGGTGACTCTCCCTCATGTAGACACTGGGATTAAAAGACCAAGAGTGTGCAGATCTGTCCTCAAAGATAAATGTGCTGCTTAGAACAATCTAATGTATAAAACATATTTTGGTTTACTTAACACGTTTTGTTTAGAATAGAACACATTATTTTTTTTGGAAAGAATATCATAGTCAAGTTACCTTGCAAGAACAAACTCTTAAAAACACAAAGACCTAAAGATGGTTCCAGTGGATTTCCAGTTTGTCCAGTAAGTGTTTAAATGTCTTAACAGTAAAAGTGCAGTTTATGACCAAAACCAAATCTATTACAGTCCAGCTTAGCACCCAAGCTGCTGCAAGAGAATCAACCTGCATCAATGAACATAAAAAAAGATGAAATAATGTTTTAAATGCTATTTGCACTCAGGCCCAGACCAGAACATAAATCAGATGAGAGTGCTGACTAAGACTAAATCCAGCAAATCTAACTGCACTAGAGTTAGCTGACTGGAAAAGAAATAATCATATCACAAGTAAACGCTACTGACTTATTAGAAAAAAAAAAAATAGTTTCTATTAACCCCTTACTGCTGATCCATGTTTTTGCTCATTTTCATGCGATTTGCACTACTATGCTATCACACTGGATATCTTAAGTTTTACATATAGCACAATGACCAGTCAGGGCTTAAACTGAAGTAGACACTTGGGACAAAACAGTAATTCACTTTCAAGAGGTAATTTTCATTATTTAGGATCTATTTGAGAACATTAAATGCAGAGGAAAATGTAAAAAAAACAAAAAGCGCCTATTATATTTTGAGTTTATAGTGTGTGTATGGATGTTGGTGATGATTAGCTAATCATTCTCTACATTTCCTGGTTTATTAGGGTCTTGTCAAACAAAGTACAAAATTTGAAAACATTATTTTATCAGCATGGGAATTTATACTGCATTATATATAAGGTGTCCACCAGGCGTCACCAAAGGCTTAAAAACCTCTCCAGAGCGCCCCAGTCTGATACAGAGGTGAATCTGTCTCTATAAAACAACATTTTAATATTTTTTTGTTTCTTTGTGATAAAATAAATTAATGTGAGTCCATCTCAGGGTAATATTAATATTTTTTTGATGAAATGACACATAAAATCACATGTTTGCGCGCTGTGTGCGCTGTGTGTTTTAGCGTTTGGAGAGGGGTGTTTTTTTTGTGACTTGGTGACGGTTTGGCATGCCCCTCCCCCAGCCATTCGGAGACCAATCAGGGCAAATTACGTATCAGTGTTTTCGTCTAAGGGTGGACTATTGGTTGAAATAGGTGTCAATCACTTTTGTGACGCTGGAAAAAGCCTATGATCTGATTTGATTGGACAGCCCTGAACACCAGCGCGATCCAGCGCTCACGCCATTGGTTCAAAAGACGATCACTCAAGAAAAGTAGTGGATTGTAGACCAATAAAAACCACTGAATCTAGAAGAGGACACCCTTAGCTTTGTATTCACGTACAACTTTACGGAAAATATTCCATTGTGTAGTCGCTGGGAGCTTGAGAATACGACGTTACGGCTGCGCTGAAACTAAACGCATGTTTTTGAGGAGCCGTGAGCAGCCAAATAAAGGACTTTATGGATATTTTACCTGCGGTTCAGTGCTGTATTGTGGATGCTGTGATAGTAAGTGAATTTTCAATAATATAATATGATGTTATTTTATACACTAATATTATTTTATAAGGCTATTTTGTTGGGGAGGCGTGTTTCTCGTGTAAACAATGTGAAAAAACAGGCTGTTTTCAGTTGGCGATTTCTGGCGACTGGTTTCATGTAGATGGCTGTAAATTTGCATGCAGGTAGTTAAAGTAGTACTAATGAATATGAGTTGGTTAGTTGGTCGGTATGTTTAGAATATTTGACGCTTTTAAGCGTTCTAATTTACATAGTCAGAACGGGCCCGCCGGCGGGCCCGCTAGAGGGCGCTTCTGCAGCGTCTAACAGCAAAACATGCACTACATGATCAACAATAATTATGACTACTTTCCTAGCATCTAATGTATTTGATTGGCCTATTACAGCCTATTACAGCCTATTACAGCCTGTCAATCACTTCATTCCTAAGTGTAGTCCCGCCTTCTTACCATATAGCAGAATAGAATAGGTTTAAAAGCTAAAATCTTGGGGGTAAAATAAAAATGCAATATTCGCACAGGAAAAACAAACTGTTGTGAATTGTTGTAAACTGGACATAGAAAGATATAAGAGAAAAGGAAAATGAAATGGGAAGTGGGAGGGAGTGTTTTGCCATTGGGTTAACATGAGGATGAGGATGGGTGGAGCTACACTTTACACTGCATCAGATTAGCCAGTAAAGGCACTAGATCTGTGGTGGCTTAACTTTTGTGAGATGTTGCACTGTTCATATTTTTGTTCAGACATTAAGTTGTAATGACAAGCTTCTTATGTACTGTGTTTATAGTGTTCCTACAAGAAAGGTCCAAAAAAAATAAAAAAATGCAGTCTTTTTAACAGTAAGGAATGTTTCTTTATAATTGTTCTATAATTTTTTGACAGTTTTTCTCTAAAATGCTCTTTTGAGCAAAATATAAGTACCACTCACTTTTTCAGCCTTTTCTTGCCCTGTCCCAACCTTTTTTGGAATGTGCTGCAGGCCTGACAAGCAGAAATGTATGTATATTATCACAAGAAATGAGGATGATCAGATAAAACACAAACTATATTGGGTCCATACATTCTGCAACCAAATAAAAGTCAACGTAAATGTAAAAAACACTTCATTTTTATTTGATTTACCTTTTTTATTCTGAATCAAGTTTTACTAAATTAGGGTTTCAATAAATTGCATGTTGAGTGTATCCTTGTGTTTGTGTTAAAACCATTACGTTTACATTGTGAGGGTGAGGGTGGAACATTTGTAGAATTTCAATTCTCTTTGTATTCCACTGCCTCGCACGCCTGCTGTTTTCATTATGAGAGAATTTAAAACACATGCCAGGACTCCGTGGGTACAAAGGGCTTGTTATCATGTCAATACCTGGGTAATGAGAACACTGAGAAAAAAACAAAAGCCCTTCTTCCTCCTCAGACTGCGGCGGAAACTCAAATAATTACGCGTGTTTCAACACGACATTCACTCAACCACAAGGAAACAGAAGCCGCCACTTGCGCTGTCTGAAGCGTTTTAATTGTTCTGTTTTGTTGAGAGGGGAAAGGCTTTATCACCTCTTTGTTTGGCAGCTGGTGAGGGTGCAGAGTCTGTTTAATACTGGGATTTGTTGGTTTTTAACCCTGCAGATCTGACTTTTTATTAACAGTGTCTTTTTAATGCATATGTGCATTCATTGTTCTTTTTCCTCATTCATTCATTTCCTTCCAAAATCAAAGGTATTATTAAGAATTTATTGTGCTTTTGTTGGATGAACTGTTTCAACTGTGCAAGCTTTTTTGGAGTTGGAACATTGCTGTGAGAATTTGATTGCATTCATGGAGCGTTAATGAGTTTACAGTGTTAAATATGATGATTGCTAACTCAAACCCATTCAAAAATATTAGACTCAGGTCCATCATTCCAGAGAACACAATTTAACTGCTCCACAGCCCAATGTGCTTTATTCACCTACGTCACCATCGTCCACCAAAACTGGTTGACGAACTAACGCTGGGCCGCTGTGTACTAGCAATGCCGCCTCACTGCTGCATTGCCAAATGCCCTTCTTTAAAAAAGAAAGAAACATTGCAAAAGGTCAAACCTTCCATAGTTTTTCTAAACAGTGAATGGATCCACAAAATCAGTAGAGATCCTGATTGCCATTTCAAGGTGTGCCAGCTAGTGAGCTAAAGCATGCCATATTAATATTACCCAGCCAGTCAGCCAATCTAGCCAGATGACTGTTAGCAGAGAGACAGCAAGCTAACTAAACCCGGTTCTTCAGCTATGACCTGATTAACCCTGAACTGGTTATTTTCTCTGTTTAACGTCAAAACAAGTGGGGGTTAACGTTAGTCAAGCCTTAGCTCTTTTTAAGTAGCCTGCTTAGCTAGCTACCTAGTTAATATACTGTGGACAAAAGTAAGTTTAGAACACTTTAAAAAGAGTGTTTCTTTAAGGCACTGGTTAGAATGTGAAAGTTGAAAAAGGATGCAGTGCCCATTTCTGGATTTTCTGGTTTAGGAGCGTAACCCCCAGCCTCGCTTTCATTTCAACATGGGCGCGGAGTGAATAAGGTGCATACTCTACAGCCCACATTTGGCGAGAAACGTGGTGGCAATCGGTTTACGTTTATCTGCTGTAGAAGTATTTGGACATAAATTGTATTAGGCCATAGATACAATGCAGACAATTAAAAAAAAAATCCACGTGGTTGCTTTGATATTGCTAATTGTTTGTTTTTTTCAGTTTCAATTTAGTTAAAAACTAGTGTTGCTAAGTAGTTACTAAGAAGTCAGGATGTTGGATGATCACAACCCCACCTAATCCCATCTATAAATATTAAATGCAGTGGCATTACTGCAGAAAACACAGTTTTACTGCTTCACAGTTCAATGTTGAAAGTTTACACAGCTCTAAAATCCACTGTAAAGTGCCCTGTAAACTAACAATTAGTTTGAACTCAAAAAGTCAGGTTTACGTAAATCTTTCAAATGTCCAAATTTTTCTTAATTATTGTACACATTCAAAAAGAAATCTTATTTTTTGGAGACTTTTGGCACAATTTATTTGCATACTTTGTGTTTCTGACACTTACCAACAGTGTGTAGTCATTCCCCCAGGCGACCTTAGGTAACCCTGTAGATCACATATTATGATCACTGCCTGCTAACTTTAACTCTGAGCTGCTAACGCTTCTTTCTTCATCTATTTTTTCAAACCTATTTGCTTTTAAATCTATATTGTACTTAAATTAAGTAAAAAAGAAAAAAAAAAGACATGGTACATGTATTTAGACAGGACATGTATATCCAACATTCCCCCATAATTCCACCACAGTGATGGCACTCAATCCTCCATTCTCTCAGTGTAAAGGATCCAAATCCAAACCTCCATCAGAAATCCACACCCCCCTCAGTGAGAGTCCATTCAGGTGCAGGCAGGAGAACACACACACAAACTGCTGCCCTCCACACACACAAAGACCCGGCGCTGGCAGCTGGGTCACACTCACATGGAGAAGAAAAGAGCAGCTCCACCAGAAAAGTACAAACTTATTGTTCCTCACAAAGAGTGCGGGATACCCTCTCAACCTCATCCGCTCCACCCAAACCCCCCCCTCACACTGTCCTGCAGAGCGCCTGCAGCTACACACCCCGGCTTCCTCACACACCACCGGGGCCTAAAACAGATCTAGACTACAATAATCAGTGTGAGTGTTAGTGTGTGGTAAACTTTAGATTAATGAAAAAGAATATTGCTACACTCTAAAAAACAGAGGTACGATATGAGTACTTTTTTGTACTCAAAGGTACACTCTTCATAATTGTACTCTCAATGGTACAATATTGGTCTTTACAGGGTCAGATTTGTTCCCTCTGAAGTACAAAGTAATTTCTAACAGCAATAAGTACAGATTTGTACCATTTAACCAGCCAAAGGGTACATTCAGTATTCTGTATCACTGCACTAATAAACAATATATTTTTTAATTGCACATTTTTTATTTGAAAGCCAGACAATTTTGGATCATCAAGTTTTTGAGCCATATTTAGTTGATGATAGTGTTTATAATCTTTATTATCTATACTGGCACAAAAACCATGGGTACAAAAAAGGACTTTCACTGAAAGGTACAGCCCCAGCGACAAGCTTTGTACTCTTTTAAGTACAAATCTGTACTTCCTTTTCTTAGTGTGTACAGTAAATAAACACCAAGGGTCTGATTGATGAAGTAGGAAAATAGGGACAGATTTTATCCAGACTGCTACATAAGTTTTTTTTTCCCTACATACTGAACACATACCTGCACATACAAGCATTACACACCTTAACAAATGTTTAATACAGAACAACTGATACACTGTCACTTTAATCCATAATAACAATCCTTGGGATTTATTGCTGCTATACTTTTGCACTTTATCCTCCTGAGACCTGGACTTTGGCTTGGTGTGCACTTTTAATTTCTTGTAGCCATTTAGGATTAGTAGGACCTAACAAGTATAAAAATAAACTTTGTCCCTATACAGGAAGTTGTCATATGTGTCACGAACAAAGGGATGGGAGGACAGATGTAAATGCAGGTATATTTTCTTAAAATGAAAATAGATTAATACAGCAAAAAATATATAAACAAACAAGGGAAATGCAAAAAAAAAAAAAACTAAATTAACAAGAATGGAATGATTAATTAACAAAGAAAAGAACAAAAACTAAGCAAATACTCCATTAGGAATACCGAAACAAATGGGCTTATAAACATGAGGAGGGTGAGGAACACCTAGGGAAGGAAAAGAGGGGGCGGGGTTACAAACAAGACACAAGGTGACAAAACTAATGCCTAGGGCGGGGCTAGGGTGGAGACAGGACAATAACACAGGCCATGTGCTTGAAGAGCACATCGGAAGGAAAAAAACAGGCTGAAAGGCAGGACAGAAACAGAAGAAACAAAAAATTACACACAAGACATGCAAAGGCTAAAGGTGTGACATTATGTCCTCATATGGGGACAGTAGTTTATTTTAACCTTTAAACCCAATTAGTCTAAAAATTAGGACCCAGTTAGTCTAAAAACAAAAGTTTAGCTTTCCACACTAAGTAAATAAACTTGTTTCAAACCTGGCCCATGTTTCTATGTCGGGACTGGCTGTAGAAACCTTTGACTGGGATTCCCACCATCATGTTTTTAAAGTGTAACGTTGTCATCTGTCCACTAGATGGTACAGGCAGTGTCTCAATATAAGGCCAAAGGGTCAGTGTTTTAATAATGAAGAGTCATTATTAAATGACTCTTAATTGGGCATGACATTTAATTGGGCTGTTAATATTTTGTAAACTTGAACCTGCTAAAGAAAACACGTAATGATTTGACAAATAAAGTGTTTTCTACTAAGGCAGTTACTAGACTGTTGACTGATTGTGTTATGGCATCCCACGTGGTTGCTATGATGTTGCTACTTGTTTACAATCTGCATGCTATAGTGCTGCTAGGTGGTTGCTATGGTATTCCATGTGATTGCTAGATCATTCTGTATGCTTTCTAAGGCACTCTGGGTGGTTGCTCTGGAATGCAATGTGCATCCCAGATGGTTGATGTTGCTAAGTGCTTGCTACGTGGTTGGTATGGCATTGGCAAGTGGCCGCTATGGTATCCCAGATGGTTGGTATGAACTTGCAAAGTGATTGCTATGTGACTCCTACAGTATCCAAAATTGTTCATGTGGTGTTCCTAAGTCTTGCTCTGGTATTCTAAGTTTTTACTTTCAGGTTGCTACATGGTTAGGTTGTGAATGCCTTAAAATAATTAATGATCAGTTATAACACATACATAGAAAGGGAAACAATGACCTGTTGTTTGCCAAATAGTGAACCCACAGCCATCTATATTGTTGCCCTTTCTATGTATGTGTTATAACTGATTATTAATGATTTTTAAGGCATTTACAACCTAATTAGTAACCATTAATAAACTAATTGTAAACCATTTATAAACCCTTTATAAAGGTAGTCTTATTTTAAAGTGGTACTGTTGCTACACTAATTTCTATGGTATTGTATGTATTGTACAAATTGTAATTTGTAAAATAAAATTTATAAAGGTAAGTGAAGAACGTAATTGTATTGTCTTTCTTTGTCATAAAGAACACAAAATATACAGTACCAGTCAAAAGTTTGGACACATCTCTTCGCGCTCAATGTGTTTTTCTGTCCTTTTTAGGATTTTTTACATTGTGAATTTAATATTGAAGACTATATTAAAACTGTACAGGATCACATGCAGAATTATTTAGTAAGTAAAACATTAATCAAACCAGAATATGTTTTATAAATAGTAGCGCATTTATATTTGAGGACAGATCTGCACTTGGTATTTTAATCTCAGATCTTGGTATTTTAATCTCAGTGTCTTCATGAGGGAGAGTCACCTGGAATAGTTTTCTCAGCGTCTTGAAGGAGTTCTTCACGCTGTGAAGCTCCAGTTCATCCCAAATCACCATCTCAGTTTATCAGGTTTAGATCAGGGGATTAATGTGGAGGACAAACACTTTTTTGTTACTGTTTGCTACGTAATTCCCTTAATATGTGTCCCTTAATTGTTTTCATGTCTTTAATATTAATTTACAAATTAAAAAAATAAATTAAATGAAGAAATAAAGAAAAACATTGAATGAGAAGAGATGTGTCCAACCTTTTGACTGGTACTGTATATATATATAAAAAAAACACTGTACATTACATATACATTATTACAGTGCATAAATGTTCAGATGTTAACTATATAATTTATGAATACATAAAGGTTCAATGCTGGAGGCCCCACATTCATATCCTGCAGGTCAGTATATTGTTTTTTTTTAGCTTAGGAACCATAATAGTAATATAAGAAAATTGTTATACATATAAAAAGGAAAAATAATAGAGCAGTTCTGAAGGTCAGAGGTCACAGCTGTTCAGTACTGCATTAGAACAAAAGCACCATTTCACACTTTGCCCTCATTTCACTCCAATTAGCAAAATACACAAAATACACAAGCCTCAGTGACCTCGCAACAGAAAAGCAGGGCCAATGCTGCGTTCATTAAACAAAACACGTACACCAGCCGATACAATCAGACTGCAGCAAGTGAGGGACGGCCAGCTGACCACACTGCAAGATTTCACCTTGATCCCGGGTGATCGCCGAGAAAATACACTGAGAAAGAATAGTCAATAAAAAGAAGGAGTGAAAGGAAGAGTGAATAGGTTTTGTTCTGGGTTTGAAATTAGTCTACTGAAGTCCAAATGTGTACATAAACACTCTGTACTGAGTCGTGACTCCGGCCTGATCTCCATTCATCCAATCCTATCCTCTTCTTCTTCTTCTTCTTCTTCTTTTTTTTCTCCGCTGTTGCTTCATTGCTAATTGAAACTGCATGATTAATCTTTTTCTATTATACCAAATGATACAACAGTAAACAGACTGATTATTTGATTCATAAAAAAACATGAATAGAGTTATATGTCATTTCGTTTGTTTATTATTGCTGTAGAAATTCCTTTGCAGGTTCTTTTCAGTGCTTTCAATCGCATGTGATTGGGTTTATACTAAGACACGGAACATGAACGTGTAAAGCTCAGAGAAAAAAAAAACACATCTTCTTTTAGAATGCAACTGAATACAATGAATCAAAAAACAGAATGAAGCTGATTATGTGTTGTAATTTTACCAGAACTACGTGAAATAAACAACATAATGCTTCTTTCCTAAGTAATTCTTTATTAATATGGTTTATTTGCCAGCTGTAGCCACTTCAGGTTTGAAAAAAAAGAAAGAAATCAGTGTTACCTTGTTTCCTTGTGGTTGTTGATTTTAAAGAATTGCTTAATACAAGTTGAGTATAGTTTTCTATACTCAAAGACTAATGAGGTTTAAAAAAAAGCAGTATCCATTAAAGACTGAGTCTTCGAGGAGCAAACATTGTCAGGTCATCTTTAGTTTGTAGCAAATGTGTTACGGTGCGCGTCTACTAGCACTTTTCTTCAACGCATGTCGCCGTGCCGGATCTCTCGGCTCACCGTGTGTGGGCGTGTCCGTGACGTTTTTGAATTCAAATAAAGCAACAGATGTAGTCAATAATAAGTTTAATTTTTTTTTTTTAATAAACCTCACTGTGATCCATAGTTGTATAAATCCATATTCTGCCATTTTAACTTCTCTTCAGTGTTTAAAAGGCGCCTGTTCTGTGTGTGTGAGGCTCGTCTGTGTGTGGCGTGGCAGCCTGCTCTTCCCTGATTGGCTAGACACAGCGCAGCGGCCGGATTCATTTGAATAAAGTTGAGATCTGCTCAACTTTCTTGCCGGAGGGCGTGGCTGCGCTCAACGCAATGCAACTCAGCATGCACCGTGGCATGCAGCGGCTCTCTCCATTTAAATGAATAAATATGAATAGATTTACAGTTTATCCAATTTGTTTAATAATCTGGTCCCACTTTATAATAAGGGTCCCTAAGTACTATGTAGTTACACGGTAACAATCGGTAACGGTAACTACAGTGTAACTACTGATGAAGTACACATTGTTACAGATTATCTACAGAGGTACAGGTTATGTAATTACACGTGTATTCATTTTAATTTTGACATGTGTACCAGGGTGAGCGTATTTACACAAGTAGTAGAGCAAGTGTACTTACACATGTGTAACAATGTGTGTGTACTTACACATGTGTAATAGTGTGTGTGATAAGTTGAGTATAAACTTATCCAACAGCTATTGTCTAGTATGTAATTAGGGCTAATTGAGTACACACACGTTGTTACACATGTGTAAGTACACTTGCTCTATTACATGTGTAAGTACACTCACCCTGGTCCAAATTAACCTTAATACACATGTGTAATTACATAACCTGTACCGCTGTAGTTAATCTGTAACAATGTGTACTTTATCAGTAGTTACACTGTAGTTACATGGATTGTTACCGTGTAACTACATAGTACTTAGGGACACTTATTATAAAGTAGGACCAATAATCTTGTATATACATCCCTTAGCAGTTTCTTTTTCATGTTTTTGGATATAGACCATGTTTGGATATATTATGGATCTAAATAAAAAAAGCTAAATAAAAATTAATAAAGTAAGTTGCATGTTTGTTCTCTTTTTTTTTAGAATGCAGCTGAATATGTGTGAACATGTGCATGAAATAAAATATATAATTCAAAATATAAAAGCTTTACAAATCCCAGTAATTGTAGCTTCATTCTGTACTTGCACGGTTTATTTGACAGCTGTAACCAATTCAGGTTCAATAACAAAGGACCCTGTGCTTGCTTGTGATTTCTGGTGATTTTAAACAATTGCTTGGACAAAGTTTTATATTTTCTATATTTATAACTCATCTTTAAACATCTGAATATCAGTCTTGTGACTCCTTTGATGAGTTCCCTCCACTGGCTTGCTGTAGCCGCTTGCATCAGATTTAAAACCCTGATACTGGCCTACAAAGCCAAAAAATGGACCAGTTTCTTCCTTCATATATGGTAGCAGTAGTCAAGGCCAAGAGCTCTTTAAGCTTCCAGGATGTAGCTTTCGGCTATACCCACCATCCCTCAAGACATACAGAAGACAGACATCCCAACTCTTCTTTGTTCTGCACTGAGAAGGTGGAACAAACTTCCACTGAGTGTCAGAACAGCAGTGAGTTCCTAAATTAACACTTTTCTCCTAACTGTTTAAACATTACTGAACCATGATGTATCTTTTTGATTCTTGTCTCTACAAAGGAATTATGGATATTTTAAAAATAAAAACAACTTAAATAAGGGCTGAGACTTTGAGGAGCAAAGATGAACATAGGATCTTTAGTTTGTACCAAATATGTGAGACAACTATTGAAATGTTGGTACCACTTTAAAATAAGACTGCCTTTATAAAGGGTTTATAAATGGTTTACAATTAGTTTATTAATAGTTACTAATTAGGTTGTAAATGCCTTAAAATCATTGATAATCAGTCATAACACATAATTAGAAAGGACAACAATATAGATGGCTGTGGGTTCACTATTTGGCAAACAACAGTTCATTTTGTGTTATTCATCATTTCTAAGGCATTTACAACCTAATTGGTAACCATTAATAAACTGATTGTAAACCATTCATACGCCTTTTTCTGATTTGGGGTTGTAGGAAAAGACTGCTCAGTGCTCACAGCCAATGACAAGCTGGTTACAGCTGTTCAAACAAAGCAAAACTACTATACTGAGTGTCCAAATACTAAAAATCTCCCTTTGTAAAAATATAGGCTAATGTACACAGCTAACAAAGCTCTGTTGCACAGCTGTGCAAGCACACTGATTCCCAATAAAGCTCTGCAAACAACTCAGGTAAGAGAAAATGCTCAATGGTATACTGGCTAACTATACATTATGTACAGAGTATCCACAATAAGAGCAAGCAGGATGAACAAGTGCAACAGGTTGACCTACATTATACAAACAGTATAAAAAAGTATTGGGACACCTGCTCATTCACTGTTTCTTCTGAAATTAAGAGTTCTAAAAACTGTTTATCCTGCTTTTGTTGGAGTAACTGTCTCTACTGTCCAGGGAAGACTGAATTCTACTAGTTTTTTAATAGAACACAGTGGACCAACACCAGCAGATGACATGTCTCTCCAAACCATCACTGATTGGTGGAAACTTCACACTAGACCTCAAGCAGTTCGGACTGTGTGTCTCTCCACTCTTCCTCCAGACTCTGCTCCCTTAATTTACAAATGAAATGTAAAATTTACTGATGATCAGTGATGGTTTAGAGAGACATGTCATCTGCTGCTGTTGATCCACTGTGTTTTATTATCAATTCTAAAGTCAGTGCAGTTTTGTTTTCCCGTAAAATCTTACAGGTCTACAGTCTACAGGTCAAACCTGTTGTATTTGTCAATGTTTGAAGATGGTGATATATCTAATTTGACCTCAGCATTATTGTGGTGGGAGCCGTTAGGGTTAATCACTCTTTAGCGGTTGCCAATCAAATGTCTTTCACTTTTTTGTCACTACTTTAGAATGTTGGCACAGCAGTGTCACAGTGCCAGCCTTGCCATTCAGTTTTGATATTTCCATTCATACAGTGATTGAAGTTTACATTTATGATATTTGACAGGAGCTCTTATCCGTGACTTACAACTGAATCCTGAGTGTTGCCAAGGACACTAATTAGTATAGCAAGGTGTGCTTGAATCAAAATTCAGGCTTCTACACTCATCGTAAAAGAAATGGTTACAAAAATGTTTGCACCCAGAAGGAAGTGGGGGATTGAGACAATATTCACAAAGAAGATAAAATAACATTAAAATTAACAATAAATAATGAAAAATTTAGATACATATGGGAAACTCTTAGTAATATTTATTGAGCTACACCTACAGAAGTAGTGTATAACGCATGTATAGCACTGCAACATGTAGAGGTTCCTAATGATGTCCTGTGATAATTCATCCCATGCAGCTCCAATATTCTTACACAGCCCCTGCAAATTTTGTGGTCGGGTTAGTTGGGAGTATTGATAGCACACCAATAGCATCTCCCACTTTTTAAAATAGGGATAGATCTGGTGATGCAAGGCAAGATCTTGGAACAGCAGCAGTGTGTGGGTGAACATTGTCCTGTTGGAATATAGCGCACAAGAGTGTTTGTTTACAAAAGGTAGGAACGCTGGTTGCAGAACCTCACTGATGTAGTGTTGGGCTTTTAAAGTGCATCACAGAAGTGTACTGACACACTCCCATACCATGACAGACTCTAGCTGTGTTCAAAATTGCTCCCTATTATAGAAATAGTGCACTATATGGTGCGTCAGCCATTTATCTATTTTGTAGTGCTCTTCCAATTCTTAACAGTACATTTTGTTCCGTGTTTGGTTCACAAAACATAGTGTAGAGAAGATTTACAAGATATACAATTTCCAAAGTATACCATAATGCAATGCGGTTTGCTGTTTGTAGTTTGGTCACTGCCTTCTCAGTTTATGATATATTGTAGCAAATTCTACATGGTGAATAGTAAAGGAGTTAAGGAGTGAACCATTCCAACAGAGCTCCTGTCTTTTAGACTTGTTGGTTGCTATGCTATCACAGTGGTTTGGTTTGGTATTGCTAAGTAATTTGTAAAGTATCTGAACTGGTTAGTGCAGTGTTTACTAAGTGTTTGATAAGGTTTGCTAATAAATTTGACAAAGTCAAATTTCTTCAGGTGAGTTCTTCAGGGTGACTGCTATGGTTTGGCTGGATGGCTGGTACACAGTAAATTCTACAGTGTTAAAATCAAAGTGTAAATATGTTTTAACTATCTGAGAGTTTTTTATTTTCCCTTAGTGAAAAACAATCCACAGAGTTGGTGTTATAACACTCTCTATAACACTGCCTCACTCTGCTCTGCAGTCAATATTATTCTTTCTTCTGGGTTAGTGTGTGTGTGTGTGTGTGTGAGTGTGTGTGTCTTATATTTGTTTGTAGGAAAATGGGATTTAGTTGTGGTGGTTTTCCTGATAAAGCATTATTCACCCTCTTGGTGTTGGGTTGGATGGTGGATAAGGGTCTCCACCCAAGAGTTATTGTGTTATATGAGAACCACTACTTTTTTGACAGTTTTTGATGGGCTCTCTTGTTCTAAATAAGTAATTTATTTTGTGTTATACATCCCATTTACATCCCATCTAATGTTTTATTAATACTCTGGTACTGTATATAGTTTCGAATGAAGTTCAGAAAATACACAAAAATAAATTCAAACAAACTTTTTACCATGTGGCGTAAAATGTGTTAACACTGATGAGAGTTACATAGAGTTAATGTATGACTCCAAACAGTGTTGAATTAACTCTAAAATTGTAACTCTTGTGGTTATTTAAGTTATTTTAACACTATAGGGAGAGGGACAGTGTTACATTTCTATGGTGTTTCTAAGTGATCCAGGGTTTTAAAACATAAAACAGTGTAAACAGTGTATGTTTTTTTTTTGTCATTATGTCATTATACATTGTTACAACACCATATGGGCATAATAAAATGTTGATTAAAGGATTAATGAATTACTACATGTAAACTGCACATATATTCCAAGCCCATTGAAATACAAATAAATTGATATTTTGAACACTTAACTGATACAGATAGAGATAGTAGTCTTTCTGTGTGAGAAACAGATTAACAGGGCATATTTAAGACCCCCTTAATATGCATTTCCATTAGAACAGGTCATTTTTCTGCATGAGTGGAGAGTGAGAAAAAGAGAGAATGAGCAAGTGAGAGAGAGAGAGAGAGAGAGAAATAGACAGAGAGAGATTCTAGTGAGGGTCTGGTTACTTAGTTAGAGTGTCATTAGCATTCATGGTACTGCTATAAGCCTGAGTAATTACAGGCGTAAGAGCAGGGAGGAAGAGCAGTTTACACTGCTAGTAATTTGATTTGCATCTACGCTAATAACTTCTTTTGTGCGTGTTTATGCGCCGTGGCAGAACACAAGCGCTGTCTGGCTGCGGGCTGAATGAGGAGGAGAAGAAAGATCCGTTAAAAAAGCTGAATTTAAGTTGCCTTCATCTCACTGGGTAAAAAAAAAGAGATAGGAGGGAGGTGCCTCTGACCTGTACTGATGGAGGGAGCAGCATTAGGACACCCCTGGTCTTACTGAAGGGTCACCACTGAAAGTTCATTAATCTGAAAGTGAAATATAGTCAATAATATTAGAAACACATGGTCAAGAACCATGGGACATTCTGCATTAGAATATTAGCATTTACAGCTGCTTATCTGTTCACATGGACAATTCTTGCCAGACACCACTGGTCACCATCAGTCCCCCCACTGCACTGTCCACCGTGTTCCGTCAAACTGTTCCGTTTTCTATTCCCGGTACACACGTGATGCTGTGAATGGAGGAATGTTAAATACCCACACAACACAACTTCTCATCTCATTTTACAAACATTTTTTATGAACTGCTGCACCATGACTTGGCATGGCATGCTAGTGTACAGATGTGAAACAGAACCTCTTAATTCTAATTTATTCTTCATGCATGTACACAAATTAATATTTACATTTTAAACAGAGTAGCCATCACTGTCCACATGCTTCTATCCAGTCTCTGTTTTGGCATGAATGTATGAATGTAAAGCAATACATTCATTAGAGCAGCAAATCTCAACTGGTGGGTCGGGACCCAAAAGTAGGTCGCGGACACATTCTGGGGGGTCACAGACAGCTCATGTATTGTCTTTTATATGGGGAAATGTTCCTACTAATGTACCATATTTTTCATACTATAAGGTGCACTGAATTATAAGGCTCGCTATCAATGAACGTCTATTTTAATACATAAGGCGCACTGGATTATAAGGCGCATTGGATTATAAGGCACATTATGTGACACTAGTAAGGAACAGGGGTGTCGCCACCCAACGGGTGAGACCTGTATAGCTAAGCTTTATTTTTTTATTTAAAAAAACACATTTTCTTTTAAAGTTAAATGAGCACTGGATGTTAATCTACACTAGCTTGTTTTAACACAGTGAACACGCAGACTATAGTCCAGGAGTCACCAATAGGCGGACTGTGGTCCGGGTTCATTTAAAGCGGTGGAACCTTTTTTGTCTTTACGGTAAACGTGCTGTGCTTTGCGGCGCAGTAAACTCACAGACCAATCACGTGTGGTGTAAGATCACCAAACGCTGTCCTCTGCCAATCAGATCTGTGCAGACCGCTGCCCCAGCTAGTGAATTGGGACGCGGCCGGGAAAAAAAAACGCCATTATAAAGAGATAGGGAGCCCGGGAACTGGTGGAAACAAAAGACATGCCAATAGTATTCACCTCTGAACACTAGCAACACTTTACCAGCAACATTTTATCAACACCATGGTCAACTCCACTAGTCTAGTGGGAGTGTGTTTTTTTTTTTTTTCAGGGTGCTCTGGCTCTGGCATAAAACACACATGATAGGGCTGTTAGTCTATGTGTGAGAGTATGGGTGTGTGTAGTATCATGCGATAGGCTGGTGCACTATCTAAGAGGTGGTCCTGCATCTCATCCAATGAATCCAGGTGGGCTCCAGACCCACCCTGACCTTGACCAGGATGCAGTGGATAAGAAAACAGATGGATTGATGGATTGCACTGACTGTCTGCCGATTTCCTCTGGAATGTTTTCATTCAATCAGAGATGCATTCACCGATCCTTTCTGCTTAAAAAAACAGTTTATTTTTGTTTTACAGTCTCTCCAAATATGGAACAGAGGTGGACTCTGACAATGCCCGAGCGTTTCTATAGAACAAAGGATGTCTGACAGAGCACACAAAGACTTTTGTGTCAAAACAAGTACGCTTTGTTCCTCAACATATTCATTTATTTCAGCCAATTGAAATAAAGCGCCTTCACCAGAAAATCAATACAAAGACAAATGACCACACTTTTGACTCCACAATGTAGCTGCCTCGGCCTTGAGAGCCACACAGAAAAGTATTATTCTTGCATTTGAATGGGGCTGAGAGGGAGCGCGGGACTGTGGAAGTGTGTTCTATGTCAAAAAAGAAGAAAACTAATTGAAAACGAGACACTTTCGGACACGGCGACACACTGGGACAGTGGCGCGAAGAGACGACTATAGAGAATTGAAAGTGGAAATGAATAGAGCAGCTAAAGTTGGCTGAGGAGCTCTTCAAGATGATCACATCATCCTAAAAAGTTTTGTAAATGTGATTTTCTTTCAGCAAGTTACATAAAAGCACCATACGGGAGGAATCAGTCCAATCTGTCCAACTCAAAAGGTACTGTATGATCCTGTGCTTCATCAAAAGACAAGGGACATGCTCTCCCCACATATTTCCCAATGCCAATCAGCCATAACATTAAAACCGCTGGTGGGTGACTATCCTATTACAATGGTATCTGAAGAGGGTATGAATCTGTATGTACTGTATATTAATTGTGATTTGGCTTTAACTTTGGGGACATGTTGGGAATGTCCACATCTCTATTAGTCTATTAGAGAGTCAGGTATTGTGAAATAAAGGAGTTGTAGTGAGATCTGATAGAACGTTCCAGAAGTTTGAAGAACGTTTCAGAAGAACGGAAATTTAACATTCCTTAAGCCACAGTGGCATGTGTGTACTAGAACACTTCAATATACTAGTCCCTGTCCTATGACTTCTGGCATGTCAGACTACATATTAGGTAGCAAGCGGACAGTCCTGAAGGAGAGAGAGAGAGAGAGAGAGAGAGAGAGAGAGACATATTGACAAAAAAAATATTGAAAGGAAAGAAAGAAAGAAAGAAAGAAAGAAAGAAAGAAAGAGAGAAAGAAAGAAAGAAAGAAAGAAAGAAAGAAAGAAAGAAAGAAAGAAAAAAGAATATTAACAAGAGAAAGAGAGGGGCAGGAAAGAAAAGAGAGAGATATTGACAGAAAAGAAAGAGAATGAGAGAGAGAGAGAGAGGGGAGAGAGGCAGGAAGGAAAACAGATAGACAGACATATTGAAAAGAAAGAAAGAAATAAAGAAAGAGAGCAAGAGAGAGAAAGAGAGAGAAAGAAAGAGAGGAAGGCAGGAAGGAAAAAAAGAGAGACACATGTTGAAAGGAGAAAGAGAGAGAGACAGGAAAGGTAAGAGGGAGAGATATTGACAGGAAAAAAGAGAAAGAGAGATAGGAGGAAGGAAGGAGAGACAGGAAAGAAAAGAGAGAGACAGAAAGAAAGAAACAAAGAAAGAAAGAAAGACATATTGACAGGAGAATGAGAGAGGCAGAAAAAAACAGAAAGAGAGAGATATTGACAGGAAAGAAAGAAAGAGAGAGAGAAAGAGAGAGAGAGAGGCAGGAAAGAAAAGCGAGAGAGACAGAGACATTGACAGGAGAGAAAGAGAGAGAGAGAGAGACAGAGACATTTTGACAGAAAAGAAAGAGAGAGAGAGAGAGAGAGAGAGAGAGGCAGGAAATAAAAGAGAGAGATATTGACAGGAAAAAAGAGAAAGAGAGAGAGAGGGAGTTAGTAAAAGAGAGAAAGATAGTTTAGTTGTGTGATAGAGAGAGAGAGGGAAATGAGTGAAAGAGTGTGTGTGTGTGTGAGTGAGTGGGGAGGAAAAGTGAGAGAGTGAGAGAGACAGAGACAAGGAAAGAGAGAGAGGGAAAGTGTGTGACAGAGAGAGAGACAGGCATATAGACAGGAAATAAGTGTATGTGTGTGTGCGCGAGTGCGTGAGTGTGTGTGAGTGTGTGTGTGGATGCTAATCACTGCTACCCATGCCAGAGCATGTCTTCCTGGGCCAAATGAGATTAGAGCAGTGTGTTGCGTGGGGCTGTGGAGGTGAAAGGTAAAGGCACTTATCAGGAGGGTTGCCCTCGGGGGCCGCGGCGGCTGGCTCCATCAGAACCCGGCACGCACTTCTCCCTGGATTAGACTAATCAGGAGCGAGCAGTGGGGATGTATAGACCACTTATCAGGACAAAAAACATTGGGCTCCCTTTCCCTTTCAACAGAGCCTACAGAAATGTTTGTTAATTTTATTTATTACAGGATGCTTGTCGACGTGGCAATCTTCCACCGAATCGTTGAAAAGAGCTCTTCGCTGAGCGGAAGGCACTCGGTGTTTACGCGCCGCGGAGATAGCGATGCCTTTGATGTTTTTTAGAAAAACTCCCCCTCCCGCACACTTATTGTCATTATTATTTATTTATTTTGCCTCGCTGTGTTTCGGGTTTGTGGAGCTACCACAGATTGCGTTGATTTGAAGTAGTCAGCGCAACAAAGGCTTCCGAAAAATATTTAGGAATATTTACGCAGAGGCGACTTCCGGGGCCAAACAGGAACAGAGCCTCTGGCGCCGAAACCGAAGCTCTGAAACCGATAAGGCCGATTTCCGCACCTACAATTACCTTCAAAATTAATCTGTTTAAATACATTTCTGTGAGGGATTCATGATAGTTTAAAAAAAAAATTAATATCAAATATATCTCTCTTCCTCAGATGAAAGAAAGCCACTGCTTTGATACGGAGAAGTACGAAGAAGTTTATTTGCATCAAAATACGGTTTAAGAAAAAAAAGAAAAGAAAAAAAAAATAATCACGTTAAATCCAAGATTCAGATTGCGCTCACTCATACCTCTCGTACCACAGAGCAATTTTTAGTCAGTTAATTTGATTCATTTATTGGTTCTGGTAACTGTTATACTGTCCGTTAATGTCTCAATAGCTTAAACAAAAGTGAGTACACCTCACAGTGAACTTTTTTTTTAGTTAACAAATTGTGCACCCTTTTATTATCTAGCACTTCCTTAAACAGGCCAGGATTTTTTGACATTAGACCCCTAAATCTTGAGGATTTCAATTCAAGCATTACATAAAAATGTCATCTTTGATAAGAAACATTACTGAAAAGCATCATTGTAAATGTAACAGAAAATATATAAAAAAATTAAGTAAATCTGCTAATGTCAAAATATAATAAAAAGAAAAATCATAAAATTGGCTCTTTCCTGAACTTAATTTTAAAATGAATATTTTCCTAAATACCAATCAAACAGTTAACAGAATCTTTTCGTTTCGAAATGGTTGTCTATTTTTTATGTCTATTTTCAAACATGCAGAATTTGAGTTGATTCCTGTTACTGATGTGGAATTATTTAGTGGAGTATAGAGAAAGTGAACAGGCAGGTTATCCAAGTGTTCTGTATGAGATTTGAAAGCTCTTAAATTTTTTGAATGTGATTAAGTTATTTTACTGCAGAAAAAAAAAAAAAGTTTTGTATCACCTACACCAGTAGCCTGTATACTGGACAAGGTAGTTTAAGGGGCATGGAATTCAACAGAGCTGCATAGGTTGCTATACTGGATTCCTCTTCCACTCCTCCATGATGACATTAGACCCCTTGCGTTCCTACACCTTCTGCTTGAGGATGCCCCACAGGTGCTCAACTACAGTAAGTTTGTCTGGAGACTTACCTGCCCAAGGAAAATCACTGCTTAATTGCATAGAAGTCAGAAGTATGAATTAGGAAGTTAAGTTGTTTTAAAATACAGTTTAAAACAATACAAGAAAAAAAAAAAAAATCTGAGGTACAGATTGTGTTCGCTCACTAGCTGTGTCCCACAGAGCCATTTTTAGCCAGTTAATTGGAGTCAAGAGGGCCAATTCTAGAAATTCTACTTAAGGACTGACATTGGTACATTAAGGGAAGAACGAGAGTGGCGGAAAGCTTCTCTTCAGATTTAATTGGACGTACAGCGTAGTCTAGCGAGGACCAGATTTAAACGATTCACCCTCATTAAACCTTATGAATCATTGCCAACAGACAGGCCTATTAAAGCGCCTCTCGCTGTGTGCGAGAGCGGGCCGGGCGGAGGTATGCTGAGGTATTCTTGGGGACGTGACGCAGAGCCTCTGTGGTTGTTTCTGATTCGATTGTGCTCCGACGTTAAGGCCCTGTTCCGCTGAGTAACGTGCATCTGATCGGGCCGCTGATACAGTGGCCTTGGCTGGCTGGTTGCCATGGCTGTATAGTGCTTTCTGAATTAATGTGGGCTTTCTTTGAAAGCCTGGAAAGCCTGAGTCTTTGTGATGAGTGTATTACTCTCATTATTATTAGTATTACAGTATTAGTCAATCTTCATACAGGAAGCTTTAAAGTTATGTTTGCAGTAGACAAAAATCTTGTTGTATAATTTTTGTTATTATTTAAAATTCCTTAATTTTTTGGTCCTGTTACCTTGGGCCACAATTTTTTAATTTAAAAGGACTCAATCTTGAAGTCAAAGTTGGTTGGTGGACAAACAGACAACAAATCCTTGTGACTATGAAAGTTATGTTAATAAAGTCGTGCAACTTAGTTAGTGGCTCTAACTTTTCTGATTACACAGTCTGGTGCTCTATTCAAACAGGACAATGCTCATCCATATACTACTACCATCTCAAGAGCTTACCTTTAAAGACATAGACGCTATAGCATGGTCTGTTCCATTGCCAGACCTATTCCTGACTGAAAATGTGTGGGATGTACAGTAATTGGTAATTGGTGAGTAATTGGTGAGAATATTAAAGCAGTATGGGACGGATTATCGCAGGACTCCGTTAGGAACCTCTACAACTTCATGCTGAATAGTCTGGCATATTGTGTAACGTATCGTCGCTATTCAATGGAAAACAAGTATCTCCATTTTTGTTGATTTTTAGTTTACTTCGTACTGCATTTGAGCACACAAACTTCCCCCCTACATTGTTTTAAAATTTCTTGAAGAATGGAACACACTGTGTGTGTTTAGTGTATGTAATGCATGTAGTGTGTATAATGTGATGAACAGGAAATGCTGAGCTGGCATTCTGAAGATGATGAGAGGGAATAGGGTGGTGGGGGGGTTGGTCATGAGGTGGTCCTATGGAGAGCCTGGTGGAGAGGTGGAGAGGCCGGGGTGAGAGAGGCTGAGATGACCACTGTCTCTCTCCAGCAGGTGTGAAGAGTCTTCACAGCTCCTCATTGTCTTTTATGAAAATGTCACTCCGCCGCTGATATTCTCCCGAGGCTCTTTATCGCTCGGCTCTCCTGCAACTTCTGTGATGTTTAAGAAATCCGTCGCTTCTCCTCCCGTGTCTCTTTCTCCGCTCTCAGCTGGACGGCCTTTCAGCAAAAACGCCCTGCTTTCTATACTCTTTAAATGTTCTTTTTCCAGAAATAGATATACTGTATTTTGTGTGTATGTGTGTGTGTGTCTGTAAGTAAAAAAAAAAATAATAAATAAATAAATAAATAAAAAGATATATATATATATATATATATATATATATATATATATATATATATATATATATATATATATGTATATATATATACATATATATATACATATATATATGTATATATATATGTATATATATATATATATATATATATATATATATATATATGTATATATATATATATATATATATCCAAGGTATTCCTGGATGTTTCAGTCTGAGTAGAGATGCACCGAAACAGAAAATCTGATCAAATTTGACTATTTGTCCAAAGAACGAATGCAGAAAAAAATACCCATTTTCACAAGCTTGCAATAACAAAAATATGATTTAACAATGTTTATTGAACACGTAATATTTTTTATGTCTGAGCAGACACGCCGACAAAGCTCACTGCATTTACTTCTGCAGTCCTATTCTAATCACACATTTTCTACTTTTTAAATGACTAGTTTACTAATCAGAATTACTAATGTTTCTGACATAATCTTACATACCTCCTCAGTATTTGGGAGATGAAAATATATGGCCAAAAATGGCATAAAAACACGTTTTTGCTGCCAGACATTGAGGATATTTAATATTTTAGATTCAGCCATAAATGTACATTTTAAAAATGTCCTGAAGGGTGTGATTGGAGATAACACCTAATTCTTTTATACATTTATATATATATATATATATATATATATATATATATATATATATATATATATACAGTTCATATATTATTTTGGTAACACTTTATTTTAAGGAACACAAATTAGGCACTTATTAATGTCTTATTATTTGCTTAACAAAGCCAAAATTAGACATTTATAAATGATTTATTCACTACTTATTTGGCTTCATTCTGTGTAAGTGTTATTGGTGCTTAATTAGTGGTCTGTTATGTAGAAATGATTAATAATGGCTGTATTAGTTCTTAATTATTTCAGAATAAACGGCTTGTACTCTTGGGAATAATTTGATATATCTTAATAATTCTATATATTTAGGAATAATTTAGAATATTTGGGAATAATTTGATATATTTGGAACTATTTAGTATATTTAGGAATTATTTGGTATATTTGTTTACTTTCTGGTGCTATGCAACTAATATCCCTTATGAAACATAATAAATGGCAATATATTGGAAAATATAGTGCAATATATTAAATAATAAGTTTTCATATATGGAAAAAAGGACATCTATTGTTTAATATATGACAATTTATGCATGGACCATTTATGTCTATATATTGGTAAATATAAACTAGGTATATAAATATAAATATTTAACCTAGCTTTAATTTAACTAGCTAAGCAAGCTTTAATTAAACTAGCTAACCTAGCTTTAATTTAACTAGCTAACCTAACTTTAATTTAACTAGCTAACCAAGCTTTAATTTAACTATCTAACCTAACTTTAATTTAACTAGCTAACCTAGCTTTAATTTAACTATCTAGTCTAGCTTTAATTTAACTAACCTAACTTTAATTTAACTAGCTAACCTAACTTTAATTTAACTAGCTAACCTAACTTTAATTTAACTAGCTAACCTAACTTTAATTTAACTAGCTAACCTAACTTTAAGTTAACTAGCTAACCTAACTTTAAGTTAACTAGCTACCTTTGCTTTAATTGAACTAGATAACCTAGCTTTAAGTTATAATTTATAGCTAGCTAACCTAGCATTCATTTTTAAGTTATAATTAGCTAACCTATCTTTAATTTATGTTATAACTAGTTAACCTATCTTTAATTTTGGATTTATTACTAGCTAACCTAGCTTTAATTTATAAGTTATAACTAGCTAACTTAGCTTTAAGTTAACTAGTTAGCTAGCTAAATTAGCTTTGAGATATGTTTTAATTAGCTAATCTCTAGCTATCTCACTTTATCCCATGAAATAGCTATGCTAATTTATTTTGTATTAAGGATTTAGCTGTACATTATTAAACTATCACAGTTTACCTTTAAATTAGGCTTGTTAGCGGTGGGTTCCAAATACTGAAACTTGTTTTTGATCTAAGAGTATTCGGACCCACGTGTAACTAAGTAGCATTGTGTTGCTGGTGGTCATTGTTTGTTTATTTCTCATTTTCTTCCTTTGTTATAAGGTGAAACTGGGGAAGGAAGGCACCATCACTGTCTCAGCCCATTGTTGGAAGACTGCAAAAGCACAAGCTACAGCCAGTGGGACGGCACGACTGCTACTGATGGAACTCTTTAATGTTGATGTTTTTCTGAACTTACCTTTATCTGTTTTTGTATTATACATAAAGTAGTATATGGTAGTATATATTCTTGAATTTATAGTGAAGTGTATTGTTAAATATATAATAAAATAAATTGTGATGTGTGGTAATAGATGGTATGTGTATTATGGATAGTAATATATTAAAATATATTCTTGAATACATAGTGAAGTGTATTGTTCAAAATATAAAGTACAATATATAGTACACTGCAAAATATGTGGTAATAAATGGTACATAATAATTGATAAGTCATGTTCATATGTTGCCATTGCTGTTACAGTTACCATTTTAGCTATATTGGTATCTGCACATTCGACCAGTCAGTCAGTCAATCTACATTTTAAATTTAACAGTTGAGAGTCTTAAACCAATAGAAAATAAAACTGCTTGAATTCAAATGAGAATAAATGTGCTAAAATGTGTTTTCTGTTGTTTCATTAGGACAACTGCATTTTTGACATTCAACTTATGTAAATGGGAAGTCAAACACACAGTTCTTTTTAGTGTCTAATTAGTGATGAACAGAACCTCACTTTAGAATATGGTACACTTCTGGGTGTATAAGTGACTTATTAAGCACTTATTAGCTAAATTGTGATGGAGATTGACTTATTAAATGTTTATTTTGCGCTTTTTAGGGTGTAATTAGTGATGAACAGAACCTTACTTTAGAATATGGTACACTTCTTGGTCTATTAGTGACTTATTAAACCCTTATTAAGTACATCGTGAGGCGGATTGATTGATAAAATATTTATTCAGTTCTTTTTAGTGTCTAATTATTGATGAACAAAACCTCACTTTAGAATATGGTACACTTCTTGCTCTATTAGTGACTAATTAAACCCTTATTAAGTACATCGTGAGGGGGATTGGTTGATGAAATATTTAGTCAGTTCTTTTTAGGGTGTAATTAGTGATGAACAGAACCTCACTTTAGAATATGGTACACTTCTTGGTCTATTAGTGACTAATTAAACCCTGATTAACTCAGTAAACTCCAGCACAGCTATAACCGTACCAAACTCACATAGATCAGATTGCGACCAATTATACACTAATAACGTGTATGATTTGGCTAATAGTTAATGCTTAATAACCTGCTTAACAGGGTGCTAACATAACTGTTTATAGTGCACTATAAGAACTAATACAGCCATTATTAATCATTTCCACATAACAGACCGCTAATTAAGCACCAGTAACACTTACACAGAATAAGGCCTAATATGTAGTGAATAAATCATTTATAAATGTCTAAGTAAGGCTTTATTAAGCAAATAATAAGACATTAATAAGTGCCTAATTTGTGTTCCTTAAAATAAAGTGTTACCATTATTTTTACTGTTTACTTAATAACTTGGCTTTATGAACTTTGCTCTCTGTTTAACCGTGTCACAATGACACAAGTCTTTGGAGGTTGTTTGCACTTTTTCAGGAAGGTCAGAGTGTTTTCATTAACAATGAGAGTTGTGACCCTGAGTGGCAGAGAAGCTTTACCGCTGTTCTGCTGTTCTGGGACCAGTATATGTGAATTTTTCCAGTAAACTTTAACATATTTTAAATTCTAAACTTTGACTCAATGATCATTTTTCCTGTTCTGGCATTTCTCACATCCGAGTTTTATCTAGGTCATGCTGTAGTTTATTACCCTACATTACATACAAAGTTTTCAAAAATCTCCTTTTTCGTGTGGATGAAAGACCAAAATGCAGACGAATACCTTTGTTTATCTGGACAATTTACTGTATATGTTTTAGTCCGTTTTGTTCATTTTTTTAACATTTACCTCAGCAGTCGTATTCTAACCATAAATGTAATTCTAACCATACAATTCCTCATTAGAGATATATATTCAAGTCTCATATGAGCAAATTTTACACAGAGAAAGTCAGCCAGGCTTTAGGTTAACAAACAAATGCTAGCATAGCTAACATTGCCATTCTAGTCCTGTACAGCTCGTATCTCCCAGCTGGAAAACAGAGAGATTGTGAAAAGATTGTTATAAGTGATGCCTCCATTGGCTGCCTGTTTGGCTGCCCTTAATGTGTCCCTTCTTACAATAAATAATGATGATGTGCCTCTAGATCAAAAAATCTTGCTAATGTGTTTAAATCATTGCAATTCTATGCAAAAGCTGCCATTATAAAGCACCATCTATGCCTAACCTATTATAAACATAAATCATTTTGCGTCCACTTACATTTTCAGTTTTATTCATGCCCCCAATTTTAAACAACCCACCACCAGTCCTAGAAACATCCAGAAAGTGTTCATGTAACCAAAAAATAAATTTAAAAACTTTGAAATTTCAGGCATTTGCAGAAAGCAAAAAGTTTTTGTGGCCTTCATGCTGCATTTTCACAATATAAGAACCATTTTAGTTGCCTAAATAAATGTCCAATGGAAACTAAACTAAACTGTGAACACAAGCATTAAAAAATAGAGAAAAAAACATTCACAGGATGTTCCCCAGAGCCCTGCATGCCAGCCAAAGACCATTCAGGAATTTTACCTTTATCCAATGAATGGCAAGACATTTTGAAAGCATCGACCTAAGGGACTTTTTTTTTAAAGGAACTCTAATGTAACATTTAACTTACATTAACACACATTTAATGCAGAGCAGCCCACAAGGCCACTGCATTATTTCTCTTTTCCAGCTCCACAAAAAAACGTAACAGCTGCCATTTTACTTATATTAACAATATTATTGATATACCAATGAAAATATTCCAGTTTCCTTAAAATATAATTGAATTTTAGCCTACATCTTGTGCACTTATTATAACCTTAACAGTGCTGTAAATTATTTCAATACAATTCAATACAATCCAGATGTTAAACTCTATTAAGAGTCTATTAAGACAAATATTTTTTTCTGCTTTGAATCTCTACGCATAGCTGCATAGCCTTGACCACAGCCTGATGATGTTCTCCCCAGCAATATTACCTCATATTACTGCCTTTGAGGACAGGTTAAAGCTGCACAGCTACAGACTCAGCAGTTGGGAAGTTTTTAACTGGATAGCCACAATGCTAGCAGCTGGGCCTTGGCAGGCTTGGAGCATGTTAGCTATGGTGCTAACTGTTTTTAACAGAGGTGAGGCTTGTGTTTGTTTCGCTGTTCAAATTATTAACAATCATTCTCCAAAACCATATACAGCACCTTTAAAGAGCTTTAAAGATTGATTTTCACTTTTAATTAATCTAAATGCTTAACTTCCATTAACTAATGTGAATGATGCCTTAAACTACTCAAAATTTTAAATGTTTGCAAAATACTATTTTATTTATCATTGTCTAGACAAGAAACAGATGCTGTAAGCTCTTGATCAAAGTCAAAAAGGTTTATTTAGACTTTTATCATTAAAAAAAATCAAAAGACAAGGGTCTGTGAAAGATTGGGGGGTGTGTCAGTACGTTTCTGTGATGCAGCTTTAAAGCAGAAAAGTACACTGAGCTCTTTGAACAACGTATAGTGGTATAAAAAAGTTTGGGCACCCCTGATAATTTTCATGATTTTCCTTTACAAATCATTGGTGGTTTGAATCACCAATTTCTGTTAAACATATCATACAGCAGACAAACACAGTAATATTTGAGAAGTGAAATTAAGTTTATATGATTTACAGAAAGTGTGCAATAATTCTAAATAAACTAAATTAGACAGGTGCACACATTTGGGCATCCCAACAGAAAAATGACATCAATATTTAGTAGATCCTCCTTTTGCAGAAATAACTGCCTCTAAACACTTCCTATAACTTCCAATGAGAGTCTGTTTTTGCTTCTGGTTGAAGGTATTTTGGATCATTCTTCTTTACAAATCATCTCCAGCTCAGTCAGGTTTAATGGTTTCCAGCATGAACAGCCTGCTTTAAATCACACCACAGATAATATTTCAATAATATTCAGGTCTGGGGACTGAGATGATCATTCCAGAACACTGTACTTGTTCCTCTGCATGAAGGCTTTAGTAGATTTTCAGCAGTGTTTAGTGTTTAGGGTCGTTGTCTTGTTGAAGTACCCAGCCCCGGTGCTGTAACTTCAACTTTCTCACTGATTCTTCAACATTGTTTTTAAAATCTGCTGATATTGACTGGAATCTATGCAACAACTTTAACAAGATTCCCAGTAGTACCTGCACTGACCACAAAGCCCCACAGCATGATGATAGAACCTGCACCAAATTTTACTGTGGGGAGCAGTAAAGTGTTTGTTTTGAAATGCTGTGTTCTTTTTCCTCCATGCATAAATAACCACTCTCCAAATAACTCAGTTTTAGTTTCATCAGTCCAGAGCACCTTATTCTAAAATGAGGCTGGCTTGTTCAAATGTGTTTTAGCTTTAGCATACCTCAAGTTTCGACTCTGTTTGTGGCGTGTGCTCAGAAAAGGCTTCTTCTGCATTACTCTTCTCCCATACAGCCTCTCCTTGTGCAAAGTGCGCTGAATAGTTGAATGAGGCACAGTGACTCCATCTGCAGCAAGATGATGTAGGTCTTTGGAACTGGTCTGTTTTCTGTGGGTTGACTATGGCTGTTCTCACCATCCTTTTCCTCTGAGTATCTGAGATTTTTCTTAGTCTGCCACTTCAGGTCTTAACTAGAACTGTGCTTGTGGTTCTTCCACTTCCTCACTGTGTTTCTCACAGTGGAAACTGATTGAGCTGAAATCTCTGAGATAGCTTTTTGTATGCTTCCCCTAAACCATGATGTTGAACAGTCTTTGTTTTATGTCATTTGAGAGTTGAAAAATACCGTACAAATATTCCTACCTTAATAAAAAGTCCAATAAATCACTTTTTTGCTCTATAAGGCGCATCGTATTATAATTTCTCTCCTGAAAACTGTTTATTTGGGTGAGTAAAGCACTTACTTCCATTTATTTACAGTAGGGTTAGAGTTCCAAACTTCTCCAGCACTAAGACTAGAGGGTTAATGCTAATGCTGCTCCAGCATTGCTAGTCGGGGTTAGGAGCAGGCTACAGGCCGATAATACTTGCCTCTGAATGGAAAAATAGCAGTTAGCTGCTAATGCTAATGCTACTCCAGCTCGGGTGTTGGAGAACTGAATTGAAACTTCTAAGTAATAATACTGCAATTTAGCGCAGTGGCTTTACTGCTCCTTACAATCTGACTGGTAAAATTCATACATAAGGCGCACTGATGATTTTTGGTCAAATTAAAGAAATTTAAGAGCACCTTATAGTGCGAACAATATGGTATGTTGATAAAATACAGTGTTTAAAAATGTGTAACTTTGGAGAGGAATATCTGCCCTGCTAACTGTCAGCCCTAGCAAGGTTTAAATATGTTAGCAGTGATGCTATCAATCAGGCTGAGCTGGGTTAGGTTGAGCAGGTTAGATGCATTTAGGATGCTAAAAGCTGTCCTTAACAGTTCCCTGACCTTAACCAGGGATGGCAGCCATGAGCCATGGGGTTGGAGTTGGTTAGTCATAATGCTAACAGCTGGTCTCTGAAAGGATAGAGTAGGTTAGTCACAGCGCTAACAGACACAGCAGCTGGGTTTAGAAGGGTAAAAGCAAGTTTCTGTGATGCTAACACCAGGGCCCAGCAAGGATGGAGTGGGTTAGCCACAGTGCTAATAGACACAGCAGCCAGACTCAGCATGGTTAAAGCTGCAATGCAATCAGGGACAGCACGGGAGCAGGGTTATAGCAGGTAAGCTACAATGCTAACAGCCAGACTCTACATTGGTGAAACTGCTATGCTATCAGACACAGCAACTGGGAATAGCAAGTTTGGAGATGGTTCACTGTTAGCAACAATAGGTTCAAAAGTCAAATAATGATCTATTGCACCATTCTGTGATTATATAAGTATGGTAATAGTTTTATTATCAGTTTTTATCCTACTTTTGTTGGAAAAAAGGAATATATTTTCCTCTAGATTTTGAAGCATTGCAGTGAGGATTTGATTATATTCAATGACAAGAGGTCAGGATGTTGGATGATCACCCACCTAACTCATACCATCCAAAGGGTTCCACAATGGCACAGCTATATACCCCTCTATAGGCTAAATCTGACGTTAAGCATGATGCCAAAAAGTGCTGAATAATTTTAACAAAAAAGGCAGAAATTGTCATCTTAAATCTATTAGAAAACAATGTTATGTTTAATTTATGCATAAATTACATGATGAAACATTTAATAACCAGTGTAATTCAGTTATTCTAATATTATTTAGCAGAAAACATTTTGTTGGTAAAACACACATTTTTTCACATTTTACAGTGGTGGTCTGTTTTAGAAAGTCAAATTATATTGAATGCACTTCTTTACAAAACTGTAAGCTCTGTGTGTGTGTGTGTGTGTGTGTGTGTGTGCATTTGCACATTTTTGCCAGCAGTCTTTTTCAGACCTCAAACAATGCAAAGAAAACAAGTTCATATTCATAAAGTTTTAAGAGTTCAGAAATCAATATTTGGTGGAACAACCCTGGTTTTAATCACAATTTTCATGCATCTCGGCATGTTCTCCTCCACCAGACTTACACACTGCTTTAGAATAACTTTATGCCTTTACTCCTGGTACAAAAATTGAAGCTGTTCAGTTTGGTTTGATGGCTTGTGATCATCCATCTTCCTCTTGATTATATTCCAGAGGTTTTCAATTTGGTAAAATCAAAGAAACTCATCATTTTAAAGTGGTCTCTTATTCTTTTTTTCCAGAGCTGTATGTTTGTGTATGTATGTACATATGTATAATCAAAATACACAGTATACAGTAAAGAAAATATACAGTATTTATCCAAATGTATATCTCACTGTCTGAAGTATACTGAGTATTCTGCAGTCTATTATATCTGTAAGTGCTATTCAGAAGAAGGAATATTTGCATTTCTTTCTTTATCTCCGCAGTTGTCGTCTCTGTCTGATATAAACGATTATAAATGCCATTCTGCAGATGTTTTAGACGTTCACAATAGCAACAATTCACCAACCGTGCCAGGCTTCTGTAGAGTCGGAAGCACAAACACTCTGTGAATTTGTCATTAGAGTCATTAGATCTGCAAGGACGTCTTGTGTGCTGCTGAATGTTTCAGCAAAAATTCTTACAACGTGAAAAAAATGCACACTCTTTCTTTCAATTACATACAAATAAAAGCAGCGATTTTCACCTTGTGCCATCTTTTATGTGATAATTGTTGTGTAAATAGATATCAAGAGTTTGGAAATGTGATGGAAGCTCATGCTTGTACTGAAATAAACTTATCTGGGTTATGTCAGAAATAAGGTCTTAGGTTAAAATGCTGCTAAGAAGGAACAGGACACGACCTAACATTTCTTATTTTTTGGAGCACCTAGATGAGGCACTTTTTTTATCAACTCTTTAGTGATTGGTGAACTATGTTGAATCAATGACTGTCTTTTTCCACTGAGCTTTAGTGAGGAGAGGTAGTGTCATCAGTAGTTTGGCTAATACTTTAGTTAAAACTATATTTAAGCATTTATTTAAGTCAGTTCAGAGTGAAATTTGGGGTTAGGATTGGTGTTGTGTGTTGTAAGTGTTGGTGGCATACTTTGAGACCTTCAGTAAGGGGGTAGGGGGCTAATGTAGAAGAGGCCGTGTAAAGAGAAGTGCATAGGAATCTACTACTATGTTTGTGTATTTTAATTTTGGCTTCGGCTACAGAGTAAAGAAATAAAAAACATATCTTTTTCAGTTTTTATTCAAGTGTGCAACACTAGGGCTAAAAACAAGTGTCAAAATTAGCTGCTGAAATTAGCAATGACTCAAGATTAAAGTGGCTAGAAAAACTCACAGACTCTGGTCAAACTGATGGTTAACATTACTTGCTGGAAACTATATTCCTTAACATCAGCTCTCATTATTTTTATTTTTACTGGTGTAGATACTAATTTAAATCAGAAAATACGAAATCAAATGAAGAGATGACTTGCTGTACTGCTGTAATGTTACTCATCCAATATGGCGCTTTAGCCTTTACCCGGATACAACAATACTATTTTTTGATTGGCTATTGGGTAACTACATATCTCAATTTATTGGCTACTGTGTGGAAAGCTTCTTCTTAACTTTGGGAAACCCCTTAAAGCTGGTCTTCATCCACAGTAGGCATTGTCCTAGTAATTTCTGTGCATTAGAGATCCAAGGTGTTGCATTTGAGTGTGTGCACTGCACCCAATGTGTGAGATTTGAGAGCAGTGTGAAGATAGAACTGTTACATAGCGCTTTGCCTCCATAAGAACTCTGGTTCTAGAACCAGTTCTAGCAGGAAAACTCTAGAGACAAAGTGCAGCAAGAAAGATTTAATCCCAATAAAGACGTATGACAATTAGTAATAGTGAATATAGTGTATATAGAGTCTTTGGCGAAAGCCCTGTCGAAAGCCCAGGTCCGCAGCGTCTGGAACCTCGCAGATCCTGCCGTACAGGTACGGCGGGGGCGGAGCCTATCCCCTGGGCAACCGGCGGGACCGAACTGGAGGCGGTGGGGAAGGAGGAGGGTGAAAACGTATGTCAGCGTCTGCAAGCAGGGGAAAACAGGTATGAGGGAGGTCTTATAAGGACAGGTGGGAGTTGGTGATTGGCTGAGAAAAGTGGCGTGATTTCGAGTTTTCTGCTAGAACCTGCGCGGAGCTTTCAGTTCCGTTCAGGCTTTTCAGCAAACCAGCCGGCGTTTCCACCAGTTTTAGTGGAACCATCAAAACGTCACACCACACGTCATCAACAGAGGGCATTGCATGATGACAGTGTTCCTGTACAAACAGACACGCCCACAGATGTTGTCACCGTTCGGGCTGAAGAACCTAGTATTCTTCGGTTCCTGTTGCAAACAAATCTTGGTTTATATATATATATATATATATAGATTTTTTTTTTATTTAAGCATGAATAATAATTTGAAATCCTGAGAATTTAAAGTGATGTGAGTGCAAATAACAAACCTTACCCCAAAGGTTGATTCCAAAAGTGAAGCAGCCACAGGTCTAGGGCCTCTGCTGGCTGGTTGCAGTATGACATGTAGCTCCGCCATCCCAAACTGCTTCAATGGCAAAACAGTCCCGCTCATTTTACATCTCAATTTTCTCTACTAAACTGGAAATTTCCATTTCCAGTGTTTATTCACAACACATTTGTTTCCTGCAGAAATCAAACCTGCCACCTCAAAATCCTTATTCTAAAAAGCTAAAGTATCAGAGATTCGTTTGATGGATGCTGACAGTTTAGAGCCCAGAAGGACTACAAGACAGATGCTGAGCATCTTATTTTCTTCTAAACAGTTAAGAACCTGTATAACTGTAAAGTACAAACTCCAAATCTAAAGAATTTCTGTAAGTATAGACAAGCAACTCTAGCAGAAATAACATCCACATTCAATGCAGGAGACCCCACCCACACATCTCACAGGTCAGTGCGGTGTTCTCTAGCTTTGATGAGACATGGACAAAAGTCATGGGACATGTTTTTATTAGTTCTACTTCCATGACCTTTGGCAGGTCAGTGCACTTTCTTTTTTATTATTATTGTTGCTATTATTTTTATTGAGTCACTGAAGTCCACAGGAAGCTTTTTCTTTATAATAAACAGCCTTATATTATATATATATATATATATATATATATATATATATATATATATATATATATATATAAAGCAGATAGTGTCGACTGTTCGGTCAACAGATTCTGCTGTATGATAGCATTATACACATCTGCGTCTTTATCTGTATTTTGGCCTGTTTGCAGCTATAAAATCCATTTATTTGAATCAGTGCTTACAGCCGCTGCATGTGAAAGAGCCCAGCGTGTCCTTCACCATGTATAATATTTTATTATGTCATTGTCATCCCCGTCTTACAATAAATAGACTCCTCTGCTTTCAAACTGGCAGAGAGTTTTGAGGCCCTATTTTCAAGAAAGCCCACAAAGCCACATTTGTTCTGGTGCTATTCAGAGACAGCCATCGTAATACAGGCGGAGACCTTGCCTTGAGAACACTTTGTGCGGCGAGTGTTGAGTAATTCACTATGGAGAAGAGGGAACAGGACAGAAGAGCCATTTCATTCCAAGTGGGTTCGAGTTCATATCTCGGGTCCCGTCGAACAATGGCCCGCGGTCACGCACGCGGCGAAACGCCGCCATCGCCGTCTCATGTGAGGCCGCTAATCTCGTCCGTCTCTGCGGCGTGGCTTTACTAGAAGGTGATCTAACTTGACACTCGAGAGCTGTTCACTGAATCTCTCAGATATCTCGAGAGCTGGAGCCACCACTGACTGAGTCTGTATATCGCTTATACTCCATATTTATAAAATACAGCATTCATTCATCATATAAATAAATCTTACATATTTAAAAATACCATCTGTACTAAAAATAAAATGACAGTTTCTGTATTAAAAACATCAAAAAGCTCCTGTACTGAAAATATGTTACCCAAAATATAAATGCAGATTCTGTACTAAAAATAAATCTTGCATATTAAAAACAGAGTTCCCCAATGGTGGAACAAACTACCTTCCACTACCAGATCAGGAGAATCTCTCACTATCTTTAAGAAACTCCTGAAGACAGAGCTCTTCAAAGAGCACTTACTCTCCTAACACCTCTAACACACTAACTACTTCTAACCTCATTTCCTTCTTCCTCTCCTTCACTCCTCTATCCTATTATTCCCCTTTGTCCTCCTTTTATCCCTATCCAAAGATGTTTTACCTTTAAACTTATTTTACATTGTACTCAACTATTGTAAGTCGCTTTGGACAAAAGCATCTGCCAAATGTAATGTAATGTAATGTAATGTAATGTAAAAACACACCATCTGTACTGAGGATAAAGTTACTGTTCCAAAACTACACTTTCAACATAAAATGTACTTTCATTTTAAACATACACCATCCCAAATATAACTACAGATTCCCTAAAAAAATCATCTTCCCTTTTTTTATATTAAAACTCCACCATCAGTACCAAAAATTTACATTTCTACATTTGTAGAAAAAAAAATACAAATTCTGTATCAGAAATACAGCATCTGTATTATGAACACATCTTCAGTATTATAAATATAGCTTCCATATTTAAAATAAAATCACTTTATATTACATTATATCATAAATACAGCTTCTGTACTGAAAATACAGTTTTTGTATTATAAATGTCTTAGGTGTGTTGTAAGTGTTTTTAACCTGTAAAGTTGGCATTTTGGAGATTTTGACTGTGATGATATTGTTTCGTAAACTTGCCTGAGCTGTACAGTGCTGTGTGTGGGCATGTGTGTGTGTGTGTGTGTGTGTGTGTGTGTTTGGTTTGATTTATTATATTCTGTGGTTAATATATTTAATGTCAGGTTTAGTCTTAAGATGTCATAATAACGTGTACAATATATTCTAAAAAATAAATAAATAAATGACCCAATTTAATAGAACTATTGCCAGATTCAAATTACTAAAAAACAACAAAAATGGAGATACGAGGTTTTATCAGGGCTGTGATAAAAACTCATGTATCCAAAATGGCAACTTTACAGAGGAAGGAACAAATCCTCTAAATTTTATAAACTGGCAATATAATTAATATCTGGCAGGTTACATTTCACTGCACTGTATTATTATATGTTATTACATGTAATTACACATGTGAGGCTTATAATACTCAAAATACAAAAAAAAAAAGACTTATAGACCAACAGATATGCTTTCAAATCATAAAATCTCTCATCTAATCTCTTAAAAAAATCTAAAAATGTATTTAAAAGACACTTTTTTCTAATAATATTATTAATCTATTAATTAATCCATGAATTAATATCAATTATTTATTATTCCTAGTTGGGGAAATCCATGTAGTTTACATACAGATACATGCAGGATACATATACATCTCCATATCACCACGCTGTGCAAAAAAAAGGTGTGTTTCTGTGTGTGTGTGTGTGTGTGTGTGTGTGTGATGCACGCCCCCTCGCTCTCCCATCCTCAGCTGGTGGGTAAAGGCTGGGTGTGACTCGTGTGTGTGTGTGTGTGAGTGTGTGCGTGTGTGTGTGTGTGTGTATTAAGCCCCATGCTCAGAGTCCCCCCCCCCTCCCCTCTGTCCCCTTATCAGCTCCTTCACCATTTCACTGCTTTCAAATGAGAATTCAGGGACCCCCAAATTCAGGGCCCGAGCTTCAAACAACAGGAGCGTGCCGGGCACCCCCGCCCACCCCCCAGCGGCCCTAATGCTGGGCCAGATCCAATTTCAGATACCCGGGCCTTTAAGCAATCACGCCTTTAGCTTCCCCACACAGAGACAATAGTTAGTGTTTCAGAATGAGATCAGCCCAGCCCGGTCCGACCCGCTCAGCCCATTTAAATGGAATATATTACACATCACACTGCATCAGCCTGCAGATAAACATAAGCCTGCCTGCTATAATAGCCTATTATTTTATCAGAATAGCCCAACACCTCCACTAATAACAATAATAATAATAATAATAATAATAATAATAATAATAATAATAATAATAATAATAATAATAATAATAATAATAATTGGTCAGTGATAGTGCTATTTAAATATGATAGTAAATTTTAGTTACAAATAGCAATTAAGCTTCTACTATAATTGATATTGTCGGTCTAAATATCTAATTATAATAATAATAATAATAATTATTATTATTATTATCACATAACTTTTTTTAGAAGTAATTGTGACATCACATCCATCATCACTACCACTGTTCCTAATGTTACTATTGTTATTTTTTCTGTTGGTATTATGACTATTATTTATTTATGTTGTTGTTTTTTCTAAAAAATGGTCATGTGACATCACAATCATAATCACACCGGTTGATACTGTTATTACTGAAATTAATGTTATTATTGTTCTTCAAATTTTTGTTTAAATAAGGAGTTGAACATGTATTATGAACATGATCAGAAAATATCACAGTCAGCACCTCCACTGCTGGTATTGTTATTGATATTATTATTAATGTTATATGTTATAATTATTCTTATTCTTATTATTATTCTTATTCTTATTCTTATTATTATTATTATTATGTTTTTTTTTTATGGTATCATCATTTTAATCCGCATTATTAGAAGGAATTGTGACATCACGTTCATCATCACCATTGTTAATGTCGTTCTAATTGTTATGAATGTGGTTGTTTACAACTGGTGAAATTTGAAATTTGGGAGATTACTTTTTTTTTTACCTGTATTGTATCAGTTTTTAATTTGTAAAAGTTATTAATTTTGTATAAATATATAAATATTTACTATTACATTATCAGAATAAAAAATGTGATTGCACATTCATCATTACCACCATTGTTGATATTGTTGTTATTGATCCTCTGTCTTATTATTGTTCTTATGATTATTAATATTGCGTGAATAAAAAAAATAATAAATACACATTATCAGCATTATCATCAAGAATTGTTATATTAAAGTCATGACCCCCATTGGTGACATTGTTATTATTACCCTTTCTTTCTACTTATTGTTCTTGCTGTCATTATTGCATCTAAGTACCTTAAACTTTACCTAGGTACAGTTTCCCGCTGCAGGACTGCAGTGTGTCTGTGAAAATGAAGCAGAGTGAGGTAGAATGAGGCTAGTTGGAGGTAGAGAGGCAGATATAGAAGATATAGGATACCCTATATCACACTACCTGGCTCTACCTCACTCTGTTTCAGTGAGTTAGTGTGAGGTAGAATGTGGCACAGCTATGTAGAGTGTGTGGTAGTGTGATGTAGAGAGCTGTGCAAGATGGTGAGTGAGGTAGGGGAGAGAACAGGGTAAGGTAGAGTAAAATAGAATGAAGTGTAAAGAGGCAGTCTGAGGCACAGTGAGGTAGAAAATAAGCATAACCAGACGCAGCACAAAGAGAATAACTGCACATCACCAGCTCCTCCTGTAAGAGGTGAGGTAGTGTGAGACAAGGTAAGGTGGAGTGAGGTAGTATAGGACAGAGTAAGGTAGCTTGAGGCAGTATGAGGGAGGTTAAGACAGAGTGAGGCAGTGTGAGACAGGGTAAGGCAGAGTAAGGCAATTTGAGTCAGGGTAAGGCAGAGTGAGGTCGTTTAAGGCAGAGTGAGGGAGGGTAAGACAGAGTGAGGCAGTGTGAGTCAGGGTAAGGCAGAGTGAGGCAGTTTGAGTCAGGGTAAGGCAGAGTGAGGTCGTTTAAGGCAGACTGAGGGAGGGTAAGACAGAGTGAGGCAGTATGAGTCAGGGTAAGGCAGAGTGAGGTCGTTTGAGGCAGTGTGAGGGAGCGTAAGACAGAGTGAGGCAGTGTGAGTCAGGGTAAGGCAGAGGGAGGTCGTTTGAGGCAGTGTGAGGGAGGGTAAGATAGAGTGAGGCAGTATGAGTCAGGGTAAGGCAGAGTGAGGTAGTATAGGACAGATTGAGGTAGTTTGAGGCAGTGTGAGTCAGGGTAAGGCAGAATGAGGTAGTATGAGACAGAGTGAGGTAGTATGAGACAGAGCGAGGTAGTTTGAGGCAGGGTAAGGCAGAATAAGGTATTATGAGACAGAGATTGATGTAGTTTGAGGCAGGGTAAGGCAAAGTGAGGGAGTGTGAGGCAGGGTAACACGGGATAAGACAAAGTGAAGTAGTATGAGACAGAGTGAGGCAGTGTAAGGCAGGGTAAAGCCAAGTTAGGCAGTGTGAATCAGGATAAGGCAGAGTGAGGTAGTATGAGACAGAGTGAGGTAGTTTGAGGCAGGGTAAGGCAGAATAAGGAAGTATGAGACAGAATGATGTAGTTTGAGGCAGGGTGAGGCAGAGTGAGGCAGGTTTAGGCAAAGTGAGGCAGTGTAAGGCAGAATAAAGAAGGGTGAAGAAGTATGAGAGATTGATGGACTTTGAGGCAGGGTAAGGCAGAATAAGGTAGTATGAGACAGAGTGAGGCAGTGCGAGTTAAGCAGCGGTATTGTGAGAGAGTGATGTAGTTTGAGGCAGGGTAAGGCAAAGTGAGGGAGTGTGAGGCAGGGTAACACAGGATAAGACAAAGTGAAGTAGTATGAGACAGAGTGAGGCAGTGTAAGGCAGAGTGAGGCAGTGTAAGGCAGGGTAAAGCAGAGTGAGGTAGTATAAAAAAGGGTAAGGCAGAGTTAGGTAATATGAGACAGAGTGATGTAGTTTGACGCAGGATAAGACAGAGGGAGGCAGTGTGAGGCAGAGTAACAGGGTAAGACAGAGTGAAGCAGTGTGAGGCAGGGTAAGGCAGAATAAGGTAGTATGAGACAGAGTAAGGCAGTGCGAGTTAGGGTAAGGCAGAGTGCGGTAATGTGAGAGAGTGGTGTAGTTTGAAGCAGGGTAAGGCAAAGTGAGGGAGTGTGAGGCAGGGTAACACGGGGTAAGACAAAGTGAAGTAGTATGAGACAGAGTGAGGCAGTGTAAGGCAGAGTGAGGCAGTGTGAATCAGGATAAGGCAGAGTGAGGCAGTATAAGAGAGTAAGGTAGGTTGATGCAGGGTGAGGCAGTGTGAGGTAGAGGGAGGCAGTGTGAGGCAGTGTAACAGGGTAAGGCAAAGTGAGGCAGTATAAGAGAGTGAGGTAGGTTGATGCAGGGTAAGGCAGGGTGAGGCAGAGTGAGGGAGTGTGAGGCAGGGTAACACAGGATAAGACAAAATGAAGTAGTATGAGACAGAGTGAGGCAGAGTGAGGCAGTGTAAGACAGGGTAAGGCAGAGTGAGGCAGAGTGAGGCAGTGTGAATCAGGATAAGGCAGAGTGGGGTAGTATAAAACAGGGTAAGGCAGAGTGAGGTAGTATGAGACAGAGTGAGGTAGTTTGAGGCAGGGTAAGGCAGAATATGGAAGTATGAGATAAATGGAAGTATGGAAGTATGAGATAGTTTGAAGCAGGGTGAGGCAGAGTGAGGCAGGTTAAGGCAAACTGAGGCAGGGTAAGGCAGAGGGAGGCAGTGTGAGGCAGTATAAAAGAGTGAGGTAGGTTGATGCAGGATAAGGCAGGGTGAGGGAGAGGGAGGCAGTGTGAGACAGTGTAACAGGGTATAAGACAGAGTGAAGCAGGGTATAGCAGAGTGAAGCAGTGTGAGGCCGAGTAAGGCAGAATGAGGCAGTGTGAGGTAGAGTTCTGCGGAGAATGAGCAGAGCACAGATATTAAGTGCAGATCTCCACCTCTCCCCGGCTGCAGCGTTTAGGGGTGACATTACTGTAAAGAGGAGACAATGATGCCGATGACCCGTGGCATATTCAATTAAAAGTGTCATGTCCCGCTCACTTTTGTTTCATGTGTTTTATATTTTCTGCTAAAGTGTTTGAGAAAGAAAGGCGGCGGGTGCCCCTCCCCCTCCCCAATTGACTTTTATCACTAAATTAAGCATATAAATGACCTGAAAGCGCTGGCTGTCGCATTAAATTAAATAAAATAAAGAACAATTATCCTCTTTTTTCTCTCTGATCTCCTGCTGAAAGGAGTGCCGGAGAGATAAAGGCAGATTGAATTGGTGTATGTGTGTGTGTGTGTGTGTGAGCCTCTCTCCCTCTTTCTCTCTTCCTCTCTTTCATTCTCTCTCTCTCTCTCTCTCCCTCTCTCTCTCTCTCTCTCTGCTCCAATAAAAACGTCGAGGAGAAGAGTTCAAAAGAGATTTAGGACGTCTATAATTTCAAATCATCATTTCCCCTCTATTATTTCTCTCTCCCTGTGCTCCATTTGTGTATGTGTGTGTGTGTGTATAAGTGTGTGTGTGCATATGTATAAGTGTATGAGAGTGTGTGTGTGTGTGTGTGTGTGTGTGTTGGCACATTTGAATAATGCAGCTTGTACTTGAGAAAAAAGAGAAAAAAAAAGCCCACAGTGCCAGTTCAGCCTGGCAGCTTGAGTGATCCCTGCAGATTAATAGCTGTGAAGGAGCTTATTAATAAATTAATAAATAAGTGAACGTCTAATCACACACTTACACAGCCATACACACACACACACACTCACACACACTCATGCACACACCCACACATGCTCTATTACACACTCAACACACAACCAGTTGAATGATCTTCCAACAAATAGGGATGAGGGATATGGCAAAACTACTAAATTAAATTTTTCAATATACGATACGATACGGTGAAAACTGTAAAAAAAAAAAGTATAATGTTAAATTATAGTATTAGTACAGTCAAAAGTAGCGTACTGTATATTATTGCCCTGTACAGGGAAATTTCTGCTCTTCATCAAGCGATATTTGGTAAAACGCCCTTAAAAAACCTTTGGAACGTCATGATTAATGGACCAATAGAAATGCGGCAAAATTACTAATGTAATAAATTAGTTTTTACATTGACTTACGTTAAAAAGATAACGTTTTTTTATTATTATTCGTCTAATCATCATCAGGTTAAACCCTTGTGTGGTGTTCATATTTTTGTTACTCGTTTACTTTGTTACTTGTATTTAATTTAGCAAAATTAAGCAATTCTACATTAAAATGCTTTACACATGCTTGCTTCACCTAAATTGCAAGCAATATAAACAGCTCACATGGTTAATATTTGCCCTTTACCTTTCTTATGTTACATTTCTTTCAAAAAGTGCTACTCTTTTTTTATTAGTTTTTTAATAAAATGTAAAAGAAAATGAATTAAACTCAAGATATGAGTAGAAAATTTGTTTAGTTTCAAATTTACAAATAAAGCAATGTTTATTAGCCCTTGGCCAAACATACTGTATGTAATATAAATGTTTAAGGGGGGGGGGGGGTATATGTGATATATGTTTCTCACAAAAAATGAGCCAATGCCAATGAGTTTGAGTTAGAAAAAATATTTTTTTAGTATCATTTGATGAAAAATGAAAACGGGTCCCACAGACCCGAACACCACACAAGGGTTAAAGGACATCTGCCATATCATGTAGGTGTAAATGTAAAAAAATAAATAAATAAAATAATTAAAAAGTTGTCATGCTTCTTTTTTACTTACAAAGTTTATAAAACATGATTTACTTACAACTTAAAACTGATCCACGTCCAACCAAACTACACACACATTCTTACAACACGTTATTTTTTTGGAATTAAATCATAAGAATATGGTAACAAACATTAATAAAATATGGCAAAATTTAAGATCTTTTATAAAATATTAAATCAAATATTAAATACAAATACTCCTAAAAAATTTTCCAGCCTTACACAGTCAGAAAAAAAGACTGTACAGCAAAATCAGTGTAAGTGTACCTACAAAATTATGTGTCTCTTAAATGAAAAAATGCAAAAAAAAAAAAAAAAAAAAAAAAGACAGGTACTGTATCTCCATTAACTAAAGCTACTGAAGACTGAAGACTCCTGAGAATACCACCCCAGTAACCGTATGTGTAATTTTCTAAAACACCCTCTTCAAGCACCATGATGTTACACCATGCATCTTGGCAACTTTATGTGATGCAAATCCCATTTTTACACTAAACGACGAATCGTGTAGGCATGTTCAGAACCTGAAGCGTTGAAGTTGACGAGCCCTGAAGGTCCAAACATCCTCAATCCGTCTTCACACTCTAAAATCTGTAGCCCTGTACCTTCATATATTTCAAATACTGTACCTTCATATTTAATCCATCATGTATGTATATATATATATATATATAGGAAGTTGAATTTAACTATATATCTGTTAATTACAATGTTTATATGACATCATTTGCTCAAGACTGTTCTCTGTTGTGTATCATACCTCTGGAAATCAAAGCATTTCCATGCAATCCTAAATAATTTATGAATTAAATTGTGCGCAGATGGTTACATTTTGGGCTATAATTATATGATAATTGTTTATATCGTTACATCTTACATATAATCTTTTCTAAAACGTTGATATTTGTATTATATTGGCCAGCCCTACCTCCTACCAGATCATTTTCAAACACCCATTATGTTACACCGTGCCTCTGATGATTTTTGGCGTTTTGTGCAAAGCAAATCAAAATGTTAATCCTAAAGAACAAATATATAAGTTGTTTGAGAGTGTAATAAAGTTGTCATGCTGCTCTTTTAATTATGATGCTTCTACGACTTAATTTGATAAAGTAATCTGTGTGTGTGTGTGTGTCATTCCTCTGAAAACCAAACCATTTACAAACAACAACATCATTAAATCCTAAAATATTTAAAGATTTTCATAGTTGCTATATATTGCCCAACCCTACCTACAAACAGATCAGTTTCGAGCACTTATTTTATGTGATATTAATATACCATGCTTTTTTTTATTATAATGTTTCTGCAATAATTTGTTCAAGACTAACCACTGTCATTTTATTTATCTTATATATATAATCTTTTCCATTATACCAGTATTTACAAAATATTGCCCAGAACTAACTCAGATCATTTCCAATCACACAATGTGTATGATGCATATTTCATTTTTTTTATTAAAGGATATTTAAAATGAATAAATAAAGTTCATCATAAAGCTGCTTCCTTTATTTTTTTCTTTATCTTTATTATTTTTACATTTCTACAACATAATTTGCTCAAGTGATCTATTGTTTGTCATCCCTTCAGAAAACTAAACTAAAATGTAAATTAAGCCATATTACAATACGATATATATATATATATATATATATATATATATATATATATATATATATATATATATATATATATATATATATATATATTTTTTTTTTTTTTTTTTTGTTATATTTCCCAATATATCAATATTTACTATATATTGCCTCTACCTCCAAACTGATTATTTTCTTGCACCCATTCTCTGAAATATGTAGCCCTGTATATTTATATACTAAACATTTAGAAATACTGTACCTTCTTATTTAATGCGCAATATATTTACATTTAAAGGGGTTGAATTTGTGAATATAATTGGCAGGCTGCTCCTTTAATAATGATTTAATAAACTTCATGTCATTGAAACATCATAATTAGGAAAAAAGGAGCTGTAGGATGAAAAAACATTCTGAAGCAACTTTGCGAAAATGCAGACACGGTCCGTTATTTAGTTTAAAAAAAAAATTAACATCGATGATTGAAAACAATCTGGTTGGAGATAGGACTGAGCGATATATCTTAAATATCAATATATTCGAAAAGATTTTATATAAAGTATAATAAATGACCATAATGTTCTATCACACCATGTACACTATGTGCATTACCATTGGTCATTTGCGTGGATTTTTTTTTTTTTTTTTTTTTACTTTTTATTTTATTTGTATTTTTTCCCAAAGATCAAAAAATTGCAATTGGAAATCAAGTGTAAAATATGAAAATGCTGTAAAAGGATTTGTGTTAAGTTATTATTATTTTTGTAAAGTTTTTTTTTTTTCAACAAATGTTTGCTTATGTACTTTCAAAAATATTTTACTTATTATACATGATTGTTTATTACTATGCTATATTACATGAAATGAATGATTTATAGACTATTGGACGTACACTATATCATATTGCTGTCCAAAATCTTGTATCTTCATTATTGCCTTTTTTAACATTGTGTCTAAATATTAGGCTAATTAGGCTTAATCAGGCATATATTGTGGCCAGATAAAAATGCTGCTTCTTTTCTTTTACACTGACTTCTGTTAAAAGTATTGAAAGCAGTTTTTTTTCCCCTAAATAACGGAGTGTGTCTACATTTTTGGAATGTTGTTTTTATTATGTTGCTCCTTTAATTACAATGTTATTACAACATAATTTGTAAAAAAAAAAAAAAAAAAAAGTTGAGTGTCATCCTTCAAGATACCAAACCATTTCCATGCTAATCAAATGGCCCAATGGATTCAATAGCACACAGCTTGTGCGATATTACAATATGATCATTGTTTTATATGTATTATGTATTATAGCATATTCTTTAAATATATATTGATACTTCTGAAATATTGTCCAGCCCAATCTCCAACCAGATCAATTTCAAGCACTTGTTTTTTTTTTTTTTTTTTTTTTTTTTTTTTACTATGGATAATTTGAGCATTTTATGCAATGCTAATGGGCATTTTGCACTAAATGACAAATTGTATACACACACTTACACACACACACACACGCACACACACAGATAGTCATTCCTGCCCTTCATTGCTGCTGTAAGTGATCCTTAAAGTAGGCCTCTCTCACTGACAGCCTTTCAAAGCTGGATCTGCATGCTTTAGGGGACTGATAGAAAACTCGGAATTCTGTATTCGCTTCACTGAAGTATCACCCTAATTTACAGGGGTAGATAAGAGCGAAGGAGGGCACAAGAATCTGAGCCTGACACCCCCCGCACCCCCTCTACCACCACCACCAATACCACAGTCCCACCCCACCCCCCCTTCCTTCCCTCCTTCCCTGCTCTATATTGAATTGCACCTTGGGCAATAGTGCAGAATCACGAATCTTAACTTCTCCCAGCATATGTTTCTGGCAGATAAGTAAACAATCTGGATGTGAAATGAATTTTTTTTAATTAATACAGTAATGCTATTACACCTCGGTGTGCAAATCCCATTGCTACAGCCCCGGCCACAATAGACTGCAGCACTGCATGCGCGTCGCAATCCTGTGTTTGCAGCCGGAGCCCAATTGTTCTGAAGGCTTGTGAGCTTGTTTTGCCTCAGCCTGAATCCCATTCCATCCTATTCCATCCAATTCTATCCCATTCTATCTAATTCTATCCCAATCCCCATTCAAACCACGGCTATAGTTTCTGAAAAGTATTTCGGAGTATATGGGACGCAGTGCAAAAGACTGAGAGACTGGAAAAGAAAAGAAAAGAGAAGAAAAAAGAAAAGAGAAGAGGAGAAAAAAAGCAAGCACTCACTCTATATTATATGATTATATGATGATTACGTGGAATCATCATTATCATGTCATGCGCAAGTTATGAATCAGTAGAGCGGTAGCAGTTGGGCTGAGCAAGTTGTTGCATGTTTTTTGGCTGGTTTTGTAACATGTGACACATTGTTGTTGGCTGCTGGCTGGCAGTAATGTGATTTGTGTGTGTGTGTTGTGATTTAATAGAATAGAATAAAAACAAGCAGAAACAATGCTAGGAATTATGGGAAGCGGTGGGAAAATGAAATAAAGATTAAACAATTAAACAAAGAAAAACAATAAAAGAAAAAAATAGATACAGAATGTATATGAATATGTGTGTGTGTGTTTGTGGGTGTGGATGTAGGGATGGTTGGAAGGGGGTTTAAAGAGCCTCACACACACACACACACACACACACACACACACTCACACGCTTGTAGTAGGGAGTAAGTGGTACGCCAACATCCCACTAATTATTTGAATACATAGTATGATAGTAAATGATATATCCATATATGTATCTTCGCTTTCCAATGACAGACAAGTATCTCCATTTATTTTTTCGATTTTTAGTTTACTACATAATTCAAACATACCCTTTTTAACTATCCCTCACACTGTATTAAAATGTATTGATAATGTACCAATATAAAATCTCCAAAATGACCTGAAATGAACTCTATTTATATTGACTTCCATTAAAACGTAAGAAGATTTTCTTCTGTAAAAAGTAGCTCTTCAACGATATACACCTGTAAATAATTGTAAACATTGTAACTTAAACTGTAATATAAGAAAAAAAATCAAAAGCCAGACACAAACTGATACACACACACACACACACACACTGCCAATGAGTGTGACCCTGTTATTAGGTACTCTCACTGCTGCTGCAGTGTTTGTTGGAGGATCTGTAGGAACAGAGCCTGATCTGTGAATGGGTCAGACATGCCGAGTCCCTCGAGGGGACATCCATCCACTCCCACACTTTCACACATCAAACAACCTAATCGGTTCATTTAAGAGTCAAAGGACACACACACACAATTACACACACTCATTTATACCTGAGTAAGGAAGTATGTAGTATGTTTGAGAGGAGGAAATTGACAAAAGCAGCTAAGCAAGTACAGCAGCCAAAACAGGAAGACACAGAAAGACCCATTAACCTGCTGAGAAGAATAGATAGAACAGACAGAAAAAAACTACATGTTTACCTTTACACTATATATTATAAGAATTAGTTGAATTAGTTAGGTATTTATAACTATATATATATATATATATATATATATATATATATATATATATATATATATATATATATATATATATATATATATATATATGAACAATTTGGGATCTTTTCTATTGGTCCATTTACCATGACCAATATGTTGTTTTAAGTAATGTGTAAAAATGGGCAAAACTGAAAAAATTAAAATATGTATAAAGAGAAAAAATGCAACTTAGCAAAATGCAACTGCTTTCAATACTTTCAATAAAAGTCAGTGTAAAAAGAAAAGGAGCAACATTTTTATCTTGCCACAATATAACATACAACTGCCTGAAAACGTGAAAAATTACAATAATGTAGATACAAGATTTTGGACAGCAATATTATATATTTTATGTTCAATAGATTAGTAGATATTTTCTTTAATACACGGTATAGAGTAATAGTAGATAGTAGCGTATGTAATTCACGACTATAAGCTTCTATACGCTTTTGATTTAGTTAATGTGATATAGAATAGTAATAAACAATCATGTATAATAAATAAACCAATTTTGTAAGTATGCAAGCAAACGTTTGTTAAGATAAATAAACCCGTTAAAAACTTTTAACATGATTTTTATGTTTTACACTAGATTTTTGCAATTAAAAAATTTAATTAAAAATGAGCAGCCAAAATGTTGAAATTCTGATATGTCTGAGTTTTAACCCCGTAACCGGTACGGACGCTGTTCTCTACTGCAGTGAGATGTTAGGAGGAGGCCTAGTGCTCGGACTGAGAGGCTCGTGTCTATGAGCTCTGAGCGGAAGGAGCAGGTGGTGATGGGGAGCCGAGGAACAGCGCAAGACCGGGTTAACTATAGCGCGACATCAGCCTCAGATCTCCGTCCTCAAACACAGATCAAACGTTCTCAAACAGAGATCAGCTCACAGCTCCGCGCAACCGTTCTCAAATGTTCTCAACCCCGGGGTTATACACTGCTTTAACCGCTGTCGCTTAATGTTACAAACTGTGAGCCCTCGTGCACTGCGTGAACCCTGATTTCCATGCGCCAAAAACACATAATGGGACGCATTTGCCCCCCTTTCCACAGCCAGATACACCTGCTACGGGGTGGGATGGGGGGCCGCGGAATAAACTGCTGTTCATGCCTGTTGCCATTAAGACCCCGAGTGTTTGATCTGAATCTGATGTGGATCTGAATTCCCTAAAGAGCTGCGCAGAGGGAGGCACCGATCAGCAGCACTCATCATCATCATCAGCATCAGCAAAATAATCATTATCTAAAACACTCTAAAACAATTTAGCACCATCAATAACGTTATTAAAAAAATAATAACACTAAATTAGAAGCGAGGTTCGTTGATGTTAAGGAACGTTAGCAGATGCTGATTAATGAAAAGGTCATATAATTTAATTACTGCGTTTTTTTAGAAAATAGAAGCTTGCATTACATAAATTTTTATAGTAGTAATAAAAAAATAAAATAAATAAATAATAATAACAATAATAATAATAATGCTGTTATTATTATTATTGTTATTATTATTATTATTATTATTATTATTATTATTTGTGTTGTTGTTGACAAAATTACTAAATATTGTTGTTGTCATTGCATGTGTTGTTGTATAGTATTTATATTATTATTATTTTAATTTTGTTAATCCTTTTGCTGCTGACAGTCCGCCTGAATGGACAAATTGTCATTTATACCATTATTTTAAGAAATAATTGGATGACGTAATTTTATTTAAAACATTTTTATATTAAAACATAAGTTACTTTGAGTATATTGAACTATGTTGTATTAGCACAATTTGCCGATTTATAACCTTACACGTATCCAAACTCGCTCTTGAATGAATTTGTCACCAAAATATTAACCTCCCGTAAAAGTTCAACATACCAAACGATATTAAATTATTTTTGAAGACAGATTGTCTTTATTCAAAACGTCTTTGCTCTGCAAATGAACAAAGAATCGAGGTATCCCCCTTCTGATACAGTTTCCTTTTCCATAACATTACATCAGATTAAGATTTAAAAAATCATCATTGTAATAATAATAATCATAATAATAATGAGCACGACATTAACTGCTTCGCTTCAGACTTTCACTTCTTTCTCAAATGAAATGAACGTGGGACAAGCACTGAACCACAAGATCAAATAAAAACAAAAAACAAAAATACTGAAATAATATTTTTTTTCAACTTGAAGTTTCAACAGCCTGTCTAATCTCACGTGTGTGCCTATAAACCCGTATCTTCATTAAAACTCAAAGAAATGTCCTAATTTAGATCCAAATTTCAGAAAATATCAGTACATCGTTCAGAAGAGATCTAAAGAAGAAACATGGAGAGACATGAAGGCTAAACATTACTTGTGCAAACCCAAATTCGCCTTTTTTAAATAACAGCAATAATATTAATCATAGTCGAAAAAACAAACCAAAAATATCCTTATTATAATAGCATCAAAATGTACATAATAAATAAAGCTAAAGGCCTCCTTTTTATGCGTTTTTCTTTTTTCTCTCGTTGTTGTTCGGTAGCCGTTAATAAAGGTTAATAACATTTACAAAGTTCTTACAGTCACCTGCTCTCAGCTCTCTCAACTCCATGCAGAAGGTCCCGGAGCGTCCTGGAGGAAACGATAATAAAAAACGAAAAATAATATATATACACACCAAAAAAAAATCTGAACTCCAAGATTTTTCTCCAGTCCGATCAGACCTCCGTCAATGTTTTTGAGTTCGCTTCTGTCTCTGTTAATTATTTATTATTTTTATTTTAATAATGGAGCAGTTTTATGTACATGCCACTGCATTCAAGTTTCTGGGGAGGCGGAAAAGTGTCCGTTTAATCTTTTTATTGTTTTCATTTTCGTTTTTGGAAGAAATTGTTGTTTTTCCTCCTTTCGAGAAGAAACGAAAAAAAGTCTTTTTTTCCTCCTCCAGTTGTTGCAATTTTTCCCTTTGCTTTGTAGAAGAAACTTCCTTTAATTTTTTAACGGATAAAAATGTCATTTCTCCCACTGTTTTTTTTTTAACAATTGTCAGCATACCCATCTTCTAGTCAAGAACAAACTGTCAGTTTCCTCTTCTTTTATAAATAGGCTATATGTTTATGACCTCGTATATTACCACCCGTTTTCTCTACATGGCCGTGGCGTGCGCAGAGGGGTAGGGGTCAAGCCCACTCTTGCCCATACCGGGAAACAGGATGTAGGCGACCGGCGGCTGGAGCGCTCCTCCCGCGGACCACGCGCAATTGCAGGGCACCACGTAGCCCGGGTTGGTCGGGGACGGGTGCGTGTGCGTGGCGGCGTGCGGTCCTGCCGCGTGCTGCGACTGCTGCGTCTGCTGCTGAGTCTGCTGGGCCGCCTGGTGGCTGGCGAACGCGCCGGTGCTCTGGTGGTAGCCGAGCGAGGACGCGTAGGGCAGGGAACTGAGCGAGCTCAAGGCGTACGGGGTCATGTCGCCGGCCAGCTTGCTCATGCTGCTCGCGCCGAACTGGCCGGGGTCGAGGAGTGAGTAGGGCGATGTGACGGCTGAGGGGGGCAGGAAGGCTCGCGCCGCTGCCGCCTTCTCCAGAGCGTGATCGGCGACACTGGTGGGTACCGGAAGTGCCGCCTTCAGGTGTTCGGCGTCCGCCAGGTAAGGCAGAGGGAAGACGTAGCGCTCCTTCTTCAGGAGGTTTTTGGGCTTGCGCCTCGGCCTGTACTTGTAGTCCGGGTGCTCCTTCATGTGCTGCGCGCGGAGCCGCTTGGCCTCGTCGATGTAGGGCCGTTTCTCGGACTCCGTGAGCAGCTTCCACTCGGCGCCCAGCCGCTTGCTGATCTCAGAGTTGTGCATCTTCGGATTCTCCTGAGCCATCTTCCTTCTTTGCCCACGCGACCACACCATGAACGCGTTCATGGGTCTCTTGATGTGATCGACCGGCTTGGACATGGTGATGTCTGCGTCGGCGGCGGCAGGGGATGAGGTGGCGGCAGGGGAGCGCGGGCTCCCGCCCAAATAACGGTGCAAATAATAATTAGTAATAATTACGGTGAATATAACAACGCGCGCGTGTGTGAATGTTCAGCCGTGTTGGCAGAAGATGAAGACGGCGATCATGCCACTTCACGCGCTCAGAAAAAGAGCATGAGTGCCGAACCAAACATCCGAAATGTTCTTTCAGAGAAATACTTTCAGAAAAAAAAGTTGCTTAAAGTTATGTTCTCGTCCTCTTCTTCTGCACTTAAGCTTCAGACAGAGGGAGAAATAGAAAGAGAGAAAAATAGAGAGAGAGAGTGAGGGAGAGTGACAGAAAGAGAGAGAGAGAAAGAAGGAGAGAGAGTCCAAAAATCCACTCAGGTGAGGCAACAGCAGCAAAAGAAGCTCCGAAAAAGTGAAACAGCTCCCCACTCTAAACGCGCGCGCGAGCGTGTGTGTGTACGAGTGAGTATGTGTGTGTGTGCGCGCGCGAGTGTGTGTATCTCAGTGTGTGTGTTTTTCCTGCTCTCGCTGAAGCACCTGGCTGTGAATGAGCGCCAGAACGCGGCGGAGCTTCAAACGCGCCGAAGCCGCTTTGGTGTGTGAGCACGGTGTTGGGGAGGGGGCGGGGCCAGGAGACTTAAGCGACCAATCAAAGGAGAGAACAGGAAGCAGAATACCTTCGGAAAAAAAAATAAAAAAAGAAAAGAAAAAAATGTATAGGGATATTACCAAGGCAAATAAAGATAGGGGAGGGATCCGCCCGCGCCCTCACGCGCATACACACCCAGACACACACCTGAAACATTTCCCCAGCATGAATAAATAAAAACAACAACAACAAATCTAAAAAAATAACAGATGTTAATAAATTTGTTAGACAGATGATTTAATTTCGGCATGTGTGTTAATATTAATTGATTAATTAATTGGTTGCAATAAAAAAACAAACAAACAAACAAAAAAAAAAAATATATATATATATATATATATATATTAATTTATATACTGAAAAAATACATCCAATTTTTGTATATGTATATGTTTTAAGCATTTTTCGTATTATTGCCAGATGGTATTATACCATTATACTTTTTTACAATAGTAAAAAAATATATAATTGATTCTTAATTTATAATTTGCACGTTTTTTTACAAAGGCACTGGTACCGTTTAAAAAAAATCGAGACAGCTGATAATTTCAAAGTACTGTTTTTTATTATTGTATTCCTATTTTATTAACGTCTTTACACATATTTTCAGCACTTCTATGAAATGTCGCTTGTGCATTTACTCCACGAATTTACAGCCGGATGTGTTAAAATTTCTTTAAAATCACATGTAATTGTAACCCCATTAGAACGGTCTTCAAACATATATATAAGGCAATGAAGTGAAGAGTCCCTGGGGTCGCTGTCTGAGAAAGAGCCCTCGGGACAATATTTATTAATATTTATTAAAGCGGAATGATAGTCTAGATCTCCCGTGAGACACGGAAAGGGCTGGGTTGGGATTTAGGGTTGGGTTTAAAATTGGTGTTGGTCTTAGTGTTGGGTTTATAAATGAGTTTGCTTATGCGTTGTGATTTTAGGTCTGGATTCGTATTATTTGAGATTTGAGGTTTTCAGAACAGTCGGTTTCCGAGTCATATATAAATTTAACATTTCAATTTTAGATGCAACGTGTCACTAAATAATTTATTAATTTTACGATTCTTTTTCCTTTCATGATTTTTTTTTATGAAAAAGCAAATTTAGAATGCATTAGCAGGACACATTTACAGCACAAAAATGCAGGATTAAAATGAGACTAAACAAATTCAGGATTATTTCACAGTGAGCACGCGCAGGATTAAAAGCCTCTCGGTCACTGGAATGTGCCTCTTCACTTTCTCCCCCCCTGAAGGAGTGATCTCAGGCAGCACGCACCGAGAAAGTTAACATGCAAATTTGAGTGTTTAAAAAAGATCACTGCTCTAATGAGCCCGAGGCAAGACAGGCTGAGCAGGCTGATCTATCAGAGCCTGCTTTTCATTAGCATCCTCAGTGAAATAGAGCCCTGGCCAATGGACTGTGTGATCTTTATGTTTTTTTTTTTTTTTTTTTTGCAGAGGAAGCCATAAGAAGAGTCTGTAATTTAGCATATGCTGTTTTCTTAATGTAGCACTGCAGAGTATTGAGAAAAACCGACATGAATTTTAGAGAATTTTACTTTCAGTACACATAATATAATCAAATTGCCTCTGTATGTTTTCTTTTTTTAATGGTGGTTTACATTTTTGCTTTGGATTCACATTATACTCTGGATATCTATCACATTATATTCTACTGCTTTAGAGAGTTTAATATGAAAACCACATTTTGCATTCAGATTAAGGAGGATTTAGAAATACTTTTGAGTTTACAACCCAATGCAATTTTACATTTGAATCAGATTGTATTGTTTGAATGTAAAATTTAAAGTTGGTTTTGGGTTCGAGGTTGCATGTGGGTGGATTTAGGTTTGAAATTGAATTCGAGATTTTATCCTCTTTCGTTTGTATCTCAATTTAAATTTGGGTTTGGAATAGAGTTTGCATTTCGGGATGTATATGTTTTGTTTGATATTGGATTTAGTATTGTTTTTGGTGGCTTTCTGCTTTAAATATTTAACAAACGTCAGTTTACATCCTCTACACTTTTACAGATTACAATGATCCAGATCCAGAGTATTTTTCATACCTTTAAATATATGTATTTGCTTTTGTGCAATTCATAGTCAGCCTTTTAGGTGTTATAAAAATCCAAGGTTTGTACTCGCTGCTGTAAGTAGAGGTGTTGGTTGTTGGTAATACTACAGTAATCAGGGCTTCTTCCTGTCTTTCTGTTTCTGCAATGAAACATGAAGAAGCAGCAGTGAAGCTCCCTCTCCTCTGAAGTGGATGTCACTTTGTGTTACAGCAAAGCTTCCTGACCATAATCTTCTCTTATAACTGTGTACATGAAACGTTTCTCCCCCTCAGTTTGAGAGTGTTATGTATCTTTCTCATAATAAAACGTAAGTCTAGGTGACATGGATCTTAACCATGATATTAAATAATGAGCTGGTGGTGATTTTTATGAAGTGGTAGGCTATTATTTAGACAGATCTGGTGTTAATTGTGGAAGTGAAGGAGGGTGTATTTCCTGCACTGTATTAATAGTGAAGGAGTGGAGAGGGTTTAAGTGAGGTAGGCTGGCTTTCTTTTTGTCTGTCTGCTGCTGTCTGTGCTCACATCCATCAGGCTGTGCTGTCCCACTGCCTCTCAGCCTCACTCTTCATTACCGCACTCACACTCACACCACACACAGCAGCAAATCCACACACATTACAACCAGACTTAACACTAATTATTGGGGGGTGGGGGGCATCCGCATCATCATCATCATCATCCTCAGGAACATCATCAGCATCACAACCTCAGCTACAGCCACCCGTCTGTTTAATTTAATTTTTATTTTTTTTTACGCAGGAAAGAAAATCAGCTTGAGTAAGAAGGCGAGATGAAGCGAGATTTGGGAACTCAACCATGTCAAGACATGCAGTCATTAAAAGGGAGTTAATCACAATGCGCGAGATCTTCAGCAAGCAGAGCTTAGCTATGCAGCAGTGTGAGAAGTGAGGATGTGCGGATGAGAGTTAAAGTGGAGGGCGGCGGTACAAATGTTTATATAACTGTATTTACTTTAACTTAGTTGAATAATAGTAATTTCCGTATGTTGCATATACAGAGCTTTTATATATTTATATAAATGCTAAATCAGCAACGATCCATTTTTCATCGGATGGCATTAACTATGTAAAGGCTTTGTAAACATTGATGTATATGTTTATTATTTTTATATACCCTCATATGTATCCCCATGTATTTTTCTTTTGATCTACCCGTCCCATTGAAATGCAGATATTGTTAAATTTACCAAAATGAATTAAAGATGTTAACAAAACACATTTATATAGTGTACATAGTGTATACTATTTAAATAGCGCATATATTACTGTCTAAAATAGTTCACAAATTGTTTTAATTTCAACGCTCGTGTGCGCTTAAGTGTTTTTGTTTTATTTTTATTTCAATGTATTATTTATTCATTTATGCGTGTGGCTTTTGGTGTACCAGGTGTTTTGGATTTGGACAGCATCCTCCTCCCATCCTCACACACTGTGAACACCGAATGCAGTGTGTACCAGCAGCACGAGCCGTCCCTGATTACCCCCACGATCAAGCAAGCAAGCTCGCGCACATAACACATTAATAACACGAGCGCTGCGAGAGTCGCGAAGATAGACGCAAGTGTATACTCTCTGACCGAGAGCGCGAGCTTAGGAAGGAAAACAGAGAGCGTAAACTCGAGTCAAAGACAGCAAAGCGGCGCGTGGCCCCGTGGCCCTCCCGCAGCGCGTGAATCGATGAATGGAGAGGCGATTTAGAGCTGAAATGTGGCCACTGGCTTTATCAGAGCCCTCAGCTCCCAGTGATTTAAACTGGGCCGTTAAAGACGCGCCGCGTGCAATAAGAGGATATGGGCAATAATTCAGAGGCCGCATGATCTGGAATGATCAGATGAGATGATTCGGTTCGAATATGTTTAGGCCAGTGTAAACACCACTAGTAAGCATTTAGTCAAAATACATAATACATATATTAAATGTCATAATGCAATTATTATTTAAAAACGTAAAAAAAGTTTTATTTGTATACTTGCTACATATAACATAATAAATGCGCGTTTTTGAGGCTTTCTGTATTTCCCATTGTTTTTACAACTGTGTTAGTTTTTATTCTATTTTTCAAATGAATGTTTCTACAAATAATATTTTTAGAACCTTTAAAACGTATTTTTTCATATACTCACCAACTGCATGTTCGTTTTTAGCGTTTTCCGCTAAGTACAAAATTAATTACATGTTACTCACTTATTACTTACTTAATGACTTACTTACTTGCTTTATTAAACAAATAAGGTTCCATTTTTTAACTACACACTTTACATTCTGTATATTTTCTTTTTCTCCAGTGGAACCGATAGAACTTGTATGTTACTATGATTTTTTTTAACACGTTTTGTTTTCTTATTAACCATGCACATTAAACTTGCGCAGTAAAAATATCATGTTTCAGTTTGTTTCCTTTTCTCTGGTGTGTTTAGTTTAATTTTGTATGGTATAACAAATTCTTAAATTTAACATTTTTATGTGTAACGTTTTTTAACGTTTTTTTTTCAGTAAACGATTTTTGTATGCGCACTATACAAATGTATACAAACATAAGCCCCGTTTTTAGCGCTTGTTGGTGCAGTTTTATCACAATTTTTACAACATAGTGTTTATTTTTATGATAAACAATTTCATTTCTCCAGTGGATTTCATCTGATCTAACTGGTATGTCACCATAAATTAATCCAGGAGCCACAGCTGCGCGATTTTTTCTGCATTTGCCGTTTTGCCGCAGATGCAACCGTCAGCAGTGTTTAGTCAATCCGCGGTGACTCTGAATCTTGTCATGTTACATGTCGCACACATTTTGCGCTGTGAATAGTTGGAGTGAGTGGGGTTGAGGTGGAGAGGGAGTGGGTGGGTGGGTGGGTGTATGGTGTTATATAGCGTTACTGCGGCGAGGCCGGAGCTGTCCATGGTGCTGAAGCGCTAAGTGGCTTTACGCGCCGGGTCCCACTCAGGACTCCCCTCAAACCCGTGCTGACATTTCAATGCCTTTTATTCTATCTCCATCCCATTTGCTGCTCTGATTTTGCTCGCATTGATGCTGGCACACAGACTTCGCCTCCTGAGGTCTCGCGGCACTGTCCCAGGAACCAAGGAAGTGACATCCGCAACTTAAAGTTATATGTTGTTTCCTAATCCAATATACCCCCAACCCCACTTCCGCTTTCCTCCGACCAAAAACCCCCAATGGAATAATCGCGCTAACTTTATTTCACCGCGGATTCAACAACGGGGAATTGGCTGTTTATGTAAAACGCGACACGCTCGCGCGGATTCAGAGTGACTGACGGGTTTGGACAGTAAAGGGATTTTAAGTTTTATGAAAAGAGGGACTTTTCCCCTGTTGCTGTTCCCCTGCCTGAGTGTGAACATACACTGAATTGAGACCAGGTGACTTCAGGCAGGAATATGTCTGTGAATCTAAACCTCTTAAAACTATTTCAAAATACAAATACCACCTACACAAACGGGTAACATATATAAATACATACATACGTAAGCATAAGCCTATTGTCAACATAGGCCACTCAACTAGGTATTACTACTGTGAATGTGTGCAAGAATGTGTAATTCTCGCACACATTCACAGTAGTAATACCTAGTTTGTACTGTACGATCAGTAACTGCTTTATAGTATCTGAAATAACTCAAGGTGAGTTTCTGCAGCTAGAAAAAGTTACGTCTAAAGCAACAGTAATCCTAACTTGTGGTCTTCTAACCAATAATATGTAAGGATTTGATTAATTTAACCAGCACTAGATCACTTGATTTACTATAGCAGCAGATTTACCAAACATATTCAAACTAATTCTAAATGCTACTTTAATTGTTACGGTAACATGTTTACAGGTATAAAGACACCTACTACAGAAATGCAGTGCTGAATAGAAAGGGAAAAACAATCTTCATAACTGTTATAATGTATATTTTAAAGGCCAGTGAAAACATTAAATGTATTTTTTTTTTAATGTGCTTTATTCAATGTATAGTATTTACATTTTCAACTATAGGTGAAAAATATATATTATAGTGAGACTTGTTAAGAGCTGGATCCACCCCTAGCTGAGGCTGTGCATCACTTACAATTTCATAAGTACAAAATACACATTTGAATGGCAAATACAGTTGCCATATAATAATCTCATTTTTGTATTAAAGATAACCTTTTATAATTTAGTACAAATGTCTTTCTTCAAGAGTCGTTATGAGGATCGTATTTTGAAAAGATTGAACTCCCCAAATCATCACATCCTAAAGTATTGGATGAAGCATCATCATTCTAGGAAACAGAATGTTGTGCTCAAAATGTGGACGTATAGTTTACACTGTAGCTGGCAAGCAAAAACCTTGTATTGTCTGGCAGGTGTTCTTAGTGTTGTATATAGAAAATCAACCAAAAGAAATGCTCCAAAACAACTACAACCAATATAATAATTCACATTGACTTACAATTAAAATGTTGTTGTTGTTTTTGTTTTTGTATGAAGTTTGTAGTTATGTTATACATTTTATTTGTGGGGAAGTAATGATGTATTAATGATGTATGACTATTAGTATGTACTGAAAGAGAAAGAAAGATGAGAAATGGCTGAAATAACAAGAAAGATGCAGAGCTTTCAGGCCTCAAATAATAAGTTCATATTCATAAAGTTTTAAGAGCTCAGAAATCAATATTTTGTGTAACAACCCTAATTCTTAATCATAATTTTTATGCATCTTGGCATGTTCTCCTCCACCAGTCTTACACACTGCTTTTGGATAACTCTATGCCACCACTCCTGGTGCAAAATTCAAGCAGTTCAGTTTGGTTTGATGGCTTGTGATCATCCATCTTCCTCTTAATTATATTGCAGAGGTTTTAAAATTGGTCAAATCAAAGAAACTCATCATCTTTAAGTGGTCTCTTATTTTTATTTTCAGAGCTGTATATATATAGAATGTACACAGTCATGTCAAATGTCATGGAACAGGAAATAGTACTGTATCCCATGGAAGCTAAAGAATGTTGACCTGATCTGTGGAATGATCTGGTCACAATCATTACCACACACTGCACTGTCCACTCTGGGTGGGAATATTAGCCTTCTATGATGTATTTCCAGTACCCATGTGACACTATATTAAGTGTATTAAGTGCTTACCCTTTGATCTTTAGAAAAAGAATGTCCCATTCCTCTGTCAAAAGCATTATAGCTAGTGTTTAGCCTCACTCACAGGAGAAAACCTCAGTACGTATACAGGTGTTGGTGTTCCCAAGCCAAGCCATCCCCTGAGGTAACATTTCATGATCAATTTACATACTGAAATACCTTACCATGGCATGTCTGTCTATTTAAAATAGCCAGAAGCTAATGCTAATGTATAATTGTATAGTTAGTAAGCAGTCAATGAACACCCCATTAAAGCAGTAATGATTGTGACTGGCAACATCTGGCTAGAATTGTCCACATGCATTCAGATTCTACATCTACATTCAACGCAGGAGACCCCACACACATATCCCAAAAATCAGTATAGCATTCTTTAGCTTCTGTGGGACATGGCAAAAGTCATGGGACATGATCACAGTATTTAAAGCCTAAGGAATAGTGCTCTTTAAATAGCTGCCATTTGTATGTCACTATGCCTCCATAACCAATTATGTCTTTAAAACAGTGAGAAGCTAATGCTAATGTCTAGTTAGTAAGCACTTAATTAACACCTAATAATGTAAGCATCCCATTTCTTTTCTTAATTTTTTCCATTAAAGCACTAACAGAACCGGCCCATATACCCAACAGTCATGGGCACAACAAAAGTGCAAAATTTGTCCAAAATTGGTATGTTTTTGTCCAAGTATTTTTTAAAGTAAACATTTTCCGGCCAACAGTAATGATTGCGATTGGCGGCACCCGGCTAGAGTTGTCCGTGTGAACAGACAAGCGACAACGTTCAATGCAGGAGACCCCACACACATATCCCACAGATTAGAACAGCATTCTGTAGCTTCTGTGGGTCATGGCAAAAGTCATGGGACATGATCACAGTATTTAAAGCCTGAGGAATAGTGCCCTAAAAGGCAATATTTTAAATAGCCGCCATTTGTTTGTCACTTTGCCTCCATAACTAATTATGTCTTTAAAACAGTGAGAAGCTAATGCTAATGTCTAGTTAGTAAGCACTCCCATTTTTTCCCTTTTCCCCCCTAAAGCACTAAGAGAACCGGCCCACATACCCAACAGCCACGGGCACAACAAACCTGCATCCAAAGAGTTGGTGTATTGCTGTTTGTGTGCAAATATTTACAGTAATTATGCGCCCTTTGTGGGGACATCAGAGTTATGACACTCTTGGACGTTTTGGTCTTAATGCCAGGTGCTTGGTATGAAATCTGAACTTCTACTCCTGCTAAACGAGTGTGTTTGTCACCTTTCCACCAACTTCCAGCTGCATCTGCTAGCTCCGATTACTAGGCTTTAGGGAAGGTCCAGATTATTGCTCCGTTCTAAAGAGGGGATGTGGAGAAGTGGAGTCTTGCCTGCCCCTCCCCCGACCTTCTTCCTCTTCACATGCCTGCATTATTTCACATATTCAAATTGGCAGTGTTTGTTCTGGCCGTGGCTCTTGGCTTCCATTGCTCTCCAGTGTGGAAATTGATTTTAGTTAGCTGTCACAGCCAGCAGTTTTCTGGAACCTCTGCGAAAAATATATTTACAAAAAAATGCTGTTTGGTTTGGAGAAATTTCATTAGCCCACGCACCATACCGGGCCCCCTTTTTTTGGGACGAGCCATAGGGGTGATGAGCATAAAGCTATTTTGGGAAAGCAATGAAAGATTGGGAAGTGAAAGACTGTCCAAAGCTGTCCATGCCCGTGGATTGGGGTCTCGCGTCTGGGAAAGGGGTCTAGTCATTGCCAGGCCAGGTCCATCTTTAGCTGTTTGCATACTGTACTGTTCTTAAATATTATAATTTTACTAGTTTCATATAATTAATTCATTTATTAAAGGTGGAGAAGACAGGCTGCCTTTACTTATTGTTGGAATTGCAATTCGCTCCTCTCCTGTTTAAACATTTATGACCATCAGAGGTGGTAAAAATTACTTAATTAAATACTAAGTTGCAAATATCGACTAAGATTCAAGTATTTGAACTAAAATTCCAAGCCAAGTGCCAAGTTTTAAACTTCCATTCAATTTCCTGTCATCATCAAATACTCAAATGCTTTTGTAACTTTTCAGTAATAACCACTCACATTTAAGGTGGAATATCTAGGAATATTGCATTGCAAGGTTCGGACCATACATCAGACGATGATCCCCTTTACAGTAATAAAGCCCCATGCAATCAATACAAAATGCTCAATTATTTGATGTATATTCTTTTTTTTTTTTGTATAAAACAAATATGTCTTTATCAAGCTTTTTGAGTCTTAAATTTTTAAGTGTAAAACTCCTACCTTTCCTATTGGCTCCTGACATCATACTGGACATGTCTTCCTGTCACTGACCCTGACATATCCCCTTAGGCTACCTTCACTTAAGTTTAAATGTATCGTACTGCATGCAATGTTTGACTGCATGGCCTCATTGTTAAAGGCTGTATGTTGTCTAAAGGCCCCATTAATCACTTATGCTCTAATGTAGAATTCTGCCATTGTAAAATATGGCATCTGTCAATAATTTACCCAACATTTTTAATGTATGTGATGTGTAGTTAAACCAAATGATTTAGTTGTTTGATATAGTAATTCTGATTAGTCAATACTAAGTCAGACATGCATCTAAAAAATTTTAAATTATTAAGTAAATTATTAAGATATCCCTTTGTTTGGATGGTTCATTAGAAAAAGATACTCACCCAACATTCAGCTAACATTCAACTCAATGTCAATAAATTGTAACAGAAAAATAAGATAAATGTAAATTATTCTCTGTGAAATTTCACTTACATAACTTCCCTTCACATAACTCTACACCTAACCTTAACCTTAACTTTGAATCAACCCTAACACCTAACGCTAAACTTAACCTAAAGCTCAAACCTAACTCTAAAACCAACTCTAAAAGGTAAGGTTAGGACTAGGGTTTAAGATAAGTGTAGGGTTAAATTTATTAAATAGATAATCATTTACATTTAATTACAGTTTAGCTACATTCATTAGACATATCTTGAATGTTAATTAAGCATCTATGAGGCATCTACAATGAGACACCCAAGTAAAGTGTTACCGTTAACCATTTCAGACTTGAATTTTGTTCTGTGATTGTAAACATAAAAATGCTGGTTTCTCCAAGTAATGCACTATTAAACACTCAAATACAACATTTTTACTGTAAAATGTATTGTTACATGTCCATTGCAGAGGGATCCTGTGTTTACAATTATTATTTAATAATTGATATATTGGTTGAACTTTAGATTTGAAAAACTATCCCTTAATAGTTAAATTAACCCATAATTAACTTAATGACATACTAAATCTGAAACAAGGTCATTTGAGCTCATACAATGTCTCTTTGAATGGAGTACTAGCATGTCTTACTTTTTCCAGATGCAGTGTATGGGGCAAAGCTGCAGTTTGATTGGCTGGTTAAGGTATTTACTGTTGGACAACTGGTCAACAAAACAATATTTAAGACATATGAAAATGATGTCTATTGCAGTGGATGCAAAGTCTGAAAGGGTTAAGTACTCTATACAGGTCTTCCAAAGCTAATTAAACATAATAAGTTAAATAAGTTAAACATAGTAAGTTAAATATGCTAAGAATAATTGGTTGATACAACATACAATTTTTATTACACTTTTACTTTAATTTACTTTGTTAAAGCAACTGCCAATCATATGCTTTTTTTAAAGTAATAAAAATAATATTTTTGATTTTACAGTTTACTGTTTGCATATGCGATTCCACTCACTTCAAATTCCCGTCCCTATATCAATCACTGATTATCAATGACGGGACCGAGTCATAATCAAACCCGAAATGAGCACCGGCCAGAAATATATGACCAACGGGAGACATATAAAATCAAACTGACAATCCTCATGGTCAAATCTTTTTACAATATGATATTTCATGGGATGTGAGGGGGGGGCGGTGGTGGGGGGTTTGGTGGGGGGGGTCGGGGTGGGGGTGCTGAATGAAGCTCTGAAGCGCTCGCTGCCGCATGCCTCGTGCTGAGGGCAGAGTTAATGGAAAAGGAAAGGCAGAGCCAATGATTGAATGAAATAAAACAGAATGGAAATTAAAAGAGGTTCAAGGCATCGGTTGATAATGAAAGGAGGAGGGCAACGCTTCAGAGACAGAGCGCGGAGCATCGCACAATCGTACAATACAATTAGGATTAAAGGGGCCAGTCACAGATAACAGCAGATAGGGATAAATTATCACCCAAAAAGAAAAATGGGGCCTCTTCTCTGACCTTCATTAAGAGGAAGAAAGGATCTCGGTGGGCTGCGGCGGCTTGCGAGGGAATCTCGGCCTTGTCCGCCGACTGTGACATGCTGATCACCCTCCCGAAGGGGTCAGCAAACATTTTGATTACGTGTTTTTGCTTTTTTGCCATCACAGGTCTTTAAACCTTTGAGCAATTGCCTTTAGATGTCCGTGTCCTAAACTTCAATAACTACAAGAAAATCTCGGTAAAATTACTACATTTTTCTATTATTATTACACAGTCCTAAAAAACAAAAATGTCCTTTTTTAGTGATTAGAAAAATACATTTTTAGTTCAGTAACATGCCTTTCAATTAGGGTGTAAATCAGGATGCTTGGGCCCCCAAGTTGTGAGGTGTTATCTTGTGGAAAGGCTAATAAAGTAAAATGTGCGAACAGATAATAGTCACTGAAAGACATCACTTCCACTTTGAGTGCAGCAGACCCAATATTCAGGTAGGTACCCAGTTTGTCCAGTAATTATAGTAAAGTTTCACCCGAAAAGATTTTACAATTGTTGGACACTAGAGATGGAAAAAACATTTAGAGGAGAAGAGTTAGATGGAAAATGGGCGGGGCTGTTTTTTTGTCATTGGGGAAAACTACGGGGATGGGCTGAGCTACACATCTTACAGCAACCAGTCAGCAGAAGCACTAGACTTGTGGTGGCTTCACCTGTAAAATGTTGCACTGTTTGTGTTTTTCACAGTCATTAAGTTGTACTAGGAACATAAGCTATTAGGCATTGCTTACTGATATAATCAATGTGATCCTCTCACTTTTATTTGGTTTTAATCTGTGTTATTGTGTTCTTTCCAAGCTGTGCATTTGTGAAAGCTCTGCTTGCACTGTTTTCATGTAGACATTTATAGAAAATGCCGATGTTCATGTTTCCAATACATATTTATGAGTCTCTAATGCATCTTTACTTTTCTAAAAGTGAACTACATCAGTCTACACAGAGATAAATTCATCCAGCGCACTCATGCATTCATAATCAACACCACTAATGTTCTATTAATTAACATGAAGCAATTAGCTGCCCCGCATCTCTCCGCATATTTGCATGGCACTGAAGGTATTAGCAAATCAGCTACTTTACAGCTAAAAAGCTAAAGCGTTAACTCCCCATAGGCCTAATAGCAGCGAGCACACAGATTCACTGATTCTCTTTTCAAATAGAATAGAACCCGAGCCTCCTGGTCCTCTTTCAGTGCCTGACTCTACCTACCCAGATGAATAGAGGCGTTAAAAGAAGAAAGTGCGGCAAGCATCGTACAGTCTGAGCCGAGACGCAAGGTACACAGGAAGGGGATTAAAGGGCAAAGATGAAAGTGAAGCAATTAAAAAATCTGAACACTTTTGAAGGAAGATAAATTGATTTAGATGTGAAAGTCGAATAATAAACATTGGTATCGGGTGCTGATTGATTTTTTTTCTTCTTCCTTCAGTCGGATCTGTTCGTGCGTCGTGAGAAAACCCAGTCCTCCTTTTTTTTTCTTTCACTGTTTGTGTGTTTTTTTTTGTTTTTTTTTGTGCTTCTCAGTCGACCGGCAGCGAGCAGTTCAAAAGACAATTCCATTTGGCGTCCCATTGGCGCTGCTCTCTGAAGCGCTGGCTTTCAGAGCGCTGGCCTTTTCAATCAGTTTAAAGTGCTCCAGTGTGTTTGCTGGAGATGAAAAACCCAGTTATTTTCTTCTTATAGTCTTTGTAATTGACTGTTTCATTGGCTGTTAAGGCATTATTGTTTCCTAACAATTTGAATGAATAACCACATTTGGGGCTATAGGCTAGACTGATATTATATCTAATGCACACTGCATTTTATAGATATTTTACCCTATTTTTCTTCCTAATTTAGCTGACCCACTAGGACAAGCATATGCCTCCTCCAATACAATTCAAACTCTGCCACCAATCAAAACAGCATCACTTGGCAGCATCACAGCATGCTTGGAGGAAAGTGCCACATCCCCAGCTCTGATACACCAGCTAACAGGTGAGATTTTAACTAGGAAAGAAGGTAAAATAAAAAATTTATACTGAAAATGGAATGCTTTTTCATATATATTAAGCTACACATACAGAAGTATTGTGTAATGCAACATCTTGTAGTAGTTGTAGAGGTTTCTAATGGTGTCCAAAAATAATCCATACCATGCATCTTGAATAGTCTCGCATACCTCCAGCAGATTTTGCAGTATCATTTTCAATCAGGGATAGGTCTGGTGATGTAGCTGGTCATTCTGGCCAAGCATCTTTTTCTTCAAGGCAAGCAACAGTGTGTCAACGGGCATTGTCCTTTTGGAACGGGGCACTTGGAGTGTGTTTTCAGAAAAGGTAGGTCCACTAGTTGCAAGACCTCATTAACGTAAAGTTGGGCTGTCAAACTGCCTGTAATAAAGACCAACGATTTTCTGTCTAATGTCTCAACCCATGGATTCGTTGGTGATCTCCAGCAAGACAAAAGGTGGACTCATCATTAAAACGCACTGCAAGACAGTCTGACAGGTCTAGCCACCAAAGTTCAGCCCTGTTGGTTGATTCTTTATGGTTTCAAAAAACAGTATTTTCTTGATGATGAGTGTATTTTGAGTAAAACTAAGGAATTATGTTGGTCTACAGAATCTCTTCTTCAGTATGTGTACTGTAAGCACGGGCACGAGAAAGCTTGCCAGCTTTCCAGCTTTATGAGAGCATTTTTCGCAGCAAGAACAACAAGCGCTGTTTGTTCATTTGTCGGCTGTGTTTTACACGCAGCTCCGTCAGATGTGTTTATTCAACGGCTAAACAAAAGTTCTGAATGCAGCAAATTGCTGCTGCCAGCCAGAGGATGTAGATGCTGAGGGAGTCTGCAGCCTCTCAGCGGCCAGAAATATTAGAAATCACTAAGCATCTCTCACTCTCTCTTTCTCTCTCTTACTCTCTCACTTTTTCTCTCCTACTCTCTCTACCACTCCATCTCTCTCCCTCTCTTGCTCTCTCTCGCTTGCTCTCTATCTCCCTCTCTTTTGAATCTAGAGGCTATTGTAGGTTGTCAAACAAAAGGGTTTTATCAGGGGCTCTTAATGTACCCCCACCCTCCCGTCCACCCCTCTCTCTCTTTCTCTCTCTTTCTCTCTCTCTATCCCCCTCTCTCTCTCGGCCACCGACTCTTTCCCTCTCCTCTCTTCCTTCCCTTTCTCATTCATTTATTCCACTGTGTGTGGAAATAGGACGGGCAACAATTAATTTCTGAGTGAATTCAGCCAGGATCTATTACCCACTCTCTGGCTCCTTTGCTCTAATGGAAATCTATTTCACTTCTCTTTTGTGTCCAATATAATTTAATGCCCATTTTATTAATGGCCTGAAATAATTACGGAAGCCTTTTGTGATTTTTGAGTATGTTTCATTTAATTGTGCAATAAATGTCTAATCAGGGCTCCCATCTGAAGCCATTATGGCATTAAAATTAACAATTACGCCACAAATGTCTTGGTGAATGCGTCAGGGTCTATAGAAATCGCTGCAGATAACAAGACGCACATACATCATTCATGAGAGGGTTTTTTTTTTCCTCCTTCTTCTTCTTTTTCTTCGTCCCCCCAACTAGAAAAGGACAGTGAGAGATAGGAGGACTGGAGGGACGGATGGGTGGTTGGGGGGGTGTGGGAGAGAAAGAGAAGAAAGAGAAGAAAGTTTCTTTATTCCTTTCAAAAGAGGGGATGGCCAAAAGATAGGGCATTCTAAAACTGTGTCACCCACTCAACTTCCTTTCTTCGCCGCTCTCCCTCTCTATCTCGCTTTAATTTGCCTCCCTCTTTTATTTTTTCGAGTGACAGATTTCACTCGGGGAATGAAAATGTATTAACCGTTAACTTGAGCGATAAAATATCTATCAGCCCTTTGCGCCTCTTGCCTGGTCCTCCATTCTAAGCTGCGTGGCACCCATTTTGCCAGTGTGGGTGACCGAAGGCAATTAAGGGGACTTTCTTCTCTCTCTCTCTCTCTCTCTCTCTCTCTTTCTTACTCTCTCTCTTTCTTACTCTCTTCACCCTTCCTCCCACACAGACTCCCTCTCTCTCTCTCTCTCTCTCGCTCTATCTCCCCCAGTCACTCCGTCTCTCCACTCAAATGGGTCGGCTGTTCAGCACACCAGCAAGAATTGTTTTCTTAGTTGCCAAGTATCCAAATTTCACGCTTTGGAGGAACTCCATCTGCCAGGAAAAAGCCTCGTCAGTTCCTCCTTGTCACTTCCCAGCTAATATTCTACAATTGGTTTTGGTGCATATATTTTAATGGCGCCCGGGTTTGGCTCCCTCGCTTTGCCGTCGTCTCTGAACGGCATCTGAGGTTTGAAGGTTTGGAGGTTTGGAGGTTTGAGGATTGTTTTGAACCCCTTCTGCACCTTTTGCACCTTCCGCCAATCTCGCAGGCTTATGGATGGGTATGGGTCATGGGCTATATTTGATATAAAGGAACTCCATCTGCCAGGAAAAAGCCTAGGCAGTTCCTAATTGTCACTTATGAACTAATATTCTACAATTGTTTTTGGAGGAGTGGTGGCTTGGTTCCAGAGTTATTATTTATAAAAGTATAGGACGGTTTCTTAAACAGGGATTAAGCTGAGTCTTGGACTATACAGCATTTTGAATTGTTACTATACAGCTATACAGCATTGACTGATTGAAAGTAAAAAAAAAATGGGTCTGTTGCTAGAACCAATGCTGTTCAGGAACCTGATTCTATATGTAGAAACAATTGTGTGTAATTGTCTCAATTCAATGAGTTGAGTTTCCAGAGGAAGATCTGTTCCAGATCTCTTTTGATTAAATTGGATTTTGATCCTGTGGGTCACCCTATGTTATTTTTTATACCTGATATTTTGGTTCAGACCTAACAGAAAAGTCAGAAGTCCAGACCAAACAAGACATGTCTGGGTACAGTCCAGTACAACTGATTCAGAAATGTATGTTTATGCAGAGGAATGTGTAATGTGTAATGTCTGGATGGTGTCTGTAAAAGGTCTCATTTCCTGTGTATGTTTGAAAGGGACTTCAGAAGATTGTGATGAAGAGTGAGGAGTGGTAATATGAGCCTGCAATTGACTTCAGTTCATTTTTTTCCACGTGAAAGTAAACCACTTGGATGAAGCTGGAGAACGAACGAGCCGTGAGGAGTGCAGGTCTTTAGACTGAAAGCTCTTCATATACTCTATACTGTAAACACTCTGTTTGCTGAAAGGAAGTTTAAGCAGTCATGTAGACCCGCACAATATACACCCAGAGAACTCGTCCTTTTCTCGTCTTTATCCGACACCGTTATGGCCACAAACCAAGAACTATGGCAGACGCTTTGATTGAGCGATGTGACGAGATCTAAAGCTGAAAAAAGGCTGCGATTTGCATGGCCGTTTAATACGGCGCTCCACAATAGCCGGAGATGGGCAGTCGATAGTTCTTGCGCGCCTCATTTGGCCCAGAGAAATCCACACTAGCGCCGCCGATCCGCAGAGTCCACTTACATATAAAGATTGTTTACCGTCGGCCTAAAACCTGTTTGCTGCGAGGAGTGTTGGCTTTGAAGCAGCATTCAGAAATTCGCACGAAACGCAAACGAATGCCCATTACAAGCGGCGGGAGCATTCATCCCTCCACCACTTTGAATGATACATATCAAGCTATTAAAGTTCCTTTCCTTTAAACCAATCCTCTCAAATTTAATAATCTATTTAACTGATGTGCAAATTAACCTTGGCATTTGCACAAAACCATTTTTATAAGTCACACCTCGCACCTTTTTCTTCTTCCATTCCCTTCCTTTTTTCATCTCTTCTTCCGCCAAATTTAATTCCAGGCTACAGATTTCATGGTCAATTTTATTTTGCTCACTCTCAAGGAGTCCGTCATCAATTCTTCACAACTTTTCATGTCCCCTTTTCTCTCCAGATTCGCTGCGAAATTGCCTATTCAGGCCGCTAAATAAGTGTGACCGCCATAAATTCGCTGCGACGCCCCACGCTTTTGAATATGCATTTGGAGTGCTGACCTCCAGCAGTAATTAGTTTTAGTTCTTTGTTTATCCTTTATACAAATCACACGGCCTTCTTTTTTTGCTCCATTCCATTCGTATCCCTCCCCTTCTCCGCCCTCGGTGGCTCGCCTCCTCCCGCCCTCCCCTCCATCCATCCGCCAGGCCTCCAAACAGAAGCAGAAATCCTTGGGTTGAAACACACAGAGCGAACGTTTGAGAGTTTGACCTCTGTCATTGGTCTGAACCATGCCATTCTCTCTGCCTACTTTGCTATACGCAATTATGGCATATTCTGAGAGAAAACATCGAAACAGCCGCAAGGTCAGCGTTGCAGAAGCAGCCTTACACGGTATTTGATCCAAATGCCAATGCTGGCGCAATAGGACGCAACCCTGCCGTGATGTTTTCTATCCGGCATCTATCTCTGACCAGGCCTTTGAATATCTCCTCTTCTTATACTGTAGGTCTATTATCCACAGCATATGCATACAGTAGAAAAAATCAGTTTACAATGCAGTGACCCTCAACTTCACTGTAAATACTCGTGCAGGACACACAGTGATGAAGTACTTGCTCAATAGTGGAGTCTTGAATGGAACAGAGCGAGATTTGAGCCTGACTATTCACAACTACTCTCTCTCTATATATTTACAGCAACGTGCTGTGAGGTTTTAGGCACGTAAACTATGTATCTCAAAATATTTATCGCTGTTTACCTTTAAAAAATAAGAGTGTTTTTTTTTTGAGTGAAAAAAAAATCCATTTCACATTAGAACAGATGCAGGTAAACTTAAGCACAGTAAACATAAACTTGAAAAGAAATTAGTTGCGCTCCTCCAATGAACGTCGCCTCGCTTTACCAAACAAACATTCACACAAAGCAATCCAGACTGTTCTCATACAGAGTTCCCCAATGGTGGAACAAACTACCTTCTACTACCAGATCAGGAGAATCTATATATATATATAAATATATATATATATTTTTTATAACAATTTGTTATCAGTGTTAAAGCATTAATGTATGGGGTTAATGTGAAATAAGTAATGTGTTATTATTTTTTTATGCAATTAATTATGTCACCAAGTTTGGCTCCGACTAATGTCGTAATCTGCTGATAAAAAAAGGCACAGTTTAATCTGATATATTAGCCAGATAATATACTTCTATTACCAATTGTCTCATATGTCTCGTATGTAATTTAATGTTTGTGTTTAGTGAAGGTTTGTGAACACAAAGGACAATATCAAAAATAAAAATGTTAAGCACAGGCTTTCAATCCAATAGAAACAGTTACTTATTTTAGTTTATTGGATTTAATGTTAATATACATTTTATTTAGTGTTAAAGTCTCCTTGGTGTGCACATAATTCAGGTCTGAAAGAGTTAAGGCAACCACCAAGTAATTGTAACATATCAAAAACTGTATTTAAGCAGTGTTGTTGAACATTTGAAAAGAGGAGGAGCCAGAGCAGGGCTGTTTCCTGCAGCTTAGGCTCGCACGCAGTTAGCAAGTTAGCGAAGGGGCTAACTCGCCACTGTACTCCGGCTCTTCCCACATCATTTGCATGGAGACCAGGGGACACAATAGGCGACCAGTATACATCTCCTTTTTGGCAGAGGGGAAAGAGACGGGATCCCCTGACTCCGGGATTACCCTATTATAGCCGAGATGTTCCGCTAAGCCCTAAACACTGACACATATTCCTGTCCTACGGCCCATTCGCTCTCAAACACGTCTTGTCAGGAGGGCTTACCAAAATCTACATAATCCCCTCTCTCATCACAATTAAAGATATCAGTGAACAATGAAATTGCTTGCTCTCTGGTTTGTTTCATCTCGCTTTAGAGAGAGGGGTAATGGGAATATGGCGGCGCTCCATTCAGAGGGCCGCCGCTCCAATTGTCAAACTTACAGGATAAGACCATAATAGGCTGCAAAACGGACAGTGACCTTTCTGCTTAAAACGAGCATTAGAGGTATGAAAACAGCAATAATAGTAAAAAACGCTGAATCATATACATTAAAAAATAAGGTTGTTCAGTATTTTTAAGCTATGTGCAATGGATACTATATAGTGTATCTACATTGGAACAATGGAATAATGAACATGAGTCTAGAGATGTCTTTTGAAGTTTTATTTCTCTCTTTCTCTTTCTCTCTCTCCCTCTCTTTTTTCTTTGTTCATCAGGCACAGTAAAAAGTACAAGAAATGACAAGCAAATTAAACCTTTGTTAAACATATAATACATGCATCTCTCAGTCCTTTCAATGTCTCTCCAACTAGTGTCCATTTCTAATTATGCTTAAACATGTTAGCAAAACAGTATCATGTGGATTTTGATTTTAAAATACACGTAATTATTATTATTTTCCTTAGTGTCCATGAAAATAAATATAAAAGAAACAGTAGAACACAAATATGAAACAAACTTAAACATTTACAGAGTGCATCTCTTCAATCATGCCTAGATAGTTATCACGAGATAGTCCTGTCCTGTTAGTCTGTCTGCCTGCTATGGACTCTGGTTCACTCACTAAAGACTCAATTTCCCAGGATGCACCTGTGTATAACCTCCCAGACATGCCTGAACACTTTAAGCTTTGGTGTTCTAACTCGCCAGCCTTCTAATCATGTTCATCCGGTCATCCTAGTACAAATAGACCTCTGCTTCAGTCCTATGTTGCCCGGTATTGAATCTATTTTGCATAGCACTTCTACCCCGCGTTTCCTTTTTTTTTTTTTGTTATCAACCCTTTTTATATATTTGATCCTTTTTGCTTTGCCTATCTACTATTTGTTGGATATCCTGTGTATGACCTCTTTGCCTGCTCACTCACACACTCTGTTATTTCGCTTGTCTCCTACTTTTGTAACTGACCTTGCTTGTCCCTGACCATTCCTATAAGTTTAGACCTTTGACTAATAAACTGAGTGTTTGGTATGTCTGTCGTGTGTTTGGCCATCGTGACACCAAGTTAGTTTATGTGCTCAACTAACTAATGCCATGCGACCCATTCCACTTCATAAAAATAATAAAAAAATTAAACAATGCATTTATTTAAGCATGCATTTATAACCAAATGTTATTTTAAAAGTGTATTTACATGTTTTACATGTATTTTACTCTTTCAAACTCAAACACAAAAAGATGGTACTGCTGTGGAGCTTCCTTTAACTCATATCCATCAACTTCCATAACAGAGGAGCTGCGTCACATCCACCCTATCCTCCATCTGTTTGCTCTTACCATTCCTTGGAGGGGAGATTTGGATGTGTCCGGTGCTTTTAAGACATAAGCATAAAAAATAACCTTTGAACCTTATGGACGTTTGGATGGATGAGCTGTTACTGCCATTCACAAGTACAGTATTTGTACTGAACAAAATGTATTGGATGAAGAGCCGTCCATCATTCCAGAGAACGCCGTTCCACTGCTCCACAGCTCAGGGTCCTGTACACATAGCAGAGTTTATCAGCTGTTTAAATAAAGGAGCCATCCAGTGTGAACAGCAGGTCTTTGGAGAGTTCATCAGGATCAGCTACAGGACCAAAGTGCTCAAAGACAAACAGCTGGGCGGGTCCGCCCAGTGACCCTCGCCATCCGCGGAGCTGAGGAGTCAGCGGCTACTGACTGACCTTGATAACGGGGGCACTAAAGCCCACAGGTTCCTTAAGCATGTGATTCGCTGGTGAGGAGGGAGCGCTGGCTTAACATATAATTAACATCCAATAAAGCCCTGATTGTTTGTCAACACCCCTCCCCCTCCCCCCGTCCTTTATTCTCCTGACCTAATAATCTACAGTCATCCTGCAGGCAGCGGCTGGACAGATAGCCATCTTAAGCCGCTTGTTCCAATACTCCGGCCCGGCCCGACAAACGCGAGGTCCTCTCCCTCATTTACACTCATAAATACGCCCTGCCTGATCTACTGCCAGTTAGTCTTCAGCAAACACCGCTCAGGCTTTAACCTGCGGTGGCCTATTCATACAGCTGAGCCTTCCATCTTCAACTAGTCAGTGCAAATCCCTGTATCACTCTATACTCATAATACTTCCTCTTTATATCCTTATACTCCCTACAGTACCTGGAACTATACTATACTTTACTAGCTTATACTTCCTACACTATACTACATTATACATCTCTATAGTACCCTACACTCCCTACAATACCCTTTAATATCCTGTACTATTCTTAACTAACTTATACTTCCAACACTACCATATACTACCATAGACTGCCTGCACTATACTATCTTATACTTCCTACACTTTACTACATTATACCTCTCTATAGTACCCTACATTCCCTACAGTAGCCTTTAATATCCTGTACTTTTCTTAACTAACTTATACTTCCAACACTACCATATACTACCATAGACTGCCTGCCCTATACTATCTTATACTTCCTACACTATACTTCACTATACAAGACTTTAGTACCCTATACTGCCTACAGTGCCCGTTAATATCCTGTACTTTTCTTAACTAACTTATACTTCCAACACTACCATATACTACCATAGACTGTCCTATACTATCTTATACTTCCTACACTATACTACATTATACATCTCTATAGTACCCTACACTCCCTACAATACCCTTTAATATCCTGTACTTTTCTTAACTAACTTATACTTCCAACACTACCATATACTACCATAGACTGCCTGCACTATACTATCTTATACTTCCTACACTATACTTCACTATACAAGACTTTAGTACCCTATACTGCCTACAGTAACTGGAACTATACCATACCTTATTACCTTATACCTCCAACACTACACTTTACCTTATACTTCCTACACTATACTACACTATACAACTCTATAGTACCCTATACTCCCTACAGTATCCAGAATTATACTAAACTGTACTACATTATACTTCCAACACTACTATTTACTACCCTAAACTATCCTATATTTTCTTTAATTTCCTACACTATACTTCACTATATAACTATATAGTACCATATACTGTATATACAGTAGCCTACCATAAACTATACTATACTTTACTACCTTATACTTCCAACACTACAATATACTACCCTAAACTTTCATACACTACATTATTCTTCCTATTTTACACAATCCTATAGTACCTTATACTCCCTAGAGTACCATTTAATACCCTATACTATTTTAACTACCTTATTCTTTCTATACTAGACAACTTTATAGTACCCTATACACCCTACAGTACCATTTACTACCTATCCTACACTATTTTTATAATAACTAACTTATACTTCTAACACTACCACATACATACTTCCCTATACTATACTATACTATACTACCTTATACGTCCTACACTACAATATGCTAGTACAGCTACTTTATACTTCCAACACTACCATATACTACCCTATACCATCCTATACTACCTTATACTTCATATACTACATAACTCTATAGTAGCCTATATTCTCTACCCTAAACTATAAACTATTATACTACTTTAATACTCTATGCTATTCCTTACTACCTTATATTTCATACACTAACCATATACTACTCTATACAACTTTATAGCCCCTAGTTCTTATTTTATCATTTAACACCCTATACTACCTTAAACTTTCTACTACACAATACTACACTATATAACTTTACTGTAGCCTATAAGTCCCTACAGTACCCTTTAATACTTTATAACATTCTGTGCTAACTTATATCTCCTACACTACCATTTACTACCATAAACATCTCCATAGTACCCTATAGTCCATATAATACCCTACTGTATCCTATACTTTATCCTATAATATCTTATACTTCTTATACTACATTTTGCTACACTATAGCTCAAGATCCTACCCTAGAGTCCTTATAATACCCTTTTATAGCCTATATTATCTTATGCTCTGTATACTATCCTATATTACCCTATACTACTGTCTACTTCCCTACAAAACCCTATACTAGCCAGTACAAGCTACTCCCTATACTACCCTACACTAACCTATATTCCTTATTCTGCCCTATTTCTCCTGTACTATACTACTCTATAATACCCAATACTCTCTTTATTACCCTATACTAATAATCTACAGTCATCCTGCAGGCAGCAGCTGTCCAGATAGTCATCTTAAGCCACTTTCTCATTTACACACACATAAATACACCGGTCCTAATCTACTGTCAGTTAGGCCTGGATAAATACTGCTCACGCTTTAACCTGCAGTGGTCTAGTCAGGCAGCTAAGCCATCCATCTTCAGCTAGTCACTACAAGTCACCTCTAGACACACTGGACGGCGAGGAAACTCGTACAAACGGACTGCCTCTCCTATCTCGCCCGTTATTGTGTATAACAACACAAAGCCTGCCATTAGAGAGTTCAGGAAGCTGATAAATAAGAATGGAAAAGCGATTTGTGAGCGCGTGCGGCGGACGAGCGCCCGTATACAGCGCGAGAGAGAGATGATGAATAGAATTCAAAGGGCCGCGAGTAGTCGTAAAGACAACCGAACTATGAGCGAGCGCTGACTGTAATTACTGAGGGCGAAGAAAGAGAGAGAAATAATTAAACAAGTGAATCACTTACACAAGCTCATTAAAGCTCATGCTATCCTCTTTATTTTCTTTTTAGTTGACGCCAGACAAAAGAGGGACAATATCCTATTAAATGTTGTTTTCTCATCCCATTCATTTGAACCCGTACTAAAGTGCTGGTGTTTCTCCTCTGGATTAAAGTTTGATCGCACTTCAACGGAAACCAATTCTCTTCTTTGAAGACTCGGAGAATCACATGAGCACGCAAAGAAAAAAAAGGACAAAAGCACTGGTGGGTTTTCCATCCAGTGTTTTCCAAAGTTTTTGCAAATTGTTAAAACGCACATAAACATTCCAACAAGTGTAAAAAGACCAAAAAATAAGCATTAAATATTCCAAAATGTACTTTAAGACAAGATGGAAAAGTAAATGAAGCAATAAAACAATAATGTATCAAGCTATAAGTGCCTTCTATTATCTGATGTTTTATTATTTTATTTGTTTTCTTATTATCGCATCACATGCATGTGTTTGAATATGAAATAATGAACTGTTGTGACACCTACACTAAATGTTACTACAACATATAGTCCCTATAATTCCCTAAAACACTCCCTGGCCTATACTCTTGATGTGCTCCATATACTACCATACACTCTCTACAACCGCATACTGATTATACCACCCCACTCTATTCCCCACTCTACCTTATACTACTCAATACTCCAATATACTCCTTCTCTATATGCTTCTCTATACTCCCCCATACTATCATATACATTATATATTCTATATTCTACAATATAACAATATACTCCACTTTATTACCTTATACCCTCTCTATACTACCCTGTATTACACTATACTCTGCACAGTGAATTTGAGTTAAGTTTGAATGTATATGTGCCCACAAATGTTCATCTAACTTAAAATAGGTGAGTAATTTGTAGAAATATCCAGTTTTGTGTAACACAGATTTAATTAATTTAAGTTCACACACTTTCTGGGTTTACAATGTGCAGATTTTCTGAAGATCAATGGTAGTCTTCTGGTGAAATCGTATGATGAGTGTATTTTTAATTTTTTTTTTTTTAATTGGCAAAATTTTGTAATCTACAAAAACGCTTGGACTAAATATTACCAGACTAGTGTTGTGGTTCTACGATGTCTGGGTGTGTGTGTTTGGAAGTGCTAAATCTATGAGTGTGTCAGTGTGTATGTGGTTTGTGCTTGTGTGTGTTCTTGTTGTGAGGTAACGTTGGGCTCTCCCGGAGCTCAGCATGCAGATAGGAACCACCAGGGGTAGCAGCAGGGAGCAGGCGCGTGTGATTTATGGCTAGCACTGGGCTGATAAGGAGGCTTCCTTCATTTAAGGCCTTATCGCCCACCCTAAAGAAAGGCCACAATTTGCCACGTTCTTTAAAGCCCCAGATGCTACTAATCTCTCCCGGTTAGCAGACAATCTGCTGCAGTAAAACTATAGATCACTCACACATCTCAGTGATCTCGGCCTTTACTTCCCTCCGGCGAAGAAGCTGCACTAACTGGGTAGTGGATGGACAGGACACACACACTCACACACACACACACACACACACACACACATAGACACATACACACTGTACACAGACCTGATTTCAGAAAACATTGGTACTCACATGGACCCCTAGAAGAGATAACAAAACATACTACATCACATTCACAATAAAAAGCTTACAAGCCATGTGGTCAGTGCACAGCAGTGCACAGCAGAGCACTGAAAGAAGAAACTTAACAAAAACCTCTTCTAAGAATAAATGCTTATGTGCAAAATACATAAAAAAATGCAACAAATACAGTTTTGTTTATGGTAGTGTATTTTTCGCACTATACCATATTATAGGGCACACTATTAATAAATGGTTATTTCTGGGCTATTTTTATGCATTTAGCGCACTGGATTATAAGGCACATTATGCCACACTAGTAAGGAACAGGGATGTCGCCATGTTTCCTACAGGTCTTGCTGCTGGGTGGTGAGACCTGTCAAGCTAAGCTAAGCTAAGTAAACAAAACTGTGATTCTTAAAAAAGCATTTCTGTTTATTTATAGTAAGATTGGATTTCCAGATTTCCACTGAGGCCGCTAACTAACCGCTAGCGCTAGCTACTAATGCTGTCGACTACAGGCAAATAATACTCACCTCTGAATAGAGAAAGAGCTAGCGCTTAGCGCGCTTCGCAGCTAATGCTTGGTCTTGGTTTTCTTGTGTAAAGATGAACACCAGTATGCCAGGGGGGTGGGTGATATGACCGTAAAATAATATCACAATATTTCAAACAATAAAACACTGAAAATATTGTCATTTTCATTTAATACAAGAACATACTATTAAAATGTAATACAATTTAAGTATAATTGTATGTATTTAATTAAAAAGTTACAAACATTCAGGAGAAACAAAAAAAAAACTAAAAATCTGTAAACGTTTGTCTATTTTTGTAAATACAGTATCTTACCAAGATACTGTATTAAAATTTGTATTAAATATTATAATAATGTAACAAAAAAAATAATGTGGCATGAAAATAATATAAAGTGCAAGATATTCAGTGAATGCATATAAACCACAAACAAAGAACTATTCAAATTTAGGTAAAGAAAATTTAAAGAAAACACATACAACATAGACTGCTTTTCATACAAAAAAAAAATCGCTATTATCATGACATTGATTTTTGTTTTATTTGTTTTAAAAACATACCAGTATTACCATGAATAATACAAAATGTCACTCCACTACACCACACCAGCTGTTGACAAAGCGTGTCTACTTCCTGTAGAGAATTACACTTATAGGCCAAAAGTCATGGGACATCAGTATGGTAATTGAGTATAAAGTGTAAGTTTAAATGATGTCTTTAAATGATGAAACCTGTATTTGAGGTATTTGAAGTTGTTGAGTTGAAGATGAGTTTTGGTGGTGATCATCCATCCTCCTGACCACACTTATGCTTATTTATCTTTTTTCTGAAGGCAATCAAATTCTCACAGCAATGCTCTAAAGTTGAGTAAAAATCCAATAGAAGTAGAAAGTAGAGACAGTCATTTCACCAGAAAAAAAAAAAAAACAATTTTAATATCCTTGATTTCAGAAGAAACAATGAGCAGAAACGGGCAACTTTCCCAATACTTCTGTCCACATAATGTACGATTCCAATTTTCTGTAATATTTCTCTTATTCGAATCTCGCCGAATGAGAAAAGTGGGTTAATGAAATAAGAACTCACCCTGAGAAGAAGAATTTGAAGAATTATTTTAACTATGATAAAGAGGCCTTGAATGGTCCCACTCATAATCAATACTAATCACAAATATAATTACGCGCCAAAGCTTAGGGGGGTTTATTGATTTTTTTCTTTTTCTTTTTTTTTTAAGCAGACGGTTTGCATTCACTTCATATCTGAGTCATCTTTCGGGCTGTTTCCCATTGAAGCTGGAACAACAGCAAAAATGCTAAGAAAACGCATGAATGTCACGGCAAGGTTCACGCACCGCATGGAGATGTATCGAGCGGCCGATGTGTCAATATGCCAACGCTTACAAGAAAAATAAAATCTTTTTAGACTTTATCATAACTGGGATGACATTGCGTTGAAGAACAAAATCTGCTCTCTGCCAATCTGACTTTATTTATTCCTTCTGTTTAGAAGCGCTCATAATCTCTGTTCACAATATTCTTATTGACATAATTCAGCGCTGTTCAACCTTTTCGACCTGACGCTGAGGCCAAAAATGAACGTCAATACATTTTATATAACCGTACTGTACATTAGGGTTCAGAAAAATATAAATTATTCTGTAATGTGCTGAATTAGAGTGTGAGTGTGTGCATGCTAAGATGACCATCAAGAAATTATTACCTTGTTGCCTCAAAAGCTCAATATACAAGTGTATCTCTCTCTCTCTCTCTGTCTCTCTTTTTACAGAGAACTGTACAATAGACCCATATTGTTGCTACAGAAGGATAAGGTTGTGTTTACCAACTTTATAAAGTCAGTAAAACTGCCCTCAAACTGATTTCATAAATGACCTATTATAGCAGAAAGAAGGCCAAATTCTTATTGTGCTATAAATTGTGGAAATAGAGAAAGATTCCCTCTGGGGGACAATATACAATAAAAGTAAAAGAAAAGTAAAAAAAAAGAAAAACAACATTCGTCATTCAACAATAGTAGCTGATAGAACCGCCCACTACTCTATAATACAGAGTTACTATATTCACTAATACCACTTACAACTTTACTGTACACAACACAAGCCTTATGTTCACCATGTCCAGAAGAAGCTCCACCCACTTCTCTATTATAATACAGAGTTACTATATTCACTAATACCACTTACAACTTTACTGTACACAACACAAGCCTTATGTTCACCATGACCAGAAGAAGCTCCACCCACTTCTCTACTACAATGCAGAGTTACTATATTCACTAATACCACTTACAACTTTACTACTGTACACAACACAAGCCTTATGTTCACCATGTCCAGAAGAAGCTCCACCCACTTCTCTACTACAATACAGAGTTACTATATTCACTAATACCACTTACAACTTTACTGTACACAACACAAGCCTTATGTTCACCATGTCCAGAAGCTCTGCCCACTTCTCTGTTACAATACAGAGTTACTATATTCATTAATACCACTTACAACATTACTGTACACAACACAAGCCTTATGTTCACCATGTCCAGAAGAAGCTCCGCCCACTTTCTTTACTACAATACAGAGTTACTATATTCACTAATACCACTTACAACTTTACTGTACACAACACAAGCCTTATGTTCACCATGTCCAGAAGCTCCGCCCACTTCTCTATTATAATACAGAGTTACTATATTCACTAATACCACTTACAACTTTACTGTACACAACACAAGCCTTATATTCACCATGTCCAGAAGCTCCGCCCACTTCTCTACTTCTCTAAGAATTGGACAAAATAGCACCTGAAACACTTTAACACTAGGTATCCTCTGCAGAAATGGATGTACAGTATATTAATCAGCTAAATAAAGTTAAGCAGACAAAATAGGTGGGATAAAAAAAAATCTAATTTTCTTTAAAATATAGTTTTACTTTTATATTCTGAAATTTATAGTCATTTTATTGTGTTTCTTTCTGATGTATAGTAGAATAAGTGGCATTTCTCACTCTTTTCCCAATCTTACTCTCTCTTTTTTTCTTTCTCTCTTTCTATGTGTGTGTGTGTGTGTGTGTAAGCATTTAGGCGGCGGGCTGCAGCGGGGGGTCTTCCACCTGGCCTGCATAAGGCAGACTGATACATAAACAGGATTATCAGCTGAGAGAAGGTGTGCATGAGGAAGGGCGCCGCAGAGCCGAAAAATTCCATTTGTCAGATCACTGGCTTTCATGAATACTTAAAGAATGGAAAAATACACTGCTGCCTCTCATAGACTAATTACACTTGTAAAGACATGCAGGATATATGACCTGAATATACAAACACTTCATGAGAAAACAAGACAGGAGAGCCATTTTATTGCCTTTCAATTCAGATCCAATCGATTATATATAGTTTCATATGTACAACAGCATCCAATAAACACTTATAGATATACTAGAGTGTATAGACAAAAGTATTGGGACATCTGCTTATTTACTATTTCTTCTAAAATCAAGAGTATTATAGAGAGTTTATAAGAGCTTTTGAGTTTTTTTGTTGGAGTAACTGCCTCTACTGTCCTATGAAGACATCTCTCACTCATCTCTGGAAAAAAAAATAAAAGACTACTTAAAAATGATGAGTTTCTTCAAATTTTACCAAATTGAAAACCTTTGGAATATAATCAAGAGGAAGATGGATGATCACAAGGCATCAAACCAAGCTGAACTGCTTGATTTTGTGCACCAGGAGTAAAGGCATAAAGTTATCCAAAAGCAGTGTGTAAGATGCATGAAAATTGTTATTAACAACCAGGGTTATTCCACTAAATATAGATTTCTGAACTCTTAAAACTTTAGGAATATGAACTTGTTTTCTTTGCATTATTTGAGGTCTGAAAGCTCTGCATCTTTTTTGTTATTTCAACCATTTCTCATTTTCTGCAAATAAATGCTCTAAATGACAATATTTTTATGTGGAATTTGGGAGAAATTTTGTCTGTAGTTTATAGTATAAAACAACAACGTTTATTTCACTCCAACATATACTGTACCTATAGATAGCTAAAATAAATAAATAAAGAAACTGATTCAGAAACTGAAGTGTTCGACTAATTTTTTTCCAGAGTACTACTACATTTTTAGTTTCTTGCTTTAAGTATTTGATTGCATTGCCTGAGAATGAGGGAGTGCTGGTGTATGCTATGGTCTATGCTATACATCTGAATATATATTAGACCTATGTGGATGTATAAAGAGTTTTTAATATTGATTAAAAAGCCGAATTTAAATATCTAAATGAAAAACGAGGTAACAAAACCTGCCTCACACACAAATGTGCACACACACACAGACACTGACACACAATCACACACACACATCTGAACACAATCACACTCTCACACTGACTGCACTTGGCTTTGCCGCGGGGTCAAGGCTGCGCTGAGGTTATGTCCGCCTGCCTAAAACACTTCACCCAGTGCGGGTCATCTCCGCAGCTCCTGAGCCTTGGCCTTCTCTGCCCGGGTCTATTATCACCCCTCCGCCTGGCCATTCATCAGCCGCTGGACTCCCGCGCCAATGTCACATCCATAATGAAGAACGAAGCCGCAAACGGGCCCAGCTGAGAGCAAAGAAAAGCCCAGAGATCACAGGCCATCGCCATCTGCACCTCCCTGCTTTATCCTCCACCACCCAGCTCTATTATACTCCACCTTCACCACTAGCCTTCCCTGACCCACGCATGACTCCCCCTCCATATACACAGCACTTATTCTTCAGGCCTAACTCTTTAGGGTGTCAATCAGTATAGGTTCTACAAGAGTGTATCATAACAGTGCATAAATACTGTCCATTATTCATACCCACTTTTGTCGCAGCCATGCCTTTGTTATGTGTGCAGCACATAGTTTTGCATTATCTTGTTAAACAATAGATGGGTGTCTGTGGAAAAGATGTGAGAAGGCAGAATAGAAGAGAAGGCAGCATATGTTGCTCAAAGATTTCAATCTACTTTGCTGCATTAAAGCTGTGTACAGAATTGTACAGACAGAATGACCATGACAGAACCTGGCTTTTAGACTTGTTGCTGAGAACAGTCTGGATGGTCCTTTTTTATCTTTGGTCCGTCAAATGTGCAACGCACAGCTGGATTTAGGGTGTGTCAGCGTATCTTTGCTATTGTGAGGATGCAAAAAGCACGCCTTCCACAGCTTGAATCGTGCAACAGGTATGGGCTAATTCTCTTAATTAATGTTAATTGTGTTTTGAACGTAACAGGAAATAAACCAATCAGCATTTTGCTTGCTATTCCCTTTAACAGCCTGGTGTGCTCTGGCTTTGGCACGTTGATATCTTAACACTGCAACACTTTGTATTGTAGAGAAGCGGGTGGGGCTTCTGGACATGGTGAACATAAGGCTTGTGTTGTGTACAGTAAAGTTGTAAGTGGTATTAGTGAATATAGTAACTCTGTATTGTAGAGAAGTGGGCGGAGCTTCTTCTGGACATGGTGAACATAAGGCTTGTGTTGTGTACAGTAAAGTTGTAAGTGGTGTTAGTGAATATAGTAACTCTGTATTGTAGAGCTTGTTGGTGATAAAGGTTGGTAAAAAATATTGTTGAATGGCGGTTCTTGATGCAGTGAGGGATCAAAATACAAAGCTTTTTTTATTGAAATACATAATTATGCTAAACCACATTTGTTTTATTTATTTAAAATATAAAATCTGTTCTGTTTTTATTAGTATAATTTTGGGTTTACTGGTATACTGTTTTCTCTATGCATATTTTATACTATTGTAGCAGTTTAGCCTTCACTCAATCTCCAGAAACCATTTTATGCCTTTAATCTGCTCCCTGTCTGTATTATTCTACCAATGCTTGCAGTGAGCCCCCTGATTGGTCAAATTCAAATCACTGCAGACCATTCAATCGTAAGGAGCAAGGGTCAAGCAAAGTTTATTATACTCGCATTGATTGTGATACAGGTGGACCCAGTAGGCCTATATGTTACGATAAGCACCTCTATGCAGTAGAATGGGAATATAGGATAATAAATTCATAAGAAGAATTCTTGTGAGGGATAGAAGCCTTTTTTATTGACCCAGTTAGCCTCTGCTATGGAAGGTTCTACTAAAATGTCTAGAAAGCTTTGGTTGGGCTTCATCCTAGGTTTTCCTCAACTTTGATGCCAGAGAAGAGGGAGTGCAACATATATTGCCTTTAGGATGATATCTTTTCCTGTTGCACCCACATGGTTTTTACCAAGACAATGCTAAAAAACACATGCTGCACATATCACAAAAGAAAACCTCACACAATCACATGACTCTGCCCATGGCATCTCCAGGAAGCCAATCACCAGAATACTAAACACCTGGGGACTCATTATATGAGACCATATAGAACACATGCTCTTTTCTGAGGAATTGTTTGGTTTGTCCTGCTTTACAAAAACATGTGACTTAATTGATCTAATTTATGAAAAATTTTCCTGCTCTATGTTATTAATTACATGTGTTTGAACCCTGGACTCTTTGTAATACTCCTTTTTATAATAAAATCTCTTATTTGCCTCACCATGACATATTTAATAGCTTTCATTGGTTGGATGTTGCTCTTTTTTTATATGCTGACTTCAAGATGGCATCCTTTCTTGGGGCATCCACATGTTTTCTTTTAACAAGACAATGCTAAAAATACACATGTTGCACATATTACAAAAAAATGTTTTTTTTTTTTTGTTTGTTTTTGCCTTTGGATAGTGAAGCTTCTATAGAAAGCTCTGTAAAACCTCAAGAAGGCCAATCACCGGAATACTGAACACCTGAGGATTCATTATATAAACCCTTCAGAACACACACTCTTTGCTGAGTATTGTTTGGTTTGTTCTGCTTTACAACATGTTACTTCTCTGTTCTTAATATATCTAATTTATGACCATTTTTCCGTGTACCTCAACTTTTTTTTTGATTTTTCACCTGTCCTTTGTTATTAATAACCTGTGTTTAAACCCTGGATTGTTACTCACTTTTGGTATCTTAATTCCTGTTGACTCTTGTTTACCGCCATTGACTATGCATATCCTGGCGAGTATTTTTAATACTTTGTTTTATAATAAAATCTCTTATTTGCATCTGTGTGTCTGAGATCTGCCTTAACGTGACATATTTGATAGCTTCCATTGGTTGGATGTTGCTCTTTTTTATATGCTGACTTCAAGAGGACCTTTCCTTTCCTTTAACAAGACAATACTAAACCATATTATTTTGCCCTTGGCTTGTGAAGGTTCTACTGAAGTTTTTGGAAAGCTTTGATTGGGCCACAGTCCAGGTTACCCCCTACCTTATGTTTGGTGGTCCATGTTTGATGCTCTTGCTGACAGAGGATACAAGTATTTGATGGCTTTTATATTGTTGGGATGTTCCTCTTTTCTGTGTGTGTGTGTGGGGGGGGGGGGGGTTGGGATGGGGTGATGTACTCCATCCCTCAGATCATGCTTTACGGCAGGTCAGGGCGCCGCGTGAGGGGGTGTTCCCCCTGGCTATCTGCCTCAAGGGACGTACACACACATACTCACATCTACGACACCTTATGAACCACCTTCTGGCCCCCCGTATTCACTTCAGCAGGATGTCCGACTACATTCGAACCTTGCTAACTCTCTTGTACACTGCATTTTTCTCTGAACCGTCTCCATCCACGTCTCTATCCTCTGTCCTCTTTACTTACCTAAATGTGCACACACACACACACACACACACACACACACACACGTACACACACACAAATGCATACACACGCACCTCCTGCCTGCTAGCCTGACAGACAGACAGACTGATGTTATCAGTGGTGCATCTCCAGCTCTGGGGCCTCAATCATCGTGCACAAACAGCCTGGCGCTCCCCACCCAGCCTCCCACAGCCCGCCTCCGCCTCTCCCGCTGCCGATAAGCGCCAATATCAGTGACGGAACATATTTTATGTATGAAATGCAGCCCACGACAAGCAGTCAAGCATTAGGTTTGTTTAAATAGATGATGTTTATCAGCTATTCTCTTTTCAACACAGACTTTGACATTGTTCTCTGTCTTATTCTCTCTCTCTCTCTCTCTCGCTTTCTTTCTTTCTCGCTTTCTCTCATCATCTTCATAAACTGCATCACCTCTCTGCACCTTCTGGAGGACTTCCAGGGGTGACAGCGGGTGCTTTCAAACCTACCTTCTTTGGTACGGACCTTCAGAATTCCTGACAGTTTGGTCCTAATTTAAAAAAAAAAAGAAGAAAAAGATCATTTTTTGTTGTTTTCACACCTGTACTCAATTTCTCTGATCCTAATCAATCAGACAATTGTTTAGTGATTTAAAGCATTTCTCCCTTTGTTTCGATTTGGTTTAACAAAAGGAAAATCACAATTGCATATAACGATGCATGCATATAAGGTGTCTGCGGCAGAGCCAGACAGTAAATATAGGAAGAAGATCCTGTGTTATTTTAGTGTAATTTAGAATGGAGGAGCAGTAAGTAACACCAATTACAAGACGTTGAGACAGGACTTTCAGAATTTCTGACAGTTTGGTCCCAATTAAAAAAATAAAGAATAAATAAATAAATTTTGCTTGGTTTCACACCTGTAGATAAGATCCAAGATGGCGCCGCGGACGGCGACACTGGTCAGAAGCTCCGTCGTGCTTTGTCTGTTTTTGTTTGTTCGTGCCGCCACATGTGAACCTAACACGTTCACATACAGCGCAGAGGATCTCCTCAACATCAGGCAGTCCATGCCACATGGCATTACTCCTGATTTTTCGTTTTCGGACTGCTTTTTAGAAGTTTTAGTGAGCGGAGCAGCCGCGCTCCTCGGCCGGAGACGCAGGCGGACGCGCAGGCGCGGGAGACGCGGGGGCGCGCTCATTAAACTCCGTCAGCGCGGACTCCGCACAGCGCTACCCAGCATTCACATGGCCAACCTCCGCTCGCTAGGCAACAAAATGGATGAACTTTCTCTTCTGAACCGGACCAACAAGGACTTTTCTCTCTCCGCGGCGCTGTGCTTCACCGAGACCTGGCTCACCGAGGCCACCCCGGACAGCGCGCTGCAGCTCGCCGGCTTTCACCTCTACAGAGCGGACCGCGACCGAGAGACGTCGGGCAAAGTCAAAGGCGGTGGGATCTGTTTTTACATCAACCGCGGCTGGTGTACAGACGTCACTGTGCTCCTAAAAACCTGCAGTCCTGATCTGGAGTCTGTGCTCATCAACTGTAAACCGTTCTACTGCCCGCGTGAGTTCTCCTCCGTGGTGCTCGTGGGAGTTTACATACCACCAAGCGCGTGCGTGCGCGAGGCACTGCGCGCTCTCACTGACCAGATCACCAGCGCCGAGCACAAACACACAGACTCTGTTTTCATCATTTTAGGGGACTTCAACAGAGCGAGACTCACCAGTGAGCTGCCCAAATACAGACAGCATGTGACCTGCCCCACCAGGGAGAGGAATATCCTCGATCACTGCTACACTGTACTAAAGGGTGCATATCGCTCTGTTCCCCGAGCTGCTCTGGGCCTATCTGACCACTCTATGGTCCATCTTCTCCCAACCTACAGACAGAAGCTCAAGCGGGCCAAGCCTGAGGTCAGTACTGTGAAGAAGTGGACCAGTGAGGCAAAAGAGAGGCTTCAGGACTGCATGGAGTCAACAGACTGGTGTGTGTTTGATGATGCTACAAGCAGCCTGGACGAATACACTGACACAGTGACATCCTACATCAGCTTCTGTGAGGACATCTGTGTTCCAACCAGGACTCGCATCAGATACAACAATGACAAGCCCTGGTTCAACGCCAAACTGAAGCAGCTGCGCCGGTCTAAAGAGGAAGCTTTTAGGAGTGGGGACCGGGCGCTCTACAACAAGGCTAGGAACACACTGAACAGAGAGATCAGAGCTGCTAAGAAGAGCTACTCCACCAAGCTGAGCAGACTGATGTCCACAAACGAGCCATCAGCCGTCTGGAGATGCCTGCACAGTCTCTCAGGCTACAAAAGTACCCCCCACCAGACAATGGGGGGTCGTCAACTGGCTGAAGACCTTAACAGCTTCTACTGTAGGTTTGAAAAGCCCACCCCCACCCAACCTGATAGCACCCATTCACACCCTTCTGTCTCTCAGCCACCCATCCAGCCTGCCCTGAAGATCTGTGAAGAAGACGTGCACCGACTCTTCAAAAAACAAAGAGTGAGGAAGGCACCAGGCCCAGACGGAGTGTCACCCTCCTGTCTGAGGAACTGTGCAGACCAGCTTGCTCCTGTCTTCACAAAGATCTTCAATAAATCACTGGAGCTGTGTGTCGTACCGTCGTGCTTCAAACGCTCCACAATAATACCCATCCCCAAAAAGCTTCACATCACAGGACTGAACGACTACAGACCCGTCGCACTGACCTCTGTGGTCATGAAATCCTTCGAGAGGCTGGTACTCACTCACTTGAAGGAGATCACCAACCCCCAGCTAGACCCCCAGCAGTTTGCTTATCGAGCCAACAGGTCGGTGGACGATGCAGTGAACATGGGTCTTCATCACATCCTCCAGCACCTCGACCGTCCTAGCACATACGCAAGAGTTCTGTTCTTGGACTTCAGCTCTGCCTTCAATACGATCATCCCTGGACATCTACACACCAAACTGACCCGACTCAGCGTGCCAGCCTCCACCTGCCAGTGGATTACCAGCTTCCTCACTGGCAGAGAGCAGCAGGTGAGGCTGGGAAAGATCACCTCAGGAACCAGGACCATCAGCACAGGAGCTCCACAAGGTTGTGTTCTCTCCCCTCTGCTCTTCTCACTCTACACAAACGAGTGTACCTCCACAGACCCCTCAGTCAAAATCCTGAAGTTTGCAGACGATTTGACAGTCATTGGTCTGATCCGGGACAGTGACGAGTCTGCTTACAGACGGGTTGTTGAGCAGGTGGTGCTCTGGAGCAACTACAACAACCTGGAGCTGAACACAGCAAAAACAGTGGAGATGAGAGTGGACTTCAGGAGAAGCCCCCCAACCCTTCCAGCACTCACCATCCTCAACAGTACTGTGATGGCTGTGGATTCCTACAAGTTCCTTGGTACAACAATCTCCAAGGACCTGAAATGGGACTGCAACATCAGCACCATCATCAAGAAAGCCCAGCAGAGTCTGTACTTCCTGCGTCTGCTGAGGAAGTTCAACCTGCCCCAGGAGTTGATGGTGCAGTTCTACACCGCCACCATTGAGTCTGTCCTCACCACATCCATCACAGTGTGGGGCAGCTCAGCTTCCAAACATGATATCCACCGACTGCAGCGCATCATCAGGTCTGCAGAGAGGACCATCGGTGTGAAGCTACCCACCCTGCCAGATCTACACACCTCCAGAACCAGGAAAAGAGCAGAGAACATTGTCTCTGATGCGTCACACCCTGGACACCACCTGTTCCAGCGTCTCCCCTCAGGACGGCGTTTTAGCCAACTGAAGATCAAGACCACCAGACTACAGAGAAGCTTCTTCCCACACGCCATCACTCTCATGAATAGCTGAACACTACAACATAACATCCAGGATACAGTCTGTTACATCCACACAAGACTGTTACATACATCCATATCCATGTCATCCCTCTCACTCTGTTCACCCTCTGTACTGCACTTTATTAATCTGGTGATAGTGGCTACAACACACTGTACTGTCTCTGCAAGTAATTCTTCTGTTCTCATATGTATATGCCTTATTTAACTCAGTTTAACTTAATTATTTATTCAGACTGCACCAGTGTCCTTACTGCTGCACTCAGCACTTTACTGTAAATATACAACTCTGCACACGTAAAGTTAGGTTACAGGTATGTTTGTATGTGTGTGCGTGTGTTTATGTGAGTAAATGTTTTTACTTCTGTAATGTTATTGTCAATTATTGTGCACTGTGAGCTACTGAAACCAAACACAAATTCCTTGTATGTGTGAGCATACTTGGCCAATAAAGCCCGATTCTGATTCTGATTCTGTACTCAATTTATCTGATCCTAATCGATCAGACATTTTTTTTTAGTAATTTAAAGTCTTGTTCCTTTTGGTTTGATTTGGTTTCACACAAGGAAAATCACAATTGCAACAAAATGATTTACAACTAACCATACAAGCATGTAAGCTGTCTTGAGCTAAAAAAGAACAAGTAAATACAGGAAGAAGGTCCTGTGTTATTTTAGTGTCATTTAGAATGGAGGAGCAGCAGAGATAACATTTGTTAATAGCTGAAGTAATTACACAAAAGATGTGGTCTCAGTCCAGGACCTTGGACATTCAGACCAATCTACTGCAACTGTTGTTTAATACTAAGTTATGCGCCACTGACCGATTTAAACCCTGACAACAGTCAATAGTCACCTGTCCATTCCTACCTTAGCTAAGCTGGTGCATCGTGCATGAGGCATGCACTCAGCATGCATACACCACTACTTCTTAAACACACACATGGACATGGTGCAGTGTGCAAATCCAGCGCTTTTACATCAACAATAAACAGAATACAAAATAAAATATCTGTACAGCGTGACTTGCAGGTCAGTTTCCTCTGCTGAGAACAAAGCACAGCACTGTTAAGATATCAATGTGCCAAAGTCAGAGCACACCTGGCTCTTAAAGCAAATAATAGCAAGTAAAAATAAAGGAATCTGAGGGGAATCTGTTACAGAATTCAGCACAACACCTGAAAATGCACCTCGCCAACTGACAAAATAAAAGTCAATGCAAATCAGTTTGTGTGAATTATAGGGAGACTCCACCTACATAGGTGATGAAGACAGGATGTAGTCACGTTCTTTAGTACAAATGAATAGGACAGGGACTAGTATCTAGTGTTGTATGGAATCTAAAGAAGGCTGTACTAGACATGCATGTGTGGGGTCTACTGCAGTGGATAAAAATTTAATTTTTGCTAAAGTTACTTCTCTGTTTGCTAACAATTGGACAACTCTAGCCAGATGCCATTGGTCACCATCATTACTACCCACTACGATGTGTTCCCAGCACATGTGTGACAGTGTGCACCAAGGAATGTAATGATGGATGATGCTCCATCCAATTTTTTTAAATAGGATATTTTTTAATTTAATTTCACTAACATTCTTGTCGCTAAATGCAATGAAATTCTCACCGCAATACCACTTCAAAATCTTGTACAATCCAGTCTTCCCTGGAGATAAGAAACAGTTACTCCAACAAAAGCAGGATAAACTATTTTTAATACCCTTGATTTCAGAAGAAACAGTGAACAATCAGGTGTCCCAGTACTTTTGTCCATATCGTGCATGATACTAAAGACCGTCATTTTTCTCCACGTATAAACCTGTATTAGGGGCGTGCACGGCAACCAGATTATAGGGCTGAGATTTCTCTCGTCAGGGAGATGTCACTCCCCCACCACCACCACCTCCCCCCCAGCCCCCGTCTGCAGGCTGTTGTTGGTATCAGATACTGGATGACTTCCCATTTAGGGCTCAGGCTATGGTTGTCAGTTTTTGCCCAACATTTTTGTGACGAATGAAATAAAATCTCAGAAATGCCATAAGACCATCTGACATAATAGTTTGTGTGAAGACGGGGGAACATTTCCCTTCCCCTCTACCTGCAAAGCGGTCTTTGGGAATGAAATAAAGAAACAAAAATGTAAATAATAGTAATAATAACCTGTTTTTGCTTGATTGTTACTGACACAGTTATGATTTATGAGTGACAAATCATTAAAGATAATATTCTGAGGTGTTTTCCTTATGCACCCTATTGGCATAGGGTTGCATAGACTCGGCTCCAGTATGAATCTAGGTTTGATTCTGGCTCAAACACTCAGCTCACATCAGGGTACATTGCTACATATGCCAAAACCTAGTATAATCAAAGGTAACACTTTACTTGGATGGTCCATTTGATGTTGCTCAACTGACATTCAACTAGCATTTAACTGCATGTCTATTAAATGCAATTGAGCTGAAATGTGAAAGTAAATGATTCTCTATTGAATGTCACCCTACATCCAACTCTAATCCAAACACTACTCTTAACATTTTAGAATTAGGTTTAGAGTTAGATTTAAAGTTTAGGTTAGGGTTAAGGTTAGGGTTAAGTGTACGGTTATGTTCTATTTTGAATCATTTATATTCAACATATGGTTAAGGTGCAGTTAACAGACATTCAGTTGAATGTTGGTTGAATGTCAGTTGAGCGTTAACGAGGCCATCAAATGGACCATCCAAGTAAAGTGTTACCTAAACTAATGTTACCCCAATTTTTAATAGCCGTTGCCAAGTTTTAACCAATGATGCCGGACATTAGCTGAGTTTAGGCCGACTCTTAAAATGGCACAAGTGTCCATTGGGTTGGAGTGTTGTGTGGTGTGATTTAAACCTAGATTACAGACTAACAGACTAGATTTTTTTTTATTACTGTATTATAACTATTTTATAACTTTTTAAACGAGAATATAGTAATTTGCTGAGTTTAACTGAGAGATTTAATTGAGAAGAGTGAATAAAATAAAATAAAATTAAGCTGAATACTGAGTTTAATTGAGAGTTTTAATTGAGAAAATAGATGCTGGTGTAGCTCCATATTCCACACTCAACAGCTTGAAAAGAGGAAACGTGCCAACAGCTGTGTGTGATTGTGTGTTCATGACCACGTGACTGAGAGAGAGAGCGAGAGAGAGAAAGAGAGAGGTAGAAAAAGAGAAAGAGAAACAGAGAGAGAGAGAGAGAGAGAGAGAGAGAGAGTAAACTTCAGCATAAATAAAAGGTTATCTACCTTCTGAACTTAACAGTAAGCTGTGCATTTCAGCTTTACACTTTACCTTGGTGTTATTTTAATGAAACATAGGCATGTTCCTAATATTTGAATAAATAATAATAAAAAAAAATAATCACGAAGTTCAGACGAATTAGTGAAAAAAAAAATACATATCAAACAATGAGTAGTTTATTTAAGGTCATATTTCAGTGTTTTATATATACAAAGAGCAAAGGATGTTTAAGTGACAGCCACTTGTTTTCCAGCTGAAAGACACAAGCTATTCAAGGCTATGATAGCACTGTTACCAGAGCTAACTTAGCCATTACTTAGCATTTATTTGTTTGTTTACCAAAAATCTGGCTGCCTATCTTTGTGTGAATTCCCTCACATGTAACTTGAGTAGCACTGCTGAGGTAGATTTCTGATCAGAATAGCACTGCTAAAGTATATGTATTGTGCATTGTTGATTAATAAATATTTAATATTTTTTGTTGTTGTGTTTTTTTAATTAAAAGAATGGAAACCTGTGGAAAACTGTGTTCAGTAAAATCTTACATTTTATTTATTTATTTTTTGTTTGTTTCTTTGGTAAATATCATAGCAGGATAATATCTGCGTGAATGTAGAACTCACTCCTGACTCTACTGACATTCCTCATTCTGCGGCTGGTCATCTCTGTGAATGACGGCTTTGTGGGCGGTTAAGCGCCGGGAGTCTATAATGTGATTTGTGGAGTGGATTGCTCGTTTTTTAGTCGGTGGGTAAACAGTGGTAAAGAGCGGTCAGGCCGAGGGTCCCGCTGTAGCATCTGCAGCTTATCAGCGCATCAGGACGCCAGTGTGTGATTTAGAGCCTGACGAGGTGGCCCTTGTGTCGGCCTGTTGTCATTGAAATAAAGCTGGGGGCCCCGTCCCCCCCTGCCGTCCCCCCAGCCGCCTCCCCCTTGTCTGCCCAGAACAAGTGTATCTTCAGAAACACGCTGGCCTCTTATGGTAATGACGGCGTGTGTGCGGGCGCGGGCGTGCGGGGTGGTTTGGGGGTGCCCTCTGGGGTATTCGTGGTCTGGTTGTGTTTTTGATGTACATGCTGAAGATCAGAAAGGCTAAGAGGGCCGGCGGTAACCGGCGGTAACCAGGTTAAGCATATACAGACTCAAAGGGTGACCATTCGTCCATTTATTTCGGGACATGTCCGAATATTTCTATTTTTGGGAGGTGAAAAATGTGTCCAGCTTGGATTAATAAATTGTATAAACTTCACAGAATAGTTTCTAGCTTCTAGAGACACAACATAGTCTGGATTTTAAGGATTTGTTCAGCCTAAAACATGTCTGTTTAGGCTCCGCCTTCTCACCAACACTGTTGGTCTACATGAACCAGCATCTACATCAATTACTGGTCTTAAAAAAGACCTAAATACAAAAGTAAAAAAAAACACAAAAGACATTTCTATATTAAATGATGTATGTTTTTTTTTTTCTTTTTTTGTGGTACGAACAAAAAAAAACATGGTTTGTAAAAGGTGTAAAAGGTATAAAAATGTGTGATTTTAAAGTCACATATTACAAATTGTTGTTTGGTGTATTCAATTGTTTTGTTGTGTTTTTTTTTTTCAAAATATCAAGTACTGAATAAGTACTGATAGTACAGTCTGATTGAACAATCCAGGCTTGTAAACAGCTTTTGATTGGATGCATGGTTTTCACATAGCGACGAGCATGGGGAACCAAAGCAACAACCTGTCAACCACCTCACCTGAGATACACCTGACCACAGCACCCATACAGAGTTCAACAGGAACACACTAGCATAGCAACCACTAAACAACACCATAGCAGCTACCTAATATATCAATGAAATCACTTCACAACAATGTACCGTCCATCAAGCTATCAATGAACATCATATATATATATATATATATATATATATATATATATATATATATATATATATTTTTATATATATCAAGTCAAGTCAAGTCAAGTAGTTTTATTGTCAATACTGCATATGTACAGGACATACAGAGAATTGAAATTACGTTACTCTCCTTCCCAATTTTACAGCAAGTACAGATAATAGATATAATAAAAGAGAATGGGAGACACTATGAGTACAATACAGCAAGGACACAATATACATACATGAGACAGAAACAAGGTGCAGTAGTGTGGGGAGAAATATAAATATAAGTAAAAAAAAGAAATAGATATAATATAAAAGAGTGGGAGACACTATATGTACAAAACAACAAGACACAATAAACATATGTAAGACAAAAGTGCAATATTGATGGTGATTGAGATGGAATGACAGTATAAATAGTGCATATATATATATATATATATATATATATATATATATATATATATATATAATAAAACATAAGTGCACAATTTTATATCTGTGTGTCTTTGTGTGTGCATGAGGGAGAGAAATGTGCAGGGGTGGAAGGTGTGAGACTGTGAGATTTAGTTATAAGATTTAATAAAATTTTCAACCTAAATAACGCATAATCTACCTTTTGAACAGTAGTGTTACTGCGTTTACATCACTAAATAAAAAAATACAAAATAAAAAAGATTTACGGGAAAAGGTTGCGGCCAATTTGGGTAAAATTATTCATTTTGTGTAGAAAAATTAAACACGTTAAAGTGTGAAGGATAATTCTGTAATATTTATCTTGTACCTTCACAGCAAGTCTACAATGTACATTGGAGTGAACTGTTTATATCAAACAAATGAGTCTAGTCATAAATGACCTTTTGATTAAGCATACTGAAGTACATCCAACGCCACTACACGCTCCTTCAGTCAGATTCACATTACCCAGCCATAAATCACCCTACGCTCTACATCCATCACAGACCATACTGGGCAAATCCCAGCTGGGCTCTCTGTGTATATATGTGTATATATGTATTTATCTCATGGCCCTCCCTTGAGAACGGAGCGAGTGCGTACGGTATCCTCCGCAAACAAAAGCTCGTCAAACAACAGCCGAGAGAGACCTCGACGCCTCTTTTAATTTACCCAGGTAATCCAGTGTCTCGAATGCAGTGTTTAAACTGCCAGGTCAACAGCTTTTCCCCCGTTAGTGGGGCTAAATACACACACATAGCGCCGCAGATACACTTGTTTAAAAAGCCAGGCTTGATTACATATGCTAAACGTGGCTTAGCCGCGGCGGCTGGGCCCCTTCAGCAGGAGTGGCTGTTGTGAGTTTACTGGAGAAGTTGTAAATATGCGCTAACACTTTTAGCGGTAATCCCCCCACACAAAGCGCTGGCAGAGATTAGGAAGCGGTCGCCCGACAGAGAGAGAGAGAATCCCCCACCACAATCACATTTCAGCCGCTGCTGGGAGCTGGAGAGGGCATGCAGCCCATGCCACTGATATCGCCAATCATGTGAAGAAAAGTAACAATTCCAAAAAGCACTTAGAAGAAAGAGCAGGAGGGGGTGGTGCCATCAAACCAAACGGAGTCCAAGCACCAACTGTCTCCCATCCTTCAGTAAAGCCAGGAAAACACTATGGGATTTTTATCTGGTTCCCAGTATGGAAGAGTCCATGTTGATTAGCACTTTCATTTCACCATTTATCCAAATGTTTCTATACACTCTGGAACACTAACATTAAAATTAGTAACACCATCACTAACTTTGGATATACACTGTATGACAAGTTTTGAAACCCTTCTTAAATTCTTAAATATACAACATCACATAAAATTAAAAAAAGGTACCATTGTTGACTCTATAAAAAAGCAGTAATCCTTAACAGGTGATGTCCTAACAAAATAAATAATGCTGCTAGGAGCTTGGTCTTTGGTCCACCCATTCCTGGGACATGTGAGCGCCAGATTTAAACACACAAACACACTAACATACATCAGGTAAATTACTCTCTATTACTAACATTGAATGAAAATCACCTGAAAGCATGCCTCTTAAAAAAAAACATAGATGGAAGGAGGGAATCAACCATAACATTAATGACATCGATGACGCCCTGAAGCTCCTCAAAATCCCATGCAACTCAGACAGCAGCACCACAGTGAAAATCACATGAACAAAATTGTGTTGGTAAAAATCACCTGGTGTTAGTATTCTAGGGTTAACTGTGTGATCCACTTGTAGGCTCCAGAAAATTAGCAGACCCCCCATTCCTTTCCCCAATAATTAGCTGCACAAATAAAATATTTGTAAGTTTGCTCACTTAATGTGATGGTTGGGTCTCCATTGATGCACAAAGATATGTTTCTTATGTGGCTTAGTAGGGCTTAGGAATGGTTGCAAATCATCTTCCACGTTGAGACGGGCTCTGTATTTGTTTTTTAGACATGTAAGTGCAAAAATATCATAGATTCAGGGAAAAATGTTGATCCAAAAGGGAGGAGGTTTCCTAACACCATTGAACCCAATGCTGGGAACTCCATTCAGGTGTAGAGGGTTCTGTGAATCTCTGTTTCAGGGCTGCCTCAGGGCTGCGAAATTCCATATTCTTTCATATTCTATAAGTACTTTTCATCATATTTTCTCACTTTTCTCTTTGTTTTAAGTTTCTGGAACCTGGACTTGCGGAGCCATGGTATGCATGTGTGAACCTAAATCTGAGATTGAGATTGAAGAGCGAAGATTCCAGTAAAACAGCGAATAAGTCAGTTTAAATCAGTGAAAAGAAAACTTTATAAGAAAAAAAAAAACGTCTAATTTTAAACATGTGGTAACCTGAATAAAGCCTGAGAATGATTTGGTTTGATTCAGTAAAGAAAAGCAAAACTTGCCGCCCAAATCTGATTCGTCGCAAAACAAAATCGTAGCAACAGCTTTGCAACCACCTAGTAACACATTAGCAATCAATGTCTTATCACAAGAGCCACCTGGGAACATCTCAGCAACCAACTAGCGGGTGTGGGACAACAACGACTTAACAAAACCATTGCAACCACTATGAGAAGACATTATTAACCACTGTTGGACATAGTTACACCTACCAATACATTAGCAATCAACTTATTATTAAAACAGCCATCTAGTAACACCTCGGCAACACCTTAGCAACCAATCACTATACCCGAGCAACATCCCAGCAAATGCGTCTGTGTGTGTGTGTGTGTGTAGTCCTAGATGATGATCCTAGTTGAGAACACAAATAACCCGTGGGAAGAAACTCCTCCACATCCTCACTGCACTTGCCTTCAGGGGGCCAAAGTGCTGCCATCACATCAGATGCTTGTATCACTTTGTAGACGGTGTTGATAGTTGATAAAGAGTCTTCTCTGCCAGGTAATGTTAGATGTATATTGCATGTGTATGATAAGTATATTATCCCTTGACATTTTGTGTTTTTTTGACATTTTCCTATTTGCCTTAGTTGCTTACCGTATTTTTCGGGCTATAAGGCGCACTTAAAATACTTATTTTTTTCCCAAAAATCGTCATTGCGCCTTATAATGCAGTGCGCCTTGTGTATGGATTTTGCTTGTGTTTACTGACCTCGATTTTTATGTGGTACACGGCGCTCTGTTGTGCAGAATTCCTCACCCACGCCAGAAAAAGATCCCCCTCTTGGGCTAGCGCGCGGTTACCTTTGACTGCCGTACTGCCTCTCGGCTGTGGCTCAAGGTAGCTAGTTTCCACTGTAGCTCCGTGGCCAGAACAAGGTGCCGGTAAACTTTCCTTTCCACCCGTTCTGGGGTAATAGCACAAACCGTTTCTTTTTAGCGCCCACTTCTAAGTAAAGTTAACCTCTTAACACGCGCTGGCCCACCGGCGGGCCAGAAATATTTAATATTTCATAACTGGCTGTGTTTCTGAATAGTTATGAACAGTTACAGGTTCAATATAGACATCCAATATACCATTTTAAAGCTTAGAATCTCTGCTTTTGAGCTATTTAGCCTATTTAGGGGAATATCCTTTCAGAAAATAAACATTTAGGGCGAAATATGCCTTGGTTATGATTTTAATAATTCATAACTCTCATATTTGCGTTTATCGTTCGTCCATATTTCATCGAATGCGGTCATGTCATACACCATTCGAACCGTCTGGCTCTCCAGATTCCAGAACTGTGCTTTTACTGTAGGATGTATGTTTCATGAATTAGAGCTGCGTCAGAGCGCATGTTTCCAGTAATAAAAGGCTCTCCTTTTGTCCGGGGTTAACCTCCGGTCACTGCCGCCACCCCCCAAACACACACCCGCGCTCAGCCACAGGTCCTACCTTCAAAACGCGTCCAGACTAAAGAGAATCCATCAATCCAGTCTCCTGTAATCCACAGTTATATCCAAACAGCGCTGGAAATCACTTCATCCAGAAATGAAACTTATCCAATCTTTATCTCTGTTTTAAAACCGTTTTATTCACCGAATTCGGCACAACACGCTATTATAGTCAGAAGCCTCGCGGAGTAATGCGGTACTTGCTGTGCTTCAACATAATATTATGGTCTGTCGGAGCGTTGTGGCTACCGTTGTCAGGAGCCTCGCGGAGTAATACGTACTTGCTGTGCTTCAACATAATATTATGGTCTGTCGGAGCGTTGCGGCTACCGTTGTCAGGAGCCTCGCGGAGTAATACGTACTTGCTGTGCTTCAACATAATATTATGGTCTGTCGGAGCGTTGCGGCTACCGTTGTCAGGAGCCTCGCGGAGTAATACGTACTTGCTGTGCTTCAACATAATATTATGGTCTGTCGGAGCGTTGCGGCTACCGTTGTTAGGAGCCTCGCGGAGTAATACGTACTTGCTGTGCTTCAACATAATATTATGGTCTGTCGGAGCGTTGCGGCTACCGTTGTCAGGAGCGTCGCGGAGTAATACGTAAGTTACTTGCTGTGCTTGTTGATTTATTGCTCAGAGATGTTATTTTTCACAGATATTGTGAAGGATTTATTGCTCAGAGTTATTGTTACTGATATAAATAAAGTTTCATTTAGTGCGCCTTATAATCCAGTGCGCCTTGTGTATGGACTAACACTAAAAATAGACCGTTCACTCATCGTGCGCCTTATAATACGGTGCGCCTTATAGTCCGAAAAATACGGTAGTCTTTTATGATCTAACACCACTTTGAAAGTCATTTAGCATACTTGCCAAGTAAATATTTCTATTTAGGGCTCACATGGGTGTAACCTAGGCTAGGTAGGTTTCAGGTTGACATGGGATCTACAGTAAGTGGGTTTGTACAATTTAATTGGAACCCAGTTGGGTTTCATAAATAGGCCCCATAAATACAGCCCATCGTATTCTAGGCCCCAAATACAGTCTTCAAACCAGAATGGGGCCCTTGTTTAAACCCCCAATACTGATATTTAAGGTATATGTGGGGCCAACATGCAATCCCCGGATAAAACTTGCTCTAGTTCCCAGTTGGGCAGCTCCTACAGGCCCCACATGGGCATGTCATCTAAGACTCCTTTGCTGGATGTGTCACATTGCAGTCCTGCACCCCCAACAATTACTGTATGTTACGATAAGAAAACAACACTGACTCCCAATTACAAACATCACTGCACTCCTCTCCTGACCTTTGACCCCGTGGGCTATTTTTTCATGGACCGCTCCAAAACTGTCCCTGTAGCCTCAACTCAGCCTGGCCCCGGCTAACGGATCTGAGAGGGTTTAAAGAAGGGAGGAGAGAAAATGTGAGCAGAAAATGAGGAGGATCCTTCGTCGGCCCTCCAGCCCTGTGGATGAATAGACAGATAGAAGCCGTCTCATTTGGAAATCTGCCTTTCTGCACTTGGCTGAACCTACAATAAAAGTTAATAATTGAGAAGCAAGAGGGTAGGATCAATATGACTGTGGAGAAAAGGAAAAAAAGAGAGAAAAAAATGAAAGAGAGCGAGAAAGAGAGAGAAAGGGAAAAAAAATAAAGAAATAAAACGGAAGCCCGGGCTTATGTCTAATACAGTTTAACTGATATTTAATATTTTTTGCTTTCTCTCTCTTTCTCTCCCTTTGTCCACATTAAAATACTTCAAAAAGAATTCTAATGAAGTGGAAATTAAAAGGAGTGTAGATTGGGGTTGGAAAGAGAGGCTCCTAATCCCGCTATCTCTTAATAATTCAAAGTCTCTTTTATTTTCTGAATAAAAAAGCGGAATTAATCTGGCGCTGTGAAGCTGTCCTCTCTTCTCCCCGTTTAAATAAATCCCCGCTCGTACATTAGACGCGAGGAGGCCGGCTCTGGCGTGTAGCCAAGCTCTGTGTCAATTCCCTCCTGCCTCTTTTCCTTTCTCTCCCGGCCCTCGTCGTTTTTTATTCCCTTTCTTTCGCTTCCTGCCAGAGAGAGACCTGGGAGAGAAGCCGCGCCACCAGAGAGCCGCTATCGCCAAAACCTGCTCGGCGCGCTGGCCTATCACAGGCGGCAAAGAGCTCTTAGCACCGCCCAGCTAAAGAAGGCACCCTTAGGAAACTTTGTGAAGATATTAGGACACTGGGAAGCCTATTACAAAGGAAGTGCAGAAAGAAAAGAGGTGACCGTTTTAGCCCGAGTGAAAAAAAAAAGAAAAAGAAAAAGTGGCTACATTTGACTGCTTAGAGTACGAGTAGTAGAAATAGCTCACTGAGGCTTCTGTGTGAGAGGTTTTGGGTAATTTACTGTATGGTATGCATTTGGCTTCAAATATGTAAAATGCATAGCTATAATGCTTTGGCTCTATATTTACTTAGTCAATGTTTCCATTACTACATAATTTGAATACACAATTATACCTTACACTCTGTCAAAATGTTTTGATAAATTGCCCAAAAGAAATTCTTCAAATTTTCCTAAAATAAACTCTGTTTACATTGACTTCCATTGAAAGTCAAGAAGGTTCTACTGTAAAGTTGCTCTTTTGGAAATACTGAGATTTGATGGATTGCTAGTGAAAACTACAGCAACCACTATATCAAGTCTGTAGAAACCACTTAGCAACACCATATCAACCAACAGCTAACCAAGATAAGCAACACCTAAGCAACTACCTACACTGTGTGCAAATGTAATACAGAGCTATATTGCTTTGGCTTCTATATTTAGATACTGGCAGCACATAATTTACCAAGCGATCTCTATATAGTAATACCCTAGAAACCCTTTAGCAGCACCATGTCAACCAACAGCTGAAGAATAGCAACACATTAACAACCACATGTCTATTTTCTGATCTATTTTAATACTTAATACTTAATACACCTGATTATAAGTCAGATTATAAGAGACACTATAAGGAACTTCTAATTCAGCAGCTAACTAAGCTAACTAAGATAATACTCAACTCTGAACAGGGAGTTAATAGCTAGTGCGGTTAGTGGCTAATGCTAATGCTGCTCCAGCAGTGCTAGCCTGGATTTAGAAGCAGGCCACAAGCCAATAATACTCAACTCTAAATGGGGAAATAGCGGTTAGCGAGTAATGCTAATGCTACTCCAACTCACTGTGCTGGAGAACTAAACTGAAACTCTATATGTAAACTGTATAAAGCTGTACTTCAGCAGAGTGGCTCTACTGCTCCTTAATACCTGACTGATAGAATTATTACATAAGGTGCACCAGATTATAAAGTGCAGTGATGATTTTTTTTGAGGAAATTAAAGGATTTTAGGTGCACCCTGAATTGCCAAAAAAAATGGTAGTGCTTTGGTGCTACAGTATATTTAGACACTGTAAGCATACTATATAGGCAGGTATGAGCATAACTATAAATATTATCATTAATTGTGAATATTTTCGTAGTGCCATACCTGAAGTAATAACAACTGGGAAATGATATTTGAACTAAAAAAAGTACATGCCTTTAATTTGTGGTTAAATATGATGTAGCATCACAATAGATATTTACATTAGTTTTGGATGGAGACAAATTGGTTGTAATCACAAAACACCCATAATTGTCTGTAACACTTTACTTGGATGGTCCATTAGTACAAAGTCAGTTGAGCATCAATGAGGCCATCAAATGGACCATCCGAATAAAGTGTTGCCCAACTATCTTATCAGAATCTGTATTATTCCTAGTCATGTTAAAGTAGATATGGCCAAAAAGCTTGTCAACTGTTGTAAGTTTTAAAATTTTCAACCACAGTCTGTAGAGTCGAGAACGTAGACGGACCATACTCACCTACTCATTTGGTGGATCCACCCCCTGAATCCATTTCCCTTTCCTTGGACACAATTGGTCTAAGCAAAGAGGGCGTGTCTACCAAATGAGAAAGAAAAGTAATATAACCACAGCATCCATGTTTTCTGCAGTGAGTATACTGTAACCCATGGCATGGAGTCAATAGGTTCATGTTTGTTTATCAGCCCCTACTACTCTATTGGCAACACTTCTTGACATGGACTAGCCAAGCTGTGCACTTACATTTTACATCTATGTCACCAATGGATACAAAATTCATTTAGAATAAAAGAATGCATTCATTTAAAAGAGTGTCCACAAATATTTGGACATATGGTGTATTAAAAAATTCAAGTCACTTCAACATCCAACACAAGGCTTTTCAGACGAGAGTAAATTGACCTACTTTATAGTGATCATTTTGTTCACTCCAGCCCCACCATTGGTCTCCCTAATGGACTGAGAATCCCCAGACTGATCCGGAATCCAGCAGCAATTCTCTCTATTCCCGTGGTGAATGGAGATCTGGGGAATCACTTGTGTACTCGTGGTTGTGAACATGCTTATTGGCTGTGATTCTGCAGGCCTGGCGAAGGGTAAAGTCATCCTCCCCAGAGAACAAGGCTTTAGTCTGTGCACAAACAGTGAAAAGAGATATTCTTAAATGGCATAAGATTTGGAACTGGTAGTGAGGAATGGAATGGCTGGAGTGTTTGTTTTTCTATAAAAAAAAGGGGGGATATTACATGTCATAGTATGTGTTTAACATAATCGAAATGCAGATACATCTAAAATACACAGTGCGTTTTACATTTTCTATGAATAACCCAAGATATTTCATGTTTTATCTGCTCTACATTTGCTTTTTTCATATACAGTCATTTCTGTATTTCAGCGGATAGCAAGTGCGGAAGTGTTTCAGGTGTTATTTTGTCCCATTCTTTCTACAAACACAATCTTAAGGTGTACAACAGTACGAGTTCCTCAAATTCTTCATATTCTCTATTGGGACAGGTCAGTCCCATACCCTCTTCTTATTCAAATTTAATGTGATTTAGTTTAGTTGCTGTTACTCAATGGCTCCCTTTAGTACTACTGTTTTTCCAGTGCAGTGGATGGGACCAAGCTACTGTTTGTTTCATTGGTTTAGAAACTCAACTTATGTATTGGTTGGTTCATGGTCTATTCTGATGGACAACATTAACAAGCTCTCAAATTGTGTTCCGTGCAATGTAACATTCAGAAATAGAAAAAATACATGACGTCCATTGTAATGGATGCAGGGTCTGAATTTCTAAAACCCCCTCATTCATTTGGTTTTGCATTGCCTTGTTGAACACCTTAAAGGCAGTATATGTCACTTCAATATTCCTTCAATGCATTATAATTCTGACTTTTTTATGTTCTATGTTCCAACAATGTGTTGCAAGGCCCGAAATGCAAGGCCTTAGTAGTTGACGAAACAAAACACTATAAAACACTGGAGTTGTAAATATACCAGCGCCGTTACGAAAACCCGCTTCCCCCGCGCCAAAGATTCTACGGCTCTCCAAGATCAATGCGAGAAAGTCCTCTTTTTATTCATTTCTCTCTTTCTTTGCGCAGAAATAAGCATCTTGATCTGTTGAACCAGCTGAAATGAGATTGACATGGCACGCGTGAGGTTAGGCCTGTTTAAACCCCACCACTCTCTCTCTTTTCAGCAGGCTGTATTGCTACTCACAGCAATATCTACTTTGTGCCTTATCAAATGAAAAAAATAAAAAAAAGTCATAGAGAGAGAGGAAGAGAGGGAGGAATAGAGAGTGCCTACAGGGAAAGTACAAAGGTGTGTCTGAAGATCCCCAAAGGCAACATAAAGTCATTTTCAGCGAAGGTGTGCTATTTTTATTTATATATCTCCCTCGCTCTGTTTCATCATACATACTGTTTGGAGGGCTATCATTATGCCAGACGGAGAGGTGGGGTGAAAACCATTTGCATTACTAGCCGGAGTGTCTGACTCCAGGCGCTTTGCCATGATACTTTATTCCAAACCATTCAGCGCACCATTATCACTTTGCCCCCACTCTGTTGTACCTCCCTCCCTCACATATACACACACACACACCCTGAGACACATACACACACACACACACACACACATATTAAACCTTATCTTCAGGAGCATCTACTGAAACTCCACTGCAGCATGGAGCCATAGAGCTAACGGAATACATAGAGGCTGGCTGGTTGGTTGGGTGGTTGGTTGGTTGGATGTGAAGCAAAAGGGGGGGTGGGGGGTGCTTTCAGGAAGGTGGTGTGTAACTGTGTGTTGGTGGGGTGGGAGGGGGGTACCTTACCGTGTAATTGTCCTGGTGAGCACTCAATAGCATCTTAAAGCGAGCAGGCAATCTCCAAAGCTGTGCAGGCTGGGAGGGAAAGACCCCGTGGCTATGGGGACCCTAATAGGAAGTCCTTTCTCCCAAAGATAAATGGGGAAAGTTCCTTTTATTTCTCCTGGCCGGCTGTTTGGGACTGGGGCTATTAAAGCATGGCAACGCTATTTATCCCTCCAAAAAGGATTGGACCCACACAGGGATGAGGGCAAGATAGGAGAAGAGAGCGGCAAAGAAGGAGCGGCAGCTAGCGGAAATTGGCGGAATCGGAAGGTCAAACTGTTTATCTTTTTTATTCCCATGTTCCTCCCTTTCTTTCCTGCTCTTTTTGAACCGTCCTCTCACTGTCTCTTTCTCCTTCTCTCACTTTTCTCACTTCTTTTTTTTCTCCTTTTTCCTTTTTCTCTCCTTTCCCGTTACCTGTTATGGAGCCTCTCTTGACTCCTGAGCTCGGCACTGCTGGGAAACTTATACCCGCCTTACTTGACATGCCTACAATTAAAGAGCCAACTCTACGAGCAGCAGCCAACACATACAAATACACACACTCTCGAGAAAAGCCAAGCCAAGCCTTCACGGCCTGACTTCCCCAAAGGTGAGCGGATGCTGAGGTATACAGCGTGATAAAAAGGTTTTTTTTTTTATAACCTTATATATTTTCTATTCTTCTGTGTTTTGATTTGTCTGAGTATGTTTCTTATTGTATTGTGTTGTTGCTGCTGGATGCCTAAATTTCCTTCGGGATAAATAACGTATCTATCTATCTATCTATCTATCTATCTATCTATCTATCTATCTATCTATCTATCTATCTATCTATCCATCCATCCATCCATCCATCCATCCATCCATCCATCCATCCATCCATCCATCTATCTAAAAAGGCAAATAAGGCAAATGGCAGGAGGCCTCTACGTTTACTAATCTTTCCATTCTCACCCAACAATATATCAGTTCTAATTTTGCTCAATTCATCCTGCAAACACATCTTAAAGTGTAAGGCTGCCTTGTCACATTTTGTTTGAAAATGTTCCACACATTCCTTGTAAGGACAGGTCTTTATTTGAGGGACTGCAGGCAGTCCAGTTCAGTACCCATATTCACTTTTCCACAGCCATGCTTTTGTAATGTGAGCAGCATGGGTTTTGCATCGTCTTATTAAAAAATACATCTTATAGGCACCCTACTCTATTTTGTTTCAAGATCTCAATGTACTTCATTGCATTAATGATGTTTTATTATCCCTTTTATCTATTCTATTAAACATTGAAGCTCTAAAACATATACATATTGGTGCTGTTCCTTTTCCTATTACCTGTTGTGGAGCCTCTCTTGACTCTTAAGCTCGACTCTTATACCCTTCTTCCTTGACATGCCTACAATTAAAGAACCAACTCTACAAGCAGCAGCCAAAACACACACACACAAACACAGATACACACAAACGCACACACACACTCTTGAGACAAGCCAAGCCAAGCCTTCCCATCCCAACTCCCCGTTTGTGTGTTCAGGCCACTGTCAGACTGTCTCACAAAGGTGAGCGGATGCTGAGTTTCACAGTGAGATAAAAACGCAAATGGCAGCAGGCCTCTACGTTCGCTAATCTCCCGACGCTCACCCAACAATATATCACCCCCAGCCAGCTCGGCTGCGCTCAGCGTATCTCCGGCCCTTGTCTTTTCCCCCCGCGTGAGGGGTGCCTCCTAAAGCACAAGCATCAGCTTATCTGAAGAGCACGCGGCCGGCCGAGAAAAGGCCCTGTAACCACTCCTCAACCCCGGCCATTAAAAAAAACAACAGAGCAGGCAAATGTCACAGCTCTTCACTGCAGAGCCGATTCCAGCCAGTCACTCACCCACAGAGGAACAGCAGCCAAAGGTCTCTTGTTAAACGCAGGGCTGGCTCTGTAGGCCTCTGCCTGTGTCTGCCGGACTCGCTGTCTTTGCCGCTGTCTGTGCCGCTATGGGAGTGGCGAGCCAGCCCGGAGTCGTGTGGTCAGAGGGTGATTGTGTGGGATTTTTGGCTTTGATCCTTTTCCGCCCTCTGGACGTTAAACACATGGCACAAGTATGGCACAGTTTCTGCTTTTATGTGAATGTAAAATAAAATGTCTCAATACGACAGAGAAGATCTCTTTATATCAAGAACAGTTTGGACAAGACTGGGAATAACTCTATTTACCACAGTGTCTTAAACCCAACCATGATTTAACTTCAATCAATACATAAATTGATTAATCGATCAACCAACATTTATTTAGTTACATTGAGGGCGGCCCTCATTACACGGAGAAAGGGATAGATAACAGTATTTATACTGTACATTTGAGATTTCTTTCTTAGTGATCGCGGTATAAAACATATTGCACAAGTATGGAACAAGTAAGACGCAGCAGAACTCTTTATATCAGAAACACTTTCTAGCCCAAGACTTTAGAACACCCTGTAATGTTTTAAACATGCTTAAATCAATTAGTCATTTAATCAATCAGTTGGTTGACTACACCACCAGATGACATGTCTCTTCAAACAGTCACTGATCATCAGTAAATTTTACATTTCATTTGTAAATCAAGAAACCAGAGTCTGGAGGAAGAGTGGAGAGACACACAGTCCAAGCTGCTTGAGGTCTAGTGTGAAGTTTCCACCAATCAGTGATGGTTTGGAGAAACATGTCATCTGCTGGTGTTGGTCAAACGGGGTTTATTAAGCCCAAGGTCAGTGCAGTGTTTTCTACAGCACTTCATGCTTCCCTCTGTGGACAAAGTTAATGGAGATGTGGATTATATTTTCCAGCAGTACTTGACACACTGCCCACATTTCTACAAGTACCAACTGGTCTTATATAATATTCTATAATATTTTTTGAGATACTGACTTTTGGATTTTTATGGGTTGTAAGCCATAATCATCAACAATACAAGAAATACATGTGTAATACATCTATGTAATGTATGAATTTCATATTTTGAATTAAATTACTGGAATAAAGTAACTTTTCAGTGATATTCTAATTATTTTTTTTAGATGCACTTCTATATAAAAATCAATGTTGTTGCTAAGTTGTTGGTATAGAATGCTGTGGGCTTGCTATAGTGTTGCTAAGTGATTGCTGTGGTATCTGAATTGGTTGATATGGTGTTGCTAAGTTGTTGCTAGGGTGGTTGATTATTTGCCGTTGCTATATTTGTGTGACTACTTTTGTGTAAATGTGGGAGTTCAAAAACGTTTGTCTGACTGTTGAAATGCAGGCAAATTGGTCTGTGGCTTGCTGAAGCTAAGTTGTTGCTAGGGTAGTTGTTAGATGTTTGGTGTGGTATCCCTGGCAGTTGCATGGGTGTTGCTATGTCATTGCTGTGTGGTTGATGTGGTGTTGCTAATTGACTTCTACAGAGTCTGAATTCATTAATATGGTGTTGCTAAGTGATTGTTGTTGTATCTAAATTCGTTGATATGGTGTTGCTAAGCTGTTGCTAGGGCAGTTGTTAGTTGTTTGCTGTGGTATCCTTGGCAGTTGCATTGGTGTTGCTATGCCATTGCTGTGTGGTTGATATGGTGTTGCTAATTGACTGCTACAACCAACCTTAACATGTTGATCTCAAGCACCCACTGGCCCAACTTCTACCCGCTTGTGATTCTGGGTTTGCCAGTGACTTTGGATCACTTGCTGTTCGGGTATCTCCTTTCTTTAGGCGGCGGCTCCGGCGCCAGGAGCTGATTGAGTGTCTGTCTTTGAGTCCGGGGTGGCAGAGGTGAAGGAGGATTGGGCCAGCTGAGCAGATATGATGAATGACTGTACTGATCTATCGCCATCTATTTCTGTACCAACATCCAACAGGGAATGCCCACATCAAAGAAAGCGAAGCTTCGCACCCCCCTCCTACCCAACTCCACTCGTTTCTCCATCTCTCTTTCTTTCATTTTCTTTCTTTCACCTTCTTTCTCTTCTTCTCTCTCTCTCTCTCTTTCTTTATTTTTTTTCTCGTAGAGGAATTCCCTTTGTACGTTGGCATTATAATGAGCCAGGCCTCGTTCAGACCCTCCCACACCTGATTGAGTCAAATCCTGGTAGTGCCAAACATACAGGGAATTACATACTGGGGGGAAGCCGTCCAACTGGGCCAAACTCTCCTTCTGCAGGAGACATTTGCTTTGGCTTGCCTTACGTTGGCAATGCCAAGCTTGCCAAGCCTGTTTCCTCTCCAGGTCTCACTGTGGAAGCCCCAACTGGCCCCAAGTTGGCCCGACTTCGGTGCGGATGGGGCCGACAGTAAAATAAGACATAATATTATTGCACTTCCTCTTTTCAAGGTTTGCGATACAGTGATAATGCAGTTATTACAAAAAAAACAATTATCTAGTTTTTACGACAATAAACCTTTTTTTTCTTAAGATTATTTTGCTTATTTTAGGAGTAATGATCATAATCATCCTTACTATCAAAATAATAAAAAAAATCAATTTAAAATAAGCACAACAAGTCACCTGATTCCACATGTAAGATAAAAAAAAAAATAGGGATTGTCATTGATTCAAGTCTTACTTTAACCCTCCTACTAGTTTCAAATTTGCTAACACCCTTTATTATCTGGATCAATATGATCCCAGCAATTTAAACCACCATAAAACTATAATAATTAAATTGAAATAAACATGTTAGCAAAGTTGCTAGTTATTTACTAGTTTTGATATGTTTATTTGATGAATTATCAGAAGTTCTGGCATTATTCTAATGTTATATTAGTATTATATAAGTTATAAATATTATAAGTAATGTGTTGTTAAGTTAGGGCCTAAAATGAAAAGAACATTTTAGGGAAATATAATATAAAACTGAATGTCACAGTGACCTTAACATTATTACCACACGTAATAGCAAAATGTGTAAAATATTGCTATTTTTGATGTTTAATGCTTATAAAACAGCCCCAGTAAAACAGACATTGACATTGAAACATCTGAAACTATTTTTTATGTATTGTCTTCATCAAATTAAGAAAAAACAATAAATATAAATATCAAAACTAATATCAATGATATTTTTTCTGAGACTTTAAACATTGAATGGGGTCAAATTGACCCCAAAAATAATAGGAGAGTTATAAGGCTTAGATTTAGAATTTCTAGGTAACACTATCTATGAATGTTATCTTTGTTAGACGCTATGACCACATTCATAACATTCATAAGCATTATAATGCATTCATAAGGTATTATAAACATGGCTATAAATGTTTATAAAAAATGCATAACCCATTATAGCTATGTTTGATAAGCATTATGACCTGTGATCATAATACATTATAAGCTGTGCTTATAATATATATGATAAAATAGTATATCTCTATCAATAACAATTTAGTCCTACAATGGAAGACTTTACGTGCATGTAGAGTGCACAAAGAAATCTTATAATACATTATAAATGACTATAATAATATTATATTCAAGACAAGAATCATTAATTAGTGGTTAAAAATTTATTTATAGGATTATTGAGGGTGTGTTTATAAGTTGGAAGCTTTTTTAGTCTTAATAAAGTCTGCAAGCTGGGACTGAGTTTCTTGGTATTGATGTATAACATGTTATAAACACAGCTATTAATGCATTATAATTACAGTTTATCATGCATAAAAAAACATGGCTATAATGAATTATACATTTTATAAACATTTATAGCCATGTTTATAATGCCTTATGAATGCATTTTAAATTGTTTTATGAGTATGTTTATAGAGTCTTATAGAGATGACATTCAAAGAAAGTGTTACCAATTTCTAAGGACATTTTGCTTTTCACCCCATTGGCAGATTTTGTGGCTTAATATATAAGCATATAGGTCTCAATTCATATATATTTTTACTACCTTTTGTAAATAGATGTTTTGGTAACACTTTCTATGAATCAGGTATATATAACGCATTATAAAGGCATTCATAAAGCTTCATAAACCATTCATAATGCTTTGAAACACTTGACATAAGCATTTCTAACTATACATAAATGTTTATAGTCTCAAACATAAAACGTTATAACATCACAGTATAAAGCTTTATAGCACAAAGCGATAAAATGCATTATAATAAATGAATAAATGTGTAGTTGCTGTTCTTAAAATTATTGGTGAGACCTGTTTCATAAAGCTTAATAGATGTTGAGTTCACTCATATAATGCTTTATTAAAATCCACAGCGATGCCTTTTCTCTTATTGCTATATGTCACAATGAAAATTGTTCTGTAAATGCACATAACATCTTAACATAACATAAGTGCTTTTCACAGACTTGTGAAAAAGTCATGTTATTCCACATTACCAAAGACATATAACAAATTATAAACCTTCATAAGATTTTTTTTTTTTTTTACAGACTTTACGTAAAGTAATGAGTTATTCCACATTACCAAAGGCATAAAACAAATTATATAAAGTCTGTGATATAATGAAATATATTTTATTATGTATATTATACTTTCACATAATGAAAGTCATTATGTGAGTGAACTCAACTGATATTAATCTTTATGAAACAGGTATGACCAATAATGTTAAGAACAGCAAATACGAATTATTATAATGCATTATATCGTTTTGTGATATAAAGCTTTATACTGTGGTGTTATAAAATTTTATGTTTAAGATTATAAACATTTATGTATAGTAAGAAAGGCTTATGTCAAGTGTTATAAAGCATTATGAATGGATTATGAAGCTTTATGAATGCATTTATAATGCATTATAGACACCTATTTTCTTTTTTTTGTGATGTCCCAAATATTCCACTCACTTCTAACGGGCCTCTCCCATTCTACGAGTTCAAGTCCCCATTGTTGTTCTGCATTTCTACCATGAGAACACTCTGATCCCATTTACAACAGACACAAAAAAGCTATAATGAGGCGTAAGAGGCGTTGATGAAAAAGTGATGTTATTCCACATGACCAAAGGCATATAACAAATTATAAACCTTCATATGCGTTTTTTTGTTTGTTTTTTTACAGACTTTAGGTAAAGTAATGAGTTATTCCACATTACCAAAGGCATAAAACTATTAAGCTTTATGAAACAGGTCTGACCAATAATGTTAAGAACAGCAAATACGAATATATTATAATGCATTATATCGCTTTGTGCTATAAAGCTTTATACTGTGGTGTTATAACGTTTTATGTTTAAGATTATTAACATTTATGTATAGTAAGAAAGACTTATGTCAAGTGTTATAAAGCATTATGAATGGATTATGAAGCTTTATGAATGCATTTATAATGCATTATAGATACCTATTTTTTTTTGTGATGTCCCAAATATCCCACTCATTTCGAATGGGCCTCTCCCATTCTACCAGTTCAAGTCCCCATTGTTGTTCTGCATTTCTACCATGAGAACACTCTGATCCCATTTACAACAGACACAAAAAAGCTATAATGAGGCGTAGGAGAGGATGAGGGACTGCACCACAGACTGAGCTCCAAGTTCCCAGCGCCAAGCAAGTCCTTAAATCTTCAGGAACAAAGATGCAACATGCCAGCGATTACCTAAAGCTAATAATATAGTGATAATTAAAAGCTAATTGAAAACACAGCGAGGATAACGGCAGTTAAGGGTTAACGGAAAAGGCATTAATTAAGTACAGTACTGAAGGCAAATTAGAGGCCAAATTAAAGCCTTAATGAAACCCTTCTCCTTCACACTTTAGCTTCCACTCTACTATGAAAACATAATGTAAGATAATAGCGCTAATAGGGTCCTGTGATTTCCACAGTTCGGTGAATACAGACAGAATTAAAGAACTGATGCATAAAAATCTAAAAGAAAAAAAAAAATTACAAAGTGAAAATGCACATAAGTAATAATAGATTAATTAATAATTTAAAAAAAATATTAATATTAGTGATTTTGGTGATACTGTACAATAAAGGGTACAATAATTAACAATTCAGTATGTACAGTATGTCTTAATTTATTATTATTCACAACATTCTTAAGCATTCAAATTTAGTAATGTTTAATTATGTCTCAATTAGTGTCAATTAAATATTAGTTGAGACATTACTAAACCATTTAGCTATGTCTATTTGTTTATTACTGTTGTAAGTACTGTTTATTGATTTTTTATTTTATTTTATTTTTTTTTTCCCATTTTCTCCCCAATTTACACAGCCAATTACCCAACCCATTCATTAGGACTCCCCCTATCACTAGTGATACCTCAACACATCAGGAGGGTGAAGACTAACACATGCTTCCTCCGATACATGTGAAGTCACCCACCGCTTCTTTTCGAGCTGCTGCCGATGCAGCATTGCCGAGCAGCCAGCGCACTTGGAGGAAAGCACAGCGGCTCGGCTCCGGTACATCAGCTCACAGACGCCCCGTGCTGCAGACATCACCATAGGAGTGATGTGGGGAAAGAGCGCCATCTACCCACCCGGAGGAAGCAGGGCCAATTTTGCTCCCTCTAACGCCGGCATGCATGAGCTGGGGTTCGAACCGGCGACCTCCTGCTCATAGTAGCAGCGCTTTAGACCGCTGGACCACTCGGCGCCTCTGTTTATTGATTTACCCTCATTGTAAAGTTACCATTAAATGCTAATTGAAAACACAGCGAGGATAACGATGACTATGAATGAATATGGACAGAATTAAGGAACTGATGCATAAAAATCTGAAGAAAAAATACGGTAAATTATAAAGTGAAAATGCTCATAAGTCATAATGGATTAATTAATAATTAATAATTAACAATGTACAATAAAGGGTATATTAATTAACAGTACAGTATGTATGTCTTACTTCATTCTTATTTACAACATTTTTAAGCATTAAAATTAAGTAATGTTTAATTATGTCTCAACTAGAGTCAATTAAATATTAGTTCAGGAATTACCTTTACATTACATTTTTTGTCATTATTTTAATTTGTTTATTATTGTAAGTAATGTTGATTGATTTACCCTTATTGTAAAGTGTTACCAATGTTTTTTTTTTTTTTTTTTTTTGGAAAATTGGAAATTGGAATTTATTCTTTAGTTTTTATTGTTTATTTATTTATTTATTTATTATTATTTTTTTTTTTTTTTCAAAAATCATTTTTTTTTATCACTCATGGCAACAGCTTTTCTACAGGTTTTGCCAAAATACCATAGACAAGTTATGACAAGACGCTTTACTGGATTTAACCATATTAATTTGATCCAAAACGCACCTTAAGAGCCAAACAAAAATGATCAACTCAAGATATTAAATGTTTTGTCTGGGAAACTTTAATTTCTTAATATGTGTCCATTCCTGCCTTCCTTTACTGTAATACATTTTAAGATAAATCTGGGTCAGACGTTAGTAATGAGGTAAAAATAAAATATAGCAATGTGATTTCAAATGGTGTAATAATTGAATAAGGATTTTGGCACAAACATAGAATGACATGGACAAGAGATTACTTCCAGTTAGCCAGTTACACTTACTAATACTACTTTAATAAACACTATACAACTATACAACTGTGCAGAACAAAGCCTTATGTTTACCATGTCCAGAAGCTCCACCCACTTCTTTACTGGACTTATGAACCATGAATGAATCATCAGACAGAGGAAACACAGTTTACTGTGGTTAGACTAATCAAACTACCAGATCATGTGCTGCAGGACCATCCAGACTGTTCTCAGCTACAAGTCTAAATAATTCAGGTTCTGTCATGATATAGGGGTGTGTCAGTATACTTCTGTGATTAAGTATTAATGCAGAAAAGTAAAACAACATGTGCTGCCTTCAAAACCACATCTTTTCCAGGGACACCATGCAATTTTCAACAGGACAATGCAAAACCACATTCTGCACACATTACAAAGGCATGGCTTTGAAGGAAAAGGGGAAATTTGTCCCCAGTAAAAAATAATGTCTTGTAAAGGTTGTGAAGTGGTAAAGGCTTTAAACTACTTTAAGAAAAAAAGTTTTTAAGTAAAAAAAGTGTCAAAAAAAAGTCAATCAATCATTTTTAAAGCCAAAAATCACGTTAAAACACAGACAGAGTCAAAGTGACCGTTTTCTTCTCGTTTCCCTACAACAGATCACTGCCTAACCTCACTCTTATCATGTGAGGACTCACGGCACTGAGAATAGGCCTAACACAGAGCGAGCGAGGGAGGGAAGAAAACGACAGAGGAAAAAAGAGAGAGAAAAGCAGAGGAGAAAAAAGAGCAAGGCAGAAAAAGAGAGAGAGAGAGAGAGAGAGAGAGAGAGAGAGAGAGAGAGAGCAGGTCCCACTCAGGGGCAATGAAACAGTAGACGGATAATGGAAGTTTCCGCAGGCGATTCTCAACAGAGAGGAAAAGAGAGGGAGGGAGGGAAGGAAAGAGGGAATATGCACATGTAAATGAGAGGAGGGGGGAAAACGGGTCATGCTGCCGTCTGTCCGGCGCTTTCAAATCGGGCCAGTACAGCCGCCGAGGAGAGCGGGCCGAGCTGTAATTTCTGCCCAGCCAAGCGTTCACCTGCATACCAACTGAAAGAGTGAGGAAAGAGAGGATGGATAAGTCACCCTTTCGTTTGCACTCATTCCCTCACTCTCTGAAAGTGTGTCTATCTCTTTCCAGGTCAAACACAGGCTTTTCTTTGCAGTAGATAAGTACCTGCAGGGTATCTGCAGGTAGGGAAAACTTAAATTAAAGACTTTTAAGCCATTTTAACATGAAACAGAGACAAAAATAATACATTTTTGCTATAATAAAATGGAAAAAAGCACACATCACCAATACTACTATCATAAAACATTATCTGCTTATTTTAGGAATCTACAAAGAGGTCTTGTATGAGACCAACATACAGTATATGCTGCCTTGAAGACAATCTTTTCTCTTTTTAAATAAACTTAATTAGATATTTCAAGCATATACAAAATTAAGTATCACAAAAAACAGAGGCACACACATTTATATATATATATATGTACCATACATACCTTCTCATAATTGGAAGAGGGTCCATAGGTGTTTATTCTTGGTCCTTTAGTGATTTTTTTAAGTCTTTTCAGTTCACATACAACATGTTTAAAATACAAAAAAACTTGGGCAGAGATTTGCATTTTAATTTATGACCATTTTGCATCTCGTTTTCCACAATTTACAGATTACTACACAAATTACAAGTCAGTAAAATTCTCTGGTATTTTTCTTTTAAAGATTTTCATTTAAGACACCATACAAAACAGACGTACAATTTATATCTACATTAAAACCAATTTATTTCATATTACACCACAGTTCTTTCGCTCTTTCACATTCTAATAAGAGATCTTCAACAGTCAGAGAGGGGGCAGATTTTTGTAGTGATGCGCTTAGGTATCTTATGTATCTTAATCATACCTTAAGTATTAAGTATCTACGTATCTTAACAACAATTTCATATTCAGTTTCAGCTTAGATGCTTATATTGGGGAAGTGTTCCATATAGCTGTTCACGTATTTGGTTGTATATATATTCTTATTTGTATGTGTTTTCCAGTCGATATTTAACTGTTTGTGTTAAATAAAATCCCCATATATACAATCTTTTCCAGGGACATCCATGCATTTAGTTCAAAAAGACAATGCAAAATTTTGTTTATTTAAACAGTGTTTTTTTTTTTTATGTGTATTTTTTAAAATCTATATCTGACCTAGGTCTGAACAGTTCACACTCCTAAACTGATGCTTATGCGCTAAAGAAGAGGGTGAGTGTAGAAAAATGTATAAATCATACAAAGAAATAAAATTAAAAGGCATTTCAGGCATATATATATATGTATGTTCTGTTGATTAAATATGTATGATAGATATGTATGTTCTGTTGATTATTTTGTAGACCTTTGTAAGATGAGTTTTAAGAAATTTAAAATGAATTAAGGCCTTGTTGTTTCTAGCTAAACAAATTTAAGACCATTATAGACTTTTTAAAGATCTACAGACACTATGATAATAAGATAACAGGGCATTAAATCAGCCGAGCATTAAGCAGGGCCACTCCAACACCCTCTTTATAATTAATGTGTCTTAATTGGCCTGCCGGCCCCACCGCTCTCCCTACATTATTTTCCAAATCCTCTGGCGTGGGCCGGCCTCAGGACCGGGGGGAGAAGCGCATTGCTTTTGTGAGCCGTGTGTACACAGGCCCTTTTGTGTCGACACCAAATTATTAATCATTACTACTTCTGCAAAGGCGTACTCTCGGAAGGGGTAAACAGCATTTATTCAATTATCTCTCATCTGAGACGCAACTCTGCCGTGAAGTTCAAGGTCTCTCTTAATTGCTTGGGTCTTAATTAAAAACAGATCCCAAATGTGCTCAATATTTTAAATTCTTCTATCTCTGAGTGCCGCGGCTCTGTCATCTTATCAAAATTCCTTATCTTTTACCTGTACCCTCTCACTACGCCCTCACATTTTACAGCTAGGCCTTTGTAGACTCGCATACAAGTCATTCACCATTATTCTTAAGTCTTGAAGTGACAAAAAAAAAACAGACTTTTTAAACCATGTATTACAGTTCCCTCTAAAAGTACTGGAACAGTGAGGCCGATCCATTTATTTCTGATATAGACTGAAAACATTTGAGTTTCACATTAAAAGATAAATATGAGACAAAAGATCAAATTTTAGCTTTTGTTTCCAGGTATTTACATCTGGTTTTGATACACAAGTTCAGAAGATTTTTGTCACACTTTGTTATAACCTACGCATTCATCTTGTAAGCAAAAGTATTGGAACACATTAGTGTAAAGTAAATAAAAGTAAATAAGACTTAATATTTAGTTGCAAATCCTATTGCTAGTTTGATACCCATAGACAGCTCTCTGGTTTTCATGGTGCTTACTCCTCTAACTATAAACGCTCAGTCTTCACACGTAAAACCTAAAACCTCTACCTCATGCCCAATTCTGCACCTCATTTCAAATTCCCAGACTCATCCCTTACTCTTTTCCAATTCCCCATTCCTCATCCCCAATTCCCAATCTCATCTCCAATTCCCCTACTTATCCCCAACTCCCAAAACCACCCCAACTCCCCAAATAGTCTCCAACTCTCCAAATAACCCCATTTCATACCCAACTCCCCAACTCATTCACAAATCCCTAATGTATCCCCAAATCCCCACTTAATTTCCAATTCCCAATCTTATCTCCAATTCCCCTACTTATCCCCAAACACCCAAAACCACCCCCAACTCCCCAAATAGTCCCTAACTCTCCAAATAACCCCATCTCATACCCAACGTATCCCCAAATCCCCAGCTCATACCCAATTCCCCACCTCATTCCAACTCCCCAACTCATTTACAAACCCCTTATCACCAGATCCCCACTTCATTTCCAGTCTCATCTCCAATTCCCCTACTTATCCCCAACACCCAAAACCACCCCCAACTCCCCAAATAGTCCCTAACTCTCCAAATAACCCCATCTCATGCCCTACTTCCCAAATCATCCCAGACTAGCCAAAAACTCCCAACCTTCCAGATAATCCCAACTCTTCTCCAATTTCCCACCTCATCTGCCATTCCTAATTTCATCCCCAACTTCTGAAATCACCCCCAACTCTCTAAATAACCCCATCTCATGCCCAACGTATCTCCAAATCACCAGCTCATCCCCAATTCCACACTTTGTTCCTCACTCTCTAACTCAACCCCAAATGCCCAACATATCCCCAAATCCCAAACTCATCCTAAATTTACCAACTCATTCCATCCAAAAGTATTATACAGAGCTCTATCATACCACAGAACACAGTTCCACTGTTCAACAGCTCAATACTGGGGGGGTTCTCTTCCACTCCTGCCAAAACATTAGGAACAGGACCACTAGGTTCATGTTTGTCTCATATCTGTCAGCAATATAATAATAACTTAAGGCCCTTTCACACCAATTACTGAATTAATTTTTCAAACTTAAAAAACTAAAAACTTTTTAGCGAAGGACCTTTACAATGACTCTTATGCATTTTTGCTTTCTGTGCTCTGTGAACAGGGCCAGACACTCAATAGCTATCATTAATGTCCATTCTCTGCTCACTGGCTGCTTACTGCTCCTATTTAATGCTTTCTTTAACCTCCTCTGAAAGACCTCTCCTCAGCCAATAAGAAGTTAAAGTTGGTGGTTCTTTATGAAACATGAACAGACCTGGACAGTTCTGATTGTTTAGATTATAATGTATCCAACAATTCAGAAAATTGAACAGGCTCCAATAAAAAGTGTGAAAGTCATCAGTAATAAACGTGTGTAGGTTTTTAAAACTTGATGTCTGTAAAAATTTATTCATCCCATAGAAATGATGAACAGATGCAGTGTAAAAATGGCCTAAGTAATTGATTCCATTTAATTTCCATAAGGGATGTTCACAAACATTTAGACATGGAGTGTAGGTAGGAAAAGCCTGTGGTTTATACATCTGAACAGATACAATACAAACATTTCCGCTCTCTTTCTGAAAGGGCTTCTGAAAATAATAGCCAACCACTTGTATCAACGTTTCTTTGGACCACATATTGAGATATACTTAGAACAGTTAACAAATGCAAGTTCAACACTTGAAATCAGCTCCAAGCCATTTATCTCCTTTAATTTGCCATGAATTACTGAAGAGCAGGCTACACCTAACCATGAAACTGCTTATCAATTAATTGTCCAGTTGCTTTAGCAAATGTGAAATGAAGAGGCTATGTGAAAAACTGTTGTAATTCCTAAATGGCGAGTGCAATATTTTGTTAAATAACCTGGACTAAAGCTGAAAGACTCTTCAATTACTTTAGTTTTGATTGCTTCATTCAGTGGAATGGTATCCACTTAGGTTATAAATATATATCTAATATTTGTCCATATATATGGTGTTCAGGCTAAAGCAAACCACTGATTAATTTAACCAGAACCCAACCCCAACCCAACCAAACCAGAACCCAACCCCAAACCAAGCCAAACCCAATCCAACCAATCCAAACCCATACAGCCAAACACAACCCAACCCAACTCAACCCAAACCCAACCCAAACCTAAACCTAAACCCAACCCAATCCAATCTAATCTAATCTAATCTAATCTAATCTAATCTAATCTAATCTAATCTAATCCCAACCCAACCCAACCCAAATCCAAACCCAACCCAAACCTAAACTCAACCCAATCCAACCCAGCCCAGCCCCAACCCAACCAACTGAAACCAAATAAAACCAAACCAACCTACCCAGCTCCACCCAAAACCCAATTAACCCAACATTAAATCCAAACTTAACCAAACAAAGCGGAACTGTTAGATGCCCTAGGTCTCAGATTTTGTATGTTTTTAATGTGTCACTTTTTATTTATATTGGACTACACTTTTTACTTTTCTCTCTTTTTTTTCTGCACAATGCAACAAGCATTTTAAAACGCCCATGTTGGGTGCACTTGCCTGTAGAATACCAAACCAATGTACCAAACCAGACCCATGTCATATCATTCCATACCAAACCAACCCAACCCAAACCCACACCTACTGCATTCCATTCCATTCCGTTCCATTCCTTTCTATCCCATTGAAAACCATCAAATCCCAACCCAACTCATCTCAATCCAGCCAAGACCAAGGTGGGAGCTCTTATAAACTCATTTATTAAACCAATTCATTTGGGCGAGTGAAAATGGATTATTATAGGTGTGAAAACAGAAAAAAGAGCTGTGTCCAAATACTACCACTATTTCTCTCTAGTTCTTTTTCTATATAATACAACAAGCAACAAGGATGCTCTAGCAGTTTGTGTATCAGTGTGTGTGTGTGTGTATGACTTGTGAGAAGATGTTTTTTTTTCTGTTTTTTTTTTTTTTTTTAGCTTTTCTGTGTGGCTGTGCTCGATGGGTGCACTGGTCGGCTGAAAGGCCGGCTGGTCCTCCCCCGATGCCCCGGGACCTGTCCAAATTGTAATCCTATTCCTCTGTTTATCAAAGAGAGGGAGAGAGTGAGGGAGAGGGGGGCACTGAGCTGACGGCTTGATTGTGATGTTCCTGTCTGATAGCTCAGCTAACCTTATCCATCAATTCCACCTCCGCCTCCCAGCCTCATCCAACACCCGCCACACTCACACCCGCCACACTCACACACACACACACACACAAACAAACAACCATATCTGCCCAAGCAGTCGTGCTAGTGGCCCTCTCTAACCACAGTGAGACAGACAGGCATGCTATGAACATGGACACATACACTGCTGCACAAAAACGCACAATACTCACACATACACACACACACATACACACTCTCACACACACACACATGCAACCAGATACCGCACATCACCCACTGACACAAAAACGCCTCGGGCTGTTAGCCAAGCACTGTGCCTCTCACAGTCTCTTTATTTCCAACACACACAAAATAACTGCCACCCCTGACCCCTTTATCGAGTCCCGCCGCTAATCCTGATCTGCTCAATGCAGCCGCAATCAGAGACAATGAGACAGAGCCGGAAAAAAGACCAGGGGGTGGGATGAAAATGGATAACTTAACATGCCGATAGCCTGTAGACACATAATGGACAAGTAATCAGCTACCAAATGGACAAAAGTGCATGGACACCTGCTTATGATCATTCATTGTTGCAAGAATAAATGATATTCAGGCTTCATTTGTTGGAGTTGTACTGTTTAACTGTTTTAAACTATCATCACTGTCAGAGTGTGTTTGCATTTAGCATACCTCAATAAATGCAAGGCTTTGTACTCCTCAATAGCCCTATAGTCATGCATTAGGTACCAATGGAAACCAAAGGTGTCATGTAGGTATACAGGGGTTGGACAATGAAACTAATACACCTGGTTTTAGACCACAATAATTTATTTTCCAGACGGACAGTTCTGGTGGAAACAGGAGAGTTGAGGTTCACATTGAATTCTGCCGTGATTTGGGCAGCCGTGGTTTTATGTTTTCTGGAAACAATCCTTTTCAGACAGCTTCCTCTTGCATCCACAGTTAATCCTGTTGGATGTGGTTCGTCCTTCTTGGTGGTATGCTGACATTACCCTGGATACTGTGGCTCTTGACAATCACAAAGACTTGCTGTCTTGGTCACAGATGCGCCAGCAAGACGTGCACCAACAATTTGTCCTCTTTTGAACTCTGGTATGTCACCTATAATGTAGTGTGCAATGCAATATTTTGAGCAGAACTGTGCTCTTACCCTGCTAATTGAACCTTCATACTCTGCTCTTACTGGTGCAATGTGCAATTAATGAAGATTGAACACCAGGCTGCTCCAATTTAGCCATGAAACCTCCCACACTAAAATGACAGGTGTTTCAGTTTCATTGTCCAACCTGTATGTGCTACAGAGCTACAGAGAGTCCTATGCTTTTGGCAATACTTCAGTAAGCTAAAGAACGCTGCACTGAGCTGTGGGATATGTGGGTGAGGTTTTTTTTGCATTGAATGTGGATGTCGCTCATCTGTTTGGATAGACAATTCTACTGCACTGTCCACTGTGGGTGGTAATGCCTACTATGAAGTAACACGGGGGGTGGAGGAATGTTAAATGTACACACTTTGAACTTCAGGAATGGAACATACCATCCATCAGCATCCACTATCAGACCTTACTCCAACTCCCATAATTCACATCACCTTGCCATGCTGGCCAGTGCTTAACCACACTCACAAGTTAAAAACCCTTTAGGAAACACTGTGTGATCAATTTTGGCTCATGGCTTTTGACATATCAGTGTGCACATGGGCCAGACAAGCTTCTCTTGTGTATATTTGCACATCTGTATTAGCTTTACTAGGTGCAACTTATAGAATGTAGCTAAATGCTGGTAAATGGGTGTCCACAAATATTTGGGCACATATAGTATTCTCACAGTGAAATCACAGTATCACTGACAATCAGGAGTGCTTGTTTAAACAGAGTGAATGAGTGCAGAGACCAAGAACACTGTCGCCGTCTGACGTTCACCATTAATATTTCTTAATTATAGGCCGGTGATGAATTACACACAATTAAAGCACACACTGGAGGGGTTTCCTCAGTGCCGGACTGCGCACGGACGATAACATATACTTATATTTCAGCTATTAGTGGGATTTGTGTCAACATGAAGGGATCTTGCATGCATAATGTAGTAAAAAGTCAAACAGTATGGGTTTAATTGTATGAGTAACTACACTAATTATTGAAAAAAAAAATACGCAAAACTCGACTTGCAGTTATGTCTGGCTATATAAGGTGCACTATCAATGAACGTCTATTCCTGGTCTATTTTTATTATAGCATTATAAGGTGCATTATGTGACACTAGTAAGGCACAGGGGTGCTGCCATGTTTTCCTATGTTTTCTAATGCAGCAGGTCTCTAATTCAGCAGGTGGAGGGGGGGGGGATATGTTAACTAAGCTATGCTTAGTAAACAAAAATGTAAACATTTTCTTTTAAAGTCAAATGAGAGCTCGATGTTAATCTACACAGATTTCTCAACAGAAAACTGTTTAATTCAGTGAATAAAGCCCTTCTGTTTATTTACATTAAGCTTAGATTCCCAAATTTCTCCAGCAGTGGAGCATTAGCATTAGCTGCTAACCACTAGCACTTATGCCGCCTGACAGTGCTACATTAAATGATCCCTGGGAGGTCTGGAAAGTCAGGGGGATATTAGCTAGTGGTTCATCCCACATAGCTTGTCTTAACATGGTAAACATGCAGAATACAGTCCAATATACTTACCTCTGAACAGCAAAAGATCTAGCTCTTATCACGGTTAGCAGCTAATGCTAATGCTGCTTCAGCAGTGCTAGCCCCGAGTTAGCAGCAGGCTAGGTCGATAATACTTATCTCTGATCAGCGAAAGATCTAGCTCTTAGCACGGTCTGGGAAAATGCTAATGCTGCTCCAGCAGTGCTAGCCAGGGTTTGCTGCAGGCTATAGGTGGATAATACTTACCTCTGAATGGTAAAAGAGGTAGCGCTTAGCACTTAGCTCTAATTCTAATACTGCTCCAGTCTCTTGGTGAGAGATTGTTGACTGCTAGACATGCCTCTAAGAGGACAAAATAGACAAAAAATTTGCCTAGTTGACAGACTTTGAGGGAGGGCACATCCAATCAGGATGGGTTTTTTCACAAATTGCTCATCATCTAAGCCATCCATCAGCCAGCCAACATCACCGTCTTTTACAGTGTTACTGTGAACAAGGAATATTGACTGCTATGGAGTGGTGTTGTCTTAATAATAAATCTGGGTTCTTTTTGGGACCCCATCACAGTCAGGTTTGAGCATGAAGGCTTTTTAGTGAGCCCTTTAATACTTTATTGGTTGTAGAGCGACACACTCTTTCAATACAACAGTCAGTCACCCCTAGTAGTGATACAAGGGACACTAACAGCTCCAAAATAGGTTCAGGACATCCTGTAGCCACATGTGTAGCCGTTTCTTATGGCAGGGCTTCGATTGGCATTTTTTTTTTGCAGCAGGATAATGTTCACCCACACACAGCAAGAGTGATTTCAACACTACCCAACCATATTTCATCTTGTATCCATGCTAGAGGTGCTAACAGGGTATTGGGGTTTTCCCCAATAAACATATCTAATCTTTCAATCTAATATTGTCATCGCTCACATACAGTATATCATCATTACATTCACACATATAAAGCTGCATTCCTTTCCAACAATCAATCCAACAATTCTTGGGGCATTATTGTTATATATACTGTATATATTTTTATATTATGAGTAAGTGTACCAGTGTGTGTTACCTATGTCCACACATGCAGTCACACACACACAGACTCACATTCAGCACCTGCCAATTCAGCCCTGGGCAGCGTTTGGTTCAGAGAGAAAAGAGAGATGAAGATGACATTGAGAAAGAATCCAGTCCAAATACGCCGAGAGAAAGCTGAGCCGGCTCAGTGTCCTCACACCTCAGGGCCCAGCCGTCACTCAAACCAGCGCCACAGAGCAGGTCTGAAGCCTCCTATAATGGGAGCCCTGTGTACACAGCAGAAAGCAGGACAAAAGGCATGAGGTCATACGTCTGCACTCATATAACACTGACCCTGAATCACGCACAACTAAGAGATCAAGAGATTTGGGTCAAAGTAATTTAATTACATTTTATACTGCATTTTTCTTTATGATCAATAAATCAGTCCTTCTATTTTGTGGACACCCCTGTTAATGGATGCATCTTTCAGACACAATATGTTCAGTGGCATTGCACTGTTACCAATGCGACAACTGGCAACCACCTGACACGCAAAAGCAATGGTAAAACTTTACTTGGATGGTCAATTTGATGATGCTCAACTGACATTTAACTAACATTCAACTGCATGCCTATTAAATGCAACTAAACTGAAAGGTAAAAGTAAATGATTCTCGATTGAACGTAACCCAACATCCAACTCTAACCCAAACTCTAATCTTAACATTTTAGCATTGGGTTTAGAGTTAGATTTAAAGTTTGGGTTAGGGTTAGGGTTAAGTGTAGCGTTATATTTTAGGGTTAATTAAGGGTTAAGGTTAGGGTTAGGTGTAGGGTTATGTTCTATATTGAATCATTTACATTTAACATATGGTTAAGTTAATAGACATTCAGTTAAATGTTAGTTGAATGTCAGTTGAACATCTACGAGGCCATCAAATGGACCATCCAAGTAAAGTTTTACCTGAAAACTGTCTATAAAAGTGACCAAAAAGTGGCCAAAAATAAAAAAAAGGTCACACACTCAAACATTTCATTGGACCGCCTTTAGCTTTGATTCACTGTGGCATTGTTTCAATAAGCTTCTGCAATGTCACAAGATTTATTTCAATCAAGTGTTGCTGGATTAATTTTTCACCTTTCAAGATCTTGCAGCAGCATTGATGATGGTAGAGTCTGACCACTGCACAAAGCAGCTCTTCTCCATCCAGCACATCCCAAAGATTCTCAATGAGGTTAAGATCTGGACTCTGTGGTGAACTCTCTCAATCCATGTGTGAAAATGATGATCTCATGATCCCTGAATCACTCTTTCACAATTCCAGCACCATGAATCCTGACATTGTCATCTTGGAATATACCCTGTGTTATCAGGGAAGAAAAAAATCCATTGATGAAATAACCTGATCTATATTCAGTATATTCAGGTAGTCAGATGACCTCATTCTTTCAGCACGTACTGTTGCTGAAACTAAATCTGACCAACTGCAGCATCATTCCCAGATCATAGCCCCGCCCTACATAGGCTTGTTTGGTAGGCACTGGGCATGATGGAGCATCACTTTAGCTGCCTCTCTTCTTACGCTGATGTGCCCATCACTCTGTAACAGCGTAAATCTGGACTCATCAGACCTTCACCTGAGTCCAATCTTTATGCTCCCTAGCCTTTTTCCAGCTGACCTCACTGATTAGTGGTTTTCTTAAGGCTGCACAGCTGTTCAGTCCCAATCCCTTGAGTTCCCTTTGCATTATGCATCCGGAAATGCTCTTACTGCCACTATTAAACATATCCCTGAGTTCTACTCTTGTTTTTCTACCATTTGATTCATTTTATTTCACCAAACGTTTAAGTGATCGCCGATCACAATCATTCAGAACTTTTCCGGCCACATTCTTCCTCGAAGACAATGGGTCCCCACTATCCTCTCAGTTTTTAATAATGCCTTTGGCCAGTTCTTAACCCAATTTTAGTATTTTCTGCTACAATCTCCTTAGATGTTTTTTTACTGATTGATGTATGCCTATGATTTTACCCTTCTTAAACAGACTGACATCTTCTCCATGACCACAGGATGAAACTTTCGACATGGTCGTTTTAGAAATGAGAAGCAACTCATTGCACCAGTTGGGGTTAAATAACTTGTTGCCAACTGAAAGAAAATTACCCATGCAGTAAATATTATCCAATAGTAGACCAATAGTACATATTTGCTTAGTTAAATGCAGGTAATTTTTGGTCAGGCAGTGTACATGCAGAAAAACACCATACCATGATAGCAATGGCTTATCAACCACCTAGTGACTCCCAAGCACCTTAAAAATCACCTTGTAGCAACACCATAGGAGCTACCTGAGACACCAGTGCAACCACTTAATATACACTATTAGCAACCAATTAGGATACTGTAGTGACCAGTGAATTGATTAATGCTTAATGCTTAATTTATACCATTTATAACAAATTGCACTTGAGTCATATTTACAAGATGGCGAGATGTGACATATCGTATACTGTGTCATCATTTACCTTTGTGTAATTACACGCCAATGCTTAGCTAATTGCTAAGTGTGCACTAAGAAAAAAATCATCTTAATATATTTACAAGGTTACAGAAAAATGATTGCAAATCCAAAGTCTTTGGTTTGGGCCCATCATTGGCCAAGGTCTGTAACATCTGGTTCTTCACAGGATCTGCCGTATGTGGAAAGCAGAGGGTGAAGCTAACCCCCCTGGATAGGTGGCAAGACCTATCCAAGTGAAAGCAGAAGGAAGGAAGGAAGGAAGGAAGAAGGGAAAATTAAATATTGCATCTGAAAGCAGCAGAGAAAATATGTAAGTGGAGGTTTTATAAAAAGAGGTGGACGTTGGTAATTGGTTAAGACATTAATGACATGCATTAAACTCTCCTGGCAAAACTTACTGGTAGAACTTGTTTCTAATAAGCACCTGAAAGCATGAGTATTAGTTGCACAACCGTCCTGTGTTTCATTCAAGAAATGCAAGTTTCCAGTTACTAAGCAATATCCCTTAGAATGTAACTAATAAACGTCAAGCAACTAAAAAAGAAAAGCTATTGACCCCGCTTCCTCAACTTCCACCTTATCTGATAACAGCCCAGTCAAATGGTACACAGGAACATGCGAGAGCCCACCAACTGCTTCACACCAAGGTCTGTTTATCTTTTATTTAGTGAGTGGTTTAATTATTACAGCCATTACTATTATTTCCTCATCAGCCAGAGAGTATGACTAATGTGAGATCAGGCAGATAGCAGCACTTTACAGAGTGACGTCTTGCTTTTTTGTGTCCCGAAACAATGGCAGACGGGGCCCCGGGGCCTCGAGACGTAGAACAGAGAAAGAGAGAGAGAGAGAAAGAAAGGGAAGATGAGAAACGAAAAAGGGAGAGAGAGAGAAGGTCGGCAAAAAAAAGCCAAGAGTGAACGTCAAGTGCTGTAGCGATGTATAAAAGAAGGGCAGCAGGTTCAGCTCATTCAGTTCAGCCGATTTAAGCTTTTGTTTTATTTTTCATCATATTTCCAGCAAAGGGATCAAAAAACACAAAGGAGCAAGTTGAAAAATAGGAAAATAGATTAATTGAATATAAGTGAATAAGTGAATTATAAGTATAACAAGAGAGTACAATTTACTGTTGCTAGTTGGTTACTGTGCTAAAGGGTTGATTACTACAGTGTTGCTATGTATATGTGCTAGCATGTAGCTATGGTCATTACAATAGTTTTGCTAAGTTTTTACACTGTAAGCCCGGATGAGTTGAATTTACTTAAAAAAATTGAGGATACCTTAAAAAAGTTAAGTAATGGGTAAAGAAAACTTGAGTTAGCATGAAATAAAACATCAAGTTATTACAACTGAAGGGGAAGTTGATTTAACTTTTTTATTTTTGTTATATTGTAAGACCGGATAAGTTGAGTCTACTTAACTTTTTTAAGGCAACTGGTTTGCTCAAATGTTTTAAGTAATGGGGAATGAAAACTTAAGTTAGCATAAATTAAAACATCAAGTTATTACAACTAAAGGGGACGTTGATTTATTTCTAAGGTAACCCGGGGGAAATCACTACGCTGATGGTAAAACTGTTGGACACACCCAGTATGCAAATAGATTGTGACAGAAGCCAATGGAAAAGAAGCTTAACAGACTTAACTCAGTTATTCTAAGTTGGTTCAACTCAAAGATCTCAGTATGAATGTATAATATGTGCCCACAAATGTTCAACTAACCTAAAATAGTTGATGAATGTTTAGAAATATCAAATTTAATGTAAAACAGACTTAAATAATTTCAGTTTAAACAACGTATGGGTTTACAGTGTACTAGGTGGCTGCTAAGGTATTGGTAGGGTTTACGTGTAGGTTGCTCGGGGGTTGCTAAAATGTGTTGCTCGTGTAGGGCTTTATATGTTAACAGTATATGAAGAAAGAGAAGGGGCTCAAACAACAGGTATAATAATAATAATAATAATAATAATAATAATAATAATATGCAAGTAACTAGTAACTAAAACTAATTACTGTTTCAAATTAACACTGATAATAATAGCAATGGAAAAATGAATGAAGGGGCTCAAACAACAGGTATAATAGTAATAATAATAATAATAATAATAATAATAATAATAATAATAATAATAATAATATACAAATAAACCTAATAATAATCAGTGATGGGAATAACGGCGTTGAAATAAACGGCATTACTAACTATGTTACTTTCTTCAGTAATGAGTAATCTAACTAATTACTCTGACTGTAACTATAACGCCGTTACCATTTCCCACACCCTGTTACTACACGTTACTTTAGCCGCTCAGTGACCTTTTTTTTTTTTTAACTTTGCGCAGACAAAGGCGCGAGTGTGTGTGTGCGTTGTGTGGGAGGGGAGGATGAGATAACTGCCTAAGCAATGCTTGTTGTCTTTGCTGTCGTGTACTGTCGGGGTGGGGGTTACGGGGGCGAGTAACACAAAAGTAAAGCAATAGTTACTTTTACTGGTAACTAGTTACTTTTATTGTGGAGTAACTCAAATATTAACTCAGTTACTTTTTTTGGAGAAGTAAATAGTATAACTATAACTAATTACCTTTTCAAAGTAACGTGCCCAACACTGATAATAGTAGCAATGGAAAAATGCAAATGCAAAAATGCAAAATGCAAAAAGAAAGAAAGAAAGAAAGAAAGGAATAAAGAAAGAAAGAAAACAGGGATAGAGCAAGGAAAAAGAAAAATCTGCCCTCCAAAAAGACCAGCCGGGTGAGGGAGGGACGGCAGAGAGAAAGGCGCGAGAGCACACAGGGGGAAAGCGAGAGAAAGAGGAACGGGCCCTTTGAGGACGTTAAGCAGGAAGTGCTGTGGAAAGAAGGGGAAGAGAATGTTTACTCAGGGAATTAGTTCAGGACCATTGTGTGCGCGTGAGGGCATTAGTTCCCTGGCTCCATTTCAGGGCCCAAGTGGCTCAAGCAGAGCTCCCTCCAGGCCAGGCCTAATTACCACAGGACTAGGGCCATTAAAATGCTTAACTAACCTCGTTTCTCCAAAACGCACAGATTAACGGCAGCCTCCAGCAAAGTGGCGGGGATAACCCTGCCGCCTAATACCCTCTTTGATTTATTTTTGAAAAAGAGAAGAGAGAGGACAGAGAGAGAGAGAGAGAGAGAGAGAGAGAGGCAGTGTGGTGTTAGCAGTGGAAGGGAATGATGGTGGATGCAGAACTACAGTACTAACGCTTCATTCTCACAAACAGAGGGAGAATTTGACTTTCATGGACATACAGTACAGTACCAGTCAAAAGTTTGGATACACCTCTTCTCATTCATTGTGTTTCATTTCTTTCTTTTCTTAATTATTTATATATTGTACATTTAATATTGAAGAATATATTAAAGCTACACAGGAACACATGTAGAATTATTTTGCAAACAAAAGGTGTTAATCAAACCAGGATATCGTCGCTGTCCAATGAAAAACACTTATCTCCAAAACAGCAACTTTACAGGAGAGAGAAAAAACATTGTCATCTTTCAGTGGAAGTCATTGTAAAAAGAGTTTATTTCAGGTCATTTTGAAGAGTTTCCGTTGGTGCATTCATCAAGAAATTTTGGCACAGTGTAAGGGACAGTTTGTCTGTTCAAATTATGTAATAAACTAAAAAACGACAAAAATGGAGATAAGTGTTTTTCATATAGGACAGCGATGATATGTTTCATATTTTAGATTCTTCTAAGTATCACATTTATCTTTGAGGACAGATCTGCACACTGTTGTGCATCTATTTTAATATCAGTGTCTTCATGAGGAAGAGTCACCTAGAATAGGGTCCTCAGCATCTTGAACAATAGCTGCAGCTCTTTCTAGTCACTGTGCTCCAGCTTTTTTTTTTTTCTGTTTATAAATAAGGGTTAATCTACATTTACAGTAGATACAGTAAATGTGACACAAACCTTCGATCACCATTTTTTTACACCTGAATTTGTTGATTCAGACTCTCCATTTGTCTTTGCTCCACCTCATCCTCATCTTCTTCACTTTCGTCATATGACATCTGCTCAAACAAAAATAAAACACAGTATATTTTTGGAATCCATTTAAAGAACTTTGGCAGAAAATAGACCTGTTCCAAATAGAACACAATATGTGGTTGTATCTAGTGCGCATTTGTTTATTTGTTCATTTGTCTATTCCACTAATTTTTGCACTCTTAATTTTTGCTAAGCAAACATTTTGCAATGGAAGGTAATGATGGTGACGGGCAGTGTCTGGCTAGAATTGTCCATGCAAACAGAAACTTGTCAACAAGAGACTCTGGTAGGAGTTTAATGCAGAAGACCCAACACTCTCCTCTATCCTACAGGTCTCTGCCTGTTCTTTGGGACAACTCCTATAGGGTGTGTCAAAAGTGATGGGATGCAATACTAGTCCCAAGACATTTGCTGTGTCACTATATGACACACTTTTCTTTAAAACACAGATTTATATGCTGGAATTTGTTCATCATTGCTCTAAAATGATTAAATCTAACATCTGTCTTTGCTTCACCTCCTCTTCTTCACTTTTGTCATATGACATCTGCTAAAACAAAAATAAAACACTGTATATTTTTGGAATCCATTTGAAGAACTTGGGCAGAAAATAGAAAATGCAATGGAGGGTAATGATGGTGACGGGCAGTGTCTGGCTAGAATTGTCCATGCAAACAGAGACTTGTCAACAAGAGACTCTGTAAGGAGTTTAATGCAGAAGACCCAACGCTCACCTCTATCCTACAGGTCTCTGCCTGTTCTTTGGGACAGCTTCTATAGGATGTGCCAAAAGTGATGGGATGCAAAACTAGACCCATGACATTTGCCATGTCACTTTATGACACACTTTTCTTTAAACACAGATTTATATGCTGAAATTTGTACATTATTTGTCTAAAATGAGTCAGCCTCACTTTGACTCACGTATTTCGGAACGTGTTTGCGTAACAGGAAGAGAAAATAGACCTGTTTAAAATAGGACACAAGGTGTGTTTTTTGTCGTTTTTGTATTTGGCGCATTTGTTTATGTAAATGATTAGTGTCTCCATGATGCCGGGCGTCTGTCGATCACGGCTTGGCAGTCCTTTAAATGAATTTTCCGCGCTACCCACTTCGTTCTTCTTAAACTGAAAGAACCTCAAAGCAATCCTATCTGCTTTGTCCGACACAGTGAGGGAAAGGGGGATTTGCTTTATTTCGGCGATTGCACACGTGCTTCCTGCAGACAAACACGGCACTTTCTGTACTTTTATTGATCGTGATAATGCCGCTTTGTGAGACAAGGCTTTGTTTTTTTTTTTGACGCCCCCCCCATCTCCTCCTCCCTCCCTCCACGCTTTCATCGTAAGGTTTCTTCATGCTCTATTTGTCTAAAACGATAGATGACTTTACTCTACGCTCATCCTTTGCATGTAGCTAATTCTCTGTGGAGAGTGAACCCTGAAAAGAACACTCTCCTTTCTTTAGGATCCATTAGCCTGTTAGACAAACATTATCTGCTGAATAAAATCCAGTGTTCCGTTCAAATTTCAAACACGCCGCTTAATAATAAGGTTCGCATTGGAGAAAAAGAGAATGCATGGCAAATTAGAGCGGCGGAAGCATTGATAATTATTTGACTTCTCCTGAACAACGTAATCCTTTTAGGATGTGTTTTTTTTTTCTTTTTTTTCTGAGGAAAAAGAAGAGAAAAGAAATGCAATAATAAATAAACAAATATATAAATAATAGCATAAATAAGCTGCCTTGATTGGAGAAGAGAGCGGTGCCATGGGAGGTGTAGTGCAGAAGGAAGATAGTGACTAAGCTAGCTAATAACATCTTTGTTTCCACTCAGTCGGCGCTGTGTTGGGCTCTCTGGGGTGTTGGAAGACTTGTGGTATTTCTTGTTTTTGTTTTTTTTTTGCTTTTTATGCCAAACTCAGTCAGTCCACCAATGATCTTCATTCTAAATACAAGTGAGATCATGCTATTGAGAACTGATTATTAGTGGTGTGATTATCAGTGGAGCATCTCTCCTCTGCACAATCAAAATGTAGAGTGAATTGACATTGTTTGGGGCTAGTTTTTCTTTTTTTTTTTGTTTGCCCAAGGACGACACATCACAATGTCCACTGCAATGTGTGTTAAGAAGTGTGTCTCTCACAAACACCTGAAAAAAAAAAAACAGCAAAAGCGACAAAACAAAGGCACTCAAAGATTGTCGAAATCTCTCAAAAGATGCTCAAACATCCCAACCCCCCTCCCCCCCCCCCCCCCGTCTCTAAGCAGCTTAACACTATTTTTGAAAAGAATCAGGCCATCTTGGATATTTCTCATCCTCGCCCGCCGAACAAACAAACAAGCAAAACGCCAAGCCGTCACAGAAGACGCTGTGAAAAAGTCATTGTCATCTTTTATGTCCGCAGTGGATTTACCGTCGCTACCCTGAATTTCATCCCGTCCCTCCTTTGACACGAATAAATGACTGGGAGACCTTGAAAGTTTAATGTGAAATAAGAGCTTGTCTCAGAGTCGAGACTTTAAAATAAAACAATCGCTTTTCAGCAGCACTCCCGACGCGCGCTGACGTGGCGCCGAGGATTCAGAGCCCGATATTTATTCCTCTGCCCTTGGAAACGGAGGCTTCGTAACACCAATTCATCGCCAAGTCCATCTCCGTCAGAGAGAGACGCCGACACCGGCCAACACCGTCTTATTTCACCACGGCGTCTCAACTGCTTAATCTCTGCACTCAGGAAATTACACAGGAAATGATTACAGAGTGTCCATTGGCTGACACAGTCTGACACAGTTATACAGTAAATAAACAGTAAATGAACAAAAGTGTTCTACTGTCTAAAGGAAGGATTTCTACTTGATGTTGCATGATGTTTGATGATTATCACCACTACACCTCATCCTAAACCCTTCAACTAACTTTATCTAAATGTACTCTATACACACTAAGAAAAGGAAGTACAGATTTGTACTTAAAAGGGTACAGAGCTTGTCGCTGGGGCTGTACTTTATATTGAGGTACAAAAAAGTACCTTTCAGTGAAAGTTTTTGTACCCATGGTTTTTGTACCAGTAAAAATGATAAAGATTTTGAACATTATCATCAACTGAATATGGCTCAAAAACTTGATTGTCAAAATTTTTTTTTAATAAAAAAAATGTATAATTAAAATATATATATATTGTTAATTAGTGCAGTGATACAGAATACTGAATGTACCTTTTGGCTGGTTAAATGGTACAAATTTGTACTTATTGCTGTTAGAAACTACTTTGTACTTCAGAGGGAACACATCTGACCCTGTAAAGATCAATATTGTACCTTTGAGGGTACAATTTTGAAGAGTACTCAAAAAAGTACTCAAATCGTGCCTCATATCGATGATGCTCTGTATAGCTGGACAGAGCATCATCTCTCAAAAGTGAAGCCACCACAGGTCGGGCGCCCCCTGCTGTTCTGTTGCAGAAAGCTGTGTAACCCCATCCTACCCCATAGGGTTTAATGGTAAAACAGACAAAAACTTTCAAACACCTTTTTTTCCAATATACTGTAACTCTACCTCCATTATTTAAATGCAACAGCTAGTGTAACCTCTGCTAATATTGTCAAAGTTTTATATCCCCACAGAATTCATTTTTTTTTTTAAAGTTATTCAGCTCTATTAAAAAATGTGTGTTTATTGGGGTGTAAAAGGGCTGGGTTACACCTAGCCAGGGTGGGACCAATGACTGTATGGGTGGGACCTAGATTGTGTGAGCTCTGTGGAGGCGGGCCTCGGGGGCGGGGTTATTTAAATGAGTAGGCTGTCTCTCCACAGTCTTTCTCCCTCCTCTGGCCTCTACTGCGCAGACTTCGCAGAGATCGCCAACATGGAGGAAGATTTTGGCTTCATTTTTATTGAATGAATGGGAACGGCGACACGGCGTCCATCTTTTTTTACAGTCTCGTTTTCAGAGAAAACAGTTTCACTGCTCCACAGCTCAAAACTGGAGGCTTTATATCCCTCTATAGATCACGCCTGGCATTAGGCAAGGTGCCAATGTCAGTTATATGCTTAAGTAAGTCCTATTATAATGGAAATACTGAATGCTGCATTGTTATTTAGGGGTGTCCACAAACATTTGGACATATATCCATATCTATAGTGTCACAAACTGAAGGCAGCAGCAGCCTTTGATACCTTCCTGTCTGAGCTGTCTCCTAAGTCAATACAAGGAAGCACGATGCGATGAAGGTACCAATAAAGAAACCACATGAATCAAATGAAGGTACATTTTAAAAACAGCAATATATTGTGAGGTTGCCAAGATCTCAACAACTATAAAAAGTCTAAATATGCTATTATGCTGAGAATTTCTCATCAGCAATATAATATTAAGGACAGTCAGAAATATCTTAGAGACTGCTTCTTGATTGCTCCATGTTGTTTTTTCTCTAGGGATGAGCCATAAAAACAGTAAAGAATGTGCGCTGCCTCCACAAAAGTCAAATTTTTATTGTTGTTATTCATGCATTCTGTCACATGTCCAGGCAGCAGAGGGAACATGTTAGTAACATTGGCCATATAGCTTGCCATCAGCTGCAGGAGTCCTGAGAGAGCACAATAGGCCTTGTTCATGTCTAGGGTAATGTCGGTCAGCACTAGGCATCTGTGAGCTGACATATCGGAACTGGGGTCTGGGGTCGCTGCGCTTTCCTCCGAACATTTCCATTTCAGACATGTGTCGGAGGAGGCATGTGCTAGTCTTTACCCTCCTTGTGTTGTGGACATACAGCTGAGTGGCAGCTGAATGGGCAGGACAATTGGCCTAGCTAATCTGGGAGAAAAATGGGAGAAAATAAGGAAAAATAATATTTATTTAAAAAAGGCAGGAGGAATATAGCATTGGAGTCTCCTAGTAGAACTTTTTCAGTGCTGCCTTTGGAAACTCCCTGAGTTGGTGGCATTTATTGGGTTTCATTTCCACACAACCAAAGTGTAACGTCCTATAAAAAACATATAAACATGAAATAAATGCATTGAGTGTACAGAGTACAACATCACTGAAACATGAAATATGAAATAATGACACCAGGCCAGGCTTCCGGAGCCTATCAGTGTCTGAAGGGTGATAAAGTAGTAGTTGTAGTATTAGTAGCAGTAGAGTAGTAGAGTGGGGTGAAATGTTTAGTATTCGCTGAGACTACTTCTCACACTAACAGTTGATAATACGATTTTCATTGTAGCAGGATATCTTGCACAAGCGCGGAGAGAAAAGCAGCATATACTTTTACAGGATGTCTTAAGTGCTTATCTGGCAGCGGCTGAAACCCTATTCTGGATGTGCCTAAAACTAACATGAGCCCAGTCCTGCCTTTAATTTCGTGTTAAACTCGCTCAGATTACCTCTGTGGCACTATGGAGCGGCCGCTCTCCCCCTATCGAATTATGCTATTAACAGAGCTGGGCTCTTACACCTGATAAGCACTGCCAGCTCTTTCTGGCGGGAGATTTCCTCTCCAGCACATGTGTTTCACCCAGACACCCGGCTCTCCTCTCCCACCTGGAGTCAACAGCTCACAGACCCCACCGCATACCAACAGATTTGATTTATTTGCTGTTTATTTAATGAATAGGTGAATAGTTGCTTTATTATACGCAAATATTTAAAATAATCATATTGAGTCTATTATTATACTGTATTTACAGTGGATATAAAAATGCACACTTAACTTATTATAGCTTATTATTATTATTATTATTATTATTATTATTATTATTATTATTATTATTATTATTATTATTATTATAGCTTATCTATATTCCTATAAAATCTATATCTATAAAAATAAACTTGAATATGAAACAAAACCTTAACAAATTAAAAATTATACTCATTACAAAAAATAATTGATTTCTTTTGGGTCTCCTGCATTGAATGTCAGAGTCGTTTGTTTGTACACACGGACAATTCTAGCCAGACACCGCCAGTCACCATCATTATCACCCACTGCACTGTCCACTGTCAGTGTCATTATTAAGGCCATGTTATATTTCTATTTCAAACCAGTGTCATAGCCTTTGCATACCCTACTCCAGGGGTCGGCAATTAAGTTTGGCCACGGGACAGATATTTTCCAAGCTATTACATGGTGGCCACAAAAAAAATCTGTTTTGGAAAATAATATGTAATGGGATGGAGTGCTACAGACTAGTAGCTCTCCAGCCCAGAGGGTTGTTGAACCCAATTGCAGAACAGTTGATATCCAAGCAGGTAAACCCAAGAAGAAATAAAAAAAAATAATAAATAAATAAATAAACACACCGCTCCTCATGCGGGATCGAACCTGTGTCGTCAGGGTTGCGGTCCAATACACTACCGCTGAAAAAATGCCCTTATAAGGAGATAGGGAGCCCAAGAACATGCAGAAAGAGAGACAGGTGAGAAGTGTTAACACAAAACTCACCAGAGAATTATTTTATTTTATTTTTTTAATTATCGTTATCATTATAGTTCAAACAACCTCACAGGCCATCTGGACAGTGGACATGGTGGACAGTGTTGAGCCTCACTAACAAGATAGCACCTCACATCTTATACAAGTGCGCAAATTCTTGCGCTGTTCCCTGTGGTAACACTTCATGATTAGTTTAGAATGGGTATTCATGTTTAATTAATAAAAAAATAAGTTTTACCACTCTTCTTTTGGAGCTTTATTTAGATGATGGGTCTCAATCATGTGGTTATTTAAAGAAAGTGCTTCCAAACACATAATTTAATAGTTTAATGTTCTTTAAATCTGCATGATTGCAGATGAACCTTTAAAGATTAAAACAGCTCCAAAATAATCCAACATGGCCAATTATTATATATATATATATATATATATATATATATATATATATATATATATATATATATATATATATATATCTTACAATATATATATAGGGGTTGGACAATGAAACCCGAAACACCTGTCATTTTAGTGTGGGAGGTTTCATGGCTAATTTGGACCATCCTGGTGGCCAATCTTCATTAATTGCACATTGCACCAGTAAAGAGTGTGAACGTTCACAGTTTTGCTCTAAATATTGTAATGCACACAATATTATGGGTGACATACCAGAGTTCTAAAGAGGACAAATTGTTGGTGCATGTCTAGCTGGAGCATCTGTGACCAAGACAGCAAGTCTTTGTGATGTATCAAGAGCCTTGGTATCCAGGGTAATGTCAGCATACCACCAAGAAGCACAAACCACATCCAACAGGATTAACTGTGGATGCAAGAGGAAGCTGTCTGAAGGGATGTTCGGGTGCTAACCCGGATTGTATCCAAAAAACATAAAACCACAGCTGTGGAGACAATAAATTATTGTGATCTAAAACCAGGTGTTTCAGTTTCATTGTCCAACCCCTGTATCATCTTTTCTCTGTTGGATATCAGAAATGCAAAAACTTACATTGAGGGATGTCCATGAACTTGTCATCAAGACAATGCAAAACCATATTCTGCACATATTACAATGGTTGGTAAGACAAATATATTACAGGATATTAAACATTAATGTACAAAGCTCTAGAAGCAAAGGCTCTCATAGTTACTGTGCATTAGTCACCATACACTTTCAAGGATGAAAATACCCTCTCTATTTTATCCCGCTTCGTTTGATTGGCTGTAGACTTCAGGTCAACTTCGCTCTGCCGGTCGTGACTCTTGACTTTGCGGCAGTGTTTCATTTCCCACTGTTTTGCGGGGGAGAGTCGGGCGGCGCTCTGAGGGAAGCGTGTCCGTCCGGGCCTGCTTAGTATTCTGCCCGTGGAAGTGTTTAACCCCCCAAAAGATATCAGATAACTTTTTCTTCCTCTCCACAGATGATATTAAGTGCCTGCCATTATCTCGGTAGGTCTGTATCATATTAGAATCTGCAATCGCAGGTCAGAAAGTATACCGGGCTCTTGTCTCGCCCACTGCTGCAAAATTACTTTCCGCCACACAATGCCGGCTGAATGGGTGGAAGCTTTGTCATTTAAACTGCATAAAGAGGCCAGAAATTGATTTTTATTGTAGATCTTCATATCTAATAAAGCTCTGAGGATCTCTTTTCTTCAGCGCCTGAATGGCCACTGAATGCTTTCAATCTACTTCTGTGTTTCATGCATAAAAGTGCCGGCCGGAACGATAGAGGAGGAGAATTAGACGGAGGAGGGGGGCCGCCATGCCAGTGAAAGGCATCCAGCCAACCCCCCCCAATAGCATCTCCTCCTCCACCACCATCCCCTTCACCACCACCCCCTCACCTCCTCTCTTCTCTTCTTCTCTTTTCTCTTCTTTTATATTCTCTTCTCTCTCTCTCTTTCGTTCTATGAGCTATGAGGAAAGCAGATGAGGGGAGGATGGACGATGGAGAGGAGAAGAAGTGGAGGTAATTGAAAAGGAAAATGTTTTTTTTTCCTTTTTTTTTCTTCTAACCTCAGTCTTCTCTTTTCTTTTATAAGAATGTATTCTTTTCAATAAGAAAAGCAAAAAAAAAGCATATCCAGAGTTCAATTTATCTAAAGAACGATAGAAAAAAAAGAAGAAAAAGGCCTAAACAGATTCTCTTTGGCTATTTGTTCAGACTGCCAGCCCACAATCTGATTTTAGATTGTGTCCAGACTGATTTTTGATAGTAAGGTCAACCAAGAAAATACTTGAAAACAAGATCTAAGACACATTTGAAAGTCTGATTACACAAAAAACACATTCTAAGACACATTTGGAAATGTAATTGCAATGGCTGTGTTCACACTGTCACCCCAAATAAAATATTTGGCATATCTAGATTTTACACATATTGATTTTTTTTGTCTGAACAGCCAGAAACCAAATGAAATCCAACTTTTGTGAATCAGATCCAAACCACATTTGGAGGTATTTAAAAATTTGACTGATTTGATTCAAACAATACATTTTTTTGCAAATCTTGATTGTATATAGATTGAGATTTGGTCTGGATAGCCATAGTTTTCACACCAATAGTTGGTTTCTATGGTCGCGATCAGCTGATGATTTCTTTATTTGCAGTGTTTTCTCCCTCTGTTTGGTTTGGTTTCACACAGGAACCTAAACGCACCAAAATGTGAACCAATAAACCACACAAGCACATTGTCTCCTCTGATTGGTCAGAGCTGTCTGGTACAGGAGCAAGAAAGTAAATATTGTGATAAGATTCTGTGTTTCAGTACATATATCTGTGCAGTGTGCAGCTGCTTTAAAACAGAACGCTGAAAATTTGCACTTTCAAGTGCACAGTGTTTTTAACAGGACATGCAGAGCACGTGTACACATAGTCAGTGCAGAAAATGCTGTACAGACTGCATGTGTAAACAGCATGGAGCAGAAAAGACAGTATTTGTTCATTGTTGTGGTACTTAGCGCTATCTGGCTTCTATATCAGATTAAAAGCTGGGTCAGATCGAGACTGAATCATGCTTTCACTGCAAGTGAATCACTCCAGAGTTTGTTTTGATCTGCAATTTTTTTTTTTTTTACACCTGCTCAATCGAACCGCACTAAAGGTACAAATGAACCCGAGCCTGTTTTTTATTGAACCAAATCGTGTGAAAATGCTCTTAAACATGCCTTTTGTGACACTTACAACACAAATACAATCTGATCAGGTTTTAATAACAGTGCGGAATTATCTCAACAGATCTGATGTGAGAAATAAATCCAATTTTACACTTTAAATATCGATTTTTTTTTTTTAATAATAAGATTAGACTTGCCTGTCTGAACACCACAAACGTATCTGCATGGTTCGGACTGTGGTCATGAATTTGAATGTGAATGTGGTTTGGATCTGTGGTTTTTGGCTATCCAGACAATTAAAGCTTAAACTGGTTACAATCTAGATAAAAATTAAAAATGGAAATTTGGGAAGTCTGGCAGTCTGAACAGAGCCTAACAGTGTATATTATCAACTTAACAGATCTGATTTGAGAAATAAATTTGATTTACCTGCAGTGTGAACACAGTCCTTTTCCATTTACTCAAAGAAAGCTCACCTAGCCGGCCACTCCCATTGTTTTAATGTTTCATTGTCACATTATTTCATTGTTTTTCCACACAAAGTCAGTTTTAAACCCCTGAGGTGTCCTCAGCAAGCGCTCTGAACTTTTCCATTTTCTCCCTCCGACGTTTATTTCTCCCTCCTGCCGTCATCGCACGCCACTAAACGCCTTACCTTGCTTACAGAGCTCCGTGCAGAATTTCCCTCATTTTTCTTCATTGCGAGTAATCCCAAACATGTAAACAAAATTTGTTTTCATGCGACTGAATATGATTAATTATCTCGGAGTAATCCAGCTCCACTCGCAAAGACTTTTCAGAGGAGATTACAATTTCCGAACTGACAACCATGATAGTCGGGAGCATTCTGTAAGTGTTAGATTAAAGGTCACAGAAAGAGAGCGCTGGTAAAAACTCGCGAGGCAATGGTTAAGTTGGGGCAGATGCAATCATGGCAGCATCAGAGGGAAAAAGGGAGAGATGAGTGCCTCAAACAGGCAAAAATGATTATGGAAATGGATATCTGCGTAGTGCCACCAAACATATGGCAGTGCCTAATGCCGTTTAACACTTGGGGCTGGGTTTAATCAAACTTGTGCAATTAAAAACACAAATTAGATGCAAACATCTGAAAGTCAGGGGACGCTACAGAGAAGGATGGCTGATCCTGATAGAGGGAGTGCGCTGAATACTTCCCACTAATCCTGAGAAAGGCCTCGTACTGCGCTCGCTAGTTTCTAGCGCAATACGCACTCAAGAACACACACTCACAAACATCACTCTGCTGGTAAAAACAATGTACAAAAAAAACGATCCCATGCAACTAAAAAACAACCCAACCAATTTAGACATACGTAAATTCTAACAGGTATCAAAAATATAAAGACCGTAACATTGTCCTTGAAGCAGTGATCATGCTACATGCTCTGCTTCTTTAGTTTAGCGCTGGAGCTACAGCGGAGGCTAATGCAGCTAATGAGCTTACACCTTAGCAGTTAGCGCACTGTGTAAACTGCACGCCTTAAATCAGCACACACTCGCCTCCAGTTAACTGCATGGAGTTTTTTTTTTTTTTTTCTCATATACTTGCTAATGTGGTTTTAAAACACTGTATGAAACATGACACATATCAGAAAAAAAAGTTTAGGAAGTGAAGTGTATGATAGTTAAAAAAGAGAAATAAATGCTGCCTTCTTTTCCAGGGACATCTGTGCTTTTTTTTTTTTTTTTTTTCAGCAAGACAATGCAAAACCACACATTACATACATTACAAAAGCATAGCAGATCTTGATAGAGGGAGTCCGATGATTGTTTCTCACCAGTCCTAATAAAAAAGGCCTCATTCTGCACTTGCTAACGTAGTTTTTAGCATAATACACACTCACTCACTCACACACAAAAAAAAGACAAGTGGAAAGACTGCTGCTGCCCAAACAACTACTCAATCCCACCAATTTAGACATAATAATTGAATACATACATTTAGAACATAAATGTATAAAACATAAAATTCACACACTATGGATGCACATTTCTGAGTCCCGTAACATTGTCCTTGAAGCAGTGATCATGCGACATGTGCTGCTTCTTTAGTTTAGCGCTGGAGCTACAGCGGAGGCTAATGCAGCTAATGAGCTTACACCTTAGCAGTTAGTGCACTGTGTAAACTGCACGCCTTAAATCAGCACACACTCGCCTCCAGTTAACTGCATGGAGTTCTTCAAATAATCTCAGAAAATAAAATAGACTTGCTAATGTGGTTTATATCACTGTATGAAACATGACACTCTGATATCTATAAAATATGGTACAGCTAACTCTCAGTAACATGGCTTTAGCATGCTTGCTACTACTGCTTTTAGCTATGCTAGGTTTGCTTGCCTATTTTACACACATACAGCTCTGAAAAAATAATAATAATAAGACACCACTTAAAATGATGAGTTTCTTTAATTTTACCAAATTGAAAACCTCTGGGATATAATCAAAAGCTGAACTGCTTGATTGTTTATGCACCATGAGTAAAGGCATAAAGTTATCCAAAAGCAGTGTGCAAGACTGGTGGAGGAAAATACATGGCAAAATACATGAAAACTGTTATTAAAAAACAGCGTCATTCCACCAAATATTGATTTCTGATAGCTTAAAACTTGAACTTTGAATATGAACTTGTTTTTGTTTTTGCATTATTTGAGGCCTGAAAGCTCTGCATTTTTTTGTTGTTGTTATTTCAGCCATTTCTCATTTTCTGCATATAAATGCTCTAAATGAAAATATTTTTATTTAAAATTTGGGAGATATGTTGTCTGTACTTTATAAAATAAAACAACAATGTTTATTTAACTCAAACATCTATCTACAAATAGCAAATTCAGGGAAACTGAAATGGTCTCTTAATTTTTTCCAGAGCTGTATATATTACAGTAGAGTACCAGTCAAACATTTACACACACCTTCTCATTCAATGTTTTTCTTTATTTTTTTATTTATTTTCTACGTTGTAGATTTTATTAAAGACATGAAAACAAATAAAGTGCACATATGAAATTATGCAGTAAAAATGAATTTGCTTTTATGGCTTTAATGTATTAAAAATTAAATTTACAATGTAAAAATCATAAAAAGAAAGAAAACACATTGAATAAGAAGAGATGTGTCCAAACCTTTGACTGGTACTGTATATCACACAATGTCAGAATGATTCAATATGTTACAGTGAAGTTTCATATCAGTACATACACTGACATGCCAAAAGTCATGGGACTGCAGTACTCAGTAGACTCAGGGGAACACTTACACCTGTATACATTCTGAGGTGTTATCTTGTGAGTGAGGTTGATTTAACACTGGTCAGTGTGCTCATGAAAGGCCAGGTGAATTATGGGAGTTTATGGAGGTGAGAGCTGATAGTGGTGGCAGATGGATGTACATTTGATTTCTGAAATTCTTCAAGCATTTTACATTTCCGCATATAGCAAATCCACAATGTCACGTGAACACCAGGAATACGTCATATAAGGCATGACCCCGTGGGTGCAGCAGGGGGTTATGATTGTGGACGGTTTGTGTGTAAACAGACAAGAAACTCTAGCAGAAATCACATCCACATTTAATGCAGGAGACTCCACCCACAAATCCCACAGTTCAGTGCAGCATTCTTTAGCTTCTATAGGACATGGGACATGACTTTTGCCATTTCAATGTAATGGTTTAACATCTAAAACAGAAGCTGTGCTTTATCGTATCCTATACACCCAAGATTCTAGCCACAAAATAAATATGTTACATTTGATGGACACAATAATAGGGATAATTATATGCGTGTTTATTGTGTTCTTCTAAAATCAAGGGTATTAAAAAAAGAGTTCATCCTGTTTTTGTTGGAGTAACTGTCTCTACTGTCCAGGGACAAGACAAGATATTCATTAGTTGGATGATTCCACCCCTACATCATCCCCAACTTCCCAACTCATCCCGTCCAAAAGTACTGGAAGAAGCTCCATCATAGCCCTGTATAGCCCATGTTTGTTCATTTACTCCATCCTATCAATCCTATTCTATTGGCAATACTTATGTTCTACAAAGACTAGACATTTGTGCATTTGCACATCTGTGTCAGCAATGGGTGCAATGTAGTCATTAGATGGTGTGTTCGGGTATAGTACACTAAGTCCAATCTGCTGTCTGTATGTTGTTCTTGTTTTTTCCCAGAATGGACAGGAGCAGGTAGTCAGGGCTGAACTGGGGAGTATTATGGGATGTTATGGTGATTGGTCAGGGCAGGGATGGTGATAGTGCGGAATGGAGAAGGCCTGATAACATTAGAATCTAAAGGCCCATCACTGCCCCAGTGCCCTGCTTACACACCCAGTGCAGGGTTCACACACACTTAGTCACAGTATAACCAAAGAGGGGGAAAAAAAACGCATCAACTTACCTCCTATTTCATCATTTATCACTGAGTACACACACACACACAGAAAGGAAGTGAGAGAATGTGTTCTGACTAGTTCACTTTGGTAATAAATTACTTTAACAGCTACTCTCTGTACAGTATTTACACTATGGTCCTTATTTTAGCGATCTTTAGGCGAGCCAACCATCCAAACACACTGCCGATTTGATTAATTTAGGGCATGTCAGTGTGTCTTTGCTATCGTAACGACAGGAAAAGTATGCATGGCACAGCTTGAAGCGCTCAAAATGCATGCACTAATTCTTTCAATTAATCATGAGAGTGTTTTGAGCGTAATGTTCAATAAACCAATCAGCGTGTCAACTTGCCATCTCTTTAAGAGCAGAGTGCACACAGACTTTGGTGGATTACTACTTCAATGGCACATTGTCCATGTGCACATCACAACCGGGGGGTTACATGCATTGGTGACATGTCTGTGTTGACAATTCACTGCCAAGATGGCAATGAACATCTGACTGTTCACATCTGCCTAGGTTGTATTTAGTCAGTGTCGCAACTGTCTTTTCCATTGCCAAGATAGCAATACATGAGAAAACAACCTGAACATACCTCATTTCGAACCCACCCCATCTATCAGTGTAGATATATTCAAAAGCACTGTTGCTATTTAAATCACACGTAGAAATAGTGAAAACAGGCTGCTGACGGGGTGTAAGATAGCTATGAGCACAATAGGGGTGTAAGATAGCACCCTATATGTCCAAATGTTTCTGAAACCCCTTATAATAAATGTATCCTGCTACTTTAATTTGCACCTATTGCTAACACAGTAGTGCAAATTCACACATTTAGCTTGTTTAGTCTCTGAAGGGGATTGTTGCCAATAAAATTTGACTCTCTGATACAGATAAAAAACATGAACCTAATGCCAGGCATGAGATATAGAGTGATATAAAATCCCAGCATTGAGCTGTGGACCTTTCCTTGTTTTAAACCAGCACTGAACAGCTCGTTCAGGCTAAAGCTAATGCTAACACACACATGTGCTATTGAAACCCAAACCACAGCACATCTACCTAATATCTGAATTACTTTCACTAGCTGAATGACCTTGATCAGGTGGGTCAATCGGACTGGATTGCAAGATATTAAATACAATATAAGACAGAAAATTGTAAAAAAAAAAAAAAAAAAAAAAAAAAAAAGTAAAATAAAATAGTCCAGAATGTCTGATTATATAAACTATTACTTAAATATAAATTGATTTTACTACAGTATTGATCAACTGAAAACCGTACTTAGGCTCTGGAACAGTACTTAATTATACAAACACAATGGACAGATCAGATCAGATCAGACCTTCTGCAGTCACACTAATAATATAAAGTATTATTTATGTGTTATATAAGTACATCATTTCCATCATTTCCTGTGTGCTAAAACACTTATATAATGTGGGAAAGGTTTAATAAGCACATTATAATATCAATAAAATACTAATATTTATGTTTGTGGTTGTAAGTTGACAAATTGTGAAAAAGTTTAAGGGTTATGAATGCTTTTGCCACTGTATGTGGTTGCTATGATGTTGCTATTCTTTATCCGGTGGTCGCTATGGTTTTGCCATAGGATTGCCAGTAGGTGGTTGGTAAAGTGTTAAAGGGTGTTTCTTTTGTCTTAATTCTGGAGTCAAAATACATTTGTTTGAATGGTAAAATGCACAAATTACTTTGGTATAGCCTTCTGCAGTCACCCTTATAATATAAAATATTAGTTCTAGTTATTTCTAGTTATATAAGTAAAAAGATTTGTTAAGCACTCTGAACGGCAACTGACCCAGCGAGAGGTCAGGCCGTGCTGGGATATCCCGTTTATAAAGGCCCGGGTTCAGATTCCGGGCGTACAACCCGATAGTGTTAAAGCGGGGTCAGAGAATTCATTTAGCTTTAGCCAAGGACAATAGCAGCGTTAGCGCTTTAGCGCTTTAGCCCTGCCAGAGAGAAAAGGCCATGTAAATCAGCCCATTCTCACCCACACTCTGCTTTACCAGGCCGAGGTGAGCCCAACACGCTCACATCACCGACCCGGCACAGGTCTCCCAGGCGAGGGCCGGCGCGAGGAGGGCGGGGGGGCTGGTTGGAGGCCGCAGGGGGGGGGGGGGTGATGGTGGTGGAATAAGTAGGAGCTGGAAGGAGCAGGAGGGAGGGAGGAGGCTTTGAGAGGATTCTTTATGCAGCTCTGTGTATTTCTTTCATGTTGTCCGGCCGGTAACTAAGTTGGGTTGCCGGGGGCGGTGGCTAATTCACACCCTCAGATCAGGAGCATGAAATGAGAGCGCGGAGCAGACAGGGAAAGCCCTGGGGTTAATGATAGCTCTCCCTGCGCATACACCCAACACCATTTCATATAAATCTGCCCAAATGCTTTCATTTGAGATGATCCCCAGCATCTCCTGACTGCACACACACACACACATACACACACACACACACTCTCCAAACACATTCACACCCATATACCACTGCATTAGCACACAGCTATGTATCTAATATAGGCCTAGACCACACGTACCAGGCATAGCACACACACACACACACATTCACACACATACACACTCCCCAAAATTACACTTCCAGGGTTACAGTCCACTTCATTTTATAGATGTTATACCAATTTTGAAATGACTAAAATTGTTATTATCGGAAAAGTTCATATGCCTATCACAATCATTATGTACAATTGGAAGTAAAGACAAATATGCATTTCTTTTTCATTTGTATTGTTATGTTCTCGTCCTTTTCCATGTCTTTCCTGTCGGTATCTGTGTTTTTTCCTGTCTTCCTGTTTGTTTGTTAATTTACATTTCTCCTCCGTGCCTGTTTTTCTTCCCCACACGTGTTCCCCTGCACATGGCCCTGTGTTTTCCCCTCCTGACATTCTGTAGCTCCGCCCCCTCGTTTCCTGTTCCCAGGTGTTTCCTGTTCCCTGTCTCCTTCCTTGTGTATAAATAGTCCTTTTGTGTCTGTGTTTAGTTGTCGGTTCTTGTACGGTTTACGTCAGTCAGGTTCGTGTTTCTTAGATTTTTTTTTGTTCTGGTTTATTGTTTGTATAAACAAACAGGGGGCAGGAGAAAAAAAAACACAGAGACAAGCAGGAGAGACACAGAACAGGACGAGAGCATAATTATATGCTTAATAACTTATCTATAATAATCAGTATTAATACTGATTA